>NC_056498.1:74669872-74681744 GCF_014905685.2 Nematolebias whitei | reverse complement strand
ACAACCTCAGCTGGAGCAACAACACCACCAGCCTGATCAAGAAAGCTCATCAGAGACTCTACTTCCGCAGGCGGCTGAGGCGAGCTGGTCTGGGAAGCTCAGTCCTCACCTCCTTCTACAGGTGTGCAGTGGAGAGCATCCTGTGCTCCAGCATCAATGTGTGGCATGGAGGCTGCACAGCTGCAGAAAGAAAAGCTTTGCAGAGAGTGGTGAAGGCTGCACAGAAATCTGTCGGAATCAGCCTCCCCACCATCACAGACATTTACACCTCCAGATGCAGGAAGAGGGCCGCCTGCATCATGAAGGACCCCACTCACCCAGCACACACTATTTTTGCCCCACTCCCCTCAGGAAGGAGGTTGAGGAGCATTAAGTGTAGAACCACTAGACTGAGGAACAGCTTCTACCCTGAGGCTGTTAGACTCATGAATCTCTAACCAGAATAATCACTGTGAAAAATCACATCATGTTGCTGCTGATCTGTTTCATGTTGCTGCTGATCTGTTTCAATGTTGATGTGTTCATGCGTGCACATCTGCTCACAGATTCATGTTCATGTTTGTGCTGATGTTCAATGTTTTATGTTATGAGTGCTTAGTGTATATTTAGTTGATGTTTTTCTTAGTTCATATCTTAGATGTTATTACTGTTTTTCTTATACATTTTATTGGTGGATGTAACTGGGACCCTGTGTACATAATTTCGCTCCACCACATGTACCACATGAGGTGCGAATGACAAAGAAACTCTGACTCTGATAAAGGACTGGCCTGTCTCTCACTCCCTGAGCGCTAAATGAATGAGACAACAACAGATCAGAAACTGCTGCTGTGTGAAAATTATAAGTCAGATTTTGAGAAATGAATTGAGAACACCAGAATTAAGATGTGAATGTTTCTACAGGGTTTTATATAGGACACATGACAAAGTACCATCACTTCCAGTTTTGAGGAAAAAATATTTAAAGGTAAAATATAACTCAGTCTGTGTGATCAGATTCTCTCAAATTCTGGGGGAGTTTGAAAGTAAACTATAAATCTCTTCACAGTGAGAGAAAGACAGAAATGTCTACGTTTGGATTCTAATTTGCATACGGAGTAAGAGTTTGTGTGCAAAATAAGTGAACATTTTACACAATTCAAAACTTGTTGTGACATCAGCTGTTCAAACCTGCAAATACCATAAACCTAAACTGTGATTGTGTAAAACACCAGTTCAGACATTTAAAGTCCATCTTTCTGTGACCTGTTTAAACTTTGAATGATAGTTTAACGTGAAAAACGGCTGAGCTGACGAGCAGATAAAAATAAATAAATAAAGGGGATTAATGGGATTTTGTTGGAACAGGTGAGGAAACTTTTTTTTTTTACCCCGTGCAAAACGTGTCCGCTACCAAACATCATCAAACAATATGTCTGATAAAGCCACATTTTGTTCAATAATTTACATTTCATTTCAAGGCTGAGTGAGGAGAAAAAGGACAAAAATTATTTAAAATGTGCTTCATTGCTTATAAATGACTATTTTGACACATATCTATAAGAGTTTTAATAATATTAAACTGCAATAATCAAATGTTTGTGACTCAATTTGATGTTTTTGAGTTACCTGAGCACTCCATTTGACATCTTTTCCACAATGTCCTTGAGAACATCTGAAAACGGCTGTTAAAGGGGAACAAAAACCTGAACGAGGGGGGCGTGCATGTTACAGATTACACACTCGAGTCCAGGATACGAAGGTACCGTCCCTGTTGGGCCGAGGAAGTCATCCACACTTCAGGGTTGAGGAAAGACACGGAGGCTGATTTTAAATACAATAATCTGCAATCTGGAGGATCCAGCTGCAGACAAAAACAAAACCATGTCGAGCCTTGGGATTTGATTTTAAAACCTGGGTTCACGTCTGATTCATGTGAATAATCTATGGGAGTACGATCAAACTGGAAGCTGAGCATGAGCTCGTCTGTTTGATGATGACACTGCTCACCTGCAGGTCTTGGTGGGATGTGATCCAGTGTCCACCCACTCCCAGGACACTGATGAGGTCATGCTTGTGTGGTAGGAACTTCTTCTCTCCCTCCTCCTCCTCATCTTCGTAAAGACAAACTTCTCCCACACAGAAAAACAAAAAAAGTCAGGATTGCAGTTTCATAAATGCAACAGATATATTCCAGCTCTTCATTGTCCTTGGGCAGACGACAAAACGTGCTCCTTTAAGGATTAATAGACTTAATTAGAAGATTTTACCTCCAGAATCAATGACTATATCCACTCCCAGCCCCCCTGTCTCCTCCAGAACGACTGATAGCAGATCTGAGGAGTCCTTATGGGCTGGAATAACTCTGACTTCATGCAGAAAAACAAACACGCCATACAGTCAGTTAACATGGCTCCACATACACTCACAACAGATATTAGTGTAAATGCATTTTTAATTTGTACTTCCTCTTGTTAAATAGCTCAGATAAGCTCACAATAGTTGAACTACATGCAGTACACCATATTCTCCACAAGGTGGCAGTAGGTGTTTGTACCAGCATTCTCAAAATATTTCAAATGAAGGTTCAGCTTAATCCAGGGGTCAGAAACCTGCGGCTCTGGAGCCACATGAGGCTCCTCAGCCCTCCTGAAGTGGCTCCTTTACTTTGGACTGTAAAAATATAAAAGGCCATCTATTGAAAAAGACTAGATTTAAAAGCATTAAATATTGATAAATTACTTTAATAAGGAAAAACTGTTTTACCAAACAGTGGTTTAAGCTGCTGTTTAGCTTTTATCATCCTTTTTTATATATATAGCAGCTTAAACTTCTTTTATTCAATGGAGAGATTATGGAAATCATTGAAGAGTGCTTTAATGGACATAAAAACATTATAAAAAATTAGGGGAAAAGGTGAATTATTACACATGGTTATAGGACAATTTGTGCATCTCTTGTGCGAGTTCCAAGCTGAGTAAATGGTGAGGGATGTGTCAGGAGAGGCATCTGACGAAAAACACTTTTGTCAAAACGAATGTTTGAGTTCGTTATAAAGAGGATGCAGTTAGAGAGGACATGGAGGTAGTTGGGAGGACAGGATGCAGAGGACAGAGACAGAGGAGGAAGACATGCTGTGGAGACTCCTGAAGAGAAACCAAAAAAAGAGAAAGAGGGATTTGTTTCTAATAAAAGCCTGCTACATTAAACACTAAGTAAACATTGTTGCCTTTTATTTCAGGACATTTAGCTCTTAAATAAGCAATAGTCTATTTTTTGACAACTTTTTAAGTAATCAGGAAGCAAGTTATTGCTTTATTTATCTCCAAGTGAGCTACTTTAATCTTACTCATGTTCTACAAATATGATAAAAAGTGAAATAGGTCAACATGGGTCTAAAAAAAAGTGCTCTTTTCTTTTACAGAACTGTTGGTTCTTTTCTTTTAGCCAATATGAAGAAATGTTCACAATGCATCATAAAATGTGTGTAAAACACTCCGCTTGCCCTGTTCTTCCACTTGAACGGTCCACTTCACTTCAAACTCTGGTCTTTTACCAGAGGCCTGGGTCCTGAGGGTTCTGTTCAGTATCTTATTTGTTCCTAGGACTGAACTCCTCTGGACACTCTCTGGTTGTTCCTCAGGTTTGTTGGAGCCACTCTTCCAGTTCGGGGGTCACAGCAGTGACCACTGGGACTACTGACTCTCCATAACTTCTGTATTTCCTCTTTCAGCTCTTTGTCTTTCTCCAGCTGCTCCTTCTTCCTAATGATACAGTCAGTGGGATTTCTACATCTACCACCACTGCCTTATTCTCTTGCTTGTCAACCACCACAATGTCCAGTTGGTTAGCCATCACCTGTTTGTTGATCTGGATCTAGAAGTCCCACAGCACCATTCTCCCACTTGGACTGTGGACTTCCAGTCCTGTTCCTGTACATTACTCCAGCCACTTGGTTATGGTGTTCCATGTGTGCTTTGCCTGGGGCATCTCTGCACAGCCTGCATCTTGGATCCTATCTGGTATGGTAGACCTCAGCCTCTATTAAACCAAAAAGGTCTAAAGGTCTTTTTTGGTTTTAAACCAGTTTGACATGACTGTCGTCAAGGAAGAGTGCCGGCATCGGAGGAGGGGGCGTGCCAAAGGCACCATCTTAGCACCAACATAACTGGTTTGTTCCACTTTGGAGTAAGCTGTTGGGGGAAGAATCAGTTTTGTTGTGTGTTTCCTTGACTGATGAAGCCTTCTGGATGGAAGGTGAAATGTTTCAGCAAAAAAAGAAACTGTCCAGATGACCTGACTGAAAACTGTTGGCTCAGCCTCCATTGTTCCTGTGCTGCCATGATTAGTACCTCTGTGCTGTCCTTTAGTCCAGCTGTAATTGTAACAAGAGTACAGAATACGGCATATATACAGCAATCTATACCAACGGCCCGGATGAGCAAAAACCTTTATTATTTTAACTGTTGATTTGTGACCTTGACCTTAGAGCTGACGTGATATAAAGATGATGTGACACAAGTCTAGTGGTTGTACAAATATGTATCAATTTCAATATCAGAGAAACGGTCCAGAGGACCTGACTGAACATTGTTGGATTTTTACTCGGATTACTGAGCATGAACTTTGATGATAAAATGTGTATCAAGTTCTGTTAAATCATCTTGAGTGAATCAGAGCTTATGGATGGGACAACAGAAAGTTTACCGATGGATGGAGACTATACCATAGGAAGTCCATCTTTTGATGGGCATATAAAAATGGCTCTTGAAGTTATAAAGGCTGCAAACCTCTGGTCTAATCTTTGGGGTGAAATAATTATGATTATATATGTAAAATGAATATTAGGCAGCAGAAGGTGACACTCATGTGAAAGGAAAAGGCACAGTAAGATTAGAATTTCTAAGAAACATACACACAAGTCACCAGGAACTGACAGGAAAAGAATCTCTCACCTACTAACGGATCCTGAACACCTGAGGGAAACAAAGTGACAAGGGAAGGAAAGGAAGCAATAAGGAAGCTGAAAGTGGAGCATGAAAAACAGTTCTGAACAAGAAGAAAACTCTTTTTTTTTTTTCCAGAGACCTTGTGGCCACGAGGACCATCCAGATGTTAATGAGTACACACCTACGCTTGGCCGAAGCTGCTCCAGGAACGTGTGCTGTTGTGCAGAGTGGGACGTGGTCAGAACCTTCAGGCCGTGGTAACAAGCCAGCTGGATGCACATGAGGCCAAAGGGCTTCATAACGAGAGGAAATTAAGATTACAGCTTGAATATACACATCCCTAATCCTGAACATGTTGGGAAGTTATTCAAATGTAAATTAAAAATAGAATGCAATGAGCTCCATGTTCTCTCTTGTGAGCTGGCTAACAAAGACTAATGGCTCTCCAGTGGGGGGGGGGGGGGGTGTGAGACTGATCTGAAGGTACATTTAGCTGCATAAACTGAGCTGCTCGTGTAGTTTAAAACTTGGACCTACACACTTTCTTTTATTGAGAAAGCACATGGATGGGAAGCAAAATGTCTTCAACTACAAAATAAAAGTCCTTTTGTTGGTTGTTGGGGGGTTTTAACATTTTGGATTTGCCACTTCCTGGATGACTGGAAATCTAGACCTGCTAATAAACCCACATTTTATTAACAACAGTGTAAACATACTAAGTGTGTACATTGAGAAATGGTACTATTTTAGTAAAAAGTCAGGTTATTCTTATGGCAACAACCACCTAAAAATAAGAATAAAAGTTGGGTCGAGTGCATGTTTCCCCACTATGAAGCATCCCCTCTTCTTCTACCAGCAGTCTGTAAACGTCCAGGACCTGAGGAGACCAGCTCGTCCCACTCTGGTCTTATAGAGGATTCTAGCTGCTCAGCAGTCCTGGTCTTTGCTGGATGTTTTTTTTTTCCATTATGCTTCAGTGTTGGACTCTTCTACTTTAAAGCCATGCTGTTGTGATGGATGTAATCTGTGGTTTAGCATTGTTTTGCTCAAGGTTTTCCCTGAAAAGACATTTTCTTGACGGGAGCAGATGTTCTAAAACCTCTGTTTACTGTTCTGAATCAATTATGCCTTTCCAGATGTGTAAGCTGCCTATATCAGAGGCACTAATGCATCCCCATACCATCAGAGATGCAGATTTTTGAGCTGTGTGCTGATAACAGGCTGGAATGTCCTTCTCTTTAGTAGAGAGGATGTAGCGTTTGTGCTTTCCATTATATTTTTACACTTCCATTTGTCTCTCCGCAGAACAGTTTCCCACTTTTTCTAAGTTACAGCTCCTTCTTTGCCTGACTGAACTTTAAGCAGTACCGTATTTTCCATCCTATAAGTCGCACCGGAGTATAAGTCGCATATGTCCAAAAATGTCTAATAATTTTGAAAAATCCATAAATACATCGCTTTGCTGTAATTGTTGCATCTATTATGCGTCACCGCTGATGCATCGTGTTTGTTACACGTCACCGGTGACAACACAGAAATGTGGGCTGGTGTGCCAAAAATCGATTGGCTGCCAAATGGTGGCCGCGGTAGCGTACACGGGAGGACTTTAACAAGAATTTAACAAGATTAACACTTAAAAACAATTATTTGTTTGCTCGACATTATAGTAAAGGTGTGTCTCAGTTTAACTTTCCCTTAATAAATGCACTTTGAAGATCAAATCAGCTGCATTTCAAAAGTCGATTGAGAGAGATGACTCGCTGTGCATTTCTTCGAAATTTAACAAGTTAACCACCTAAAAACAATTATTTGTTTGCTCGACATTATAGTAAAAGTGTGTCTCAGTGGAACTTTTACTTAATAAATGCACTTCCATTGTCAAATTAGCTGCATTTCACCAGGGTGGTGCAGCAAAATGAAGCTGATTTGACAGTTGCTCCAAGCAGCGAGCAGAATGAAGGTGGCAGTCTATGGCAAGCCGATTGTGTCATTAATAGCCACTTTTACCTATTACATGTCACAAAGGCATGCCATACTACTCGAGTGCCATCTAGCGACTGAAAATGGTAGTGGTCAATATTTTCAATGTTAGAATGAATGAAAATGGTCATATCTCAGCCAAAATTTGGTTTATAAAAACGGGAAAAAAATTCCATAAATACATCGCTTTGCTGTAATTGTTGCATCTATTATGCGTCACCGCTGGGAATGCAAATTAGGCAAAAAAGTGCAACTTATAGGCCAAAAAATATGGTGTTTGTGGACGGCAGGGTGGACTGTGTTTACAGACCATGATCTGTGGAAGTGTTCCAGAGCCAGACCTGGTTACAACCACAGAGGAGAAGTATCTATTTAAGCCCAGCTCTCCTGCCAACCAGGGCCGCTGTGATTAGTCGGAGCAGCTCAACACTTTGTACGAGTGCCTTGTCATAATAAAATGTTCGGCCTTGGCTTAGCTTGATTCTGCCGGGTCCAGTTGAAAAGTCTGTGGCCAAGAGTTTGTTTTTTATGTCTGTCTTTGAGTGTCCATTGTTGGACAGATTGTGAAAGTTTCTGAAGGCAGGCATTGAAGTCTTGCTTGTGAAAAACATTGTTTTAAGTTTGGAGTGATTTTGGTTTAAGGATAAAAGCTTTGCTTTTTGATAATTTGTTTAAAAGGGTTGTAGCATTTGTTTTTCTTCCTCCTTTAGTTTATTAGTTAAATACAATTTAACATAGTTGTCTGACTTTTATTTTGTTGGAAGGTAACTTTTGTTAAAAGTTAACTTTGTAAGCCATAATCGATGGTAATTGATATTTTAAAGTACCCTCCTTTTGTTCATTTTTGTTTATTAAATCTTAACTGAGTGAATAATAAATCACTTTTCATTTTCTAAAATATTTCCATCTGGGTTTTTTGTTGCCTTGTTTTTTCTGGCTGAGCCAGGTCGTAACACGGATCAATATTCTAAAATGGTGTCATTAGTAGAGGACTTTCACAAACTAGTGAACATCTGCCCATCTTTACATCCGAGAGACTCAGCCTTACTAAAAGGCTCTTTTTATACTCGGTCCTCTTACTGACCCGTTTCAAATTAAACTCGTTAACTGTAAAATGCTCCAGCCATTTCTTTTTCGGCAGCTTTTTGTTGCTGTTGTCTCAACTTAATGTGCTGCCGACATAACATTTCTAAATTATCTTGTTAAATTTCTTAAGTTTCAACAACTGATAGGTTTAATATGCTCATCTGTGAATAAAATATGGGTTTATGAGATTTGCAAAGCATGTCGTTCTGTTTTTATTTACATTTCACGTGAAGTCCCAACCTTTTCCGAACTGGGGTTGTGAACTGACGTGCTCGGACTTCATGGCTACAACAGAAAACAAAGTGATGTTTTTTTTACATACGCTGGCTCCATCCATGACCAGGAGTGTGTGTCCAGCCGCCATACGAGCGTGTGTGTGCAGAGCGGTGTAAGCGCAGAGGCCGTCATGCAGCGCTCCTGCCACACACACCGAGCTGAGCTTCTCTGGCTTCTGAACTGAAGACAACAAACAAAAGTTTATACATGGATTTATTATCAAAACTATGCATCTTGTACCAAATACAATTCCAGGCCTGACAATCCTTGAAGGTGGCACGTCGCTCTCTTTCATTTCAGACTTTATGTTAGGATGACAGCTGACACCAAGCTTTGAAGATGTCACATGATCAGTTTGGAGCTGATGTATGGTCACTGTCGTGTTGGTTAAAGTCACTTAGTCGTGGCAGTGACACACACAACATCAGAACTTTGACATCAGAAAACATCACGGCCTATGTCTTTGGTAGACTTCCTTTCTCCCCTTTTCTTCACACATTTTAAAGGATTTCCACCGAAAAAGTGCTCACCTGCTTTCCACAGCAGAAGCTAGGTCAGACTGAAAGTGCTTGAGGCAGTTTCTGCACTTTACACAATAATTAGGATGAAGTGTAGATGGAAAATGAACGACCCGTCACATAAAACCAAACGTTCATGCTGACGTTTATGTGATGCTGTCAGAAACGATTTTAAATTTTGGGTCTGAGAGACATTTAGGTCTGAACTAAACAGATTGTTTTTCCCACTTTTTAATGGAAACTGAAAAAACTGCATTCCAAACAGTTTTGGTAAATAATATTCAGAGATACAGCTGCTGAAATAATGTCCCCGTCACTGAGGGATGTGCAAAGGCAGAGCGTTCCATAACTTAGGGCCACTAACAGAGAAAGCCCCGTCTCCTCGAAGCTTCCTCTTACTCTTGGGAATGAGCAGAAGCAGCTGGTCAGCAGGTCTGAGTGACCGAGGTACAGTGTAGAGTGGTGAAGCTCTATTAAATAAGGGGGGCAAGGTGTTTAAAACAAAAAATTTACTCTAAAATACATGGGCAGCCAGTGGAGAGAAGCCAGGACAGGGGTGATGTACTCTCTTTTACTTGTTCCTGTTAAAAGACGTGCAGAGATGTGCAAGTGAGGACTGGCTGACTCCGAGATAGAGAATTACAATAATCCAGCCGTGATGAAATGAAGGCATGGATTACTGTTTCAAACTGTTACCTTGAAAGAATAGATTTTACCTTTGCCAATTTTCTTAAATGATATGCGATAGAAAGTAAAATGTATTCTTCACTAAGCAAACTTTTATAGGCACATTGGTAAATGAAGGGTTCACTGGAAGCTCAGGCTGATAAGAGTTTCTTCATCACGAATCTCCTGTACTCCTTAAAAGTACTGACTGACCTTAGGTATCTCATATCCTTCATCCTCCCTGTTCATTAAAATGATGATGACTTGGCTGTTTTCCTGAGTTAAACCTTAGATCTCAGGCTGCATCTTATGTGAAGAAAACCTCCTGTTGAAACCTGTTTTATTAGAACCCCTGTATTAGAAAATGTGTGTGTGTAACTGAAAGGTCTATAAAAGGTCAGTTAATACTTTGTTCGGGGCTTCACTTTTGCACTGCAGTCCGAGGGAGCCTTCAGACGTTTGTTTGAGCCTCCAAAATAAAGACACTTGCAAGGTCAGATCTGATCTCTTCATTTAGTTTCAGCAAACTTACATCTCACTGTTTGTTAAAGTTTCCTCGACAGATAAAAAACAGACTTGACTGTGGCCCTTATTTGACTGTCGAGTTTAAAATCACTGTCCATCTTAAAACCAAGATTTGTAACTGTAGACTTTAGGTACATCGTCAGGGGGTCTAAATCAACTGGAGGGCTCAAACAAGCTCCACTAGGTCCAAAAACAAGCGCCTGTCTTTTTTTTTTTTTCATTAAAATGCAGGAAGTTTAGGGCCATCCAAGCTATAAGATCCTTGAGACACGATAAGAGGTTTAATGGACCAGGCATCAACTCGCCTCAAAGGCACATAGATTTGGCAATCATCAGCATAGCAGTGAAAGGAGATGCCATGTTTTCTAAAAATCGATCCTAGAGGAAGTAGATGTAAAGAAAAATCAAAGGCCTTAAAATTGATCCCTGAGGTACCCCGCATGACAGAGGAGCAGAAAAGGATTCACACCCAGCAATTTTTACAGAAAATGTTCTGTCTGCCAGATAAGACCCCAACCACTCCAGAGCAGTCCCATCAATGCCTACTTGGTGCTGTAGACATGACAGTAAAATTAATTAAAAAATAATAATAATAAATTATCCAATTATCATGCTCACGAAATGCACAAATAGACAGAGGGTATTTCCAATTCCCTCTCCTTGCTCTGTGACAAAAAGATGATTGTACAGAGTGTGTAGATTTTACCTAAATAGTGTTCATCTACGACGATGACTTCACAGAGTCCAGAGTAGGAGGAGTCCAAAGGAAGGATACCTGAAGGAGGGAGGTGTCATGCTTAAAGGGTTCAGGCAAATCAGACGCAAATATACAACAAAACATCCCAAAATCACACAACACAAGGAACAATTTGTTTCATTGACTTTTTTGTTCAGGTTGGCAGAGTCTGACCTCAGTGTGAAAGATTTGAGTTTAATTGTTCAGAGAACTGATGACATCAAGTTTTAGGTATTGTGTGAACACAGAGTTAGTATTCACATTGTTGGTTTGCAATCAAACTACTGCATACTTTGTGATATTTTAATCATTTTAATCAAAATGTTTGGCTCAGTTACTATGACTTTTAGTGTTTGTAAATTTGCACTTTTTTTACCTATTTAATTTCCATTTTCCCCTTATAAATACATTGAGATCTCTTTGTCCTTAAAAATATTATTTTTAAATTAACTTCAGTAAATACAGCAGTTTTTCTTATGCTCCATTTAGCCTATGTTTCAAATTTGAGATTTTAGCCACAGTTTTGCTATAATTATCTTTTAGCAACAGTTTAGCTACATTTACCTTTAGGCACAATTTATCTGATTTTACAGTTTTAGTACATATAGCTTTAAGCTACTTTTAGCTTTTAGAAGAGAAGTAGTGTTCACAGACAATCTGAATCTTTAAAATGAATGACGAGAGCTGAGATGCCAACTGTATGGAGTAATTTTTTTCTTCCCTTCTCAGATCCAGACACACAAACATGCACCTCCTTTGCTTTCCACTGAGATGAAGAAGAGGAGGCTGAGAAGAGGAGCAAAGTTGTCGTAAATGGCGAAAATGCGCTCAGGAACTGAAGACTCACATGGGATGATAGTACGGTGTACATCAAATGGCTGGCTTCCTACGCAAAGCCAACATCACGGTGTATGACCATTTTTGGTGAGGTCAGCTATACCACACCACACTGACCGTACGGCGCCACTGACCGTACCGCGCCACTGACCGTACCTCGCCACACTGACCGTACCGCGCCACACTGACCGTACGGCGCCACTGACCGTACCGCGCCACACTGACCGTACCGCGCCACACTGACCGTACCGCGCCACACTGACCGTACCGCGCCACTGACCGTACCGCGCCACTGACCGTACCGCGCCACTGACCGTACC
>NC_056498.1:74668691-74669772 GCF_014905685.2 Nematolebias whitei | reverse complement strand
CGCCACTGACCGTACCTCGCCACTGACCGTACCTCGCCACTGACCGTACCTCGCCACTGACCGTACCTCGCCACTGACCGTACCTCGCCACTGACCGTACGGCGCCACTGACCGTACCTCGCCACTGACTGTACCGCGCCACCGACCGTACCGCGCCACCGGCCGTACCGCGCCACCGACCGTACCTCGCCACACTAACCGTATCGCGCCACACTGACCGTACCGCGCCACTGATGACCGTAGCGCACCACACTGACCATACAATGCCCCTGACCGTACCATGTGACGAATCACTGAAAAATTAACAACTCTTTAAAAAGAACAAATCCACAAGATTCGGCTCCCTTCAAAGAGCTGTTAATCCCATTTTCTAAGTTTAGCTACCATTTTGTGACTTCAGCTTCTGTATCGCTTGTCTTATCTTTAACAACTTGATAAACAAATGATTCTTCCGCAAATTTCACCAAAATTATTTATCATTCTTACACTTTTGCAGAAAATGCTCATTTTCTAGTTAAGTTATATTTTTCTAGTTTTATCTGATCCAAACTCATCTTAAATTGTCTGCAATACAAAAAACTAAGTTTTCAAAGAGTTTATTAACATTACAAGACAAATATTTCATTAACATAAGCATTCAGAGAACATGAAAACACAGAGAGGTGGAGCAAAGTTGTAAATGGCAAAATTGCGCTCAGGAAGTGAAGACTCACATGGGATGATAGTATGATGTACACCAAATGGCTGGCTTCCTACTCAAAGCCAACATGTTGCTGTATGACCATTCATGGTGAGGTCAGCTATACCACACCACACTGACCGTACCTGACCGTACCTCGTACTGCGCCACTGACCGTACCGCGTACTTGACCGTACCTCGTACCGCGCCACTGACTGTACCGCGTACCTGACCGTACCACGCCACTGACCGTACCGCATACTTGACCGTACCTCATACCGCGCCACTGACCGTACCGCGTACCTGACCATACCTCGTACCGCACCACTGACCGTACCGCGCCACTGACCATACCATGTGATGAATCATTGAAACTTGAACGACTCTTTAAAAAGAACAAAT
>NC_056498.1:74634126-74656191 GCF_014905685.2 Nematolebias whitei | reverse complement strand
TATAGGTGAAAGATCTGGACTGCAGGCTGGCCATTTCAGTACCCGGATCCTTCTCCTACGTAGCCATGATGTTGTGATTGCTGCAGAATGTGGTCTGGCATTATCATGTTGAAAAATGCAGGGTCTTCCCTGAAAGAGATGACGTCTAGATGGGAACATATGTTGTTCTAGAACCTGAACATAGTTCTCTGCATTAATGGTGCCTTTCCAGACATGCAAGCTGCCCATGCCACAAGCGCTCATGCAACCCCATACCATCAGTGATGCAGGCTTCTGAACGGAGCGTTGATAACAACTTGGGCTATCCTTGTCCTCTCTGGTCCGGATGACATGGCGTCCCAGTGTTCCATAAAGAACTTCAAATTGTGACTCATCTGACCACAGAACAGTCTTCCATTTTGTCACACTCCATTTTAAATGACCCCTGGCCCAGTGCAAACGTCTGAGCTTGTGGAGCTTGCTTAGAAATGGCTTCCTTTTGCACTGTAGAGTTTCAGCTGGCAACGGCGGATGGCACGGTGGATTGTGTTCACTGACAATGCGTTCTGGAAGTATTCCTGAGCCCATTCTGTTATTTCCTTGACAGTGGCATTCCTGTTTGAGGTGCAGTGACGTTTAAGGGCCCGAAGATCACGAGCATCCAGTAGAGTTTTACGGCTTTGACCCTTACGCACAGCGATTGTTCCAGATTCTCTGAATCTTTTGATGATGTTATGCACGGTTGATGATGATAACTTAAAAGTCTTTGCTATTTTACGCTGGGTAACACCATTCTGGTATTGCTGCACTGTCTTTCTGCGCAACAATGGTGGATTTGGTGATCTTCTTACCATCTTGGCTTCTGAGAGACACTGACACTCTGAGAAGCTCTTTTTATACCCAATCATGTCAATTGACCTAATTAGTGTTAATTGGTCTTCCAGCTGTTCATTATATGCACAATTTCCTTTTTCCAGCCACTTATTGCTACTTGTCCCAACTTTTTTGGGATTTGTTGACAATGAAATTTTGAATCAACATATTTTTCTTTTAAAATGTTACATTTACTCAGATTAAACTTTTGATCTGTCATCTATGTTATATTACGAATAAAATACTGACATTTGCCATCTCCACATCATTGCATTCAGTTTTTATTCACAATTTGTTTAGTGTCCCAACTTTTTTTGGAATCCGGTATGTATGTATGTATATATATATATATATATATATATATATATTCTTTATTCTTTATTTATACAGGTAGTGTCATTGAGCCACGAGAAGGGCCTTGCTCAGGGGCCCAGAGAGAGGTGAATGTGGGTGGAGGCAGGTGTGGGTGTTTCACCTTTTCCACCCACATTTTTGATGTTGTAGGTACCAGGAGTTGAACCTGCGACTTTCCAATCACAGGCCCATCTTCTCTAGTGTATGTGTGTGTATCCATGGTCCCGGGCCCCCACAGAGATTGTGCCCCACAGGTTGATAACTACTGGTCTAACAATCAGTGACAACAATCAGTGACAACAATCATTGACGGCTTCAATATAATCCATTCAATGATCCCTGAGATGATTGATGATGATTGATGGTGATGATGATCAATGTAAAGATATACAAACATGACCACACACGGACAGACATGAGTAAACACATTCTCACTCACCTTTCAGCATTTTATGTGTTGGGTGACAAAGAGGTACTTGCTATTGTTAATTTATATAATCAGGAGATTAGTTTTCGCATACAATACTTCAGTCTTCTTTAATATTAACTTTTAAAAATCAATGATCTATTTTTACCTTGAGGTCCAGTGGGCTGAGTCCACATGCCTTCACACGAACTCGGACCTGGTGGTTGTCTAAGACATCTGGGGGAGTCTGGAAAAACAAGCAAAGTATAAGTGTGGCCAGAGGTCAGTCCAGGCAGAGAGATTAAACATTTTACACAGAAGAGTTTATGAATGTATTGGAAACTTTTTCATAAATGCTTTATTATACTAAGAAATAATAATAATGGTGTCAAGTCTTTGTTAAACCCACGATCCTAAACATGTGACGTTTTCATTCATAACTAGGACACAAAATAAATCAGGAAAAACTCAATAGAAAAATGAACACACGGATGCTATTGTCGCTAGTAATATGTATGTGGACAGGAGGTTTACTGCGGTTTTCTATGTCTGAACATTTAGAACACCGAAATCTAAAAAAATATATTTAAGAAAAGGGTCAACAAGCTCACCGTTTCTTGAATAACGAATTTGGGCTCAGCGTCGCTTTCACCTGCACGGCAGTACAAACATTTCATGTTGCTGCACTTTTAAAACATGGACAAAACACTCAAATAAATAAAAATGTATCAAAACAACAAGGTTTCGCTTAAGTTAAACGTGTCTTTTAAAGAGGAAAATTGTTGTTTTGCTATCTTTCAGTTGGAATCATAAATATATATAAGTGTTTATATCTATGGTTGAAATCAACTGACTTCTTCTTCTACGATTTTTTCTTCTTCGCCGTTTTTTTAATCTCCGCCTGGAAGACTCGCTCACCCCGCCCCCTATGGCTGATCTATCGTAATAACAACTGCAACTAGTTCAATTTTAACATTTTCACAGGGATTTTTATTTATTTATTTATAGCAATATTGCCCCTTATCAATATTTCTCATAGGTTACTCTTATTTATTCAATGGCAAATCAAACTAAGTTATGATAGAAAAAAGTTTCCCCCCCTATTTTAAATGTTTACGCAAAGTACAAGGTCCTAAAACATTTACAAAAATATAATAAATTATCATAAGATAATGTACACCACATCATTATTTGCTTAACAAAAAAAATGCATGAAAATAAATAAATAATTGTTCTTTAACTTTTTAGAAGTGTAAATGATATTTTTAGTGTTTGCATTATTATTGTTAGTGTATATCTTAGATCTTTGGATGTGCTGTTTGGCGTTTGTTTGGCTTATATATTAGTGTATATCTTAGAACCTTATATACTGTTTCTTTTTACTCTTTCATAATTTCGTTCCACCTCATGTACCACATGTGATTCATTCAACCTTTATTTAGACAGGTAAATCCCATTGAGCCTGAGAATGACAATAGAATTGACTTGAACGTGAACAAAATAGTAAATAGTAGTCAGGTGCTGAAAATCAACTGCAAACTGTTCATCAGGACGAGCGTCAATACAAAAGCTGAAACTTTGTTGGTTTGTTGCTCTGAAGCATTCAGCTGTGTGTAAACTATAGCCATAGCGTTAGTCTGCCTTCAGGCCCAGGCCTTCCTTGCAAAAGAGATCTGTGATATCAGTGGGATTTGCCTGGTTAAATAAAGGTTAATAAATAGACATAGGGTTAAAACAATGCAGAGAAGGAAATGCATCAGCAATAACCTCAGCAACTTGCTTTTTACTTTTTTTAAACTTTTTTTACTTTTTACTTTTTTCTTTTTCTTTTTACTTTTCTTTTTTTAGCCATCCTATTTGTTAAAATAAAAAGTATGACATTTTATAACTGTTTATTGTTAACACTGTTGTCCATTGTTGTCCTCATTTTTTGTCGAAATCAGGTCTTTTGTAAATGAGTCATCGAGGCTCAATGGGATTTACCTGTCTAAATAAAGGTTGAATGAAAAAAAAAAGAAACTGTTGATGTCCATCACCCCCAGGGGTTATAAAATAATTCATTTTTGAAACTATTTTTATTCTATCATTCTGTAGAATTAAAAAAAAAACCAGTTATAATAATATATTAAATTGTAATTATGTGAACTCAACCTGTTAGTTCAGTTGGATAGAAGAGCTCACTCATGATTATCACATATTTTTAATATTTTAATAATAATAATTAATAATAATTTAATAATAATTTAATAATAATTAATAATAATTAATAATAATTTAATAATATTTTTTAAATATTGAGTAGTAAACATTATTTTAATAAAATAATAATAAAACAATTTTATTGAGGCTGTATATTATAATTTTTATTTTTTTAAGTATCGAAAATGAGTTTAAACAGGAAAGGGGCGCTCAAAAACCGTAGACATAAACGGTTTACAACTTCCCTGAGGAGTTAAAAACAAGTATCGCGAGATTTGGCAAAGCATTTGAACACCGTGAAATCTCGCGAGATTTGACTAGCGTTACCCCATTTTCCAGCTGTTCCTCAGTCAGTCCGGATTTCTGAACTAAGGGAGATTCACCGGAAAGGGCTTACAGTGATAAACCATCATTTTGGGAGAAGAGATCGCATTATATGGTTACATAAATACACAACGGCTTGCTTCTGCCAGTATTCAACGATGGAAGCCAAATTATGAGGTAAGAAGAGAGCGCAGAGGCTTTGATGTGAAAGAATGTCCTGAGCGGAGCGGGCTAATCTAATGCTAGCTGTTAGCTTAACTGATAACGGGTAATGGGCCAGCCGGACGTTTTTATCTCCTGTACCGCCGTCAGCACTAAAATGTCATATTAATCCGCTTAGGTTGAGTATGACAAGAGCAGAGTGGTGAGTAATCAGAGGACGGTGCCATCATTAAGTCCAGTTAGATGTTAGCCGAAATGCTAATGTGAAATCACTGCATTTGCCTCTGCACTGTCTTTGAATGACCCGTGTGACTGGTGGTCAACCTTTGGCTCCTCGACAGGACTAGTATGCTGAAGTGAGGAGGTTACTTGGCGAGCTTGAGAAAAGGAGTGCCCTTATGGTGAAGATTGTTCCCATTAGCCTAGCCGCTCGGTTAACAGATGATGGTAGTCACAGCCTTCGAACCCTCCGAGAACCTTATTGTCTTTGAGCAAAGAGCCACGTTGGCTGTAGAGCAAAGCGCCTCGTCAGGACCTCTAAGTCAGGCTGAAATGAAGCTGGGTGTTAGGATGGATCGCGACCAGATCTGAGGGCTGGACACAGAGCATCACTTGAAGGCGGCGCTTCAGGGTTTGGGTGAACAAAAGCAGCATCGGCCTGAGTTGGTTTCCATGGCAACGTGGATGCTGACAGACCCCCTTCAAGATGGGAACGTGGAGAAGATCTAAACCATTTATATGAGGAGCAGCAGACTGTGTGGGACACATAGACATTCAGAGTTGCCCAATTCAACAAAGCGGCTGCATCAAACATATCTGCTGTAACTCAGCCATGGAGCTGAAACCTGGTGCAGTAGTAGCTGAGAGTCACCTTCAACACATTGTCAGAGCTCTAACTTATCGCTCCATATTGCATGATATTGTGTCATTTCTGGCTTGATCAAAACAGCCTCGACTCTCTTTTCTCATTTAAAGACAATCTAAACTGACATGAAGTGTCAGACGTTGTCAATCTGTTTATTGATGTTTTGTTTTTCTCTTAAAACAATAAAAATGCAACAAAAAAAAAGAATCAGTAACTTTTCTCAGTTTTGTTATCCCAGTGTTAGTCATTGTAGTTGCATTTCCTTTTTTTTTGTGTGTATGAGCATGTTAGTTTCCGTAAACGGTTGACAAATCCTGCTAATGTCAGCTTGTGGCAAATTTTTCCTGTTTGTCTTAGACAGAAGAGTCTGAGACAAGTTCACTTGGATTCAACCCACACATGCACAGTTTGGTTACCTCAAACCCAGATCAGCTTCTTCAATCCGAGCATCATCTCAGTTTATGGCAGCTTTTTAAAAATAAAACTTGGAAGCAGCTTTTCTGTAGCCTTTACTTGGGATAATATAACAGTTTCCTGAAGAGTTTGTCCATTTTATTCAACTATGGAACATAAAGGTATTTATAATCTAATGTGATATTCCAAGATGTCACACTCAGATTATATGTTGTGAATGACTGTCAGCTACTACCACATCCAATTTTAGCACAATATCTGTAAAAATTACCTGCTGTAGATTGTAGCCATTTTATTAAGGCAAATGTTGATTATCTGTGTTGACCATCTTGAGTTAGACTGACTCTAAAAGTAAATCAGTTGTATTTAGATTTATCGTCCCTGATTTCCTTAATTTTGGGATATCGGAAATTGGCCGATACTTGCATGAGAAACCGATTTTACCAATTTTTCTTTTGTTTGTTTTAACAACAATTGTCTAAACTTCATTTTTATTTCAGAGCACTATACCTCAGGGCCAGTTAAAACAAGTTTGTATTGTTTCTAGGATATTGTTCAAGGGTATGTTTTTCAGTAAAATAATATTGGAAAATTGAAGGTGCATCATGACCTTATAACATTGGACAGTGTCGCTTATAAAACCAAATCTGTATCGGCAGGTCAGACTTTTTAGAAATCGGTGATTGGCCAGAAAACTGTGATCGGTGCACCCTTTACTTTTTGAGAGTTTCAGTCAAATCAGTTCAGTGATTCTTGAGATATTTTACTAACACAACCATTCTTGCCTATACTGTTGTGAGTCATGTTTTTTCCTAAAATCTAAATAAACAAGTAAATCTAATTGCTGCAGACTTTGTTGATTCTGTGCAGAGTTGGTTTGAAGATGAAACAAAAAGGTGAATTTATCAATGAACTGATCATCTTGTTGTTGCTTTTCAGTAAAGATGAAGTAAATATTTGATTATTTTGTGAATGGAAAATCTTCATCAGAAACATTTAATAGCTTTTTTGAGTTAACTGCCTTTGAGTCTTAATTAATTCAGAAATTAAAACTTAGTAATGTAAAAAAAAAAAAAGGATGCCACAAATTTGAGGCTGGTTTAAACTTTGAAAATGGCTTTTGACTTTAAAGCCTCCGTACACCCACCTCTACAGGCCAGTTCTCTCATTTTTCCTCTCCAAAACACAGGACATTAAAGTGAAATGTGTGGTAATTACGCAACCATGAATTAGATTAAGAAAGATAACTGTCAGTTACAAGGATGAATTAATCCCTCTTTTCCTGTTGTGACTGTCGTGTCCTACGCCTGATGCGTCTTTGTCCGGCTGTTTTCTTTAACATCTTCATTCAGTGCTGAAAGGTCAAAGCCAGAGAAAGATATTTTTGCTTGTGTTTGTTTGTGTGTGTGTGTGAGAGAAGTGTGTTCTTTTGCCTGTGTTTTAGCAAAATACCTCATGAACAACAAAT
This sequence comes from Nematolebias whitei, assembly GCF_014905685.2. Lineage (NCBI taxonomy): Eukaryota > Metazoa > Chordata > Actinopteri > Cyprinodontiformes > Rivulidae > Nematolebias > Nematolebias whitei. The sequence goes on along the minus strand of NC_056498.1, from coordinate 74,649,147 downwards.
CATCTACAGTTGAGTAACTTTTGAAGACAGTCCAGGTCAAGAAGGCCGACGCAGCTTATTGTCATTAGCCAACACAAAAGAGTAATTTTTACAGAAATTTGGTGTGGTAGTAGCGGAAAGTCATTTCCAGCACATACTATGAATGCTGCCTGATGGATGTTGCATGAGATTCTTGTTTTTTGTTGTTGTTGTTGTTTTGTTTTGTAGTTGTTTTGACCAAAACAACCACAACTCTATTCATTCTCAGCATAAGAAATAATCTGATGCCCTGTTTACACAACACTGTTTTTGAGGGGAACCATAGCAATTCTACTGCATTTTGACTGTTCATGTACACAACAGCTGCCAGTTTTTCTGACACCGAGAAACCTCAAGTCCAAGTCTCTGGAGGTTTTTGGAAATGCCCGTCGTCAGAATGAGACTACACCCTACCGACAAACAACAGTAACAATGGCGGAAAGAAGAGTGATGTTTGTCCTGATCATACTTTTCATTGTGTTGGAGTGACCCAGCCTCAGTTCAAACAAACGTTTGTGTATTCACCGTTTTGGACTGAACTGTTTTCATGCCCAAGACAAGTGTTGTGTGTCTGTGTCATTGAGTTACAAAAATCAAAGCACCATGTAGTGACCTGGAATGGACACAGCAGATTTAACAAGCACAGCATCACAGTGTCGACGTGTTTATTCCCCCCACAGTCAATATCGGAGAAATTTATCTGGAGTGGCAGAGAAGTATGTTAGACTAGTACAGGACATGTATGAAGACAGCAGGACATGTTGGACTGGTACAGGACATGTATGAGGATAGCAGGACAGTGGTGAGACATGCTGTAGGAGTGACGGCTTCAAGGTCGAGGTGGGAGAGCATCATGGATTGGCTCTGAGCCCCTTTTTGTTTGCTCTGGTGATGGACAGACTAACAGTTGAGGTCAGGCAGGAATCTCCATAGACTTTGATGTTTGCAGATAATGCGATCTGAGGTGAGAGCAGGGAACAGGTGGAAGAGAACTTGGAGAGGTGGAGGTGTGCACTTGAAAGAAGAGGAATGAAAGTCAGTCGTAGTAAGACAGAGCACATGTGTGAATGAGAGGGAAGTTGGTGGAACAGTGAGGCTACAAGGAGCAGAGGTCACAAAGGTGCAGGACTTCAAGTACTTGGGGTCCATTGTCCAGGAAAATGAGGAGTGTGGTAAAGGGGTGAAAAAAGAGAGTCCTGACAGGATGGAGTGGATGGACAAAAGTTTCAGGAGTGATTTGTGACAAAAGGGTGTCAGCAAAGGTCAAAGGAAAAGTTTACACGACAGTGGTGAGACCAGCTATGTTGTATGGTCTGGAGACCGAGACATGGACAAAAAGACAGGAGAAAGAACTGGAAGTGACAGAAATGAAGATGTTCAGGTTCTCCTTAGGAGTGACAAGGATGGATCAGATTAGGAATGAGATCATCAGAGGTACAGCACAGGTTGAACAACTGGGAGATAAAGTTAGAGAGACCAGACTGAGATGGTTTGGACATGTCCATAGGAGGGACAGTGGGTATACTGGTAGAAGGATGTTAGAAATGCAGCTGCCAGGAAAAAGACAAAGAGAAGATATATGGATGCAGTTAGAGAGGACATGGAGGTAGTTGGGGTGAGAACAGAGGATGCAGAGGACAGAGTGAGATGGAGGAAGGTGACACTCTGAAGAGGGAAAAGTTGAAAGAAGAAGATGATGTCTATATCAGGAAAAAACTAACATTTCTAGAGGTCATTCACGTGTAAACAACTAAAATTCTGGTACAAAAGGCGGAGGGCAATTTGCATTCCTTCAAGGGCTGCAAGATCTTCAGTTATTCTGAATCTGCACTGAGTAGCTTACTTCACCTTTTGTGTCTCTTAAAGTGGTTTTTGTTGTTCTTAATGTTTCCTGATTAGTAAAATGTGATGGTTTGAGCAGATTGTGTCAGTGAGAAGTGATGTAATGTTTTGTTTTGTTGTCTGAAAGATGCTTGAAACTGTAGAAATGTGTTTGATTAAATTAGATTTTAGGTTTGAAAACTGTTGGGCATGGAGACGAGGAGAACACTGCTGTTGGACACTGGGCACTGAGGGGAGGAGTGATGCAGCAGGACTTGAGCAGACTGCAGTGGTGATTCTTGTGTGTGTGTGTCTGCATGTGCATTTGTGTGAGTGTCCTGTCACCTATCAGGCCTCACCTCTGAACATCACTGTGTGATGAAGAGATGGATGATGCTTGAGGTGAGTGCCAGAGAGCTGGTGTGTGAGTAAACGGAGTGACCTCTGGGAGTAGGTGAAGACACTTTATTCATGTTGGTGTGAGTCAAGGTCAAAGTTTCTTTATTGTTATTCTCATGTGGTGGAAAGATATTGTGTACACAGTGTCCCAGTTACATCCAACAAAAGTATAAATTGTAAAGAAAAACTGTAATAAGATCTAAGATATGAATAAGAAATACGCTAAACACTGAATAGTACAAAAACAATACGCCGAACAACAGCAGCACGAACATGAGTCCGTGTGAGCAGATGAGTACGAATGAACACAGCAGCATGATACAGATCAGCAGCATGGATAGTCAACAGCACACATCAACAATCAAGTGACATTACAGTGATTATTTCAGTGATAATCCTGGTTAGAGATTCATGAGTCTAACAGCCTCAGGGTAGAAGCTGTTCCTCAGTCTAGTGCTTCTACACTTAATGCTCCTTAACCTCCTTCCAGAGGGGAGCAGGGCAAAAAGTGTGTGTGCTGGGTGAGTGGGGTCCTTCATGATGCAGGTGGCCCTCTTCCTGCGTCTGAAGGTGTAAATGTCTGTGATGGTGGGGAGGCTGACTCCAACAGACTTCTGTGCAGCCTTCACCACTCTCTGCAAAGCTTTTCTTTCTGCAGCTGTGCAGCCACATGTTCATGCTGGAGCACAGGATGCTCTCCACTGCACAGCTGTAGAAGGAGGTGAGGACTGAGCTTCCCAGACCAGTTCATCTCGGCCGCCTGAGGAAGTAGAGTCTCTGATGAGCTTTCTTGATCAGGCTGGTGGTGTTGTTGCTCCAGCTGAGGTTGTTATTCAGGTGCACACCCACGTACTTGTAGCTGGAAACCACTTCCACCACAGATCCTCCTATGTTCGTGGGGGGTGGGGTTATTCCGCTTGTAATCCACAATCATCTCCTTCATCTTCTTCACATTGATGTTAAGGTTCTTCTCCTTGTACCAGCTCTCCAGGTGTTCCATCTCTTGCCTGTAGCTGGACTCATCATTGTTTCGGATGCATCCCACCACCGCTGTATCATCTGCAAACTTTACAATGTGACAGCCTGGTGCACAATCATACATTAGCAGAGTGAACAGGAGAGGGCTCAGCACACAGCTCTGTGTGTTCACACACACACACACACACACACACACACACACACTGTGTATGAGAAAAAAACGAGAGAGATGTAAAAGTGTGAGAACAAAATTAAAGTTAGCATTACCAACACCATCATAGTTAAGGTATTCACAGTGAATACAGTCAACAACTACATTTAATTTCTTTGTCTTCTTTTCATGTTAATTACCCAAAACATCCAGAGTGTTTTATCCCCAAACGTCCTGTTTGTTTAAACTTTAAGAAAGCTCATTGTGGGAAAGAACCACAGCCACATCAGCAACAGGCTGTACACTCATGTCCCCCATCGCTGAGTGATTGAATTGATGAATTGAATAGTGAATGTTTCTAGTTTTTGTGATGAGTGTTTGTCTGGACTGGAATTGAACAGGGAATACAAGTAAACCCTAATGTTTTGATGTAAGATATTCAAGTGGGTGGATAGGTGTTTTTATTTATTTGTTTAAATTGTCCAGAGTGACAGATCCTGGTGAGTGGAGGGAACACTTTTAACCACCAGCAGGAGCAATAGAGAAGCCCCAGGGTGGCCAATTAGGGGTAGACATAAGGACATTTCCCAGTTTAGCAGACAACTTCTTGACAGAATCTGGTTGTGTGTCAACATTTTTGGTTCTCCATAATTTTTACAATAAAGAAAGCAAAAAATGTCAAGATCTCGAGTGGAACTTCATTCTTCTCCTCTTCATCCTCTTCCTCCTTATCAGACTGAAAGAGAGGCACTTGCAGCAGATTTAAGATGGGAGTTAAAGCAGAAAAACATTTTTTGACACTTTTTTTTACACCTTGAGGTTACCCCAGCACACACACCCTCCCCCCAAAAACACATTTGAGAGCTTTTTCCTGCATACAGGTCACTTTAGGAGCTGAACAAGAACGAACCCATGTGCAGACAGGACGCAGAGGCCAGAACGTAAAATAATAATAACTTTAATAATCAAAAATAAATAGCTGACGTGGCAGCAAAACTCACAGACAGGATCAGGTCAGAGTTTTACATGGAACACAAGAGACAAACCAGGGGCTGTACCCAGGGCCGGATTTAGGAGGATGGGGGGCCCTGGGCTGGAGTCAGGATGGGGGCCCTATATATATATATATATACAAAAAAATATATATATATTTTTTTTTGTATGTGTTTGTTTTGTTTTAGAGGATGAGCAGAAAATGACCGAACAGTAAGTTTGCACAACTTACAACTTTAATAAGCCAGTTGTCACAAACTACAAACAACTCTGAACTCTTTTCTAGAAAGACTAAACCACATGTTGGGGTTGAAACTAGAATATGAAGCTTGCATCATATTCTAGTTTTTTTTATCATATTCTATGATTTTTTACAGCCCCCTGTTCTCAATAAAAGCAGAGATGGGTGCAAATGAACAATTTTCATCTTCTAGACCAAGGTTTTTACAGAGAACATCTTGAAAAATATGAAGAACAAAATACAGATTTCCATTTATTAATGACACTTCTGCATTCATCTTATTTGGGGGAACTAGAACCACAAACACGACCGACATTTACTCAAATGCAAACCATGTAACCCAAATAAGAAAACAATACTCAACCCTGAAAAGTTAGAAACTTTGAGCCTGTCTCATAATGCAGACATGCAAAATCTTTGTTTTGTATCTACAATCATTTAATTTTTTACTTTAATTTAGCAGATAAACTTTAAAAAAGACCAAGTTTGTTTTCAAATTAATTTACAGCCCCAAAGTTCTTTCAGTCAGCCAGCCAGTTTAGGCATTTTGTTTGTCGCCTCTTTGTCGCGATGCTCTTTTTCTTTTCTCTTCCTTCTTTTCTGCGCTCCGCTGTCATATTTTTTGTTGTCCGCCATTGTAAAATAATATTCCCTGACGCTCCTCCCCAATGCGTAAGATACGTCAAAAGTGGACCAATAACAAGCAAGCATTCAAGATGGACGTTTGCCAGAACAAATTGGAACATTTTTCATCGGTGCTGTCAAAATCATCATAGTCATTGATTAAATTCTGACACTGTCCATTCACAAAAACATAAAACATCTTTCGGGGCCCCCGAAATGCCGGGGCCCCGGGCTGCAGCCCCTGTAAGCCCCTGCTAAAATCCGGCCCAGGCTGTACCAGACGATGCACCGACAATGACTGAGACGCAGACCAGAGCTTATATACACACAGACTAGATGAGACAAATTACAAATACCTGGAGGACACGCGGGTGGTGCTGATCGGGGTAATTACTGAGAAACACTAGGGAGTACAGACACAGCAAGACTGACAGAGGGATACCATCCTTACCGTACCCTCCCCCCAAGGACGCCCCCTGGCGTCCCCAGAAAGCCCCCCCAAAAAACTAGGGTGGGCGGAGGGAGGAACTGCAAGGATGGAGGGCACAAGGAAACACTTGAGTGGGGCCAGGACAAAAAACACACACAGGGAACAAACAAAAAAGATCCAAGTGGTCAACAGATTGTTCCAAGGCAGACCTAGTCCAATAACCTGCAGCAGAAGAACCCGTTTTCAAAGATCCTGCCGCAGAAGATCTGAACCCTCATGTCTCCTCGCCTCATCCAGATTCCTCGCCTCGTCCAGGTCCCTCGCCTCGTCCAGGTTCCGCACCTCGGGTCCATGCCTTGCCTCGTCCAGGTCCCTCACCTCGGGTCCACGCCTCGGTCTCTCGCTTCGCCTTGGTCCCACACCTCGCCTTGGTCTCTCGCCTCGCCTTGGTCCCACACCTCGCCTTGGTCCCTCACCTCGCCTTGGTCTCTCGCCTTGGTCTCTTGCCTTGTCCAGGCTCCTCGCCTTGTCCCGATTCCTCGCCTGACCTGCCCAAGGGGTCAGGAGTTGTTGTGGGACACGAGGTTGTAGAGCTGGGATCCTCTGTGGCAGGACCAGAAGCTGTTGTGGAGCTGGGATCCTCAGTGGCAGGACCAGAAGTTGACGTGGAGCTGGGTTCTTCTGCGGCAGGGTCATGAGCTGTCGAACACAGACCTTCTGATGGCGCAGGACCCTCTGGAGGCACAGCTGGCGTAGGACCCTTTGGAGGCACAGCTGGCGTGGGACCCTCTGGAGGCGCAGCTGGCGTGGGACCCTCTGGAGGCACAGCTGGCGTGGGACCCTCTGGAGGCGTGGGACCATCGGTTGACGTAGCGACGTCGGCGAACCTGGGACCCTCAGTGGATGTTGAGACCTCTGTAGAGACCTCTGAAGTGGCGGCTGAGACTTGGGCGGCTGAGACTTTGGAGGTAGTGAAGTCTTCGGCGGCTGAGTCTTCGGAAGGAGTGAAGATCTCGGCGGCAGTGAAGACCTCAGCAGGCGGATCAGGAGCGAGGACCTCAGCAGGCAGAGCAGGAGAGGACCTCAGCGGAGCAGGAGAGAGGACCTCAGCGGGCGGAGCAAGAGAGAGGACCTCAGCAGTGGAGACTGCATGCAGCGTGGGGGCCACCTCGGGGGCTGCGTGCAGCGTGGGATCCACCTCGGGGGCTGCGTGCAGCGTGGGATCCACCTCGGGGACTGCGTGCAGCGTGGGGTCCACCTCGGGTGCTGCGTGCAGCGTGGGATCCACCACGAGGGCTGGATCTTCTTTGACAGGATCTGGAGCAAGCGTGGATGGTGGGTCTACAGAGGCAGGGTCTTCTGGTGCTGGTACTGAGTCAGGTGCAGGGGCTGAGTCCCTGGAACCTCTTTGATGTTGACCCTTGCCGTGGTAGTGACGGGGTGGTTTGGGTCGGGGCTCCTCCTTGGATTCAGTGCCTCCCTCGGATATTGACTCTGCAGCCAAGGAGCCAGGGACTTGTTCTGCAGCTGGGGTGTCTGGCTCTTGGGCAGAGCCAGCGACAGGAGGTTCCGGATCTGAACCTGGAAACGGAACTGGTACTGAGGTAGAGTCATGCTCTATTTTCAAAGTTCTGAGTCTTGTAAGAAGCTGCTGATATTCAGGACGCTGGATTAAGCCGGGTTGGGATAATAGAAACTTTTCGGCAAGGGTGAGCACAGTATCTAGACAGTCCGGGTTATTTTTATCAGAAAAAAGGAGGCTTTGCAGAGTGTGGTTTATTTGAGATAATTCATGGGGTTGGAGCTGAGAAGTCTTGGGTCTAGTTTTGTAAGGAGCTCTATTCAGGGGCGAGGGGTCAAGATCCGCCCTCACCAGAAACCTGGGAGGTGAGGCGACGGGACCTGCCCCATGGAGACACCGGGACCAGGTTCAGGAAGCTCAGTCTCGCCGGACTGAGCAGGAGCGATGGTGGGGTGTCGGGTTCCGCCCTCACCGGAGTCCTGGGAGGTGAGGCGACGGGAACCGCCCTCACTGTGGCATCGGGACTGGTTTCCATTAGCTCCGCCTCGCTGGACCGAGCAGGAGCGGCCCGGAGCGAATGAGAAGCGTCAGACTCTGCCCTCACTGGAACCCTGGGAGGTGAGGCAACAGAATCCGTCTCCACTGCAGCACCAGGAATGTCTTCTGGAAGCTCGGCTCTACCGAGCCGAGTCGGAAACGTGGAAGGTGCCGGAATGAGCGCCATGGACCGCTTCCGGGTTCGGTTTCTGCTGCTCCGGCGGCGGCGAGAAGGCTGAGGGGCAAGAATGGAGCAGAGCTCGTCCTCCGGCTCTGCGTCTTCTCCCGACGTCCACCCCGAATATCCGAACAGAGCGTAGGATGAGGAGGAACTGTAATCGTGGGTCACGCGGTCTCCCCGTAGCCGGGACCTTCTCTTTTCTTCGAGGACCAGGAGGGGAGAAGGCAGGATTTCCACTTCCTGGCAGTAGCTTCTTTGTGCCGGCACGGGTTGGATCTGGAAACCGCCACACCAGAACACGATCTCCTCCATCTGCATGGGCTCAAGAGAACAGGTAAGCGAGGTCGAGGAATTCTGTCTGCTGGGTTCTGATTTTGGTCAGTGCATACAGTCAGGAATTTCAGGCTGAGCTGAACAAGAACGAACCCATGTGCAGACAGAACGCAGAGGCCAGGACGTAAAATAATAATAACTTTAATAATCAAAAATAAATAGCTGACGTGGCAGCAAAACTCACAGACAGGATCAGGTCAGAGTTTTACACGGAACACAGGAGACAAACCAGGGGCTGTACCAGACGATGCACCGACAATGACTGAGACACAGACCAGAGCTTGTATACACACACACTAGATGAGACAAATTACAAACACCTAGAGGACACGCGGGTGGAGCTGATCGGGGTAATTACTGAGAAACACTAGGGAGTACTGACACAGCGAGACTGACAGAGGGATACCATCCTTACAAGTAAAAGTACAAATAAACAGACAAAAATGTACTCTAGTAAAAGTAGAAGTACCACATTAACATTTTTACTTAAGTAAAAGTAAATAAGTACTTGCTTTTAAAATACTTAAAGTATTAAAAGTAAAAGTACTTGCTGAATGTATTACCTAATGCAATGGTTTACAATATCATTAAGTGTGCCTACCATATGTATATTTTATGTAATACATTAATAGTGTTGTTCCATTTTAATGAACAATGCTGCAGATAATACATGTTTTTATTGTGTTTACTTTGTGACACATTTCACACTTGGACTTGTGATTCTGTGCGTCAGAATTTCAGGGATGACCTGCAGAGTTATATGCCATTAATCAAAATAAGAAAGAGGAATGATTATACCTTGGAAAGTTTTTATTTAACACAAAGTAAAACCAATGTGTCATTTTAACTGCAGTAAAAACATTTAAGTAAAAGTTGTCTGCCTGAACAAAAGGAACATTAGACACAACTAACAAAGAAATAGGTTATGATCATTTCCACTCCAGTTTGTCATCAACTCTACTTAAAATACTGTCTATTCAACCTTGTAACGGGTCAATATTGAACGATATTTTAACTTCCTGACACCATTTTTATAACTTGGCCCTGAGTGTCGAGACATTTGGAGACATCTCTTGTCTCCTTTCCTAACATCCCAAGAACTGACACATTTTAATATTGCAGCAAGAATTTCATGTTCAAGTTCAGAAGAAGTTGGTTTTCAAAGATTTTTGAGTTCAATCTGGCACTTTTGGGAGAGAGAAGCTGTACTGTTGTACTGAACAGTCTTTCAATAAGGCCATGGGTGGAGCATATCTTCTGGGTGACTCTCTTGCGGTGGAATGCATTTTGGGTGTGCTAGCGGTGCTGTGGGTGCACCCAGCTCAGTGACATATAAATTAGAATATATGTCATTGGCCCAGCTCTTCTTGAAGGCGGGCCTATGTTACCTGCCCACTTTGCAGTGATTCAATGGACCAACTCCCCTCTCACCGTTGGTTACTTTCAAACTAAAGAACAAATCAAAAAGCCTCAACATGAATGTAACTTGTAATGCAACGCATTATAGAAATGTAGTGTAGTAGAAAGTACAGATACTTTATGTAAAATGTAGTGGAGTAAAAGTATAAAGTACCCACATTTAACTCTACTTAAGTAAAGTACAGATACATGAAAAATGTACTTAAGTACATATCCTAGCGGCATTTGTGGGGAGTGGTGGCACAGAGGTTAGAGAGGTGGGCTTGTGATCTGAAGATCGCCGGTTCACGCCCCGGCCCCGACAACATCAAAAATTGTGGGTGGGGTAGGTGAAACACCCACACTTGCCCCCACCCTCATGAGCAAGGCCCTTAACCCCACCATGTGCTCCCTAAACAGGTCTCTCTTGAAAATGAGTTCTCGTGGCTCAATGAGACTAACCTGGATAAATAAAGGCTAAAAGAAAAAAAAGTACAGTAATGAAGTACTTGTACTTAGTTACATCCCACCTCTGATTATTGAGCATGAACTTTGGTCTAAGAAGCAAAGATTTTCAACCTAATAAATTATGGTTTATGGCTAAATCATTGAATAAACATATCTGAACTTTTAACAACAAAGCGGTGGCCAAGATGGGGTAGAGGCAGGACAACCAGCCCGGGGCCCGAAAGTCGCAGGCTTGATCTCCAGCCATTCCCACATGTCGTGGTGTCTCTGAGCAAGACATCTAATCCCTAATTGCTCCCCAGGTGCTTTCATAGCTGCCCACTTCTCCATTTGGGTGCATCCCAGGTGCGATGGGTTAAATGCAGAGACTAATTTCGCCATTGTGTGGAACATACAATGATGACAACACACAGCACTTATTATTATTATTATTATTATTATTATTATTATTATTATTATTATTATGTAGGCTAAGTGTGTGCACCCGTTACTCTCATCCCACACAGACTTGCCATAGGTGAGCCCAACCAACGATTGTCAAACGTGGGACATTTGGGTGTCCTGCCCCTCCTCATGCTGGATGTGGATGGAGAATATTTCCAATTTCCCCTTTTTGCTCTGTGGTGGTAGATAATTTTTACTAAACCACATATGGGTGGGAATATTTGCACACCTCACAATTCAATTTGATTATGATTCTTAGGGCTGTGATGCGATTATAGGACAATTATAGGCACATCAGAATACATCAATCATCCCACGTCAACTAAGTTCTGAGCATACAGGTGCTGGTCATAAAATTAGAATATCATGAAAAAGTTGATTTATTTCAGTAATACCATTCAAAAAGTGAAATTTGTATATGATATTCATTCATTATACACAGTCTGATATATTTAAAATATTTATTTTAATGTTGATGATTAAAACTGACAACATGAAAATCACAAATTCAGTATATCAGAAAATTAGAATATTACTTAAGACCAATAAAAAAAGGATTTTTAGAAATGTTGGACAACTTTCTATTAATGTGCTTGGACACAGAGCTCTGTGAACAACCAGCCTCTTTAGCATTGACCTTTTGTGTCTTGTTTCCCTCCTTGTGCAAGGTGTCAACGGTCATATTTTGGACAACTGTCAGGTCAGCAGTCTTCCTCATGATTGTGTAGCCTACAGAACTAAACTGAGACCATTTAAAGGCCTTTGCAAATGTTTTGAGTTAAGTAGCTCATTAGAGTGTGTCACCAAGTGTCTTCAGTTTTGAACCTTTTTACAATATTCTAATTTTCTGAGATACTGAATTTGGGGGTTTCATTAGTTGTCAGTTATAATCATCAACATTAAAAGAAATAAACATTTGAATATATCAGTATGTGTGTAATGAATGAATATAATAAAGTCTGCTCAATAATCCAGGTATACAATCCAACATTTTTCAGTCAGGTCATCTGGACAGTTTCTTTTTTTTTTTTTTTTTTTTTTGTGCTGAAACGTTTCGCCTTTCAGATGACCTGACTGAAAAATGTTGGAATGAAGATAATATACAAATTTCACTTTTTGAATGGAATTACTGAAATAAATCAACTTTTTCATTCGCAGAGAAGACAGGCTTTGGGCGAGCCGATTTACCCTGTTGGCACGTACGCAGCTGGATATCTCATCGACTGGAAAACTTGATGATGTGTCTATCTCTGCTGCCATCTGTGGATATTTAATGGGATTTTCGATAACTGGTTCCTGCTTTTGGATTCAGCTGGTGCTGGTTTTATCTACAATCAAGGAAGTCGTCAGCAGCAAATTTGGACCCGATCACGCTGCTTGCCTTTATAACTGGTCCAAAATGCAGCAGCCCGGTTTTTGACCAACACAAGCAAAAGAGAGCACATTACACCTGTTTTGGCCTCCCTACACTGGCTTCCGGTTCACTTTCGAATCAAATTCAAAATACTCTTGTATGTCTATAAATCACAAAACAGCTCTGCCCCCTCCTATCTTACTGATCTGCTCCAGCCGTATGTCTCACCACGTTCTCTCAGATCAGCAGACCAGTTGCTCCTAACAGTCCCAGGAACCCGTCTCAAGCGCAGAGGTGACAGGGCCTTCTCTGTAGCAGGCCCAAAACTTTGGAATGAGTTACCTCTGCTCGTTAGACAGGCCCCCTCCCTCACAGATTTTAAATCTCGCTTAAAAACGCACTTTTATTCCCTGGCTTTCAGCACTGTGTGATCTGTGCTGAGTCTGTGTGCATCACACTGTGTTGGTCATGTTGCAGTTGTTGTTGTTATCCATTACTGTTTTTGTCGGTTTCTACGTTTTTGGTGTCCTGTTATGTAATCTGTTGCTATGTGCTTGCTCTGTTTGTCCCTGTACAGCACTTTGGTGTGCTTTGTCACTGTTTAAAGTGCTATATAAATAAATTGGTATGGTATGGTATGGTATGATGGCTTGGTTCATGTCTGGAGTACCCAGACTCAAATGCTTTGGGCTGAATGGATCAGATCTTCGGGATTTTTATTCAGACACGTTTCCATCGGTGTGGCCATGTTAATTTGGACATTTTGGAACCGAGTAGACCGACACAGACTTAAGGATGATGTCATTAAGTTCTGCCTGTCCCCAAAACAACTACATGTTTATCTAAATTTTGGTCGCCTTGGTTGTCCTTGAAGGCCATCTTATCTAAAGTCGCCTGGAGAAAATGTGATGTGACGCTCACCACCTGCTCCCTGAGGAATTTCCAACTGATAACCAGATGAAACCCCGCTGAAAAAACTTTGTGTCATCATTTCAGGACTCTGGATTCTTATAGAGGTTATCCTTTGCCATTTCTCGACATACCTCGAGAATGTTTATGGATCTCACTGGAGGACATTGACTGATTACAGTGACCTCGAGAGCATCTGTAGGCGTTGTTGACCGGTCTCGTCTCTGATGGCAGAATGTCTATGTAAATATGTGCTTGTTTGTGCAAGGTGTTTTTTCAATATTAGGGGTTTTTCTCAGCCAAGAAAAAAGTCAGATAGGAATTTTTTTCGCCTCCAACTCCTACATGTGTCCAGTTAACCACTGTTTTTATCTGTCCAAACAGGTCTCACTTGTAAATGAGTCTTCGAGGCTCAATGTGATTTATCTGTTTAAATAAAGGTTGAATGAAAAAATGATATTCTAATTTTATGATCAGCACCTGTAGAGTCTCAGACCAAAAGGAAACAGAATATTTTGCAACAGTTTTTATTCCACCAAGATTATGTTACGTCAATGAACATGAACTGAGTCAAAATGCTGAGTACAGGGACATGAGATCTTGTGGCTGACATTGTCCTTGCATCAAACGTCCGAGCTGTCTCACCTGCTTTCTTCAGTGTTTCCACCATGTTGTTTTGCTCTTGTTGAAGAACTTCAAGTCATTCTTTTGAATGACTGTTTTAGTATATTTTGATGTTAAATGATAATGTATTGTGGCTCCAAAGTGCATAACACAGCAAACATGCCTTCTCTTTTAACCACTTAGTGCAAACTCAAGTCTTTCACTATAAAAGTAATATGGATTTTCATTCACCTCGTCTTTTCAAAGTTAAGTCAAAACTTTGATGTTTCTTGATGAGTCTGGCTGCATCAGCAGGTAACCCCTGCGCTTTTTCCTTCGTCCTCTGGATATAAAAATATGTACACGACTTGCTTATAGTGTAGCTCATTCACATCATTTTTTTTTTCTTTTAACTTTGTCAAAGCTAAAATACTTCCAGACACTGAATTTTAATGCTGAAGGAGCAGTTTGTCTCAGTCAGCCATCTTGTTTCTTTCTCTGGTGTGTACATGCTCCATGAACCAACAGGTCGCTGCACTTCCACACTTAGAGATCCACAGTTTGCATTATTCAACACAATATTTTGAGTACTAAATCATCCATTTTTAACATATTTACACTGATTTACAACAGTTCATGTCTGCATCTCAACGCGTCAAAAAATAGATTAGAACCATCCATTTTCTTCCACTTATCCGGGGTCGGGTCGCGGGGGTAGCAGCCTAAGTAGGGAGGCCCAGACTTCCCTCTCCCCAGCCACTTGGTCCAGCTCTTCCGGGGGAATCCCGAGGCGTTCCCAGGCCAGCCGAGAAACATAGTCCCTCCAGCGTGTCCTGGGTCTTCCTCTGGGCCTCCTTCCGGTGGGGTGTCCGGAACACCTCACCAGGGAGGCGTCCAGGAGGCATCCTAAACAGATGCCCAAGCCACCTCAACTGGCTCCTCTCGACGTGGAGAAGCAGCGGCTCTACTCTTGAGTCCCTCTCGGATGATCGAGCTTCTCACCCTGTCTCTAAGGGAGAGCCCAGACACCCTGCAGAGAAAACTCATTTCGGCCGCTTTTATTCGAGATCTCATTCTTTCGGTCACAAACCAAAGCTCATGACCATAGATGAGAGTAGGAACGTAGATCGATCGGTAAATTGAGAGCTTCACCTTTTGACTCAGCTCTCTCTTCACCACGACAGATCTGTACAGCGCCTGCTTCACTGCTGACGCTGCACCTATCCGCCTATCAATCTCACGCTCCATTTTTCCCTCATTCATGAACAAGACCCCAAGATACGTGAACTCCTCCACTTGGGGTAGGACCTCCTCCCTGACCCAGAGAGGGCACTCTACCCTTTTCCGGCTCAAGACCATGGCCTCGGATTTGGAGGAACTGATCTTCATCCCGACCGCGTCGCATTCGGCTGCGAACCGCTCCAGCGAAAGCTGTAGATCACGATCTGATTAAGCCAAGATAGATTAGAACATCCTTGCCTAATATCAAACCAACAGGGATTTAAAATTGTAAACCATAAAAAAGTGTTTGTTTTAGACAAATATTTCACTTCTAGTTTGTTCAATGTTCATCAATGACAGTGTGTGCAACTTTGTTCTGTCATGTCTGAGATGATG
>NC_056498.1:74629052-74634116 GCF_014905685.2 Nematolebias whitei | reverse complement strand
ATCAATGACAGTGTGTGCAACTTTGTTCTGTCATGTCTGAGATGATGTTTGTATGAAATGTGGGAAAACTGAACATCAACACAATTGTCATCACGTGATGAGGTCATTAATGTTTTACATTTTCTGTCTGCAAAGTGCTGAAAATCTTTTTTCTGTAATCCTCCATACAACAGTGTTCAATCACTGCTTTTTGTTTGTGTGGGGGGAGGGGGTTTTTAATGGGCATCTGCCTCAAGCTTTGCTAGCAGAACAACACTTCAGTAACATCCTACTGCTCTAATTAGACAAACTAATCCCACCAATACAAAGCAGACACTGAGGGAAACAGAGCATTTAAGCCTTTAAGCATCCATCACCAAAACAACACTGAAGCTGCTTCACAGCTTAAAGAACATTTATATTTTGTCTTCCTCAATACAGAGGAAAATTGATTACATTTTGTGAAATCTGAAGACAGACGTGCCATTAGAAATTTATTATTTGCACCCACTTCAGTTTTACATCTACACTAAACTGGTAAACATGGTGACCTGATGGATTCAGGGCCTAGCTTCAGTTTAGTTTGACCAAATTTGAATTTTGTTGAGTGTTCTGGCTGTTTCTCTGCTGCTTCAGGACTCTTTCTGTCGGCTCTGGGAAACTGTGGGCCTGCATTTGTGTGCTGTTCCCTATTCCTCTGACCCAGTTTTTTGGTTACTTGGTCCACTCTGATGATAATAGGAAGCGCCCACATACCCTGCTTTACCCCCATTTAAAGACCCCAGAACATTTTTATAATAAAGAAACAATGGCATGTTTGCCATAACATGAAACGATTATTTCTGCAAAGAAACTTTGCAAATAACTAACTTGATGGTTAGATGAAATCCTAGTTAAGAAAATGTTTTTTATTTTTTTTATTTGGATGAACCTCATCATTTTGTTCATATTCTACAGAAACAAGTGTTTCAACCCACATACACCCTTAATAATCTTTGTTGCAGTGTGTTGGTTTACCACATGTGGAAGAAGTCAGGTCAGGATCTGTTTCTAATGTCATAAGATACTGTACTGTATTACACAAATGTGTTGACATGACAGGGTGAAACATTGTTGCATTTCAAAATGTTCAAACATATATATATAAACAAGCTGCCTAAAATTACATTTTGAGTCCCTGTTGGTGTAAAATTAAATTCTAATGATGAAAACTGTGATGCAAAGTATCCTGATGCATGCTCAATAATCTAATAATAAGGTGATGTATTTGGTATTTTGTCAAAGGTAGAGAGCTGGCTGGCATGATGCAGAGAAGGAAGGTAGAGGTTTTATGTGTCCATGAGACCAAGTGGAAGGACAGCAAGGCTCGCAGCATTGGAGCAGGGTTCAAACTGTTTTACCATGGTGTGGATAGAAAGACAAATGGAGTAGGGGTGGTCCTGAAGGAGGAGTTGTCAAAGAATGTAGTAGAGGTGAAAAGAGTTCAGATAAGGTGATGTGTCTGAATGCAGAAGTAGAAAGTCTGATGTTAAATGTTGTCAGTGTTTATGCTCCACAGGTTGGATGTGATGTGGAGGAGAAAGTTACATTTTGGAAGGATCTGGATGAAGTGATAGAGAGTATTCACAGGGAGGAGAGAGTGGTGATCGGAGCAGACCTGAATGGACATGTTGGTGAAAGAAACAGAGGGGATGAGGAAGTGATGGGTAGGTTTGATGTCAAGGAAAGAAACCAGGAAGAACAGATGGTGGTGGATTTTACCAAGAGAATGGAAATGGTTGTAGTCAACACTTGTTTCCAAAAGAGGAAGGAACATAGAGTGAACTATAAGAGTGGAGGAAGGAGTACGTAGGTTGACTACATCCTGTGTAGAAGAAAATTTAGTCATGTAAAGTCCAACTTTCTGTGACATGTTTAAAGTTTAAATGATGTTTCTGAGAAATAAAAAAAAGGTTAAAGACAAAACATGGATTTACCATGTCCTGCTCCTGGATGACTGAGAATATTCACCAGGATGTTTGGGAGAAGAACGGCTCAGCTGCACAAACAAAGCTGAGTCTTATAATAGGTTTAGCCAAAATGTGAAAAAAAAAAAAAAACGTTTCTATTTATTTATTTATTTATTTTTTCTTTTGTTTTTTTGATTTTATTTAAATTTTTGTGGGGAAAAAATTCTGTGTTTGTACGGCTCCAAAAGATCATAGAACATTATTACAGACCAAGATGCTTTGGTGTCTAATTTGCATGTTTTATAAAACTACATTCAGAGATACAGGGCAGACAAATACAAATATAAACGTATTATGGAGGATTCAGTGCCGCTGGATTTGCGCTTGTATTTAATCATTGATGTGTTGGTTAGCAATTGCTCCACATCTTCATGTCTTTTCTCACTCTTTGTTGTTTCAGATGTGGTGTAGTTGAAGACTGAGTGAACCATGGCACAGTTCCCCACCACATTCACAGGTCAGTATGTGCGCTCAAATATCCTAAAGGGGTTTAATGGAGGCTGTGCATAAAGATGGATTTGACCACAAGACCTGAATTAAATACAGAAAGTCCTTGGTGCTTCACAGGACTGTGTTTCTTAACATTACATATTGTTTGAGATCTCTTTTGTGCCTTTTTAAGTGCATGTCTTTGTCTAAGCTATCTCAATCTTTTATTACAGTTTGTGAAATCTGATAGAGATGACAGCAAACTGAGTCAAATGTTTGTAAACCACACAGTGTGAGATGTACTGGACCATAAACAGATTTATAGTGGTTACACAGAAAACATTGCCAGTTTTCCTCTGCAGGGCTAAAATCATCTGTTTATCACAGTCAGGTCTCAGCAACAGGTAACAGTGACTAAAGGTCACATTTTTAATCTCTGAAATAATAAGGGATTATAGATTAAGTAAAGCTCAAATTTACCGATACTCTGTAATACTTATGACATGACATGTAATATATTAACAAACGTCTGTGTTCACACGTTTGCAGCTGGGGGAGCATCAAATCTGATACATCTTCGCCCACTCTTCGTTGCCCGCACCTCCCATTCCCTGACCTACCTGGTCTTTTGCATCTAAATTTCAACAATGTGTTTAATGTCAGAACAAAGTGATGTGTATGCATGTGCTAATGCATCCAGAGCATCAGTAGACTTATGTACATTACTCAACTCCTGCTACCAGAGAGAGAGTGTGTGCTTTGAGATAAATGTTGCAACTAACTCAAAACCAAATAAATAACAATATTCCATGTTTGAAAAATCCTTTAAATGTGTGAATGTGTGAACAGTGGCATCCATAGTAGCACTCCTGCTCCAGATCCAGAAGACATCACGTGGATGGATGGACTGTGCTTATATTGAAACAATTAAAAAGCACAGTTTGGAATGCAGTGTTTCCACTAGGTTACTTGTCTTGGCAGGGCGCTCATCTCTTCTGTGATTTTTCTCGCTTGGGGTGGGGTGTCGAGACGGAGACACGTCTGTGCTGCGTGCTGTTTGTGCCGGCAGTTGTAGCCTGTCTGTATTGTGTGCCACTAGTTGTTGGTGGGGGGGACAGTTTTGCAGGCAGAGCTCTCAGTTCTCTTGACAGGGTGGGGCGTCCTCCTTGCATAATGGTAGGGAAACACTGGAAACTGATTGTTAACCCTAAAAAAAAGTCAGAAACAACTGACTTTCAACCCTAAATTTAAAAGGACTAAAGTCCTTTTGCAATTGGATATGAGTCAGCATTATTTCTACATCCATTATCTTTACCCACTTCTTCCTTTTTGGGTCGTGGGGGTCACTGGTGCCCATATCCAGCTCTCACTGTGCGAGAGGTCTAAAGGTAAATCACAAAGGTCAGTTCCACAGGATGGACTCACCCTGCTCTGAGTGGATCAGTGCTGGACTTTGACTAATGTAGCGTCTCGTTTACTTGTTCAAGAATAAATGCAGCAAAGTGGAAATCAAGCTGCTTGTAGACCACACAACGTTCAGACTAAAAGTTTGACTACTATCAGAGGAAAGACCCTGACAGATGGTTAAACTCACTTGTTTTAGGTTTGTTACAACTTACTGTCGTCAAACCAGACGATAATCTTTCAAACTGTTACAGACTATTTTACAAATTCAAACAGACGTTTACAATAGACTGTTTGTGTGATTAGATTTGAGGGACCTGATCCTTTTCATTCATGTAAGGATTGGGGCCTGCCATAAAAATCATAGGAAGCAACGCAACGCTCAGTGCTTCCTATGATTTTATCCACCAAGAGTCTCTTAACTAAAACATTTTAAAACTTTTGTTAACGTTAATGTGACCTAAATGGAAGAGTGCACACACACAAATGATTAATTAAACTAACCAACTCTTATCACGAGATGTGTGCTGTTTGTTTACTGTAATTTTTTTATTTATTATTGTATTTATCATGGCTGTCTTAAAGGGACAACCATGCATGTATGTTTTGAGTATGATAATAAAAAAACACACTCCTGTGTTTTGTACAGGAGTCAGTTTGCCAAAAGCAGTCTCACCGGAAATTAATGTAGAATGCTTCATATCCTGTCCAAGCTGTAAAGATATTTGAAATATCTCGTGAACCGCAAGGTGGGAAATAATGAACCTTTCACAAATTGCTCATCGGACAGTCCTTCACAACTTATTAGTATTTTGTGTCTGCCCAGTTCAAATTGGCCACCAGAGTTAACTAAAAATAAAAAATGGCTATCCATCTTATTCCTAGCCCCCATCCTGCCTTGCATGAATTATGGGCGCGGCTTCCAGCGCAGACCAGAACTGGCGTTTGTTTATGTGTGAACAGTACGAGCTAATGTAGTTTCTCCAGACATTGTGGATTTAATTTAAACATGTAGGAACACCACCTGTCAGAGCTCAAACAGGACAATATAATCATGCCACTGCCTGCTGAGGACGAGGGATGGAGGACGAGCTGAAGAAGTGGCTGCAGATTACATCTACTAGCATATTTAGCTACATCTACTAGCATATTTAGTTACATCTACTAGCATATTTAGCTACATCTACTAGCATATTTAGCTACATCTACTAGCATATTTAGCTACATCTACTAGCATATTTAG
>NC_056498.1:74578604-74629042 GCF_014905685.2 Nematolebias whitei | reverse complement strand
TAGCTACATCTACTAGCATATTTAGCTACATCTACTAGCATATTTAGTTACATCTACTTGTTTACTGATTTTTTTATTAAAAGTTTTTTTGTGAAAAATGCTATGCTAAAGAGCTCAAATCACACCGAGCATCCGCCATTTTGAGAACCAAATAAAGGAAGGAGAGGCAGCCCATGTCACGTCAAGGGGCCTCCCTCTCATTTTTCTTAAAGAGACACGCTGCTCGCTCCCTCACTATCCATCCTTTGGTTCAAGCAATCTTATACTGCCATCCAGTGGTCAAAAAAAGGTACTACACTCAAAACAAATGAACCAACATTTCTTCTTAAATTTGAGAATAATTACTAATTATTCTCAAATTTCAAACAATATTATCGTTTATTGCAATAATTTCTGAGACAATAATCTCCCATCAAAGTTTGTTATCGTGACAGGCCTATTATACAGTAGAGCCCCCAGGAATAAGGTGGATAACTTGGTAATTTCTAGAGCTAAAATCTGGTGCGATGGTAGCCGTCAGTGATCCAAAGGCATGTGGTGACTGCTAAAAGAGCCTTCACCATGAACTATTGGGGAAAATGTCTGTTAGCAAAATATCTTGTAAACCACAGAGTAGATTTTAATAAAACTGTCAAAGTGTTCATTGGCTGTATGTCATTCTCATTCAATGTTAAAGCTCCAGGTGTCAGGCCCCTTCAGAATTTATCCAGACCTTTTTTAAGTTTCAGTTCATATTCCGATGTAGTTTGATTACGTTTTATGTCTGACTTTGTCCTTCATTCTTTCATCTTTTTCTCATCAGTCTTGGATTGTGCAATCCATATTTTTGCCAGAACTGAAACTGTTGACTAATGCATTTTTCCCATTCCACCCTTTTCACGCCTTTTGTGTCTGGCTTTGTCTTGGCCTTTCACATTTTAACCATGTGTGTGTTTGGTTTGGTCCAGATGTGTTTCAGATCTCGGTGGATGAGAGAGCCAAACATGATCAGCAGTTTCACAGCCTCTCTCCGACTGCTGCGGGTTACATAACAGGTACGAGTCAGCTTGCTCGTTGACAAACTTCCTGTTCATGTTTCAAATGGCTCTGATGCCTGATCTAAGGTTTCAGGAAACTGAAAATAAAGTAAGAAATTAGAATTTATTTGGAAGAAAATTGACAAATTGCAGCATTCTTATAAAAAAATCCAGTTTCTATGTGTTTCTATGATGCCATATTTCAGTCCACAATACCCAATACATGTGCCAAACTCTATTCAAAAGAAATGTGTGTTAAATGTATTTAAATAAGAGTTTTCAGGGGTTTAGAGTATATATTCATTCTTATATGAATTGCATAAACAAAATAAAGAACATGGTAACAAACTCAACAGTAAAACTGATTGTTTCTACTAATAATGACGTAGTGATTCTGGTAATTTTGTCTTTTATTTTTTATTTTTTTTTTTCCTATCATCTCACATCTTCCTGCTGTGTTTTTCTGTCAGGAGACCAGGCCAGAAACTTTTTCCTTCAATCAGGGCTGCCCCCGCCCATCCTGGCCCAAATCTGGTGAGTCACATTGACAGTCCAGCAACTCGATCTTCGTTGGACTTAATTTATAAACCGCACACAGAAGAAGTATGAAAATGCTCTGCATGAAAGCGGGCTTACAGCAGTGGCTCTTACAGTCTGGACTGCCACAATTGTAAGGATTATTTGACAAATAACTGTCAGTCATTTAGATATTGCTTTGTTATATTTTCACACGCATGGAATATGCAGGGCAGTACATGTGTGAGATTTGACATGTAATCTGCCTTTTCGTCAGTGGCTCTGCTAGGAATTTTCATTCTGAGCGCAGCTTCCAGTGTAGTAAATACACTTGTATTACTGTCCAAACAATGGAAAAATGCATTTATAGTCACCTTATAAAGAAGATGAACTTTCTTCTTCTTTAAAAATTAGGAGCAAGAAACAAGCTTAGACAAAGAAGTACATTGTTTAGGATAGTCGAGCTGTTTATATTAAGGTATTTGAAAATTATTAAAACATCAAGTAAATTTGTGACAGCTTTATTTATTTATTTATTTATTTATTTATTTTATTCATTTATTTTATTCATTTTATAATAATAAAAAACCACAAAACAATTAACATACAGACAACAAAAGAAATAAAATTATAAAATGAAAGGTGGCAGATGAAGAAAAAAAAATCTTATCATATCTGCCCCTTATTTTATTTTATTTTCTGTGTTTTGGTAATTGAAGTTTCTTTATTATTAGGGCTCTGGCTGATATGAACAGCGATGGCCGTATGGATATCCACGAGTTCTCCATCGCCATGAAACTCATCAAGCTCAAACTCCAGGGTCACCCTCTACCCCCAACCCTTCCCCCCAGTATGAAACAACCTCCGCTGCCTTTACCCCCGCCGACTGGCTTTGGTAAGAAACAAGAAGTAATTTCACTTTACACCTGACCTCTGTGCACCTGTGTTTTTGAAACAGGGATGAACAAGTACTTGCATACGAGTAGTTGACAATACATAGTATCAATGCGAGTACTAATCAGTGACATGCAGCCAGGGGAGGCCCCATGAGAAATAAAGAACACACAACAGTAAAATAAAGCAAATATTAATATTTGTTTTATATGTAGTTTTTGTTAAAAGGGGGCTGCGGTAACTCGATGCTGCAGTTTTGTAATCCTGAGGTTGCAGGTTTGAGCCCAGGTTGTATCAGGAATAGCATCTGGTGTATAATATTTGCCAAATATTGTCTGCATGGCAGCCAAAGCCGCCATTGGCCACCCCCTGGCTCCACCTCTGCCTGGTAGTGGACAAAAATGCTCCCTCCACTATCCAGCATCCGTCACGCCATGCTGCCACAGACAAGAAAGAAAAAAAACTCCTTCTGTTCTTCTCCACAGTGTAACTCCTACCCACTTGAATATCTTGCACTAAAAACATAAAGGTTTATTTGTATTCTCTGTTCAGTTCAAGTCCAGAAAAACACTCTTCTCAAAAACTACAAACATTCACTATTCAAATCTCTCAGTGACGTTGTAGTACTGCTTGCTTATCTGACGAGGGATTATTGCTTGTTGGGAACTTTACCCAATACTCTTACTTGATAATTTGTAATAAAGTGATATCACTACTGGGCTAACAGAACACTTTTGAATACAAGTACAGGTACATGGTATCTGAACCAAAACCCATTACTGAAATGGGAATTGGTTCATGCCCAACATGAAACAGTTTTGTGTTGTTTATAAAATGTTGCCAGTTTCTCTGGCTCGTTAGTATCTGTTGCTTTCAGTGCTAATCAAGTCATTAATTCAAGAGTAATAGTTTGTTTCCTACATCTGATGTCAAGTGTCTGATTATGACATCTGGACCTGTTTCCTTCCAGGCATGCCCCCCATAGCCTCCATCCCAGCTCCCATCCCAGCTCCTCTGCCAGTCGTGCCTCCTCTCCCCCTGCCTCCTCTTCCTGTTGGAGTGTCCCCCCCACTCGTCTCATCTGTGCCCCCTCCCCTTCCGCAGCCCATCGCCAACGGAGCTCCTCCCACAGCCATGATGCCACCCATCTCAGGCTTCCCTCACCCAGGTCAGAACACCTCTTTTGTGTTTTTTCTAGTTTCTAAGCTTGCATTTACACAATATAAGCTTTTCTTGTGGACATAATCAGATGGAGTTTAGATCAGTATCTTTATTTTTTTACTTATTTATTTATGAAAATTTTCAGAAAAAATGTGTGATTAAAAGTTCAATGCTTCAGCAGTTTAGTCCTCTCCTTGAAGCAGTTGGACCTCAGACTAAAGGTTTTGTTTTCTGCCTTCCTCAGCTCCTCCTGTGAACAAAACGGCTTCGTTTAATCGTTCCAGCACCAAGCTGCAGAAAGGCTCATCATTTGATGCTGCTGGGTAGGTGGAAGAATTCAACATGCCTGTGTAGTTCAAATGGCATAAGGTGCTGGAGACATTTCTGTATTTTTAATTTCTGATAAAATCTCAAAATGCCATTAGCTTCTTCAATAAGTTACTCTTTTTTTTCTGTAACGAAGTTTAAACCATCACTGAAACATTTAGTTTTAGAAATCCTTACATGTAGTATTTTTACTATTTTTCTATCTTTGTTATTACTTCTCATTTTGAGTTACATCGGTGTGTTTTTCTGTTTCCCAGGTCTCAGCCTCCACCTGATTGGGCAGTTCCTCAGTCATCCAGACTGAAGTACAGACAACTTTTTAACTCCCATGACAAGATGATGAGTGGATACCTCACTGGTACTGAGACACAACAACATGTTTTTGATCTTATTTATTGGAAGTACCGAAAGATCAGTGACCCTTGTTTCTGTTTGTCTGTCTTTTATGAAAACATCATAAACCACTTGATTAGTTTTAACAAAGCTTACTTAAAGTAATCGTCGGATGTTTATTTATAACTCTTTAACTTTTGGAGTCAACCTGATTCAGTGTGGCTGCTGCAGCTGACTGGCCTTAAAAATCACAAAAGTGGTTCTAACTCAGTCAGTTTGACAAATATTAATCTAAAATTTGATCTGGTAGTAGCTGAGACTGATCCTCAAAACATATTTGTAGTGCCAACAGATTGCACAAGATCTTTGTTTTAAATTTTATCATAAAGTCAGCTCTGTCTGTTAGCCAAATATTTCATGAATCACTGAATGAAATGCTCAGGAAATAAAAATGAGATAGTCTGTCTATAGCTCCATCGTTTCACAACATGGGTCAAAAATTAATAAATTCTGGCATTAAACGTGGCAGCGGTAGGTGCCTTTTAATGTCCCCCATCACTGAGCAAAGAGGGCGAATTGGAAATACCCTCTGTCCATCCATTCATGCATGTTGTGAGCATAACTTCAAAAAAAAGTGAGGTACTGACTTCCATTTTGGTGTGTGGCAGCATCTTGATGTAAGAAAGGTGCCTATCAAAAATTGGTTTGCCAGGTCAGAGTCCAAGATGGCTGCCACCATATATAAATAAGTAAATCAACCACCCCAGTTATTTGAGGAAACTTTGCTTTCTAGTTTTTAACATGCTTAAAATATAGTTTCCTCAAATGATTGGGGTGGCCAAAGATTAATTAATGGTAGCCAAGGCCACCACTGGCCACCCCCTGGCTCCTTCATTGCCCCTGGTGGTGAATAAAACTGCACCCTCCACTCCCCAGGTTCTGTCACTCTGCCTCATCAAGCAAAATAAATAAATAAATACTCCCTTTGTTCTTCTCCACAGTGTAACTCCTCCCCACTTGAATATCTTGTACCAAAAACATTTAGGTTTTCTTACATTCCCTGTTTAGTTTCAGTCCAGAAAACCACTCATCTGGAAAACTACAGACATTCACTAATTAAATCTCTCAGCGACGGGTGACTTAAAAAAAAAAGTTGCTATATTTTTCGCTGGTTTTAAATGTGTTTGTTCTGTTTCCTGCTCAGGACCTCAGGCTCGCACTATCCTGATGCAGTCCAGTCTTCCTCAGAGTCAGCTGGCTGCTATATGGTCAGTAAACTAAAACAAAATGAATAAACATACAACAAGAACAAAAATCTACAAATATGAAGTTAATTTTATTCTTTTCTCCTGAAGGAATTTATCAGACATTGACCAGGATGGAAAGCTAACAGCTGAGGAGTTTATCTTGGCTATGCACCTCATAGATATGGCGATGTCAGGGTTACCGCTGCCTCCAGTGTTACCACCAGATTACCTCCCACCAACGTTCAGGTAAAAACCACCTTACACTGCAGACTGACAGCAGCAGCTGAGAAACGTGTGGAACTGGGTAACTACTGGTAGAAAATTGTAATTGTCCCTTTGCGTGTTTTTCTTGAAAGTTGAGATAAACCACATTTTTGTTGTTAATATTTAAACTGGAAGTGAACTTCAGTAAATTCAGGAGCGGCGTTGAAAGTTTAGATATGAGTAACCTTTGTGTTTTAAAGGCGTGTGCGAAGCGACAGTGTTCAGTCAGACCAGAGGAGTGTCCAGGAGGAGATCGAGGAGGAGACAGAGAGCAGCCAGGAGAAGAAATTACCAGGTGATTCATTGCTCAAGTCTGTTTGTGACGGTATATCAGTGGTCAAACAGGACCAAGTCTCCTTTTCAAGCCCAAATTTTACACAAGCAGCACAAAACACCTTGAATCCTTCAGCTTGTTGGCTATTGTGTTACCTAGCAGAAATGTCTTAGATTTTATTACTGTTTTTCTTTTACATTTTATTGTTGGATGTAACTGGGACCCTGTGTACACAATTTTGTTCCACCACATGTACCACATGTGGTGCGAATGACAAATAAAGAAACTCTGACTCTGAAAAGACACCTAAATAATAGACGGCAAGTTATCTGTCGTACTGCAGTCTTTACTTTCTTTTTGTTTTTAAATCATATATATTTAAGTTTTGTGACTATACTGATGTTTTGGAGTAGATAGATAATTATCAATACATTTTGTTTAAATGTTTGCAAGACAGAAATAAAGGTAGCATTCCTTGAAGCATTGTGTACCCCCTGCTATGGTCAAGGTTTTAAAGAAAGATGTTGCACGATCCGTTGGTGATGGAGTATATGTTGGCAGTGAAAGTGAAAGTTCTAGGCCGTGTTCGAAACCTTCACTCGTTCACTCACTGCATTGTGGGTACTATAAAGTAGACTACAGTGGGGAGAACAAGTATTTGATACACTGTTGATTTTTCAGGTTTTCCCACTTGCAAAGCTTGTAGATGACTGTAATTTTTATCATAGGTACTCTTCAACTGTGAGTGATGGAATCTAAACCAAAAATCCAGAAAAATACAATGTATTATTTTTAAATAATTAATTTCCATTTTGTTATGTGAAATAAGTATTTGATACACCAGAAAAATGAAACTTAATATTTGGTACAGAAACCTTTGTTTGCAATTACAGAGATCAGACGTTTCCTGTAGTTCTTGACCAGGTTTGCACACACTGCAGCAGGGATTTTGGCCCACTCCTCCATACAGATCTCCTCCAGAGCCTTCAGGTTTCGGGGCTGTCGCTGGGCCACACGGACTTTAAGCTCCCTCCAAAGATTTTCTATGGGATTCAGGTCTGGAGACTGGCTAGGCCACTCCAGGATCTTAAGATGTTTCCTACGGAGCCACTCTTTAGTTGCCCTGGCTGTGTGTTTTGGGTCGTTATGCTGGAAGACCCAGCCACGACCCATCTTCAGTGCTCTTACTGAGGGAAGGAGGTTGTTGGCCAAAATCTCACGATACATGGCCCCATCCATCCTTCCCACAATATGGTGCAGTCGTCCTATCCCCTTTGCAGAAAAGCATCCCCAAAGAATGATGTTTCCACCGCCATGCTTCACGGTTGGGATGGTGTTCTTGGGGTTGTACTTATCATTCTTCTTCCTCCAAACATGACGAGTGGAGTTTAAACCAAAAAGTTCTATTTTTGTCTCATCAGACCACATGACCTTCTCCCATTCTTCCTCTGGATCATTCAGATGGTCATTTGCAAACTTCAGACGGGCTTTGACATGCGTAGGCTTGAGGAAGGGCACCTTGCGTGCACTGCAGGATTTTAATCCTTGACGGCGTAGAGTGTTACTGATTGTTTTCTTTGAGACTGTGGTCCCAGCTCTATTCAGGTCATTGACCAGGTCCTGCCGTGTAGTTCTGGGCTCATTCCTCACCTTCCTCAAGATCAATGATGCTCCACGAGGTGAGATCTTGCATGGCGCCCCAGACCGAGGGAGATTTTCCGTTATTTTGTATTTCTTCCATTTTCTAATAATTGCACCAACTGTTGTTGCCTTCTCACCAAGCTGCTTGCCTATTGTCCTGTAGCCCATCCCAGCCTTGTGCAGGTCTACAATTTTATCCCTGATGTCCTTACACAGCTCTCTGGTCTTGGGCATTGTGGAGATGCTGGAGTCTGATTGATTGAGTGTGTGGACAGATGTCTTTTATACAGGTCACGAGTCCAAACAGGTGCAGTTAATACAGGTAATGAGTGGAGAACAGGAGGGCTTCTTAAAGAAGAACTAACATGTCTGTGAGAGCCAAAATTCTTACTGGTTGATAGATGATCAAATACTTATTTCACACAATAAAATGGAAATTAATTATTTAAAAATAATACATTGTATTTTTCTGGATTTTTGTTTTGGATTCCATCACTCAGAGTTGAAGAGTACCTATGATAAAAATTACAGTCATCTACAAGCTTTGCAAGTGGGAAAACCTGAAAAATCAACAGTGTATCAAATACTTGTTCTCCCCACTGTATATAGGGGAAAGGGAACAGCCCAGCGTTTTTACAATTTGAAAACTACTTGAACGCGGCATACTTCACAGTTATGCGCTGAATATTCTTAGTCAGGCATCACACAGCACAACATCTTGGTGGTTGGCATTGTTGCCTCACAAAAAGAATGTTCATTCATTCATTCAAGCTTTATTTAGACAGGTTAATCCCATTGAGTCTCGAGGACTCATTTACAAGAGAGACCTGATTTCAACAAAGAATGATGACAACAATGGACAACAGCAACAACAGTAGACTATTATTAAAAGGCATACAGATTTTTATGTATTTTTTTATTTTTTTTACAAATCAAAATAAGATGGCGAAAAAAGTAACAAAAACATCTAGGTTCTAAGGCGAATGTAGAAAACTAAAAACAGGAACATGTCTGCATTGGTCCTTGCCAGGAGTCCAACAGATTCTTAAAGCCACTTAGAGAGGTCAAGGTCGAGAGCTTCAGGTCTTTTTGTAAGATATTCCAGGAAACAGGAGCGGAGTAGGAGAAGGCCCTTTTGTCTAGTTCAGTCCGCACTGAGGGAACACTGCAGGTAATAATGTCCTGAGAGCGCACGCTGTAGCTGCACTCATGCAGAGACATGTAGGAGATGTATGAAGGCAACAGACAAAGAAGTGATTTAAAGATGAAAATGTACCAGTGGGAGAGTCTGCGTGAAGTTAATGATGACCAGTTAACCAGTGAATACAGGGTGCAGTGATGGGTACGATAATCACAGGCAGTTATGAATCTTAGTGCACCGTGATAGACAGCATCCAACATCTGCAGGGCGCTTGTAGGAGCATTCATGTAAATAATGTCACTGTAATCAATGGAGGGAAGGAAAGTCACAGTAACAAGGCGTTTCCTAGCATTCAGAGTTATACAGGATCTGTTTCTGAAAAAGAAACCCAGTTTAACTTTCAGTTTCTTTACTAGGTTTTCCACGTGGAGCTTAAAAGAGAGATGAGAGTCGACCAAGATACCCAAATATTTATAGGAATCCACAAACTCAATGGGGACGTGTCCTGGGGTTTTTCTGTGTGGTGCATGTTCTTCTCGTGTTTGTGTGTGGTTTTTTTTAATGGGTTCTCCGGTTTCCTCTCGCAACCTAACAACATGCATGTTAGGCTTCCTTCAGGCTCAGGCCTCCCTTGCATAAGGGATCAGTGATTTCAAATGATAAGCCTGAGTTGATAAAGGTAAATGACATGACACTGAAATCATCCGTCGCTTTTTATAATGTTCAATGTTTCCCTTAACATTATCTAAGAAAGGTGCCCCGCCCTGTCAACAGAATCAGCTATATTAATGTAGCGCTCCACTACAACCCCACCAAACCCTCTGTCGGCAAATGCCAGCAGTGGCAATACTAACGTAGGGCTACGCTAACGCCCCTCACCCCGCATTGAGAAGACTGTCGATGAGACAAGTGATCTCCCAAGGCAGATAAGCTAGGGGAAACATTGCTGTTATAACTGACTGTTATCCTGTAAATGCTGTTATACACGATCTCATGCTCTATTGGGAGCTCTCACAAGATTTGTAAGCAATTAGAACGCTCAGCTACTACCACTTCAAGTTTTATCTCAACATCTGTAGCTATAGTGGCCATCTTAAACTGGGGAAATTCCAAATGTTAATTGGTTATAGATTAATGATGAATAATTCACTCAACGCCTCAGACTGGGACTGAGACGTGTTCTTGGTCCCTTCAGAAGACACACTGGTGGCGAGGGGGTCAGAGACAGCCCACGTCTAATACAACTCTCTGCCTCCGAGCGAGGTAGTAACAGGACCGGTCTGACAAAAAAATAAACCTGCAGAGCTGCATCTCAGTAATGTGATGAACTGATGATATTAGTGTACAACTGCCCGCTTGCTGGATTAAACAATAACAAACAGATTAATTACCAAGGGATTGGGAATATTGATGATGACGCACAGTTGTAGTTAGGTTAAAAAAATAGTAACCACAAACAGTGTTGTTGAAGGAAGTTAACTCATCAAGTTAACTGAAGTCAGACGTCTCCTTGGTGTAATCGATACAGGAGAGACGTCTCACGTTCCACTTCAGCCCAGGGTTCTGCTCGCTGCCTCCTTTGGTTCTGCTCAGCCCACTTCTTTTCTGAAAGCTTGTGTCTAAGTGGGAACTGAAGTGGCCGACCCCATCTGTGATTTATGAACATCTAGAGCAGGGGTAGGGCTGGGTACCTTTCTAAAAAAATCTGTATCGGTACTGGTGTCGGTACCTTCACTTCGGTGTTGGTTCCTGGACATTTCTTTTTTTGGTACCAATTTTGTAATTAATATTATCTCTAACAAGAATAAAATTACATTACACATTACAGTACATGTTGTGAATTTTATTTTTTAACTTTGGTATTTCTGGTGGTGTCTCCAGCAGTAGGAAGTGTTCCCTCTGAGGGTGTGGATGATGATTGTTGCACACACAGATACCTGGTTGTCAGTTTGACAGCACTGACATATTGTCCCTCACATTCCACCAGCAGGTCACTGGATTCACTGAGGTTAGGGTTGATGCAGACTTCTGCTCCTCTGTGTCTTTTCCTGAATCTTCTCTGTGGTTCTCTGGGGTTTAGGGCTCTGATCATCTCCCTAATTGACATGAGAACAAAACATCAACAATAACATGGTTGTGTTATTATTGCTTAAAAAAACATTATCTAGGCTGAGGGATAAAAGCTCAACTGGTCAACAATATCCTTTACAGCTTAACTTACCTCCACCATGCAGCCTCCACTGTAGAAAAAGGCAAACTTTAACAGCAAAGTTTGTGACTGTCCTGTGGCCCCCACCTCGCTTTTCTTTTGTCTCTGTCCTAACATCTGTGTCAGAACCTCCTGTGAGGAGAAGATAAACATAACCACTGAACATTAGTGAAATGTTTAAGCAGCTGACTGAATGGATAAACACATTTTTACAAGCGAAGCTTCATCTGTCAATCTTTAGTTAGCTTCTGAGTTTAGCTAGCTACATAGATAAAATAAATTTACCCACTAATATCTTAAAGTTAGCATTATTTCACCGCGATGTACATGTTAAGCTGCAGTAACGTTAACAAATATAAACTCACCAGCTGAAACACAGACACAGAGCCGTCCTCGGGAGTTCTCTGATGAAGACGAGTCCGGCCGTGGAATGTTGATTCCGTTTAACACACACAGAGACTGACTTACGCTGAGAGGAGGAGGGGGGAAGCTGCTGTCCGTCTGTCTTCTTGCAGAGAAACACGGAGCAACTTTCTGCTCGTGTGTTGTCGAAGCTGTTCGACAACACGTGCTGCACACATGAACCCCGTCTGTGGGCGTCACCAGCACCATAGACATACATTATACATAGATTAGGTGCGGTAGCTCTATACAGAGCTGGTTGTAAACACGTAGTCTGTTTCGTCATATGCCTGGTGTTTTACCTGCCTGCGTGCTGAAACCACGTGACACGTTACAGCCAATACCGAAACTTGACACCGAATAAAGAGTGACGTTTCAATCCATACACCGACCGGTGCAGTTCGGTGGGTGCCATTTAAGAACCTCGGTTCGGTACTCAGCCCTAAGCAGGGGTGTCAAACTTATTTACAAAAGGGGGCCAAACTTAAAACATTTTTCAAGCTAAGGGCCAATTTCATAATTTACATTAACTCAAGTCAGATACCCAACATCTTTTCTTGGTTGCAGGTTCCTCGACAAGAGTTTGATTGGTCTCATTTGAGACCAATCTGTCACTCTGTTGTGCTTTTGACATCATAATCAAAGATTACTGAAAAAAATTCTAGTGATACGTCTTTTACGTTTAACATGTCATCTTAAGGGCTAGACAAGATGCCAACGAGGGCCACATTTGGCCACCAGGCCTTAAGTTTGACACGTGTGTCTAGTTTAAAACGGGGCTGGTCTGTGCAACCATGAGCCCTCCAACATTACATGATGGGATACACTGGGATGAAGGAGGACGACACTGGAGGAGATTATCTTTGACTTATTCAGTTTTGATCCAGTATTTAACTCCACAAGCAGAACACTCTTTGCTTTTTGTTTTGTGAAGTGTCATCTTGTTGGTAACATTAATAACTTAAGTCTTCAAGATACTGACAGAAGTCCTCTCTGGTCTTCAGCACAGCTTCACTCTTTGTTTTTCAGCTACTTCCATTCATGGAAAACTAGTGTTTTTGTTTCTTGTATTTGTTTTTTTTTTTACTGTTTGAATAAAGAAGCACAGTGCCATTCATCACGTTTTATCCTCTTTAAGAATTTGCTTTAAAGATGGTTGTTTTTATATTTGCTTGCTGTCTCACCTCAGTGACGTTTGAGGATAAGAAGAGGGAAAACTTTGAGCGAGGAAACCTGGAGTTGGAGAAAAGACGTCAGGCTCTTCAGGAGCAGCAGAGAAAAGAGCAGGAGAGGCTGGCTGCTGTGGAGAGAGAGGAACAGGAGAGAAAGGTAAACTGTAGCCGCGATGTTCGTTACTCATGTTCATACTTTTACATGTTCAGCTGCTTATGATTTATGGTTTTGGTGATAAATTGTACTGAGTTTTACTGTGCAACAGCTCATCTCCTGTTTCTAGACGTTCTTCACGCTTACTGTTAAAGACACAGACAAATAATTAACAGATTCTTTAACATGTTTGTGTTTTAGGAGCGCGAGCGTCTGGAGCAGGAAAGAAGGCGGCAGCATGAGCTGGAGAAACAACTGGAGAAACAGAGAGAGCTGGAGAGGCAACGAGAAGAGGAGAGGCGCAAGGAGATAGAAAGGAGAGAGGTACAAAGGAGGAGTACAACATCTACCAGGTTGTTATGTTTGAACACAAGCTGCTGCAGAGTTTTAACTACCTGAGCTGCAGTTGGTTTTAGAAGCACGGGTCACAACCACTCTGTGAAGCTTAGTGTTAACACAGGCCTAAATTTGATCCCTTCTTTATAACAGATGAATAACATTTAAAAATACTATAATATTTGTGCAATCCAGGTTTGGGGCATTGTGTAAAACATGAATTATTCAGATTTAATAGAAACCATAATTTACTTACAATCAAACAAAATAAATTTATCAAATGTTTAAACTAACAATGTGTGCTATTTTAGGTGTAAAAAGATCATTTAAAGTTTCATAGCAACAACACATTAAATAAGTCTGGACAAGGTCATCAAAAGGCAAAAAACGTGATGGAAATGAGAAACATCTAGAGAAGCATTTTGCAGCTAATTAGATTAAGTGTCAGAGTCAGTAAGAGGACTGGGTATAAAAAGAGCATTTTACAGAGGCTGAAACTCATAGAAGTAAAGATGAGCAGAGGTCCACCAGTCTGTAAAATAATAATTTTATAATAATATTCCTCACTAAAAAATATAAAATAAAGGGCAAACTTAAGAATCTCTAGATATCTCTGAGTTTAAACGACAAGGCTAAGAGTCAATACTGAATGGCCGTGATCTTTGGACATCACTGCACGGGCTCAGGAACAACACAGGTCACTGTGCCATCCACAAATACTGCTGAAAGTACTATCATACAAAGAAGCCATATGTAAACACCATCCACAGATGTTCCCATCCTCTCTGGACCAAAGCTCATTTAAAATGGACTGAGGGAAAATAAAACACTTCTGTCATCAGACGAGTTGAAATCAGAAACTTTTTTGGAAACCACAGAAGCTACTTCCTCCATATTAAAGAGGACGGTCACCATCTATCCTTTTATTAGAACACAGTTAAAAAATCTGCTTCTCTGATAGTATGGGGATGCATAATACCTATGGCATTAGCAGCTTACACATCTGAAAAGGCTCCATCAATGCAGGAAAGTATATACAGGTTGGAACAACATTTATTTTTTCATTTACCCTTTATTTATACAGATAGTCTCATTGAGCCACGCAAACTCATTTTCAAGAGAGACCAGTTTGTTTTATGGAGCAGATGGGGGTTAAGGGCCTTGCTCATGGGCCCAGGGTGGGGCGAATGAGGGTGGGGGCAGGTGTGGGTGCTTCACCTACCCCACCCACATTTTTGATGTTGTCAGTACCAGGGCTTGACCCGGCGATCTTCTCTAACCTCTGCGCCACCACATGCCAACATGCCCCCATCCAGATGACATCTTTTTATTTTTACTTTTTTCCAGTGAAGGCCTTGCATGTTTTAACAAAACAGTTTTAAACCACATCCTGCATCCAGTAAAACAGCATGCTTGATGAAATGGATGGTCTGACCTGCCTGCAGTCCAGACCTCTCACCAGTTTGACGACTCACGAGACAAAATATCCAGCAAACATCCAGGACTGTTAAACAGCTGAAATTCTACATCTGACCAGAATGGGACAATATTACCCTCTACACCCTCCAGCAGCTGGTCCTCAGTTCATATATGTTTGCAGACTGTAGAGATGTTGCACAGTGAGAAACATGGACCTGGAACAGCTTTATTGAGATGTGTTGCTGCTAGGGGTTGAACGAGTATATACTTTTGAAACTCGACATTAACATAATTAAACCTGAGTAGAACTCGAGTATTTGATGTCGTCATAGGTCTCAAGATACAAAAATAAATAAATTTAAAAAACGCAAAAAAGGTAATTATTTACAAAAAAAAAGACCAACAAAACATTGGGAGCGTATATTATGCTCCTACCATTTATCATACTGCAAATAAGTCACAGGAAAAACTAAACCATTAGTTATTATTATTAAACTGCAAACGTGAAGAAACGCAGCACGTCAAAAACGAAACTTAAACAGAAACTGGCTCTGGTTCAGTGGATAGGACCCGGTGTTACACCATACTCTGTGACCTGCAACATTGCAACAACGACCCCTACGGTCATACGTGGTCACATAATATGACGTCACTACAGATACCCGACTTTACATTTTTAACATCGATAGATGTCCTAGCAATCGATGTGTAGATTACTCGAGTACTCTGTTAATGTCCTAGTTGCTGCCAAACAATTCAAAATTATCTTTGTTTCTCCTTCAAAAATGGCACAATTTATTCATTTAAGCCTTTTATATTTTTACTGTGCTCCATTATGAATAAAGTATGAGTTAATCTGAATTGCAGATAATTCATCCTGTTTTTATTTACTTTTCTGCAACTTAACAGCATTTTAATAAGTGTGATGTAATGAAGAGTTGTAAAATCCAACACAAGCTTTTTGTTTGTGTTCCAGGCTGCTAAGAGAGAATTAGAGCGCCAGCGTCAGTTGGAGTGGGAGAGGCAGCGTCGCCAGGAGCTTCTGACTCAGAGAAACAGAGAGCAAGAAAGTATCGTTCTGCTCAAAGCCAGAAAGAAAACCTTGGAGTTTGAACTGGAAGCTCTGGTAATTTAAACAAATTCAGTTCACACTATAAATAAGAGACTCTTGTGTTTATCTGTTAAATGGAATCAGAATCAGAATAAACTTTATTATCATTGCACCGAGATACAACGAGAACATGTACGTACAGTCCTCCGAAAGATGGGCGGAGTGCACAAAGCTGCTACTATAAAAAGTGTGGCCCTCTTACATATATATATATATATATATATATATATATATATATATATATATATATATATATATGCATAGCACTTATCTTATTTAGCAGCATTAAGTATTTTCTATTTCTATAGTATGTGAATGTCTTCACAGTGGCTAAATACTGTGCTCAGGGTGTCTTGAAATAATGATGAATCATGCATCTCCTGTTCATCAAAACAATAAATACATATCATGATTGATACCTTGTCTTACTGGTCCATGTGTAATCTAAATGGAACAGGAGTACAAAAGACAAAAGCCCAGTTATCAGGAAACACAGAGCACACTGACATTCTGACCCATTTTTGTGCCTTTCTTATCACATGAAGGAGAGCTATAAAGCTGGTTTGGACTTTTGTATTTTACACTTCCTCTATAGGCTGATTAAAGCATCCTGTGTGACGTGTGTGTCTGTTTATTATAATAAACTAACTCAAAGACCGACATCTTTTATTTCACTTGTTTCTGAGTAGGAAAATCCACCACCAGTAAGCATCCAGTGTTAAACATTGTCAGATGCAGCGCTAATAGTTATAAACTACCAGAATGACTCATCAACAATCCTTAAAGACATAACTAACAAGACTGCCCTGTAAGAAGGTCTTAACTCCAGCCATTTTGAGAAGCATAGAGTCCAGTTTCTTTATCGTGTTCTCCAGAATGACAAGAAGAACCAGCTGGAGGGCAAACTGAAGGATGTTCGGTTCCGTCTGTCGGCTCAGCGGAGAGAGATGGAGCAGACCAATCAGACCAGAGAAACACGCATAGCTGAGATCACACAGCTCCAGCAGCAGCTGCAGGTACACAAACACAAAGTTTATGCTTCACAGTTATTCAGCAAAATCATTCATTAACACCTTTTTAAACAAGCAGCAATAGTATCAAATATATGGATATGTTTTGTGTGCAGGAGTCCCAACAATGGCTGGGGAGGCTAATTCCTGATAAACAGAATCTGAATGATCAGTTAAAACAGGTTCAGCAAAGCAGTCAGCACCGTGAGTACAGCATCCATGACACTCTCACCATGATGCACACTGAGGGGCAGACTCATTAAGACTGTGTAGCTCGTCCTTTGGACTCCATCTTCTTCATCATTTGCACCCACTATTTGTTCTGTTATGCATCCTTTGAACATCTGACTATCTGAGAGGAATCCTGCACAGTGACCTTTCTAAATTAGTAGGAGGCTTTTTACTGTGCTCTCTTATTTTCACTTAATTGTTTTGAAAGGGTGCTTCGAATTGGTAGCAATGTTCATGCATGTCACCATTCAGTCTAAATATGATTCAAGAGTGCTGTGATGATGAAACATTTACTGATTCATTTTGATTGTCTGCAATTATTAAGTTTATGAATAAACACCAGGATGCTGCTGGTAAGCTTATGATGTTTAATTAAAATGCTGTAAATCTGACATGATTACAAATTAAAATGCCTGGCTTATCAACGATTAGCATAGATGCTAGGGGGAGTGGTGGCGCAGAAGTTAGAAGATGGGCCTGTGATGGGAAAGTCGCAGGTTCAACTCCCGGTACCGTCAACATCAAAATGTGGGTGGAAAAGGTGGAACACCCACACCTCCCTCCACCCTCATTCGCCCCACTCTGGGCCCCTGAGCAAGGCCCTCAACCACCACCATCTGCTCCCTAAACAGGTCTCTCTAGAAAATGAGTTCTCGTGGCTCAATGAGACTACCTGGATAAATAAAGGGTAAATGACAAAAAAAATGCTAACTTAAGTGTAATTGATCAAGAAGTACATTTCTGCTCCGTGCTGCAGAGCTGAAGCTGCGTGACATCATTTGATGTCCTGCTGCCTTCTCTTCTCTAGAATTTGAATTTAAATACTGTAACATTTTAAATAAACAATCCATGCTGTATGGATTGTTTATTGAAAATGTTACAGTATTTAAATTTAAATTGTTTATTTAAGGAGGGAGATTGGGAGTAACAGGTGATGAGTGTGATTGCAGTCTGACACATGTCATGACAAAGTTAACTGAACTTTAACTGAACTTGGACTACTGTCTCCATACTTCACCGTTTTTCACTTATCGCAGGTGGGCGTCGTCCCAAACACCTGCGATAAACGAAGGACTCCTGTATTCTTTGGGGTCTAGTTAAGTTGATGTGAAAACCCAAAGCTTTACTGCAACATGTTTCTTCTACAGGAAGCTGCAGTAATTTTTCTGGGGCACAGTGCCGCTCAGCAGCCACTCTGCTGACTCTCTAGTGAATTAGACAAATCTAAAAATCTCAAACCATGCCTGCAAAAGACAGTTGAGTTGTGGTTGCCTCCAGTCCTGAGCGTTCTTCACATTGTGTTAGAACTGTATCAGCCACATCTGTGGACACAGTTCCAATGATCAGGAGTGAACATATTCTGTGCATGGGGAACTTTTTAAATAACAAAACAGTTCAAAATATGACTAATTATACAGGTTCACATGACTCCAACCATTATATTTGCATTTTTTATTATTATTAGACCTGTATTTATACAGGTTAGTTCCCATTGAGCCTCGAAGACTCATTTACAAGAGAGACCTGTTACATACAACATACAGGCAGATGAGAAAAGAGAACACGAAGGTGGGGGAAGCCAAAAAAAATCATGTCTCACACCATGTCCTGGCCTGGACACAGTGTAACAGATGCAAAAAAGACCTCGCAACATAAAGCAGCAACATACAATGACATCGTAATACATTTATGCATAGAGGTCGACAAATGCAGTGAGTTGTCCTTGGACACTCCAGAAAGTTCCAAAGTTCTGATAAGATGGTACACAGTGTCTATCGGCACCATGGTTCTGATAAGGCCACAGATGTCCTCGGGAGTGGAGGGGGGCATGCAGAAGCTTCTAGTTTACATATGCTCCAGGAGCAATTTGAGATAAGTTGTCCTGTCCAAGGCCAGCAGGGAGGCCAAATTCAGATAAACAATTGTTTGGGCCGGCAGACTCTGTTTTCTGTTTGCCTTCAGTTCTGCTGATACACTTTATTGTCCCCTTGTGCGGAGTGAAGAGGGGGAATTGGGAATACTTTCCCTCTGTCCGTCCGTCCGTTCATGTAGTGAGCATGATAACTTGAAAAATAAATGAATTATCAACTTCCATTTTTGTGTGTGGCTGCATCTAGGTGAAAGAAAGGTCCCTATCAAAAACTGGTTTGCCAAGTCAAAATCTAAGATGGCCACCACCATATATGTAAACTGACCATCCCTATCATTTGAAGAAACTATGCTTCCCTTTTTCTTTTTTTTTTTATAACACTTAAAAGTAAAATTTTCTCAAATGGTTGGGGTGGCCCTCTGGCTCCACCGTTGCTCCTGGTTGTGGATAAACTGCTCCTTCCACTCACCAGGATTCGTCACTACGCTGCCGCAGACAAGCCAAAAAAAAAACTCCTTCTGTTCTTCTCCACAGTGTAACTTCTCCCCACTTGAATATCTTGCACCAAAAACATTAATGTTTACTTACATTCCCTGTTTATTTCATGTAAACACTCATCTCCAAAACTAAAAATATCCATCCATCCATTATCTTTACCTGCTTCTTCCTTTTTGGGTCACGGGGGTCGCCGGTGCCCATGTCCAGCAATCACTGTGTGAGGGGCGGGGTACACCCTGCACGGGTCGCAAGTCCATCACAGGGACACATAGAGACAAACGAGACAAACAACCATTCACTCTCTCACTCACACCTAGGGACAATTTAGAGTTACCAATCAGCCTAACATGCATGTTTTTGGTCTGTGGGAGGAAACCGGAGCACCCGGAGAAAACCCACGCATGCACGGAGAGAACATGCAAACTCCACCCAGAAAGGCCCCTGGACCGGGATTTGAACCAGGAACCTGCTTGCTGAGAGGCAGCAGCTCTATCAGTTGCGCCACCGTGCTGCCCTAACTAAAAACATTCACTACTCAAATCCTTCAGAAATGGGACATCAGCGTAATGCTTGTATTATCTTAAATCTTGCACGTTTTTTTTTTTATAAATGTTGCAAATGTTGCAACTAAAATAAATACGATCTAAAACCATTAAGAAAAATGGACTTGTTTTGTTTTGTTTGTGTTATTCATAACTCTTGCTTGAACTGACCTAATTAACCGGACAGGATTTCCTGCCGTCTCTGTGTGTTCAGGCGACAGCTTGTCTTCGCTGCAGAAGGCCGTTGAGCAGAAAGAGAGCAGCAGACAGCAGCTCAGAGAGCAGCTCGATGCTGTGGAACGAGAAACAAGAGCTAAACTGCTGGAAATAGACGCCTTCAACACACAGCTAAAGGTAAATAAACAATGTGTCTGTACAGATAAGTCCTGGCTGTCTCAGGTCATTTTTTATTCATCTAACCACAAAATCTGCTCAATAAACTCATGTACTAATGAACAGATTAACATTTTTGCTCACTGTAAAACAGACTTAAAATAACGTTTCAAACTTATAAACATTAGACAAAACATCAAATATCAGTCTTAATTCATTTATAGGGTGTCAAAATGACCAAATTTATATTGCACCATTCATACTATAATGCTTTTATTATCCTTTTTTAAATTTTGTATCCCAAAGCACATTTTTATTGCAAACATAGCAATAACTTGCTTCTTGATTCTTAAAATATAGGTTTAAAGTTTATTTTGTAGTTTTATTTCTAATGTTGTGGACAACCAGAGGCTGACCAGGCAGACATTCTTTTACAACATTAAATGGGTTTATATTTTATTAAAACACATCCACATGGTCTAATCTAATATAACTAGAGACGCACCAATAACATGAGATGGTAAATAAAAAGGAGTGTTTTTTTATGTGTACGATGTTCATGCTTAAATATATCTTATTCTAACCCAGTGGTTCCCAACCCTGGTCCATCCATCTTTACCAGCTTCTTCCTTTTTGGGTCGTGGGGGTCACTGGTGCCCATGTCCAGCTATCACTGTGTGAGAGGCGAGGGACACTCTGCTCCAGTCCATCACAGGGACACATAGAGACAAATGAGACAAACAACCATTCACTCTCTCACTCACATCTAGGGACAATTTATAGAGTTACCAGTCAGCCAACATGCATGTTTTTGGTCTGTGGGAGGAAACTGGAGTACCTGGAGAAAACCCACACATCATGAAGAGAACATACAAACTCCACCCAGAAACGTCCTGGTCCGGGATTTGAACTGGCCACCTCACTGAGAGGCAACAGCTCTACCAACTGAGGCACCGTGCTGCCCTCTGCAGAACTTGAGGAAGTGCAGTAATTAAATCAGGTGTGTCTGAACAGAGAAACAACAAATTCATGCAGGATAGTGTTCCTCGAGGACCAAGGCTGGGAACTGTTCTAACCTGTAATATTCACAGTGTATTTAATTAGACTAAAGAAAAATATCAACTCAACGCTTTTGTTTTTGCTCCCATTTTTCATGAGCTGAACTCAAAGATCTAAGACTTTTTCTGTGTACAAAAGTGAACACTTCTCTTTTGCCAACATAATCCGTCCACCTCACAGGTGTGGCATACCAAGATGCTGATTAGACAGCATGATTATTGTACAGGTGTGTCTTAGGCTGACCACAATAAAAGGCCACTCTAAAATGTGCAGTTTTATCACAGCACAATGCTTCAGATGTTGCAAGTTTTGAGGGAGCGTGCAGTTAGCATGGTGAAACATGACGTGATGGTTGTGGATGAATGGCACAACAATGACCCTCAGGATCTCATCACTGTCTCTCTGTTCATTCAAAATGCCATCAATAAAATTCACCTGTGTTTGTTGTCTATACTCCTGCCCATACCATAACCCCACCACCACCATAGGCCACTTGATTCACAACGTTGACGTCAGCAAACTGCTCACCCACATGACAACGTATGTCTGCCATCTGCACTGTGCAGTGAAAACCTAGATTCATCGGTGAAGAGAACGCTTCTCAAACGTGCCATACGTCTTTGAATGTGAGCATGTGCCCACTCAAGTTAGTTACGATGACAAACTTCAGTCAGGTGGAGACCCAGATGAGGACTGTGAGCAAGCAGACGAGCTTCACTGAGACGGTTTCTGACAGTTTATGTACAAATTTCTTGGTTATTCAAACCGATTGTTGCAGCAGCTGATCAGGTGGCTAGTCTCAGACAATCTTACAGAAGATTTGCGAACAGTATTTAATGGTCTCTTGTGTACACAGAAAAAGTCTCAGATCTTTGAGTTCCACTCATGAAAAATGGGAGCAAAAAAAAAAAGTGTTGTTTTATATTTTTTGTTCAGTGTATCTTCAACAATAGAGAATCATGAGTGGAATTACTTTTAATATGCCACTATCAGTTCTGCACCACACTGCAGCAGTTAAGGGTCTGTCCACAGCTGGTGCCCAACCCCACTCAGCCCAGTTTATGGGACCATCTTGTTTGTGGTTCCAACAAACTGCTCCAAGGTGACCATTTTGACGTAAGCAGGCAGCAGCTGTTGATTGGTCAGTGGAGCTACATTACTGGATGACCTGCCCAGTTAGTTTTATTTTTCCTCTTTTCAAGTTCAGTACGGATGCTCCAAA
Organism: Nematolebias whitei; assembly: GCF_014905685.2. Taxonomy (NCBI): domain Eukaryota; kingdom Metazoa; phylum Chordata; class Actinopteri; order Cyprinodontiformes; family Rivulidae; genus Nematolebias; species Nematolebias whitei. The sequence continues at coordinate 74,606,660 of NC_056498.1, read as the reverse complement.
AACAGTGCTGTGGACAAATGACGAGTTCCAGACCTTTCTCTTTATTGGCGGATCAGAGGATTCAGTGTGAGCTGGATGACGCTACAAGAAATTAGTGAATTTACTGCAAGACATTAGAGAGGATGGTGCAGCATGGCTACACCCGGACCTTTAATCAGTGCTAGGATAAGCTAAAACAAATGAAGTCAGATTACAGTTACAGTCCCGCCCACTTTGCAATGACAATCCCGCCCACAGAGCAGGGAACAAGTCACTGTGGCAATTCCCCTACACCTGAGAAGAACCCATAAGACGAGAACTGACTTGAGTTCCACTCATCACTGACAAAGCAGTTATCGAGATAACTACCAACTATATATATATATATATATATATATATATATATATATATATATATGTTTTTTGTTTTTTTTTCATTCAATACATGTGGTGCTTGTGTTACATAAATCATCCATTCAACCTTTATCTTTACAAGTTAAACCCATTGAGCCTCAAGGACTCATTTACAAGAGAGACCTGATTTATTTAACAAAGAGTGATGACAACAGTAGACAATCATAAAAGAAAGCATATAATTTGAGAAGAATAAATAAGAGAAAATTGTATTTAAAAAAAACAGCTACAGTGTAAAGCGATGTGGAATACTAAAAAATAGGAACATGTCTGCATTGGTTTTGGCCATGAACTTTTAGGAAACAGCTTTTTAGATTTGAAATTGCTGAAAAGGAAAGTTTCCTCAAATGACTGGTGTTTTTCGAAATTAATACATTGGGGCCACGACCACCACTGGCCACCCCCTGGCTCCTTCATTGTGCCTGGTTTTGGGTAAAGTGCTCCCTCGTCTTGTCAGGATCCATCACTTTGTGCTGCCTTGGACAAGAAAACAGATGAAAAACCTCCCTCTGTTTATCTCCACAGTGTAACTCCTACCCACTTGAATACCTTGTACCAAAAACATGAAGGTTTACTTGCATTTCCTGTTCGATAAGATGTAGCCCATTTGGCACTCGGGGCACAGACAGATGGTCTACAATTTCTTAATTGAAGCCATCTTCTTCTTTTTCTTTCTATTATTCTTTCGTAGAAGTAGTGTTCTTAGTGTTGGTTGAAGAAAAACTTGAGTCGAGCTCCGGTCCAGAAGCAATTTATAACGGACCAGGTAGAGCCCACACAGCAGGTGGGGGTGGACTAGAAGTTTTCAGTATTCGGCATGCTGTGCGCGGGTAAACCCAATAGCGACAGCTTTTAAAAGGCATAGCTTACACGAAATAGAACACTATAATTATCACTCATTTCCAGGTCTGTACTTCACCACCCATATCTCAGCTTCTGTACAGTTGTTGTGTTGCTGCGCAGCTGATGCAACATAAAACCATAGACAACATTGGATCAGGAACAAAAAGTACCAAGAACTCTGATACCAATCAAAGATAGTGTAGCTTGATTGGGACGCTGAGCCAACACACTATCGGCTTGGTACACTCCTACATACAAGTGATATTTTTGAGTTTTCAGTGGCTCAGCGTGACCTCAGCTGAAGTAAGGAGTACTTTCAGGAGGATTAATCTGCACAAACTAACTGGCCCAGACAACATCCCCGGAAAAGTGTTGAAAGAATGTGCCGATCAGCTCTGCGAGGTGCTGGCAGACATCTTTAACACCTCACTTACCCTGGAGACAGTTCCCACCTGCCTGAAGACTGCCACCATAATCCCAGTCCCGAAAAGCTCTACAGTGACTAGTCTGAATGACTATCGGCCAGTGGCCCTCACCCCAATAGTCGCTAAATGCTTCAAACAACTGGTCATGACTCACATCAAAACAACCATCAACATCAACGAGGACCGTCATCAGTATGCATACCTTGAGAACCGATCAACAGAGGATGCAATCTCCTCTGTGGTCCACACTGCGCTCAACCACTTGGAGCAGAAAAACTCTTATGTCCGTATGCTCTTTGTGGACTTCACATCTGCCTTCAACACCATGATCCCCCAATCCCTGATGGACAAACTATTCACACTAGGACTAAGCCCCTCCATTTGCAACTGGGTACTAGACTTCCTAACAAACAGACCACAGTTAATGAGGATCCACAACTTCTCCTCCTCCACCATAACCCTCAGCACTGGCTCTCCTCAGGGATGTGTGTTGAGCCCCCTCCTGCTCACGTATGATTGTGCAGCTACCCATCCAGGCTGTCACATTGTAAAGTTTGCAGATGATACAGTGGTGGTGGGAGGCATCACAAACAATGATGAGTCCAGCTACAGACAAGATGTGGAACACCTGGAGAGCTGGTGCAAAGAGAACAACCTTCACATCAATGTGAAGAAGACAAAGGAGATGATTGTGGACTTCAGAAGGAACAAAAGCACCTACACCCCACTGAACATAAGAGGATCTGCGGTGGAAGTGGTCTCCAGCTACAAATACTTGGGTGTACACATGAATGACAACCTCAGCTGGAGCAACAACACCACCAGCCTGATCAAGAAAGCTCATCAGAGACTCTACTTCCTCAGACGGCTGAGACGAGCTGGTCTGGGAAGCTCAGTCCTCACCTCCTTCTACAGGTGTGCAGTGGAGAGCATCTTGTGCTCCAGCATCAACGTGTGGCATGGAGGCTGCACAGCTGCAGAAAGAAAAGCTTTGCAGAGAGTGGTGAAGGCTGCACAGAAGACTGTTGGAGTCAGTCTCCCCACCATCACAGACCTCTACACCTCCAGATGCAGGAAGAGGGCCACCCGCATCATGAAGGACCCCACTCACCCAGCACACACTTTTTGTCCCACTCCCCTCTGGAAGGAGGTTGAGGAGCATTAAGTGTAGAACCACTAGACTGAGGAACAGCTTCTACCCTGAGGCTGTTAGACTCATGAATCTCTAACTAGAATAATCACTGTGAAAAATCACATCATGTTGCTGCTGATCTGTTTCATGTTGCTGCTGATCTGTTTCATGTTGCTGCTGATCTGTTTCAATGTTGATGTGTTCATGCATGCTCATCCGCTCACACAGACTCATGTTCATGTTTGTGCCGGTGTTTGACGTAATGTTTTATGTTATGAGTGCTTGGTGTATATTTAATTGATATTTTTCTTAGTTCATATCTTAGATGTTATTACTGTTTTTCTTTTACAATTTATTGTTGGATGTTACTGGGACCCTGTGTACATAATTTCGCTCCACCACATGTACCACTTGAGATGTGAATGACAATAAAGAAACTCTGACTCTGACTCTGATAGTAAATGTAAAATACTTATATCATTAATTCATTCGTCTGACAGATTATTTGGCCTATTAGACATCTAGAAACTCATTTAAAACCTATTAAAAACAAAAAACATCTTAATGTCAAAATGTAAATTAAAGTTGTTTTTTTTAATTGGTGCTTCTCAAGATGAAATAAAACCTTTTGTGTTTTATATTTATTTAACTCAAAAATAAAGAGCTTCATGTTGTTAAGTGGAATACTCATAGGAACTACAAAAATGTCATTTCAAAGTCAGAGAGGTTTTATTGCCATTTCAGCTACATACAAGTACATATTGAAACAAAACAGCGTTCCTCCAGGATCACATGCAACACAGAACATAACGTGCACAAACAATACAACACACAGTGCAGATACACAACAGAACAATAAATACAAAAAGACATCTAACCTAATCTAAACATTCTAATCTAAACAAGAGACAAAAGACTAGACACCTGTTGAGTAGTACATGTGTAGCTGGTGCATGAGGTAGAAACATGTTCTGATATGTGGTTAGCAGCACAAAGCTTTTTATTTTTATAGCAGCAGAGATAAAAACTGTAAGGTGCAAAAATGCAAAACTTGAGCAGATTGTAAAATTGTACGAGTAGTGAAGTCACAAACAGTACAACACATTTCCTGTGAAAATTCAGTGAATCCTTATTGCTTAGATGACTTCTGTTGTGACTTGGCGCAATATAAATAAACTGAACTGAATTGAATTTTATTGCTTTTTGCTGTAAACTGCTGAAGAAGCTAAAACCAGCTGAAAAGGTTTCATCACTAAACTAATGTGCGTTGAATTTTAACCACTGAAAAATGTCAAAGTGTGTCGGAAAAGCTGAATGTAGCAGAAATGTATAGAAATAAATAAAATAAGCTCAAATAAACAGAGAGGCTGAATAGATTACAAAAAAATCTGAAATTGTCAACAAAAAAAGCTGAAATGTGCAAAAAAAGAAAAAGTTAGCAAAAAAAGGGTAGCTGAAAAAGCTAATAAAAAGAGCTGAAATTAACAGAAAGAGGCTGCATTGGTCCTGGCAGGGATCAATGCAGACATGTTCCTCTTTTTAATTTTCTACATTTGCCTTAGAATCTAGCTGTTTTTTGTTACTTTTTTTTAGCCATCCTATTTGTAAAAAAAAAATAAAATTGTATGACTTTTTATAACTGTTTATTGTTGTCACTGTTGTCCATTGTTGTCTTCATTCTTTGTTGAAATCAGGTCTCTCTTGTAAATGAGTCCTCGAGGCTCAATGGGATTTACCTGTCTAAATAAAGGTTGAATGAAAGGAGCATAAAATGTTGAAATTATTATAAAGAAGCACATAAGACAGAAATTAGAAAACTATAGCAGAAAAAAGACTAAAATTAGCTTAAAATACAGAAAAAGTCACAAAAAATGTACATTTATAAAATAAAAGCTGAAAAGAGATTAAAAAATGAATGTAGCAGAAAGAATCAGAAAAATAGCTGAAAGCAGCTGAAATGAGCAGAGAAGCTGAAAAAAGCTGAACCAGAAGAAAAGCTGAAATGAGCTTTAAAAAGTTTTAAACGCAAAGTCTTCGAAGGAAGTAGAGCTCCATTCTTTTTAAATGAAATTAAAAAAAGCATGGCCAAGACAGCTTTATATTTCAAAAAGTAAAAAATGTCCTGAATGAACTGAACATTTTGATTTATGAATTGTTGAAATAGAACAAAAACTGGAGTAAATGTGCTGAAAAATGTACGGAAGAGAAATGGACCTCAGCAGTGAGAATGATTTAGAAGCTTTCAGACAATCAGTAATTACACTTAACAATTTAATGAATTAAATAATTAGACAATTAACTATTTAAACAGTTAACTTGCGTTAGCAGTATTTCACAATAGTTTCCTAACCTAAATGACATCCTGCCTCATTCTTCATAATATCCTTTCTCGCAGCCCGCTTTGACTGACGTGCTGAACAATAATTTTATGGTTTATGTAAGTCCCCGTGTGTGTGTTTGTGTGTGTGTGTTGTGGTTCTGCAGTTGTCTTTGCTGGTGCTTCTGGAAACAAATGTGTGCAGAAGAACCTGGGTGTTTAGCTTTCACCATCAAGGAGCTTTCTCCCTCCAGAGCAGCCTGCTCGTTGCTCTTCCTGGAGCACTTTTTGTTTGTCCAGGACAATATGACGGGTCAAAGAGCGCAGAAGGAGTTCTGTCTTTTTGTCCCAACAAGAAGGAGAGAACGATACAGACCACGAGGAAGAGAGAGAAAATGAAACGGAGACAGATTTAAACTGATCTTCTCATGGATAATCAAGCTGACGTCTCACAGATTTGTGAAAGCATACATTAAGAGTTTTTTCCTGTTTTCATCATGTTCTCCATAAAAGAGGCATAAATCACTGATATGTGAACAGTCTTTGACTCTACTACCACACCCTCAACACCCCCCCCCCCCCCCCCCCCCCCCCCCCCTACAAACGGGGCTTTTCATTTGAAATGCTTCTTCTTCTTTTCTTTTTTTTTTTCATTTTTCTTCATACTCTTTCTTCTTGTTCTTCTTTTTCGTTTGTTTGTTTTTGCTTTTCTTAATCTGCAGTTCTCACATTTATTTTCTCCCTGTGTTGTTCTTTGTTAAATCCATATAATAAACCCCTCCTTTTATATTTTCTACTCCTTTTATTTACCTCCCACACTGGCTTTTTGCTGCCATGCCAGTCTCTGTGTGAGTTCTATGCCAACCACTGTGCCAGGATAGAAGCCCTGCAACGCCGGCTTGAGGAGGAAGAGAAAGGGAGACAGGTAGAGCACACTGCCGCTGATGGACTGGGGTGGTACTACTGCTGGGACACACCTTGACAAACAGGTTATAAATTACTGCTGAACCGAATCAAAGGACAGTTTCTGTCTTTAAATATAAACTACAATTTATTGATGTGTCTTAAAAGTCATTGATTATTGTCAGATGACAAACCTTTAGTCAGATTAGAGGGCTTTATGTGTTTAACACAGAAAGACTTGCTATGTGATTAAAAATTTAGTTTTATAAAAGAACACTGGTCTGTCTTAATCAACAGAGACTCCTCAGTCACTCACATCAGGATGGACTGATTGACTTCTGTTTGTTCTAATGTTGCGTAACACCTCTGGAGCGTCTCCAGAATGTCTCAAGACATTCACAACGGTTCTCAGTTCCCTCGCTAAAGTCACAGAGCCTCACAGTCATGTCACTTGAATTTTGAACACATTCAAATAAAAGACTGGAAATGCATTTTCTCTCAAAATAGTCGGTCATTACAGGTGTCTCAAATCCATTTCAAGATCTTTAGAGGTGTATTTTGTCCTCTTCATGGGAGCTTTCTCTGACAAAAAGCATGTCCAGGTCTGAAAACTACGATGATCTGTGTACTCCAGTATCATAAACATGGGGCGGCTGTCTAAAGGCTCTCACATATTCTGGTGGACCTCAGTCTGCGGAGGTCCGTGCGTACTGGATTAGACTCGAAGCGGACGCCCGCAATGCATGTCCGTGCAAAGATCAATTTTTACGTACGCGTACTCTGGGTCACACAATAAACTGCCCGGCGACGGACAGTTTTGTATGCGACACCAATGTATTAAATTTCCCTTCTTCATCCTTGGTCTGGTTTAATGGCCTTTTCTTTTGTTGTTTTTTCTAAGAGGCAAGCGATCTCTTCCTCCTCATCCATTGATGCCATGACTGTGAATTTAAGAGACGAGACAGACTGTGAGCCTCTGTGACTCAAGCTAGTTTATTACAATGTGAATGAAGACTGTTGTGAATGTCATTCTCCAAACTAGTCACAGTCCACTGAAATATCACCTTAATCTAACACTGTATGTCAGATAAACGGGTGTATTTAATTACCGGTACTTCATGAATTTGCTAGGCTTGGATATTTACCTAAACACTTCACAGTAGACATGCCACACCCATAGTGATGTTTCAGTCAAAGATGAAGCTAGGAGAGGTGTTTCAGACTGCTTTCTGTGGGTGAATGTGTGTCTGTTGTTTTATATCTCCTCCACTTCCTGTTTCAGGTGATTTCTGTCTCTTCGGAGCTGTCAGTCTCAGTCTCTGTCCTCTCATTGGTTTGCTGCTCTCTAAAGATTGCTAAAGTTGGTTGTTTGGCTGAAATGTGGCAGCTGCCTTGTGTTGTTTTTGTTGTAACAGAGTTGTGTTTTCTAACGGCACAAACGGTTGTCTTGACTACACAGAACTACCCCATTCCCTAGCATCCCCTTCCCTTCTGCCCCCTCCATTTCCTGCCTTTATTTCTTTATTCCTTTTAACTCCATCCAGCAAAAACAATAAGTGCCTTGTGCAAGGCAAGCTCTGCTCCTTTCACCTTTTTCTTTCATCCATTCAACCTTTATTTATCCAGGTTAGTCTCAATGAGTCACAAGGACTCATTTACAAGACAGACCTGTTTTAGACACAACAATGAACTACAGTAAAACTGAAATTAAAATAAAAGTGTTATAAAACAATAAATCAAGGTACCATAAAACAAGGTAAAGAACATATTTGCTTTGATGTTTCTATTGACATTATCAAATGTTTAAAATCCCCTTAAAGAAATTAGGGTGGACAACTTCAGTTCCTGTTACAAGGTGGTCCAGGTTGTAGGAGCTGAGTAGGAAAAGACCTTTCGGCAGAGTTCAGTCTGCACAGAGGGAACGCTGCAGGTAATGATGACCTGAGAGTGCATGTTGTAACTGCACTGACAATGTGACAAGTAGGAGGAGATATAAGAAGGTAGCAGACCAAGGAGGGATTTATAGATGAAAATGAACCAGTGTGAGAACCTACGTGTAGATAATGATGACCAACTGACCAAGGAGTACAGGGTGCAGTGATGGGTACAGTAGTTATAACCAGTTATGAATCTTAGAGCATCATGGTAGACAGCATCCAACATCTGCAAGGAGCTGGTAGGGGCATTCATGTAAATAATGTCACCATAGTCAATGGCTGGTAGGAAGGTAGCAGTTACAAGGCGTTTTCTGACATTCAGAGTTAAACAAGATCTATTTCTGAAACAGAAACCCAGTTTTCATTTCAGTTTCTTTATCAAGTTTTCAATATGTAGTTTAAAAGAGAGACGTGCATCGATCAAAATTCCCAAGTATTTGTAAGCATCTACAACCTCAACAGGAGCATGATGCATGGATGAGATAGGAGGAAAAGTTGCTGGCACCGACTTTCTGTTGGAAAACAACATCCCTTTGGTTTTGTCAGCATTTAGCACCAGCTTGAGATGGAATTAGTCCGACTGAAGGATGTCAGATCAGACTGTAAAGCTGGAAAACCTTGGCAACTGTTTTACCAGCGTTCGGCATTTTGGACTTTGTGTTGACATCTTGTAACAGCAAAACCCTCCTCCACTGACATCCCTGTCTTTTTACAGTACTGTGCAAAAGTCAGACTTCTTTTTTTTTTTTTTTCATATTTTACCTCTAACGAGTCAGCCGTTCTTGTAATTTTTTAAAGTACGTTTGATCAATAGTTCTTTAGACTTTATAATAAAGTCTTTATAACGTTTTCTTCAGACAGTGGTCGTTCTGTTTTTACTCAGCTATCAGCTAAAACATTTAGTTTATTAGCACAGTGTGTAAATCCATCCTTCCATTTTTTACCTGCTTGTCCATGCAGAGTCATGGGGAGCTGTAATCTATTTGCAGCAGTCACTGTGTGAGAGACGGGGGACACCTGAACAGGTCACAAGTCCAACACTTAGAGACAAACAACCATTCACTCTCTGACTCATCATCTAGAGACAGTTTAGTATATCCATTTAGCCTAACATGCATGTTTTTGGTCTGTGGGAGGAAACCGGAGTACCAGGAGTAAATTCATGCACGGACAGAACATGTCTGTTAATAAACTGTGGAAACAGACAAAATTGGATCATCTTTAAACAAAATATCTACTGCATATTAACAATATCCAAAAGGCATATCTATGAAAAACAAGAAGAAAAAAACCCCAGCAAAGTCTTTACATGACCTGAGAGATTCACCATCTATTTTGTCCAGTAAGGTGGGAGTCACCTCTAGTATCTCTACTATTTCATATCTGGTCTTTACCTAAAATAGTTTCATAAATCAGAGCTGTTTGTATGACATAAAACATCTCACAGCAGTAGACGGTTGTTTTTCCTCAAAAGATGCATTGTAAAGCCTATAAAAACGATTTTATTTGTTAGTCAATGGGGGTGGGGAGGTGTTCTGATCACATTCAGTAGATTTACATATAAATACAGGTAATAACAGTAATTCATTGTGATTCCATCACTGCACAATTACAGTAAATTTACTGATGTTCTCACACAAAAATGCCTTGAATGAAACTCAACAGAAAATCTGCAAATTTGAGTCTAGATAAAAATGTATCTTTGTGCTGAAGTTCAGCGTAAAGCGGTGGATCATTGGGGTATTTTCTAAGAATTATTCTAATCTTTGGAAATAATGTTATCCAATATCCTTTAAAAAACTTAATTGTGGGCCATGGTGGTTGGTTGTAGGAGTTGCTGCATTGTCATTTTTCTATTTGTGAATTAGTTACGTGTGCAAAGACACAACAGATTACTGGTTATTTTAAAAGTGGCAAATATCAGCTGGTTAAGTCTTTCAGCATATTCTTCCTTTGACCTCTGGACTTATTGAACAGATTTTTACATCACATCTCTGTCTACTAGTGACTTTAAGTAGTGACAGAGTTGTTGCAAGTGTCTTAGACTATTCCTAATTTATTTTTTGTAAATTCTAGAGCTTGAGACCTGCATTTTGACACCTGCACAGGAGCTTTTCTGATATAAAACATCCAAGAATACAGTCCTGAATGTCCACCTCTAAAAAAGACGTTAATGATTTTTTAAAAAAATAGTTAAAACGTTGGTCTAAATCTACCTATCTTCGTCTCAAAAGTGTACTCCAGCATGACCAGCAGATTAAAATATAAACTGAGGTTAGCTGCCAAGGTGGGTACCAGTGGTGGGCACGGTTCTGCTAATCTGCTAATAGCGGAACTAAATTTCTGTTTAACAGAGTAGCGTTTTTCTTAACTTTGAACAACTTTGGCAGAATTAATTCAATTCAATTCAGTTTATTTATATAGCGCCAAATCACAACAAAGTTGTCTCAGGGCACTTTACAGGAACATTCACATAAATAAAAGCCAATTAATAAAGTTCTCTATCTTAGGAATCCGGCAGACAAGTTGAATCTTGGCTTCGTTGCAGTCTCCAATTAGCTTTGGCTAAATTTAAACCTGTAAATTAAAGCCCGTTATTTATTTTTAAAACAGTTCTCCACATTAAGAGCATAAAGGAGAATGGTGATTTACACAGAACAGTGCTATGCTATGCAAAGCTAATTGCCATCTGGTGACATCACCACCCTCTCAGTGCTTTTCCCTCCTCATATTTACCGCAAACAGTCTCTGACTCATGATGTCAGTTTACAGCCAATAACAGAACAGAAATGAAAACAAACCAGAAGAGGAAAATAACATGAAAACCTATTTTCACACTCAGAAACATTTCACGCATAATTCCTACCCAGCATGCTTTGCAACACTCACACTGTCTCTGGGACATGACTCTCTCACACATTTCACACATCTTTACTTAATACAGACAGATTTATTATCAAGAGAATATTGATGATGATGCACAGCAACTTTATAGTTAGTTTATAAAAGTAGTTAACCACAAAATCGCCAAAGTGATTTAATCCGTAAATGACACGAGGGAGACGTCCGACACACATTGAATGCATGACTTTGCTTCAGCACAGCAGAGTTCTGCTCTGCCTCTTTGGTTCTGATGAACCAGATTAATTTCTGAAAGCTCACCTCTGAACAGGACATAGATGCTTTACCTGTAATTTATGAACCATTTTGAGTTGCGTTCACTTACAAAGTTGTCACATCACAGACATTCTTACAATGTCAGCGACAGCAGTGAATTATAAAAGTTAGCGCTTTGGCATTAGCTTCCGCAATTTTTTTAAATCTGTTTAGCAGTTTAGCATTAGCAAAGCCAATTTTTTTTAGTTAACAAATTAGCGATTAATAAAGTTAACTTTTAAATTAGCTGTGCCCACCATTAGTGGGTCCAAAGTGGGCCTAGGTGGGTACCATGTGGGCAGAGGTGAGCAACAAAATAACGTGCGTAGAAAACAGCTTTGCAAGCTGTGCTAACAGAAAACGCCATGAATTTTCTTCCCCATCGCGGAGCAGAGGGGCAGCTGAAAATATCCCCCAATCATCCATCTGTGCTGTTGTGAGCTGGATAACTTGATAAAAAGAGAGATACAGTCTTCCATGTTGGTGTGTGGCTGCATCTGTGCGTAAGAAAAGTTCATATCAAAAATTTGGTTGCCGTGTCAAAATCCAAGATGGTCATCGCCATATATACCGGTATATACAGTAGTCCCTCGTTTATCGCAGGGGATCCATACCCTGAAGTCCCGCGATAATTGAAAAACCGCCAAGTAGGGATACAGTAGTTTAAGTTCAAGTTCAAGTACAGTAAACTTTATATCAAGGCTTTAGAAACTCTTCCCACACTCTTGGAATGTTCTAAACTCTTAAACCTACAACATTTTAACAACATAAGTTACTAAATTTTACTTACTAGCTCTGCAGAACAGCAACAGCTCTGGTTTCGGTCCAACTCTGTTTTATTCCAACTCAGTTTCTTTCTGCAGACCTGTCCCATAGCAATGAAGCCCACAATCAGTCGTTTAAGCTCTTAAACCTACTAATTTTAACAACATACAGTACTTATATGTAAATTAGCTACAACATTTTACTTACCAGGCTGTGCAGTACAGGAGCAGCTCGACTCCGGTCTGACCCGATAGATGCAAAAAGTCCCGGTACAGCATGACTGAAGTCCACCACTCCATCCAGCTTGATGTGCACATGCTGCTGCTCCAGGAGCAAGGTTGCCCTGGATTTAATCCATCACCCCTGGCCTGGTCCGGATCAGCACCATGCGACCAGAACCTGACAGAACCCTGCAGCCATCTGTCATCTGCAGCTCCCAGGATTCGGGTCACACTGACTGATTATGGATCAACTGCAGCCCAGCTACTCAGCAAAGATGCAACTTGAAGAATGAGTTCATCTTCAGAATTATTTGCAACTTTCCTGACAGTCCTGTGAGCACCAGAACTTACAGAACTTCTGACTTTGCTGCAAAACTTAACCTCCCTTTGCAGAAAGCAGCAGTTGGAAGAACAGTGTTGACTTCTGGGAAGCGAACTGATGGGTTCTGGGTAACGTAGTTCTTTAGACTGGCAAAACAGTGAATTTTAATGAAAGAAAACTACAAAATGGCGGCACTTTTTTTTTTGCGGGGGGTGAAAATATTATGTACATGTACAGTACTTAAACTGCAATAGAGTGAGTCAGCGAAAAACGAACCGCGAAGTAGCGAGGGACTACTGTATACCAGTAAATGTAAACTGGCCACCATTTGAGGAATCAGAGGAAACTATGCTTTCTAGTTTTTGTATTGCTTAAAAATGTAGTTTCCTCAAATAATTGGAGTGACCAAAGAATAATTTACAGTGGCCAAAACTACCATTGGCCCTCCCCTGACTACGCCATTGTGCCAAATTGCTCCTTCCACTTGCCAGGATCTGTCGCTTTGCACTGCCAAGCCGAGACAAGCAAAAGGAAAAACTACCTCTTGAATATCTTGAAACAAAAACGTTAAGGTTTACTTGCATTCCCTGTTCAACTCCAGTTCAGAGAAACATCTCGAAAACTAACAGCTAAACACAATCTGCTGGCTTCCTTAGATAGAGAACTTTACTAATTGGCTTTGAATGTGAATGTTCAGTGCCCTGAGACAAATTCTGATGTGACTTGGCACTATATAAATAAACTAAATTGAATTAAATTAAAAACATTTACTATTCAAATCCCTCAGCGATGGGGGACATTGATGTACTGCTTGTCAAATATTGGATGCTCATTCCATTTAGTTAAAAACACCCATAGTTTAGTGAGACTGCAACAAAATTTTAGCTTATTGCAACTGTCTTGAAAATTTTAGTCACCAACTACCGGTAGTTTTCAACACTTGCAGTCCAGTGAGACTTACCTTAAAGAGGTTTAACTTTAAAAAGTTGTCACTTGTTACTAGCAGAAGGGTTCTCATAGCACCCAGTAATGCAGTGGAGGGGGTGGGGCTTGCCTTGATCACCTGACTAATGTACGCGCGCTGCTGCTGATGTCGCTGTTCTTGTGTTTTGTCAGTGGTAACCTGTAGCAACCAGCCCTCTGATCCCACTTCACCTTCATTGCTGTTCCTTCCTGTATCCCATGATGCTTTTCAGGAGCTGCGGGAGATCCACAGCCGGCAACAGAGACAGAAACAGAAGCAGCTGGAGGGCGACATGCACACACAGACACATGCACTCTCTCACATGCAAACGTTGACTGAGAGGAAGTCCGCCGAGCTGCAGGAGAGCGGGTAAGGATGAAACAAACAGATGACAGGAACTGATCTGTCAGGGTGCAGCAAGTAGATTGTTTATCAGAACTGTGTTGTTGTTTGTTTTGACCTGCAGGTTGTTGTCAAATGAACCAGGAGCATCCGTGGCTAAAGCCCCCAGTCCCGCCTACATTTCTGCATCCCATGCCTGGCTGAACAGAGTGACCCAGGAAGAGGAGGAGAGGAAGAGAAGAGGGATGGAGGAGGAGGAGGAGGGAAGAACGGGAGCTAGGTCTATAGAAGAGAAGGAGGATAAGAGCAAAGGCAAGAAGGACATGCAGGATAAACTGAACAAGTTGTTCAGTCAGCCAACTGACCCCTGGGCTTCAGCAGGTGGGTTACATAAAAAAAACTGACCAGAGACTCTTAGATGTTTGTTTGGAGTCTGGTTGAACTGATTACATCTCCAGCAGCCAGTTAAATCGATGTGCTTTATTGATTTACTGTACAGTGCCTTCAGATCTGAAGCTCCTGGCACAGGCAAGACACTTCAAACCACTTAGAAATATTAATGCTTTTAGATATACTTCGATCAACCACTTCTGAATAATCTGTGCAGCTGTGTTCAGAGGAACATCAAGCTGCATGGCTGCTTTTTACCTTTGACATGGTGTCGATCATTGTATTCCTAAGCTCCTGAGATAACTGTGTCTTCAGCGTCATGTGGTCCATGTTCAGTGTGACTCACATACTGCGAGTGGTGATGCAGAAGTTAGAGAAGGTGGGCGTGTGATCAGAAGTTCGCCGGTTCAACTCGCGGTACCGACAACATCAAAATGTGGGTGGGATGGGTGAAGTACCACACCTGCCTCCACCCTCATTTGCCCCACTCTAGGCCCTTGAGCAAGGCCCTGAACCCCACCATCTGCTCCCCCGGATGCCCTAGATGGCAGCTCTCTGCTCCCCACAGAGGGTTGTGGTAGCTCGGTGGTCTGTGGTTACGTCAGGAAGGGTACTGGTGTCAAATTAAATAAATAATTGCCAGGTCTTCGTGTGACTGAGTTCAATGTGGCAACCCCTGATGAAGGGAGCAGCCGAAAGAAAGAAAAAAGTTCTGTGTGTTTCACACCATGATACCAAACAGCCCTATGGCTACCTGTCACCATTTAAACAGGCAGGCTGACTGATTACAGACTCAAGACACCTGAGATGCACAGAGATCACAGCAACAGCTCTCGGTTACGGTCTGACTCGGTTCCGTTTCTGCAGACCTACCCTGCAGCAACAAAGCCCAGATCAATGTTGTCAACTCTTAAGCCTACTAATTTTAACAACATACAAACATGTAGCTACTAAATTTTACTTACAAGCGCGTCCCTGCTTGGAGGTCCTCGTGGGCGAGGACTCATCAGATGCATCATACTGATGCATACTCATCAGTATGCATCAGTATGCATACCGTGAGAACCGATCAACAGAGGATGCCATCTCCTCTGTGGTCCACACTGCGCTCAACCACCTGGAGCAGAAAAACTCTTACGTCCGTTTGCTCTTTGTGGACTTCACATCCGCCTTCAACACCATGATCCCCCAAACCCTGATGGACAAACTGTCCACACTAGGACTAAGCCCCTCCATCTGCAACTGGGTACTAGACTTTTTAACAAACAGACCACAGTTAGTGAGGATCCACAACCTCTCCTCCTCCACCATAACCCTCAGCACTGGCTCTCCTCAGGGATGTGTGTTGAGCCCCCTCCTGTTTACTCTGCTCACATATGATTGTGCAGCTACCCATCCAGGCTGTCACATTGTAAAGTTTGCAGATGATACAGCGGTGGTGGGATGCATCACAAACAATGATGAGTCCAGCTACAGGCAAGAGGTGGAACACCTGGAGAGCTGGTGCAGAGAGAATAACCTTCACATCAATGTGAAGAAGACAAAGGAGATGATTGTGGACTTCAGAAGGAACAAAAACACCTACACCCCCCCTGAACATAAGAGGATCTGCGGTGGAAGTGGTCTCCAGCTACAAGTACTTGGGTGTACACATGAATGACAACCTCAGCTGGAGCAACAACACCACCAGCCTGATCAAGAAAGCTCATCAGAGACTCTACTTCCTCAGACGGCTGAGGCAAGCTGGTCTGGGAAGCTCAGTCCTCACCTCCTTCTACAGGTGTGCAGTGGAGAGCATCCTGTGCTCGAGCATCAATGTGTGGCATGGAGGCTGCACAGCTGCAGAAAGAAAAGCTTTGCAGAGAGTGGTGAAGGCTGCACAGAAGTCTGTCAGAATCAGCCTCCCCACCATCACAGACATCTACACCTCCTGATGCAGGAAGAGGGCCACCTGCATCATGAAGGACCCCACTCACCCAGCACACACACTTTTTGCCCCACTCCCCTCAGGAAGGAGGTTAAGGAGCATTAAGTGTAGAACCACTAGACTGAGAAACAGCTTCTACCCTGAGGCTGTTAGACTCATGAATCTCTAACTAGAATAATCACTGTGAAAAACCACATCATGTTGCTGCTGATCTGTTTCATGTTGCTGCTGATCTGTTTCAATGTTGATGTGTTCATGCGTGCACATCTGCTCACACAGACTCATGTTCATGTTTGTGCTGATGTTCAATGTTTTATGTTATGAGTGCTTAGTGTATATTTAGTTGATGTTTTTCTTAGTTCATATCTTAGATGTTATTACTGTTTTTCTTATACATTTTATTGTTGGATGTAACTGGGACCCCGTGTACATAATTTCGCTCCACCACATGTACCACATGAGGTGCGAATGACAATAAAGAAACTCTGACTCTGACTCTGAGGAACTCTCAGGTTCACCGCTGAGTCTGGTCAGACCTTGGGTTGACTGGCATAGGACCGTAGGTGTCGATTGAGTCCAAGTCTGGATGAAAAAAGTTACGATGGGCTACATAAACAGTTCCGGACCTTCGGTGTGAATCCCCGCTCGGAGGTCCACGTAGACAGGCTACCACTTCTCAAGATTCACTGATGGACCTGGAGGTCTGGTCCTGCTCCAGTTCTGCTCCAGTTCGGTGGATTCAGTGTAGCTTCTCTGCATCTGCTGGGCTCTGATCAGATTAAAACTTTACCTCTAGTTTTTCAGCAGAAGGAAACGGATCTTCAGGGTGGGGCCCTGTTGCCTTCTGGGAAATGTGGTTGTTATGAGTGGAAATGCAGTGTAGGCTTACTGAGAGAAAACTACAAAATGGCGGTGCCTGTCAAGTATTTTATTTTTTCGTTAAGTTTTTACTGTACAGTACTGCATCCAGTACTGTCCCAATCATGAGTAATATTAAAGTTGACAATCATGTGTCCTGTACGTTTTTTATTTTTTGTTCAATATTATGGTCTGTATGTTCACAAACCACGAAAGAGTGAGTCCGTGAAAGTCGAACTGTGAAAGTAACGAGGGAATACTGTATTCTGGAATAATCTCTGTACATATGTAAACGTTCTCTTGTTTCGTCCATAACTTCTAATCTGCTAAGGATAATTTAATTAAACGTCATACATACATTCATCATCACTAGACAGGAGTGTTGCATAACAAATCAAAGGTCTTTGCTTGTCTGGGCCATAACTTCTGCTCTGCTCAAGATAATTTAATGAAACTTAATACAGATTTGTACCGCCATAAAATAACTTGTCACATATTCTTTTCAATCTGTACTGCTGGATAAGTTTGTCGGCGGGGTATACTGTGCCGGATGCGGTACTCCTGTTTTTAAATTAATCTGTTGAACCAAAATTCAAAAGCAATGACTGATTTTCATTTGTTGATTTTATTTTGTCGTTACTTTTGTCCGTTTCAAGTTAAATCATTGATCATTGTTTTTTTTTCTTTAACAAAAGGGCACCAACAAACTTGTCTGCATGTGTATTTTGATTATTGCAACTCGAGTTTAAATTAGTGTTTTTGTTTTGTTTCTTTATTTTTAGTGGAGAAGGCTCCAGGCCCCAGTCTGTTTGACCAGAAAGCATCAACAAGTAGTTTCGATCAGCAGCAACAGCAGCCAGTAAAGGTGGTCTACTACAGGGCTCTGTATCCATTCGATGCTCGTAGTCACGATGAGATCAGCATCCAACCTGGAGATGTCATCATGGTGAGTAGAAAACATCCAAACTCCTCACCGTCTACGTCTGGGGTCGTGTTAATCCTCCTGATGTGTGTTTGTGTGTGAATGACTGTTTGTAATAACTGTTTCCTCTCTTCTCTGCTGTGCAAACTGAAGGTGAAGGGGGAGTGGGTAAGTTTTGTTCCCCCACCCCCCAGTGCTGTGTTGTGTTTCCACCAATCACGAGCCAACGCTTGCTGCCATATCATATCAACCTCATGTTTATTCATTTTTCAGTAAATGAATGTCAGTGGCTTCTTTTCCACAAAGTCATCACAGCTCTCGTGTTTTTGTTTTCGTAGTTTTTATAAAAAGTTGTGAGTACTCCAAACAAGCTCACAGCTTCGCAGTCAGACTTCATATTTATTATCAAAGCAACACTTACGACTGACAGTTTGTCCCCTTGGACTCCCGTCACAGTTGTAAGATTTAACAATCTGGTTTGGGAGAAACTGAAGTTTCTCAGTCTGGAAAATCTGTAATAAACATCAACGGGCCACAAAAACGAATCAGAAGCGCACAATTGTCCCCCGTCATAGAGCAAAGAGAGAGAATCGAAAATGCCCTCCTGTGAGCATAACAAAACAATAGAAGAGGTACAGATTTTCATTTTGGTATGGGACTGCATCTAGGCATAAGAAAGTTCCCTATCGAAAAATGTGTTGCCATGTTAAAATCCAATATGGCCGCCACCACACACACACACACACACACACACACACACACATATATATATATATATATATATATATATATATATATAAATATTTTTATATATAGAGCCACCCCCCCCCCCCCCCAAAAAAAAAACTGGACTTCTACGGTATTCTGAAAGAATCAATTTGTTACGTTTTTTTAAATGTCTTTGGATTGACCATGACCTGGATGACTGAGAATCGTTGCCACCGTTGAGGCCTGTAACTTCTGATCCACTCAAGATCATTTAACACTAATTGATACACATTCTGTACCACTACTAGACGGCGTGCCATATAATCTTTTTATCACCCTGGCTGTAAGATCAAGGTCTATGCTTGTCTGAGCCTTTGCTATAGATTGTTATGTTACAATCAAACTTAATGACTGTAGCAGATTTCCTCTGTTAAAGTGGTATATCATCTTGCTAACAACTTTTTTAAAATCTGTTTAGGGGGGAAAAAAGTCATTTTCCTGCTCATCATCGCTTCCTCCTGGCTTAAACATATGGTGTAATTTAAAGAGTGGATCTACTATCAGTAAACTTGAATTAAACCCTCCCCTTTGCTCTGATAGGTTGATGAGTCCCAAACAGGTGAACCCGGGTGGCTCGGTGGGGAGCTCAGAGGCAGGACCGGTTGGTTTCCAGCCAATTATGCAGAGAGGATACCTGACAGTGAAGCGCCAATCAGCCTACATTCCACATCCTCAGCCACGCCCCCTTCAGCCCAGCAGCCCATAGCCACGCCCCCTCCAGCTCCCGGACACAGCTCCGCTTCCACATCGTCTGCCAACAGTAACTGGGCTGACTTCAGCACAACGTAAGTTTGGCTGAAGTCCACTTTATCTGACTGGGAAGCATCAAAACATCATTTTGTACATCTGTTCATTTAAATCATTTAAAATGTCCAGTTGGCCCTCGAACACAACCAGCCAGTCTGACAGTGAGGGATGGGATGCATGGCCAACCTCCTCAGCCAATCAGAATCCATCTCTCAGTGTTCCTTCTGCCCAGCTACGGCAGCGCTCTGCATTCACGCCAGCTACCATGACCACAGGCTCCTCCCCCTCTCCTGTGCTGGGACAGGTAGGAAAACTTCAAGCTATTTCTCAAACTAAAATCATCTTTTCAGCTAATATTTAGGTTAATAATAAAAGTAATGCTCCCTGTAATCGTCTGTCTATCAGGGAGAAAAGGTTGAAGGCCTTCAGGCTCAGGCGCTGTATCCCTGGAGAGCTAAGAAGGAAAACCACCTCAACTTTAACAAAAATGAGGTGCAAATCAAACACACTGCAAAACTCTTTTTACTTTAATGTTCTTATGTGAAATGACTGCATATTTAATTGAGTGAATGTTTTTATGATTGCAGATCATAACAGTTCTGGAGCAGCAGGACATGTGGTGGTTGGGGGAACTTCAGAACGGACAGAGAGGCTGGTTCCCCAAAAGTTACGTCAAGCTCATCTCAGCCAACATGACAGTCCCTACAGGTGCCATAACACGCACCAAAAACACCAGGTAAGCTTCAAACATCACACCGCGCCACGAGTTTGTCACAACAGACCTCTAACATGGAAGTGAGACAACTCTTTTTCATGATCTGTTAGCGCAACTGTATGTGTTGGATTGTCAATTTCTGCAGCATTAAATTAATTATAGCCATTTTTTTGCTTTGGCTGTTGTAGCCTTCTTGAACTAGGTTGACAATTTTGAGTTAAGGAAGGTCATCATTGATCAGAATAAGTTTTATTATCATTGTACCAAAATACAGTGAGATTATGTTCGTACAGTCGTCCGAAAGATGGGCGGAGTGCACGTTGCTGCTTCTCTGAGAGCACAGCCCCTTATCTTATTTCAGAATACTTTTTAGAAAGAAAAGGGGAAAAGGCCATGAGGATAGGATAGCGGTATTACAAAATAGATCTCTTCACACCTTGTCTTTATCAGGATACGATTCAAGACATCGAAAAACTCTACCAGCAAGCACATTTATAGACACATTCCATATGCATTTGACGATAAGACAGTGAGATTTGTCCATGAAACACTTCCACATAGTCCATTGTCCTGATAAGATGTTGGTGTCAGCCGGTACAGCTCTGACAAGCCTTCACACAAGTTCTCGGGGGTGGGGGTTACAATAGACATAGCTTTTAAGTTATTTTACACATATCTCAAGAGAAATTTGGTAAGTCGGCCTGCTTCGAGGCCAAACAGGAGAGTCAGATTCACATGAGCCACAATTGTTGATTTTTTTCAGGCAAACTGTTTTTTTTTTCTTGTTGGCCTTGAGTCCTGCTGGTACTTTCGTTCCAAAATGTCCAGATTTATGGACATTCCACTGGTCCATGCTTATGAACCTCCTCCAAGGTCGTCCCCAACATGCTGGCGAGTCCCAGAAGCCGCAGGTGGCCTGCGATTCTAACAAATAAGATAAGATAAGATAGAACTTTATTGATCCTGCAGGAAATTATTGTGCCAGAGTTTCAGTACAAAGGAACATTCACAAGAATCACAAGATATAAAAATAACAGAATATAAAAATGCCAACAATTAAGTTCTAAATAAGTGCAGACTGGTCCATTTTATGGTTTAGCTCGTAAATCAGCTGATTTTTAGTACTCCAGCATGAACCAAACCTTCACACAGACTCAGCAGTTTTGCCATGGCCGAAACTGCTGCTGCCGTCTTCTTCAATAGCCAATAACATAGGAATCCGTCGATGCCATAAAGCAGAAACCCTGCTATCATGGTTCCAATTACAAACCGGATTCCAAAAAAGTTAGGTCACTAAACAAATTGTGAATAAAAACTGAATGCAATGATGTGGAGATGGCAAATGACAATATTTTATTTGTAATGTAACATAGATGACAGATCAAAAGTTTAATCTGAGTAAATGTAACATTTTAAAGGAAAAATATGTTGGTTCAAAATTTCACAGTGTCAACAAATCCCAAAAAAGTTGGGACAAGTAGCAATAAGTGGCTGGAAAAGGGAACTTGAGCATATAATGAACAGCTGGAAGACCAATTAACACTAATTAGGTCAATTGACAACATGATTGGGTATAAAAAGAGCTTCTCAGAGTGTCAGTGTCTCTCAGAAGCCAAGATGGTAAGAGGATCACCAATTCCACCATTGTTGCGCAGAAAGATAGTGCAGCAATACCAGAATGGTGTTACCCAGCATAAAATAGCAAAGACTTTTAAGTTATCATCATCATCAACCGTGCATAACATCATCAAAAAATTCAGAGAATCTGGAACAATCGCTGTGTGTAAGGGTCAAGGCCGTAAAACTCTACTGGATGCTCGTGATCTCCGGGCCCTTAAACGTCACTGCACCTCAAACAGGAATGCCACTGTCAAGGAAATAACAGAATGGGCTCAGGAATACTTCCAGAAAGCATTGTCAGTGAACACAATCCACCGTGCCATCCGCCGTTGCCAGCTGAAACTCTACAGTGCAAAGAGGAAGCCATTTCTAAGCAAGCTCCACAAGTTCAGACGTTTGCACTGGGCCAGGGGTCATTTAAAATGGAGTGTGGAAAAATGGAAGACTGTTCTGTGGTCAGATGAGTCACGATTTGAAGTTCTTTATGGAACACTGGGACGCCATGTCAACCGGACCAGAGAGGACAAGGATAGCCCAAGTTGTTATCAACGCTCCGTTCAGAAGCCTGCATCACTGATGGTATGGGGTTGCATGAGCGCTTGTGGCATGGGAAGCTTGCATGTCTGGAAAGGCACCATTAATGCAGAGAACTATGTTCAGGTTCTAGAACAACATATGCTCCCATCTAGACGTCATCTCTTTCAGGGAAGACCCTGTATTTTTCAACATGATAATGCCAGACCACATTCTGCAGCAATCACAACATCATGGCTACGTAGGAGAAGGATCCGGGTACTGAAATGGCCAGCCTGCAGTCCAGATCTTTCACCTATAGAGAACATTTGGCGCATCATAAAGAGGAAGGTGCGACAAAGAAGGCCCAAGACGATTGAACAGTTAGAGGCCTGTATTAGACATGAATGGGAGAGCATTCCTATTTCTAAACTTGAGAAACTGGTCTCCTCTGTCCCCAGACGTCTGTTGAGTGTTGTAAGAAGAAGGGGGGATGCCACACAGTGGTAAAAATGGACTTGTCCCAACTTTTTTGGGATTTGTTGACGCCATGAGATTTGGAAACAACAGATTTTTCCCTTAAAATTATACATTCTCTCAGTTTAAACTTTTGATCTGTGATTTGTGTTCTATTCTGAATAAAATATTAGATGTTGGCATCTCCACATCATTGCACTCAGTCTTTATTCACAATTTGTTTAGTGTCCCAACTTTTTTGGAATCCGGTTTGTATATAAACATCTTCAGCATCCTCCTGAGATAATACGGAAAGTCACATCAACTTCCAAACTCCCCACGGATCCATGACATATCCTGCTGTGTTCGTCGCAGCGGGTCATGAGGATTCTCCAGGACCCTGTCGCTTTGTTGAAAAGATTTTATCGATTGCGTTGACAGTCCAGCTGACCAGATTCCTGACAGTAGTTTTAGTTTCAGAAGATGTGTAAAATAGGAGCTCTGATACACAGACAGAGAGCAAAAAAAGACAGGAGGAAAACAGGAGAGTAGCAGGAGGAAAAAGTGGCCGCCTTGCACGAGAGCGAGTGAGGAATGATGGTAATACTTCAGCTTTTAGTATTTTTGTTTGTTTTTGTTTCCATCAGTGAACCTGGATTATCAGAAAGCCCCCCCAATGGAAAACGACCCTCATCTTCTCCAACAAAACCATCTGAGACTGGAGATGGTAACCACTGCAAACATTTTCCAGTCTGTGCATGTTTTAAATGTACTTGTACAACATTTATGAGTGAATCTTTCCTCTTACAGAGTATATTGCCATGTACACCTATGAGAGTACTGAACAGGGGGACCTGAGTTTCCAGCAAGGAGACATCGTCATGGTGACTAGGAAAGAGGGGGACTGGTGGACAGGTGTTGTTGGGGGGAAGACTGGAGTCTTTCCATCCAACTACGTTAAACCACGTGACTCATCATTAGAGGTGAGAGCTCGTTTTAAAGAAGGACAAGTTGGGTTTTAAAAATATTTTGTAACGTGTGTAACTTTTTGTCTGCAGTCACTGGGACCTGCAGGCAAAACAGGCAGTCTGGGGAAGAAACCAGGTTAGTACCACAACATTAATAATTTTTTTAATTATATAAATAGTTCAATTAATTACATCTTTGGTGGTGAAAATAAAGAATGAAGATGTAAATCTTTTGTGCCCTTCCATTTATCAGAGATTGCTCAGGTGATCGCTGCCTACACAGCCACAGGAGCAGAGCAGCTGACGTTAGCTCCAGGACAGCTCATTCTCATCAGGAAGAAGAACCCTGGAGGCTGGTGGGAGGGAGAGCTCCAGGTACATCATGTGATCCATGTTTCAGTCAGAAAACTTTTGACAACACACACACACAAAAAAGAAGTTTTTAAGGATGTACCACTCACAGACTTTATTAATGCACTATTTGTATTTGTTAGTGCTTTAAAACAAGCTGAAAGTTGCCTAACATGATTGTTAAATCTAAACATGGTGTTTGATGACATGCTATGATTCTCTGATTCAGGCTCGAGGGAAAAAGCGCCAGATTGGTTGGTTTCCAGCTAATTACGTAAAGCTGCTGAGTCCGAACACCAGCAAGACGACACCCACAGAACCCACCCCTCCAAAACTGACTCCTGCCAGCATAGGTACGCCACACCTTTACCAGGACACACTTTCATTTTGTTGTCCCCCATCGTGGAGCGAAGAGGGACAATGAGAGATTCTCTCCCCCCCCCGCCCGGTACATTTTGTGAGCATGAGAACTTACCAACAAATAAGGTGCAGACTTCCATGTTGGTGTCTGGCTGCATCTACTTGTAAGAAAATGACTGCCTCCATATGTGTGTGTATATGTGATCCAGCCACCTGAGGAAGTTTTTACATTGCTTAAAAGTAGTTTCCTCGAATGATTATGTGATGAAGGGGTGACCAAAGCTTAATCCCTGGGGGCCAGTGGCTCCTCCACTGCACTTGGTGGTGGATAAAATTGATCCTCCACTCAGTAAAACAATCTACCTCTGTTCTTCTCCAGTGTAACTCCTAACCACTTGAATATCTGGTACCAAAAACATAAAGGTTTACTTACATTGCCTGTTCAACTCCTAAACTACCAACATTCACTGTTTACATCCCTCAGTGACAGGAGACATCAGTGTATGCCTTGTTTATGTCTTGATCCATCAAAGTCCTGCTCCTGAAAGTTTAATTAGAAGATAGTTACCAAATATTCACTCTAGAAACAGGATTCTTACATCACTGATGCTACTGAAACTAATTCCTCCTTCAAACCTCAACTATAATGACTGTTTCCTTTTCTGGACAAGACATCCCCCTCTCCACCTCTGTTACAAATCTTGGAATAAAAATGGACTCTCATCTTACATTTGAAAATCACATTAAGAATCTGTTTAAAACCTGTTTTTTCCATCTTCGAAATATCTCCAAACTTCGTCCATCTCTCACTTTTGCTGATGCAGAGAAACTCGTCCATGCCTTTGTCTCCTCCAGGCTCGACTACTGCAACTCCCTGTTTACTGGAATACCTGGCAAAAACCTTCAGAAGCTTCAATATATTCAAAACAGTGCAGCCAGGATTTTATTGAGAGCTCATAAATTTGAACATATTACACCCATTCTCCATAACCTCCATTGGCTTCCTGTCACTTACAGAATTCAGTACAAAATTGCTCTCATTACCCATCAGTGTTTATACGGAAATTCACCAGATTATCTGAAGGACCTTCTTGCTCCATATTCATCCACCCGCTCCCTATGATCACAGAACAGTGTTCTCCTCCACCTTCCATGAACTAAATTAAGAACCATGGGAGATCGAGCATTCTGTGTGGCTGCCCCCCGCCTCTGGAACTCCCTCCCTGACTATCTGAGAGCTCCACAATCATTGACTGACTTTAAAAAAGGCTTAAAGACTTTTCTTTTTAAGCAAGCCTATTCTGCCTCCACATGATTGTATCATTGATTTTAGTTGATTTTATCATTGATTTGAGTTGATTTTATCATTGATTTTAGTTGATTTTATCACTGACTAGTTGATTTTATCATTGATTTTAGTTGATTTTATCTTTGATTTTAGTTGATTTTATCACAGATTTTAGTTGATTTTATCATTGATTTTAGTTGATTTTATCATTGATTTTAGTTGATTTTATCATTGACTTTAGTTGATTTTAACTTTGATTTTAGTTGATTTTAGTTGATTTTATCACTGACTTTAGTTGATTTATCTTTGATTTTAGTTGATTTATCACAGATTTTAGTTGATTTTATCATTGATTTTAGATGATTTTATCATTGATTTTAGTTTATTTTATCGCTGATTTTAGTTGATTTTATAATTGATTTTAGTTGATTTTATCAATGACTAGTTGATTTTATAATTGATTTTAGTTGATTTTATCACAGATTTTAGTTGATTTTATCATTGATTTTAGTTGCACTCTGTAGCACTTTGAGATTTTTGTTAATGAAAAGTGTGTTACAAATTAAATTCATTATTTTTATTATTATCAAATACAGTTTTGTCACAACAGCATTTTTCTTTTACCATTGCACTTTATTTTAAGCCATTAGGCCTTTCACTGTTATAGTAAACCCCTGTGTTTATGGGAGCTGCTGAAGATATTAATATGTATTACGGTTGTAACTGAACAACAATTTAAAGAAAATATGTGACACACCACATCAAACTGAGGATTAAGTCTTATGTTCCTGTTTTTAGTATTCTAGTATTTTACATCGCTTTACAATCTAGCTGTTTCTTGTTTAGTTTTTTAATGCCATTTTCTTTAATTTTTCTTTCATTTATTCTTCTCAATTAACATGCTTTCTTTATGATTGTCTACTGTTGTCATCATTCTTCGTTAAAATCAGGTCTCTTGTAAATGAGTCCCCGAGGCTCAATGAGACTAACCTGTATATATAAAGGTTGAACCTATGGGTTTGCATCCTATTTTCAGTATTCTGTAATGAGGATTTATTGACTTCTTTTGAAAGAGGAAACCTCAAACTGTACCGGTATTTTAATATCAGGATTTCCCAGCTGGAAAGGGAAAAGCTTTGCTTGTACGCAGGGAAAATATTCAAAATGTTTAGATTTTCTGCTTGTTCTGAGCCTGGTTCTGCTGGAGGTTTCTTCCTGTTAAAAGGGAGTTGTTCCTTTCCACTGTCTCCTTTGTGCTTGCTCAGGATGGGAGATTGTGACAAAGTGAAGATTCAACCCGATCTGCTGCTTCCTTAGATAGAAAACTTTACTAATTGGTTTTTCTATGTACTGTATGTGAATGTTTCTGTTCAATGCCATGAGACAACTTCTGTTGCGACTTGGAGCTATATAATCTGAACTGAATTGATCTCTCTCATCTCACCTGTTGACGCTTGTAACTCCTTCAGAGTGGGCACAGGAGTCTTGATGGCCTCACTAAGCAGCAGCAGAAGAGAACAAACACCATTTATTTTAAACTGAACCTTTTTTTGGACCGTCTTTTTTTTTTTTTTTTTTTTTTTGTGATGGCCTCCTTTCTCCCCTTACAGCCATCCTCTCCACACCATTATTATGAAATATTTATTATAGTGGCTATCTATTGTAGTTTTTTTTCTTTTGTTTTTTTTTTTTTTTTAATAGGATAGAAAGAAAGAAAAGACAAAGTAAAACTCCAAAATATAAGAAATATATACAAATAGAGCACCCGCCAAAACACCCGGCCACTGTCTGTTCACCTGCAAAGAACATGACAAAACACAGCAACAAAATACATATGTATAAAGAACTTAAAATATTCATGGCTTTGCAGTAAGTTTCCATAAATATATATACACATACCTACGCCTATATACATACATACATACATACACATGAATATACACTCACATACATATCTATATATCTACATATAAAGCCTACATAAGCATCCCTGCTTCTATTTGTGTGTGGTTGTGAGCATGCATAAGTGTATAAGGCTTCTCTAATAGAACATTTATTAGTAACTGTGAAGCAGCAGAGACCCGACCCCCAAGACCAGAGGCAGACGAAAAAGGGGGGACCAGAGCCCAAGACCCCAGGAGGGACCCCGACCGCGGAGCCCCCAGAGCCACCCACACAGGACGAACCACTCACCCACCCCCCAGAACGGACCACAGGGGAGAACCGGAAGATCCCCACCAGCAACCACATACAGTGACCCCCTGGGGCCAACAGCGACAAACTCATAGGCCTCCGTCGGCACCCGCCGCACCGATGTAGGTCCAGGTCCAGGCACCGAGGCCCGGGCACCGAGGACTCACACCACCCAGGCCAAGTCCTGACAGGGCCAGAGGACCCGAGCCCCACCAGGCAGACACCAGGCCGAGCCGACACACGCCCAAGCGCCCAGCCCC
>NC_056498.1:74554114-74578204 GCF_014905685.2 Nematolebias whitei | reverse complement strand
TATACTTTGTAGTTGTTGAAGAATCCTGTTCAGCTACTTTAGAGTGCTGACTTTTTGTTTATGCATCATAACAGGCAACTCAGTTTAGTTAGTTTTTTTATTGAGCTGATAAACATTGTCTGGAGTTCAAATATACTTTAAGACATATTCAAAGTTTTAGCTTAACAGTGGCGTATAACACAAAATAGAACTTTACCTGATGTGGCGTAAATCAGGGAAGTTTTGTTTATTTTGTCTCATAATTAACTTTTTATCTGGTTCTAACAGACAAAACAATGAAGTGTAGCAATAATGGTCTTTCTGAGCAGTCTTGTTCAGAAAGAAGAAGATTAAAACAAAGAAATAAGGAAAATTCAGGTGGAGGGCTCGATGTCTGCTGAGAAATGCACCCCTGCATACAAGTGGTGCGGTAGAAGAAACCAGCCAGAAATTATTTTTGTTTCTTTTCTTCTAACAAAATAATTATATTAATAATATAATAATTAATATTTGGTCTGGTTCTGTTCTGGACATCACTGCATGGGCTCAGGAACACTTCCACAGAACATCTACACATGCAGCTTAAAGCTCTATCAGACAAAAAAGGAGTCATATGTGAACACCACCCAGAACCGCTGCCGTCTTCTCTGGACCAGAGCTCATTTGAGGTGAAGTCCAGAATTGTTCTGTTGTCAGATTAATTAAAAATTTTTAATAATTTTGTAAACCACAACTGCCATGTGTCCTCTGTAATAATAAGGAGAAGGACTGTCCAGCTTGTTCTCGGTCCACAGTTCAAAAGCCTGCCTCTCTGATGGTATGGAGGTTTATTCGTGGCTCTGGCATGGGCAGCTTATACATCTGGAAAAGCTACATCAATGCAGAAGAAATGCAACATCTGCTCCCATTCAGATGAGGTCTTTTTCATGGGAGGTCTTCAGCAAGACAATGTTGAACTGGTTCCATTACAGCAGCATGACTGAAATGTTCAAGTCATACGAGCACAGTTCCAGGTGCTGAACCTCCAGGAGTTCTGTTACAGCCATCCTCAAGAGATGGAAGGAGTATGGGACATGTGTAAATCTACCAAGAGCAGGCCGTCCTCACAAACTGGCTGACCCCACTCTGAGGGAGTTCCAAGCTTGAGCCGGTGAGATGAGAGAGACTGAGCATACAACAACTGTTTCCTCAGTTCGTCACCTGCCTGGACTTTATGGGAGAGTGGCAAAGAGAAAGACACCGTTGGAAAAAAATGTTTACTAAAGAACATGTGGAAGACTCCACATCACCACAAACTCACCGTTTCCTCTGTGAAGCACGGTGGTGGCATCATCATGCTATGGGAATGCTTCTTGACAGCCAACCCTGGACAGCTTGTGAGGCTAAGAAGGTAAAAGGAACGCCACAAAATAAAGGGAAGTCCTGGAGGACAATCTGATGATGTCTGCAAAACATCTACAGCAAGAGAACGACGCGGAGCATCCGGTGAAAACTGCACCGAAAGGATTTGAAGACAACAAGGTGGATGTTCTGGACTGACCCGGTCAAAGCCCAGACTTAAACTCAATGATGAGTTTGTGACACAGCCTGTGACAGAGCTGTGTAAAGAAAAACAGAGAAAAACTTTAGAGTCCAGATGTTCAGGATTGATTAGGACTGGTCCAAACACACTCAGGGCTGGTTGTAGTAAATACATTTTATTTTACCTTACATGTTTGTATTCAGTTAGTATCAATGTTACTTCAACCTTGAGGGGTTTTTGTTTTGTTTTGTATCAAAAATGAAATTTCATAATTTTTAAAGGAGCTCTGGACCAGAGAAGTCGACAGCGGTTCTGGATGGTGTTCACATGTGGCTCCATCTTTGTCTGATAGAGCTTTAAGCATCTTTGTGAATGACACGATGAACTGTGTTTACATGACCTGTGGAAGTGTTCCTGGGCCCAGAACAGAACCAGACCTGTTTTTACTGCAGTGCTGCCAGAGGAGCGTCGCGTCTCAGAGATGTGTCCTCATTCTTCAGCTCTGTCGATGATATTATGGACTGTCGATGACAGGAAGGTCAAGATCGTTCCAGTTATTTGTTGAAGCTTATTTTAGGCAGTTTTTCGCAGAACCTCTGTCTATCTTTACTTCTGAGAGCTTCAGTCTCTAAACTGCTCGTTTTACACCCAGTGCTCTTTCTGACCTGCTGACAATTAACCCTTTATTAGCTGCAAAATGCTCCTCCAGCTTTTTTCATTGCACCACTTTCTTTAATAGATGTGTTTCCCCTGTTCTCCCCTTTTAGATGTTGCTTCTGTAAAATAAAAATATTATCAACCCCTTAAAAAAAAGGACAATTTCTTAGTTGAAACAGTTTTTGTTTATTAGGTTGTACTGTTAATAAAACGTGGCATTGAGATTTGCAGAATGCAGATTTTATCCGGGGAGCTTTCTCTTTTCCAAACTAAAGACTGAGTTTCAATCTTTTCTCTGCATGAGAAGCTTCGTTTGTGCAGCTAAATTCACCTGCAGAATAATCTCACTCCCTCCCATCAGAGGTGAACTGTCTGGCCCAGTGCTGAATGTTTGAGAACTCTGAGCTCTGTGTGTAACTTTAGCTGCACAACAGAACATCTGGATCAAATTAAAGTGTCACAAAGTTTAGTTTTGAGTTGAACAAACTCCATAAATGAGAAGCGAAACGTCTTCATCTGCATGAGAGAAGCCCAGAGTTGTTAATAATCTGGAGTAGTGCAGACAGCTCCTACGTCACCTTTACCAAATAATCTCAGTAGCGACCTAATCTCACAGTTCAAAATGAATTGAGGATTATTGTACACTTAAAGAACCGATACGCCTCATATTTGGTAAGTTTTCTCCATCGATCACAGTAGGAATGACAGCCAACAGCTGATTGGTTACACTGACCGTTCAAACGGTTACTGCCTGCAGATTTGATTTGATCACATGTTTTAATCCAGATTATTTTAATCTCATCAGAAGAAATTAAACAAGTAAACATCTGGACCTGAGCTGTGTCTCTCTGCTGTCGATCCTCTGTTGTTCTTCCGGGTCACAGCACAACTCCACACTCTGTCCTGCTGCACGCTCCACCCACCTAGTACCTGACTGGACGTTGTTTTGTTGTTGTTGTTTTGTTTTGTTCATTTATTTATTTTTTGTTGTTGTTGTTGATGTTGTTGTTGTCGTCCTCTCTCTAGGATCATATCATTACCCAGAACCCCCCTCTCCTCAAAGCCCTCAAAGAGACCCACTAGGCCACGCCCACTAGGCCACTCAACCAATGGGACAGCATCAAGAGGTCACATGACCCGGACATGGCGCCTCTCCGCCCATAGAAGCCAGAGACAGGCAGACATTCAGACAGACTGTAACGTTCAAAACGCCCAGAACTCTGTCTATGCATGGCTCTGACTGGACTTATCCAAACAGCAGGAGGGAGATCAGTAGTCAGGACTCCTCCTCCTCTTCCTCCTCCTCTTCCTCCTCTCTCTGTTTGATCTGTCTCAACATGTTCAGATAAAGAATAAAGGGAGGAGTGGCACTGAGGGAGAAAAAATGAGCTCCTCCCTCTAAGACTCATGATCACAGTGACTGTACACACACACACACACACACAGGCAGGGTAAGGTGGATAGTGGGTCATTTTGTGGCTTTATGGGAGATTTTTAAACACTTGGCTCATCTCATTCCAATCCCTCACTCTTTTTAATACTTTTTAAATCTCTGCTCTTTTTGCTTCAATCACCTGTCAGTCAAAAAGCTCTGGCTCCTCCCCTCACTAACCCTCCCCCCTCCCCCCCAGCTTCACAGAAAGACCCACTATCTGCTGGAGGACCAGTCTCAGTGTTAAACTCAATGCCAAAGACTCTGTTTTCTTCTTCGCTCCTCCCTAAAAGGAGAGCAGAAGTTCTGAGACGCATCCTGCAGCAGCTGAAGGTTGAGTCTCGGACCACCACGCCGCCCCGGTCCTCTCCGTCAGGAGGGCGAGCGGCTGGAACGGGACTCAACCAGAAGCTGAAGCTCTCAGCATAAAAACCAACAGACACAGTGGTACACACACAGCCATGATGTTTTATCAATGTATTGACTTTTAATTGTTCTGTTTAATGTACTGTTGTTTTGTTTATATGTTTACTGGTTTGTCTGTTGCTATGACGATGAGTTGCAGCCACACCATAAAGAGCTAGACCAGGGTAACAGATGGGTTTGGTACTGGAACTAGCTGCTGCCGTCCGATCTTTGAATCATTCCTCTTAGCGTTGGGAGTTCTGCCCTCATACCTGTCATTTTAAATGTGGAGCTGTAATTGGGACTTTATCTGGAGGTTTTATGGAGACAACTTGTTTTAGTTTCCCGCTTGTTTCGGGATGAAACGAGTCAATAAAGTGGCTCAACAGCTTCGTATTTACCCGTCAGGTATGAGAGCCGTATTTATTCTTTTCTCTGTTTGGGAAGGTAACTTTCCCTAAAACCTGTCTTTTTGTTGTCCAACATGTTTTATGATCACTGTGAGGCCCCAGGTTCCCTCTGCGCTGTGACTCATCTCACTGCTGTGAAACTCACAAACATGGAAAACAAAAGAGCCTCACTCCCGTAAACTCGATTCCAACCTTCACGTTAACTTTTGAGAGGCTCCGACTGCTCGGTGGTGCTGCAGTCTTGCAATCATGAGACTGCAGGTTCGAGCCCAGGTTGTATCAGGAAGGTCACCCGGCGTAAAACGTCTCGCTCGCCGTGGTGACCCCTGCAGAACAGAGCAGCCCATAGAAAAACAAGTTCAGCCGTTTTCCCACATTTTTCCGTTAATAAATCAGTGCAGGCTGCATGTTGAGGGATATAACCCGACTAAATGCCTCACTGTCAAACTGTTTATATACAGTGTTTTACCAGTTACCATGACAACACATTTGCACCAGGTTTCACCTTTTTTATTTTTGTTTACATAACAACAGACTTGTGTTATAGGGACTGCCGTGTCATATCTGTGTAGTTGTTGTTGTTGTTTTTTCAGACAGTATTGTGATTTTTAATGTTTACCTTCAAAAACACATGAATGAAATTATTATTGGAAGACTTTTTATACACGAAGCAACGTCGTCCAAGTATTACAAACCTGCTCGAATCCGATTGGCTCCTCTGTGCGTCGGTATTGGAAGCAAAGCTCTCTGATTGGTTGATGAGTTAGGCTTATTTTAACTAATTGTCTTGTTTTAAATAAATCACAGTCTGTTTGTCTCAGTTCGGTAACTGAACCATGAGAGTTGTGCTGCTGTCTGGAGTTCTGTGTCTTTGTTAGCGTTAAGTTTTAAATGTTTTGGGGATTCAGGATGGTTCAGGTCAAACCTTGAATGTTTTGTTGCTTTTCACTGAACAACAGCCTAAAAGTGTGGCTCTGGATTGTTAAAACAATAAAAGCTCTGCTTGATTCAAGCCTGAAATGGTAAATATTAATGAGTGAAATAACAAACTGATGAATGAATGAGTGAAAGAAAAGAAAAACAGATGTAACCAGAAGGGTGTATGTGAGTGCATGAATGACTGAACAAGTAAAAAACACAGTAGTGGCTCAGAACGAGAACACAGTGAAATGTGAAGTGTTTTTATTGGGGGGGTGTTCTGATCAGTCCTGATGATTAAACACTCTGAGACAGACTGCTGGCCTCGTTACTCGCCCTCTACCACACACACACACAATTCACACCTCACTGATGTTTACAGGGTGAGAAACTAAAGCAGCTTCTTTTAAAACAGTTGTCTGAATATTCAGAAGTAAAGAACCAGAACTTTGGTGAAAAACAGGTGGATTAGAAACCAGCTGAAAAGGTTTCATAGCTAAACAACAGAGTCTATGCTCAATAATCCAGGTATACAATCCTTCATAGCTAAAACAGTCAATGTGAGCTGAAATTGAGCAGCTGACATTTGCTGAAAGCAGAGAAAAGGGAGAAAACAGCCAAAAAAAAAAAAAGCTGAAATGTGTAGAGAAAGCTGAACTGAGCAGAAATGTAGCATAAGTTGAAATAGTCTGAGGGAGGCTCAATAAATTACACAAGAAAATCAGAAATTAGAAAAAAAAAAATGCAGATGAGCAAAAAAAAAAAAAACTCAAATTGGAAAGAAGTAGCTGAAAAAGCTAAAAACAAAAATAGCTAAAATTAGCAGAAAGAGGCTAAAAAGAGCATAAAAAGTTAAAATTATTAGAAAGAAGTATAAAAGGTGGAAATGGACAAAAATAAATTAATTAATTGAAAAATACCTTAAAAATAGCTTTCAAAAAACAATGTATGGAGCATAAAAAAGTTTAAATTAACAGAAAGAAGCTGAAAAAAACAACAGAATAGCTAAAATGAGCAGGTTGTAAACAAGTCAAGTCACATTTATTTATATAGCACATTTAAAACAGTAACTGTTATCAAAGTGCTTTCCAAAAAAGATCACAGCATCAAATATTAATAACAAGATATTACAGCAACATGAATAAAAGCATAAAAACAATTAAATATAATGAGAAACAATGAAATACTAAATCAAATATCCCTGCCTTAAATGTCAGGGAGTCAAAGCAAAATGGATGAACACAATCATCAACAACGAAATACCAAATGAGATCACCCTGTGTTAAATGTCAGTGAGTACAGACGTGCTTTGAGGAGAGATTTAAAAATAGAGACTGAGGTGGCCTGTCCAATGTTGATGGGCAGATTGTTCCAGAGTTTAGGGCCCACGACTGAAAACGCTCGATCTCCTCTGAGCTTCAGCCTGGTTTTTGGTACGGCCAAAAGCAGCTGGTCTGATGATCTCAAGGCCCGAGGAGGAGCATAAGGATGAAGGAGGTTGGAGAGGTATGAGGGTGCAAGGCCATTAACACACTTAAATGTCAGCAGAAGAATCTTAAGATCAACTCTGACACACAAAGGAAGCCAGTGAAGAGAGGACAGAACTGGAGTAATGTGCTCAAACCTGCGGGTTCCTGTTAGTAGCCGAGCAGGAACAAATGTGGAGAGCTCCATTCATTTTCAATAAGAAAAACATGGCCGGAAAAGCTAAATATTTCAAAAAGTAAAAACTGCACAAAATGCAGGAATGTCCTGAATAAGCCGAACATTTTGATTCATGAATTGTTGAAACAACAAAAACTGGGGAACGAGTTGTGTGCAGAAGATAAACGGACCACAGAGAGAATGACTCAGAAACTTTCACATTATTAAAACCTTAATATTTTGACATAGTACAAGATTTTATAAATATCTGCACATGTCAACTCCACACGAGAATAAAGAGATATAAACGACACATTATATAAACAAAATTTGGGCTATTTGGACATAAGCTTACTTATATTTTGAACATACTTTGACGTTAACCGCATGAGCTAAAATATTAATATGATAAAATAATTTTTTTTAAATGTAATCCTTTTGAATTAAATGGTTTTCAAGGGATTCAAAAATGTTCAATACAAAAACAACTGGACTTTATTTGTATTGAACATTTTTGAATTGATCATGTCCTGGATGACTGAGAATCTTCACCAGCAAGTTTTCAAGGGAAAAATCTGTCTAGGAAATTTCAATTATTTTTATTGTGCAAAGGATGCTGTGCACAATACACACAATAAAAATGTGTTGTATCTGTGCTTTACATTTTTTTAATAAATCACCCTTTTAAATATAACAAAAAGGTAAATAAAAATAGAATAATAAAAAGTTAATAAATAATAATAAACAGAGTTAATCAAAGGTAACAACACCCTTCAGTGTAGACCTTCAGGAGTTTTATCACAGTTTGACAAGTGAATATTCTCATTATGAGGGTTGTTTGAAAATTCGTACGTATGGATTTTCTTGTAGCTGAAAGTACTTCAACATTAAAACTGCATGACTGATAAAAATACAGGAAAACTGACCAAATCAATAAAAACAATCTTTTTGTACATTTGATCATTTATTGAGTTATATTCACTTAAAATGTCTCAACTTACCTAAAACCAAAAATACATCCTTATCATACAAAGTTTGTTTTCTCAGTCATCCAGGTATATAACAACAAAAAAGGTTGAATCATGTCATCTGGACTTCGTTTTTTTGTTAAAAAGAAACGTTTCGCCCCTCATCCAAGAGGCTTCGTCGGTCTGAGGCCATCCTTATCATATTTTAAACTAAGAGGTTCTTGAAATCCATGCTCAATAATCCAGGTATACAGTCCAACATTTTTCAGTCATGTCATCTGGACGGATTAAAATAAATTGTTGAAACATTTCATCTTTTATCCAAAAAACTTCTTCAGTCTGAGGAGCTGCAATAAACTCAGTCTTATAAATAGCACCTTCTCATAGTGCAGTCCTTCTCAAATAGTGGGGCGCGCCCCCCTGGGGGGGGCCCGGAGCAATGCCTGTGCAATGCATGTGACCCCGGGGAACATTTTGCGTCAGGGAGTAGGTTTTTTTTTGTTTGTTTGTTGGGGGGGGGGGGGGGGGTTAGTTTGTCAAAGCACAACTTTTGTTTGTTTTTTTAATACAAAAGTAATGTTTAATAAATGTTAGGACTCTTTGCTAACAAGTCCTCCGCTCTGGACACATTTCACCCACAGCACGCAGCAACAAAGAGTATAAAGTCAAAGCGAGAGCGACACCTGCCCCCTCTTTCTTCTTTCACGTTGACAAAATGTTTTAGTTTTATAGATTGTCACAGCACAAGTTTGTTTGTTTTTTAACTTGTTATAAAAACAGATGTTTAACAAATGTTAGGACTCTATTCTTTGCTAACAAAATCTATTTTATGTCATTAAACAACTTGTCAGGTTCTTCTCTTGTGAGCCTGGACCACCACCCCACAGCCTGCTCGCTCTGAGCTCTTTGCAGCTTCTCTGCTGTCGCTGCTCTGAAGACCAAGTCCAGGTCCCGCTAAACATTGAGCAGTAGCTGAGAGTTGCAGGATCATATTTAAAACGCCGCTTCAAAATGCTGTGCACTACAAAACATGCTCATTGTAGCCATTAACCCTGACTTCCTCATTTTGATTTTAAAAAAATCAGCACAAATTATTTTATTCATTTTTGTTTTGTAGGTCAAAGTGTTGTATATAATGCTCTTGACTTGCAATGTTGCTGATCAATTTGAGTTCATTATTATTTATTGATTGTATTTAATTTTATTGTTCTGTGTCAAATGGTCAAAAACGTTTACAGTTTAAATAAGGATAGATTTTGTTTGTATTTTCAGGCAAATTGATTAAGTCTTTTCTGTTACAGACTATAAAACGATGTTAATAATATTTGTTGTAAGTTGATCTATATTTATTTCTTTTTTATTTAATGTTAATAAGGGTACAATGTTATACAGAGGTGTACTTATAACAATTTTATAGATAAATGATACTATTTACAGTTGCGGCGGAGAGTTGGGGGGCACAAAATGTTTACTACTTCCTGGGGGGGCGTAACAGAAAATAATTGAGAAGCACTGTCATAGTGGATCAACCAGTTTGCTGTTGACATCCAGAACTAGTTCACATGATGGAGGACCATCAGTCTAACAACCGATCGTTAGTGTTCTGGTGGCTGTTTACTATTGATACTAGCAATCACAGCATTGTAAGAGGGGGACAGTTGAACCCGGAGGCCTCCACCCCTGTTTAATGATGGACGATTTCTTTTCACAAAGATGGCCTCCTTTACTCCTCTCTCAAACCATCGTTCCTCTCTGTCCAGGATGTGAACATCTTCATCCCTGAAAGAGTGACCGCTGGCCTGGAGATGAGTGTAGACCGCAGAGTCCTGGCCTGATGATGTTGATCTTCTGTGCTGGGCCATCCTTTTGGCCAGTGGCTGTTTTGTTTCCCCAATGTCAGACTGATCGCAGCCCTCCTGACACTGAACAGCATACACACTGCTCAAAAAAATAAAGGGAACACCTAAACAAAACAATGTAACTCCAAATCAGTCACACCTTTGTGGAAGCAATGTGACCAATTAGGTAGTAAAACTTATTGTGAATCAGTTCCAGCTGCTGCTGTGCAAATAGAACACACAACAGCTGGAATGTTCTAGAATTGCGCCGCTCAAGGTGGCTGCATGTTGGAGCAGCTCTGTTACTTTCATTCTGAGATTTTGCTTTTGAAAACTTTAATTCCTGTTTTTCTGGAGGTAAATAACATTTTTTGGATGATTGTTTCCTCTGGTATCAGATGCTGTGCAGCTGGAAGGATTTTTACTGAAACTTTTTTAGTTTTGGACATTTGTTATGATGCGTAACCATAGCAACGAGGCAGTTTTCTACAACCAACAGCAGCTGATTAACATCTCAAAAGCTCAAATAATATCTCAACTACAGCCTCAAATCCCAAATGAGTTGAAAAGGATGTTCTGTGGATGCATTCTCATCTACCTGCCAGCTGTGCTCGAGTGTCTGACCACTGAGAACCTGGAACTAGCAGGAAATATGGCTCATGACAGCGGAAGGACAGGATCGTCCCTCAGCACCTACAGTTGGCTGTCTGCAGCAATGAGAAGCTCGGCAGACTGCTGGGAGGAGTGGCCATCACTCTGGGAGGAGTTCTGCCCGGCATTCGGGCGGTCCTACAGCCCGGGGGGAACTGAGAGGCCAGTCGAGTCTGGGTGGACGGATCAGACAGCATCTGCGGCCAGTTTCTTAGGAGCCACTGTGGGGTGGACTTTTGCAAGAGATCCTTCCAGTCTACAGCCATCAGCATCTATAACATCTCTTAATGAAATGAGGATAATGAGTTACAACAATAAATTATTTCCCTCTGGGATTAATAAAGTATCTTTGAATTGAATTGAATAAGAGGCAATTAGCAAGACAACCCCTATAAAAGAGTGATTCTGCAGGTGGTGACCACAGGTCATTTCTCTGTTCTCGTCCTTTCTGGTTGAACTTTTAGTCGCTTTTCATTTTGTCAGTGCATAGAGTCATCATGAGGTGTTTTTACAGCCCACTGAAGTTGCTCAAGTTGTGCAGCTAATCCAAGAACATCAATGCAAGCGGTGGCAAGAAGGTTTGCTGTGTCTCTCAGCACAGTGCCCAGAGCATGGAATAGGCACCAGGAGACAGGCAGTACACCAGGAGACATGAAGGGGGCTGTAGGAGGGCTAAAACCCAGCAGTAGGACCACTACCTTGTCCTTTGTGCAAGGAGGAACAGGAGGTCCACTGCCAGGGCCCTACAAAATTCATTCAACCTTTATTTAGACGGGTAAATCCCATTGAGCCTCAAGGACTCATTTACAAGCGAGACCTGATTTCAACAAAGAAAGATGACAACAATGGACAACAGCGACAACAATAAACAGTTATAAAAAGTCATACAATTTTTTTTTTTTTTTAACAAATAGGATGGCTTAAAAAAAATTTTTTAAGTAAAAAGAAAAGAAAAGTAATAAAAACAGCTGGATTCTAAGGCGAATGTAGAAAACTAAAAACAGGAACATGTCTGCATTGGTCCTTGCCAGGAGTCCAACAGATTCTTAAAGCCACTTAGGTCGTTTTCACACCAGATAGACCGGTAGACTCGGTCCGGGACCAATATTCATGACCTTTTGGGTGCATTCACACCAGCCCTGTTTAGTCCGCTTTAATCGAACTCTAGCTCTTTTTCCTAGAAAGTCTGGTTCATTTAGGGAGGTGTGAACGCGCCATCGAACTCTGTCACGGAACAAAAAGGCGAACTCTGGCCCGGGCTAAAACCTAGATCTCGGTCTGGTAGAAGAGAACTCCAGCGCGGTTCAAGTACAGTGTGAATGTAAACAGACCGGGCTCCGCTCCGCAGGACAAACACACACACATTTCTCTGACCTTATATGGAGCTGTCAGCTGCCTTGTGTGGAAAAACATATTCTCCATGGTCTTCTGTCTCATCTTCTGCTCATGCTAAGTCCACTTTTGAAAAATGACAGAATATAACTCCTAAAACTGCTAAAACTTGATGCCACTATGTTTTTATTTTTATTTACAGAAGAAGAAGAAGACATGTCTTCAGGGGTTTTTGTGTCGTTTCTTACAGTAGTTCTTGGGGCAGCGCCCCCACAGGCGAGTGGGGGAATAGGTTGGTTCAACAGGTTGACTCGACTGCACAGTGCAGTGTGAATGCAAACACACCAGCTCAAATGTAAACAAAAGGTCATGAATATTGGTCCCGAACCGAATCTACCGGACTATCTGGTGTGAAAACGACCTTTATTTACATTTGAGCTGGTGAGTTTGCATTCACACTGCACGGTGCAGTCAAGTCAACCTGTTGAACCAACCTATTCCCCCGCTCGCCTGTGGGGGCGCTGCACCAAGAACTACTGAAAGAAATGACACAAAAACCTCTGAAGACACGTCTTCTTCTGTAAATAAAAATAAAAACGAAGTGGCATCAAGTTTTAGCAGTTTTAGGAGTTATATTTTGTCATTTTTCAAAAATGGATTTAGCATGAGCAGAAGATGAGACAGAAGACCATGGAGAATATTATTTTTCCACACAAGGCAGCTGACGGCTCCATATAAGGTCAGAGAAATGTGTGTTTGTTTGTCCTGCGGAGCGGAGCCCGGTCTGTTTACATTCACACTGTACTGGAACCGCGCTGGAGTTTGCTTCTACCGGACCGAGACCTAGGTTTTAGCCCGGGCCAGAGTTCGCCTTTTTGTTCCGTGACAGAGTTCGATGGCGCATTCACACCTCCCCAAACGAACCGGACTTTCAAGGAAAATGAGCTAGAGTTCGATTAAAGTGGACTAAACAGGGCTGGTGTGAATGCACCCTTAGAGAGGTCAAGGTTCTTTTTGTAAGATATTCCAAGAAACAGGAGCAGAATAGGAGAAGGCCCTTTTGCCTAATTCAGTCCTCACTGAGGGAACACTGCAGATAATAATGTCCTGAGAACGCACGCTGTAGCTGCACTCACGCAGAGACATGTAGGAGGAGATGTATGAAGGCAGCAGACCAAGAAGTGATTTAAAGATGAAAATGTACCAGTGAGAGTGTCTGCGTGAAGTTAATGATGACCAGTTAACCTGTGAATACAGGGTGCAGTGGTGGGTACGATAATCACAGCCAGTTATGAATCTTAGTGCACCATTATAGACAGCATCTAACATCTGCAGGGTTCTTGTAGGAGCATTCATGTAAATAATGTCACTGTAATCAATGGAGGGAAGGAAAGTCACAGATACAAGGCGTTTCCTAGCATTCAGAGTTAGACAGGGTCTGTTTCTGAAAAAGAAACCCAGTTTAACTTTCAGTTTCTTTACCAAGTTTTCCACATGGAGCTTAAAAGAGAGATGTGAGTCGACCAAGATACCCAAATATTGATAGGAATCAACAAACTCAGTGGGGACATCATTTGAGGATGAGATCAGAGGAAGAAAATGACCTCCAGCAGGCCACTAATGTGCATGTTTCCACTCAAACTGTCAGAAGCAGACTCCATGAAGGTGGTATGAGGGCCCGACGTCCACACATAGGGCCTGTGCTTACAGTCCAACACCGTGCAGGATGATTTGCTAGGGAATACGAAAATTGGTAGATTCGCCATTGGTGCCCTGTGCTCTTCATGGATGAAGTAGGTTCACACTGAGCACATGTGACAGACGTGACAGTCTGGAGACACCATGGAGAACGTTACGTTCCCTGCAACATCATCCAGCATGACCGGTTTAGTGGTGGGTCAGTCATGGTGTGGGGAGGCATTTCTTTGGATGGCCGTACAGCCCTCCATGTGTCCAAAGGTTCCCTGACTGCCATAAGGTACCAGGATGAGATCCTCAGACCCACTGTGAGACCATATGCTGATGCAGTGGGCCCTGGGTTCCTTCTTATGCATGA
Organism: Nematolebias whitei; assembly: GCF_014905685.2. Lineage (NCBI taxonomy): Eukaryota > Metazoa > Chordata > Actinopteri > Cyprinodontiformes > Rivulidae > Nematolebias > Nematolebias whitei. The sequence goes on along the minus strand of NC_056498.1, from coordinate 74,564,392 downwards.
CAATGCTAGGCCTCATGTGGCTGAAGTGTGTCAGCAGTTCCTGCATGATGAGGGCATTCATGTTATGGACTGGCCTGCCCGTTCACCAGACCTGAATCCAACTGAGCACATCTGGGACATCATGTTAGGTCAATCCACAAGACCACATTGCACCACAGACTGTTCAGGAGCTAACTGATACTCTAATCCAGGTCTGGGAAGAGATCCCTCAGGAGAACATCCGCCGTCTCATCAGCAGCATGCCCTGTCGCTGTTGGGAGGTTATACAGGCACGTGGAGACCACACACACTACTGAGCCTCATTTAGACTTGTCTTGAGGAATATTCACTGACGCTGAATCAACCTGTCATGTTATTTTCCACTTTCATATTGAGTCTGAATCTAAATCCAGATCTCCATGATGTAATAATTTTGATTTACATGGATAATTTTGTGTTATTTTCTTCTCAATCAATTCCACTGTGCTAATAATAAAGTTTGTCAATGAGAATATTTAAATAATTGAGGTCTAGGATGTGTTATTGTAGTGTTCCTTTTAATGTTGTGAGCAGTGTAAAATATTAATTAATTAGAGGCCGAATCTCTCAGAAGTAAAGATGGGCTGAGGTTCATCAGTCTGTGAAAAAAGCTGAAAATTTCAGAATAATGTTTCTCAGCTGAAAATTTAAAGACTTTGAGCTCAACAGCTCATTAGATCATCAAAATATCTGAAAAATCTTTAGAAGTCTCTGATCTCAAAGGACAAGACTGTAAGTCAAGACGATTGTCGAGGCCTCTGGTTGCATTCCACATGCATTTTTTTTTAGCTAAATCATTATTGTGTATTTTTATATATGTAAAAGGATTACTGTAAATGCAAAAGGTCTGACTAGAGAGTATTTTGTAACATGTGGAGGCATCGAGCACAGAGTTGTGTTCTGGTTGAAGCAGTTTAAAAGCTGCGTTGTAACAAACACCTGAACTGAGCTCAGGTATGTACCTCCTAAGTCTGATCCTTTAGGTCTCCTCTTCCTGTCTCCTGCCTGTGATCCATGATGCTTGTGTGACAGCTGATGTGTAGTTCTTCTGTGATGTCTGAACTTCAGGGTGCGCCGACCTCCACCTGCTGGACATGTTGAGTCCGATGGAGAGGAAGAGGCAGGGCTACATCCACGAGCTGATCGTCACCGAGGAGAACTACGTCAACGATCTGCAGCTCGTCACCGAGGTAAACACACAAACACATTTTAATCATCCATGTGCTTTTAAATCGCTTTAGAAGAGTGTTTCCTCTTTGTAAATCTAAATAAGACTACAAAGCATGTGCTTTTGCAATATGTGTGTCCATCCTGATCAACACCTCTCTACCAACTGCGCCACCATGCCGCGTTTGGCAAAACGTCAATCAGAATTAGTTGTCATGGGAACGCTTCACCTAAATTGACTTATCTGTTTTGTTTTTTAACAGCAGATTGTCTTATTCCACTAATAAAGCCATAAAGTCCTAAATGAATAAACTGATTTAAAGTGTCTGTGATATGAACGTCCTACAAATACAAAAAGTGGAATCAAACATCTTAACATTTAATAAATTTTACATAATGCACATGATTTTACCCGTTTAGTCACATAACAGGCATATTTTATTGAACTTATTGCAGCCAAAGTGAAACAGGAAGTGACATCAAAGGGGAACTTCCTGGTCTTTGAGCTCGGACTCTTCTTCAGCTGTCTCTCAAAATAAAAATAATCTAAAGAAACATCAGATTCTTCTCTGCTGTCTGTGTTAGCCATTGTAGCTATGCTCTGTTCCTCTTAGTCATCACTTCCTGTTAGTGACATCACTTCCTGTTATTATAATAATAATAATAATAAACTTTATTTCTATAGCACCTTCCAACAACGCCTTGCATTGACCAAGGTGCTTCACAAGACAAAACAAGATTAAAAACAGGACACAATAAATCAGTGCAAATTAAAAAACACAGCGAGAATAAAAGAAGGTAAAAGAGATAAAATAAAAAAATAAATACTACATACTAAACTACTAAAAGTTAAACATTAAAAGCCCTTTTAAATAAGTATGTTTTCAGTTTGGCTTTGAACAGAACCTGATCAGAGATGGCACGCAGCTCATAGGGAAGAGTATTCCAGGCTGTTGGGCCTGCAACAGAAAAGGACCGGTCCCCCCATTGTTTGCACCTTGAGCGTGGTACCACCAGCAGATTTTGACCAGCAGACCGTAAAGCTCTGCTGGGCTGGTGGACTTTCAAAAGTTCTGAAATATAAGGTGGTGCAAGGCCATTCAAAGCTTTAAAAACAAACAGCAGCAGCTTGAACTGTGTCCTAAACTGAACCGGGAGCCAGTGTAAAGAAGAAAGGACAGGAGTGATGTGTTTATATTTACGTGTGTTAGTCAACAAGCGAGCAGCAGAGTTTTGTACAAGCTGTAAACGGGAGATAGAAGATTGATTAATACCGACACATAAGGCGTTACAGTAATCAAGCCTAGAGCTCACAAAGGCATGGATGGCCTTCTCCAGATCACTACAGCTAAGGAGTGACTTTACTTTAGAAAGCAGACAGAGCTGAAAGAAGCTGGTTTTCACAACAGAACTGATCTGTTTATCTAGCTTTAAGTTAAAGTCAAGCTCCACTCCTAGATTTTTTTACCACCTGGTTGGCGTGGGGGAGCAGAAAACCTATACTGGGAGAGATGTTGCATGAGTTACTGGAAGCACCAAATAAAATCCATTCAGTTTTATCGTTATTGAGGTGGAGAAAATTCTGAGACAGCTAGTGCTTAATGTCATTTAAGCAGCTGGCAACAGAGTTTAAACTGAGTGAGGAACTGGGAGTGACCGGCAGATAGATTTGTAGATCATCTGCATACAGATGAAAAGACAGATTATGGCGTGCAATGATGGGTCCTAATGGTAGCATGTAAAGTGAGAAGAGAACAGGCCCCAGAATGGATCCCTGCGGTACACCAGAGGTCAAAGAGACTGAAGAAGAGGACAGATCACCAATCATAACAGAGAAAGTTCTGTCTGTCAAATAGGACTTAAACCACTCGAGCACAACTCCCTGAAGGCCAACCTGCTGAGCCAAACGAGTGATTAGGACCTGATGGTCTACAGTATCAAAAGCTGCTGAGAGGTCCAACATCTCCAGCAGAACAGGTTTTTTGGCATCAAGGGACAAAAGAATATCATTCTGTACTTTGAGTAGTGCAGTTTCAGTGCTATGACGTGGTCTGAAGCCAGATTGAAATTTTTCAAACAAGTTGTTGTGTTCTAAAAAAGATTGCAACTGAATGAAAACAACCTTTTCCAGAACTTTGGATAAAAATGACAAGTGTGAAATTGGCCTAAAATTAGAAAAAGCTGTAGGATCTAAACCCGTTTTTTTAAGAAGAGGCCTGACCACAGCATGTTTGAAAACAGACGGGACATAACCTGAACTTAGACAGCTATTAATAAATGTCAGAAGACAAGGACCAATAACATCCAAGGACTGCTTGAACATCTTAGAGGGAATGATGTCCAGGGTACAGTTTGTAGGTTTCATCTGCTGAACCACCTTAACGAGGTGAGGTAGTGAGACCAGGTCGAACTGATCAAACACAGCAGAGGTTATTGAGGGAGCACATAACTGAACAAAATTATATGTACTGACAATGTTCTGCTTGATAGAGTCTATTTTGTGCACAAAGTAATCAAGAAAACCATCACAGGTAGACTGTGTAGCAGTTTTCAGAACATGGATGGAGGGATTAATGACAGACTGAATGGTATTAAATAAAACCCTTGGCCCGTTACAACTGGTAGAAATTAAATTGGAAAGATATTGTGATTTGGCCTGCTGAACAGCTTTTTGATATTCATGAAGACAGTCTCTCAGTATGTCCTGGGACACATGAAGCCCGTCTTTCTTCCATCTGCGTTCTGCTTTCCTGCAGCGTTGTCTAAAAGTCCGAGTGGTACCATTAAGCCAGGGATCTGGCTTGATTTTTGTAGAAGTCTGTCTTAAAGGAGCGATGGAGTCCAAGATCTTTGTAGAAGTGTACTGAAAGGAGGTGATAAATTCTTCTGGTTGTAGAGATGAGTCCAGACTTTCAGCAGAGTATAAGTCAGTGCTTCTAAACGCAGCAGCAAACTGACCTGGAGTGGAGGGAGTGATGAAGCGGCAGCGACGTGCTGGAAGCATAGTTTTTACTGGGGGAGGAGTGGACAATTCAAATATAATAGGAAAGTGGTCTGAAATACAAGTGTCCAAAATTTCTATAACAGATACACGAAGGCCGTGAGAGATGATTATTATTGTGCATGAGAGGATCTCAACACCTGTTCATCTGAACAGCGTGGGAAAAATTCATATACGTTATTAATGCTACCTTTCCAAAACTGAACATATATTACAAAAGTTTGATGTGACGGCCACTTTCACGAGAAAGTGTTTACTTCCTGATCTGAGGAAAGTGCCTGAACAGTTTAGGGTTTTATTTTTGTTAACCTTTCCCGTCTGTAACTCCAGTAGTTTCGCAGCTGAAGCTGTTTCTCGTAGCGTTGTTTCCTCTGTGCGCAGATCTTCCACAAGCCTCTGCTGGACTGTGAGCTGCTGACGGAGAAGGAAGTGGCCATGATCTTCGTCAACTGGAAGGAGCTCATCATGTGCAACATCAAACTGCTCAAGTAAAGATGTGCTTTCACACAGCTGAGATCAGTCCTTGTCCATAACCAGGAGCCTGCAGAGCTCTGAAGCTCTGATGAAGAAAACATCATTTTTAGTCCTAACTTTAGTAGAAAAGGCCTGTTTTAGCTGTTTTATTGTTGGATTGTATGCAGATCTGTGAATACAGTTTCCAGCCCCGTATTGTCATCTTACAATGAAGAAAACATTTCACTTGGGTTTCTTGTGCACATTCTTGTGTGCACTTAATATTCTCTAGTGAGATCAGATGAGAAACTGTGGTGTGCACCAGTTTCACACCTGATAGTCTGGTAGACTCGGTTCGACCGGGGACAAAAATCAAAACGTGTTTACATCTTCAGCTGGTGCGGTTCACATTCACACTGCACTGAGTCGATCGAACCAACCTGACCCCCCCCCCCCCCCCACCCCCCACTCCCTTCCCCAGCGCTGCACCAAGCACTACTGCAACTTACTTCTGCAAATACATTTTTAAAAACGGAGTGGTGTCAAATTTTAGCGGTTTTAGGATTTCGTCTGTGGCACATGTGCTAAACACTAGAGTTCACTTCAACCGAACCGAGACCTATAGGTATTTAGGCCGATCAGAGTTTGGTTATTTGGTCCACATCAGATTTGCGTCACACACACACACACACAGAATGTCAGATTCACAGAATGTCACTGTGTGCTTGTGTGCGAGGTTTTATTTATTTATTTATTTCATTTTCAGGCTATCTATCTTCGGCCAAAGATTGAGAGCCTGTTAGGAATTGTTTTGCCTCCAGAACCTATGTTGTCACTTTCACCACTTTTATTGTCTGTCCAAACAGATCTCACATGTACAGGAAATGAGTCTTGAAGGCTCAGTGTGATTTATCTGTTTAAATAAATGTTGAATGAATGAAAAAGAGTTCGATTGTGCGTTCACACCTCCTCAAAACATCCAGACTTTCTAGGCAAACGGACTAGAGTTTGATTAAGAGGTGCATTCACACCAGCCCTGTTCGCTTTATTAATACAGAGCTTGGCTTCAGAAGGATAATGATTTACCACCATTTAATAATTATACAAAGTCAGGTTAATTATATAACTGCTGTGAAAACATTCAAGTGTAATTTAAGTTCAAATTTTTTTTTCACTTTCCAAACTAAAAAAAACTACTGAAGAAGATTCCACTATTCAAAAAAAAAAAAGTATTTTCCTAAATTCTGACTTTTTTTTTTTTTGCTGCATTCTGATTTTAATCTCAAAGTTCTGAAAAACAAAAGAAGAAAAAGTCGGGATTAAGAATAAATAAAATGAATTTCCAGCGTGGCTCTAATCCTCTTCTGTAACAGACACTAGATGATGCTGGAGATGTTCTTGGATGGTTTCTACACTTTTCTGGTTCACAAAATGTCGTGCGAGCACCTGATCTTTATGTTAAATATTTTGTTCACCAGCATCCCCATAGGTTTTACAAACAAGCTGCAGATTATTATAAGCAGTATTTATTTAAGACCTAAAAAGCAGTATTTTCTTTATTTCAAGTTTGTTTGTTTTATGTTTTTTAATCATTTCTTTAGTGGGAGGAGAAGCAGAAATGTTTTTTTGATAGTGAAGGCCTAAATAAAACACGTCCTATCTGTAACTTAATGTTTTTGTGTCTCTGAGGTTTAGCTCTGTTATTGCATCAGTTATTTTAGCTGTTGGAAACTCACCTGCAGTGGCTGATGTTGCTTTGAGTTGCTCTGACCCGGCATCTCCCCGCAGGGCTCTCCGGGTGAGGAAGAAGATGTCGGGCGATCGGATGCCTGTAAAGATGATCGGCGACATCCTGACCAACCAGCTGCCCCACATGCAGCCGTACATCAGGTTCTGTCAGTCCTCTGACCCCCTCCTGTAAGAACACCAAGCATCCTTTCTGAAACTGACGGCTTGTTGTGTTCAGGTTCTGCTCGTGTCAGCTGAACGGCGCCACGCTGATTCAACAGAAAACCGATGACAACCCCGAGATCAAAGACTTCCTCAAGGTAAACCAGCCAAAAACTGTTCATGTGTTCAATGAAATGAACCATTTTTAAATATTTCTACTAGTAACAAGCCTTTATTTCAACCTAACGTTGTTTAAAACAATCACACTTTGTTTTGCTTTGTATCAACTGTGCTGCAAAAAGACATTTTTGTTCATAGTTTGTCCATCTTCTTATAAATTAAAGGTCAAGCATTTCCTGAAGGGCTGCTTTTCATGCCAGAGTTTTAACTAAGATCTAAGGTGTCGTGGCCACTGAATGACTCATAACGAAACTCTCAGAAAACAATCTTTAAATTTACATCTAGCTCCGATTAACTGTTGCAGTCTGCCCAGTTTAACTGTTGCAGTCTGCCCAGTTTAAGATGGCTGCCACCGCTTGAAAATGCCTTTGACTCAGTTCTCCACATGTTGAGCTAAATCTGGTGTGGTCGCAGCTGAGAGTCCTTCCCAGCACATATTCTGAGCTCTAACTCATCTGGGCTGCTACAAACGGTTTCAAACTCTGGTATAAGAGGTGGCGGGTGATATGCATTTCTTCCAGGAATGCTGTACCTTTGATTATAAAATATTAATGTTTTAAATTGTGTAAACAAGAATCCTGCTGTTTGTTTGATTCTCCATGTTTCCATCAGAGGCTGGCCATGGATCCCAGGTGTAAAGGAATGCCTCTGTCCAGTTACCTCCTTAAACCCATGCAGAGAGTCACCCGCTACCCCCTCATCATCAAAAACGTACACGTCACACGATACACTTTGGTTTGAAATGTCCTTGTGCTCCCGCCTGCTGACCCGCCCGTCCTGTTTCTGATCGCAGATCTTAGAGAACACTCCAGAGGCTCATCCTGATCACAGCCACCTGAAAGCTGCTCTGGAGAAGGCAGAGGAGCTGTGCTCACAGGTGAACACTCACACAAGGGCAGTCAATTTGTCGGTGTGTTAGCAAAATATCTCATGAGCAACTAGATGAACATTTTTTTTCAGGAAGTAATTCTTGGTTATTTAGCTACAACTAATTAACCTTTGGAGTTAATCCCATTTAAAATGGCCACCACAGCTAATCAACATTAGCCAACAGAAGAATATCTATTACTCAGTTTTACCCGTACTGACCTATAAGTTGATGTGGTAGTAGCTGAGTCATTAACAAAACACACTTTGAGCTCCAGTTGAAGTGTATTTACATAGAAGTACAGACCAATGGACTTACTTATCTACTTAATCATTTACTTACCTAATTACTTATATCCATCCCATGTCCAGCTATCACTGTGTGAGAGGCAGGACACACCCTGGACAGGTCTCCAGTCCATCACAGGGACACATGGAGACAAACGACACAAACAACCATTCACTCTCTCACTCACACCTAGGGACAATTTAGAGTTACTAATCAGTCTAACATGCATGTTTTTGGTCTGTGGGAGGAAACTGGAGTACCTGGAGAAAACCCATGCAGCACGGACAGAACATGCAAACTCCACCCAGAAAGGCCCCTGGCTGGGATTTGAGCCAGCGACCTTCTCCCTGAAAGGCAGCAGCTCTACCAACTGAGCCACCATGCTGCCCCTTACCTATGTACTTATTTACTAATTTACTTATTTACTTCCTACTTATGCACTTACTTCTTTGCTGACCTAGTTTCTAACTTACTACTTACTCATTTTATTAATTAGGGAATTAATAGAATCCGCTGCTTCAGGAATAAAAATACGAAAACACATGGCAAACCACAAAGCTCAGTTCCCTTGATGTGTGACTTATCTCATGCTGCTGACTATCTCATGCTGCTGTATTCATTCATACCCATCTGCTCACTACAGACTCATGTTCAGGCTGCTGTTTAATATACCATATTATTTTACATTATTAGTGTTTAGCATTTATCTTCGATCTTTTAGCGTATCGTTTAGCGTTCATTTAGTGTATATCTTAGTGTATATCTTAGTGTATGTCTTAGTGTAAAGCTAAGTGTATATCTTAGATACTTATATACTGTTTTTTATACTTTTTTGGCTATTTTTGTCATTTTTGGGAGTACCAGTAACTGGGACCTTGAGTACACAATGTCCTTCCACTTCATGTACCACATGTGATGTGAATGACAATAAAAAACCTTGAACTTGAACTTGATACAGCAGCAACCACCCATCATAGAAGTTAAAAATATTAAAAGGCAGACTAAATACCAATAAAAGCATGAGTATGGGTACCGATGTTTCCTGCCCCAGCCAGCATCACCCTCCCCCTCCTCGACTAAGTGTTCAATTAAAGAGTCTGATGACTCTGAGGACTAATGAGTTTTTTTAGTCTGTTAGTTGAGCATCGCCGTGAAAACAGCCACCCACTAAATGTTCCTGTCTTGTGGTGGTAACATGCAGAGGATGTGTGGTGGTCCTGAAGTCAGGACGGTGTCCTCCACAGAGTTCAGCTCCACTCCCACCACTGAGCCGACCCCCATGGTCATCCTGTTCAGCCTTTTGGGGCAGCTGTTGGCTGAGTGGTCACAGCAGTTGTCCTCCATTGGAATAGGTAGGGGTTCAATTCCACCAGCAGTCCAGTGCTTAATTTGAGCCAGATCCTGCCGGAACAAGATCCGGGAGCCCCCTCATTCCAACCTGCTGCGTTCTGGCAACAGTTTGCTCGGATCCGGCAACTCAAATCTCCGCCCATAAGAGTCCAAAGTCATCGCACATTTTTATTTTGATTATTTATTATAAATTCATAAAAGCTAACAACCATGTCATATTTGGTGCTTGTATGACAATTTGCATGATTTTTCTATTATCCACTCTAAAAATGTTCCAGAGTGTGTGTGCAGTTCTGACTCGGGCTCTTCAGGAGTCTGGCAGCTTGCTGTTCGTCATTACACAGTCTGCTTGTGACGGCCCGACTGCTTCGACATGTTTTTACCGGATAATAAGAGGGTGAATGGTGTGTGACGTTCCACAACGCTGGTTGCTGTATGGGTGCAGCATGTTGTGTAGATGTCCTTGATGGTGGGGAGACACATCTCCCACCACCAAAGTGGCATCTCATTATTTCCACTGTTCAACCAAAACCTCTGCAACTGTGTTTCTGATGAGAAGATGAAGTTAGTTTAAAAAGGATCCAGTGATCTGTAGTTACAACACCTCAGTGTAACTATAAGCTGCTCTGATCATGTACCTGATGTTTGTTGTTTGAAGGTGAACGAGGGCGTCAGGGAGAAGGAGAACTCTGATCGCCTGGAGTGGATCCAGGCTCATGTTCAGTGTGAGGGACTCTCAGAGGTACCAGAACTGGGTTTCATATCATCTACAGCATTTACAAACATTTCTCCCTTACAACTGTTGTGTCCTTTTGGACCTTGTTTGACTCCTGTGTTTGTTGATAAAGATTTTTTTATTTTATTTCCTGCAGCAATTGGTGTTTAATTCGGTTACCAACTGTCTGGGTCCCAGGAAGTTCCTCCACAGCGGGAAGCTGTTTAAAGCAAAAAGCAGCAAAGAGCTCTATGGCTTCCTGTTCAACGACTTCCTCCTACTCACACAGGTCAGTCTGAGACCCAGAGGTCAGTCAGAAGACCACAGGTCAGTCTGAAAACCACAGGT
>NC_056498.1:74511453-74544114 GCF_014905685.2 Nematolebias whitei | reverse complement strand
GAGGGTGTCAATGATGGCCTTCTGGACAGCAGTCAGGTCGGCAGTCTTACCCATGATTGCGGTTTTGAGTAATGAACAAGGCTGGGAGTTTTTAAAAGCCTCAGGAATCTTTTGCAGGTGTTTAGAGTTACGTCGTTGATTCAGATGGTTAGGTTAATAGCTTGTTTAGAGAACCTTTTCATGATATGCTAATTTTTTGGGACAGGCATTTTGGGTTTTCATGAGCTGTATGCCATAATCATCAGTATTAAAACAATTAAAGACCTGAAATATTTCAGTTGGTGTGCAATGAATCTGAAATATATGAAAGTTTCATTTTTATCATTACATTATGGAAAATAATGACCTTTATATATACAGGTCCTTCTCAAAAAATATGCTAATTTTTTGAGAAGGACCTGTATCTATATATTCATTCAACCTTTATTGATACAGGTTAGTCCCATTGAGCCAATAGGACTCATTTACAAGAGAGACCTGGATTTTAACCAAGAGTGATTACAACAGTGGATAACAAACTGTTTTTCAATCGTAAAACAAACAAAAACCTTAAATTTGTCTGAATCATTAGTGAATGTCTGTTGTTGTCGTTGTCATCACTGTCTTATTATCTTGTGCTCTGGTCCAGTGTCTTCGTGGACGATGTGTGTGAGGGTGGACATGTTTGGAGGTTGCTGTGTTGAAGCTCCATGGATCAGCCTCTCTGCAGCTCTCAGCACCTTCACTGAGCCTTGAGGGAATCACTGAGCTGCTCTTGTTCTTCACAGTTAGAAGGTGGGAGCTCTCGTCAAATGATGATCTCCAGCATCATCTTGTTCATGCCAGGCTTTTCATCCACTGACCACAGCCACCTGGAAACATCAGGGGGACCAGCAGCTGTTTAACACATCTGGAAGGAAACCAGTGAGATTTTAATATGACCAGTATGATATGATGTTATGTGGGGGAGTGGTGGAGCAGAGGTTAGAAGATGGACCTGTGATCGGAAAGTCGCAGGTTCAACTCCCGGTACTGTCAACATCAAAATGAGGTGGAAAAGGTGAAACACCCACACCTGCCTCCACCCTCATTGGCCCCACCCTGGTCCCCTGAGCAAGGCACTCAACCCCCACCATCTGCTCCTAAACGGGTCTCTCTTGAAAATGAGTTCTCGTGACTCAATGAGACTACCTGGATAAATAAAGGCTAAATGAAAAAATAAAAGTTTAAAATAGAAATACTCACATCATGAGGCCAAGGTTGTGTGTGTGACGTGCACGTTCCTGAGAGTGTGTGTGTGACGTGCACGTTCCTGAGAGGCCACAGACAGAGCAGCTCCAGTTTTTGTTGAGTTCCTGTAGTCCTGCAGTTTTCCAGCTGAAATGAAAAAGCATCATGAATATGAACTTTACAGTCTCTAGTTACCTGTTCATATAAACACATGGAGGTGTCTCACCTTGTGACTCACAATAAAATATGTAACTTTATGAACTCTAATGAACTTATGATGCTCCTACTCTTTGAAGGTGAACAGATGGTACCACACCATCTCTCAGTCGGACAGTCTGATCAGTTTGATCAAAATCCTCCAGTTTAAAATCCTCATATTTAAAATCCTCACTGCTCAGATGAATCCTCCTCAAAGATACTTCCTCCTCTTCCTCACATCTTGTTCTGTGGGAAACCTTCAAAATGAAAACAGGAGATTTGTGTCTACACAAAAACATTGTACAGAGGAGGTCAATCTTATTTTCTATTTCCTATATTCTCCTTAGTTTTATTTTTTTATTTCCTAGAACTTAAACAAAACTCCAGTTTTGATGCATATCTGTTGATAATGAACCAAAGCTACTGAAATAGTGAGTATGCTAGTTAGAAAAATATTCCTGTCATCAGATCTCAGCTTCATTGCAGCTGAACACCGTGTTACACTGAACATCACATCAGCTGGAGGACATAAATACAGTACAGTAATATTCTATTCTCAAAATACTAACAATAATATGTTCATCTTACTTGTGAAAAGTTATCCCCCCGAGACCTGACGTCAACAGTCCGTCGATTAGAACAGAAATAAGCTGCGAAGTGCTGAAACATCTTCTGCTTTAACCAAATAAGGACGACCACTCCAAGATGGCGGCCGAAAATCCTGCGCCGCAGCAGCCAATGAGGCATCTAGTGTTTATATGATGTGTGTATATATATATATATATACACACATACATACATACATACATACATATATATATATATACATACACACATACACACATACACACACACAGACCATTTCCAAAAAATTAGAATATCAGGGAAAAGTTGTTTAACTTCCATAATTCCATTCAAAAAGTTTAGCTTTAATAGATGATAGATTCAGGGCCCACAATTTAAACAATTTCAAGTATTTATTTGTTTATTTTTACATAATTTGGGCTTCCAGCACATCAAACCCACAAAAACAGGATTTCAAGAAATTTGAATATTGTGAAGACATCAGTCCACACTTCTCAGTTTTTGCAGAAAAAAAGATAGAAATTAGCATCACAACAAATCAATCAAAATATGGTACTTTCAAAACGATATGTCAATCTTCAATATTTGGTTGTGAATCTCTTTGCCTTAATCAGTGCCTCGATGTGACGTGGCATTGAGGCAATCAGCCTGTGGCATTGACTGGGAGTTATGGAAGCCCAGATTTCCTTGATGGTTGCTGTCAGCTCTTCTTTGTTGTTGGGTCTGGTGCTCCTCATTTTCCTCTTGAGAATACCCCATAGATTCTCAATAGGGTTTAGGTCCAGCGAGTTGGTTGGCCAGTCAACCACTGTGGCATGGACATCAAACCAGGTTTTGGTGCTTCTGGCAGCATGGGCAGGGGGCCAGGTCCTGCTGGAAGATGAATTCTGCATCTCCATACAGATCCTCAGCAGAAGGAATCATGAAGTCCTCTAAAACATTCTGGTAGACTGTTGTGGTGACCTTGGATTTAAGAAAGCAGAGTTTACCAACACCTGCACTGGACATTGCCCCCAAATCATGACTGTGTGGATATTTCACACTGGACCTCAAGCAGTATGGGCTCTGTTCCTCAACCTTCTTCCTCCAAACCCTTGGACCTTGATTTCCGAATGAAAGGCACGCTTTACTTTCATTGGAAACGAGGACTGAGGATCCCGAAAGTTGTAGCCCATCTCCCAGATGCATCTGAATGTGATGGTTTTTGAAGCTGTGACTCCCGCTTCATTCCACTCTTTCTGGATCTCTGCCAAATTCTGGAATCTTCTCCGTTTGATAATCTGCTGAAGCCCACGGTCATCTCTTTTGCTGGTGCATCTTCTCCTGCTACATTTTGCACTTCCTCTAGACTTACCATTGATATGCTTGGACACAGCACTCTGTGAACAGCCAGCCTTCTTAGCTATCAACTTTTGTGGCTTACCCATCCTATGGAGGGTATCAATGATGGTCTTCTGGCCAGTTATGTCTGCAGTCTTCCCCATATTGAACCGAACTGAGACAATTGAACCAAACTGAAGCAATTTAATGACACCTGGGGAAACCTGTGCAGGTGCTTTGAGTTTAGTAGATGATCAGTGTGTCACACTCAGTTTAAAACATTCATGCCTGCAACATGTGGGCTGATGTCTCCACAGTATTCTAATTTTTAAAAATCCTGTTTTTGTGGTTTTCATGAGCTGGAAGACCAAATTATGTAAAAATAAACAAATAAATACTTGAAATCGTTTAAATTAGGGTGCACCGATTTATCGGGCCCGATTTCCTTAATTATGGGAAATCGGAAATCAGCCGATACCTGCATGAGAAACCTATTTTACCATTTTTTTTTGTTTTAACAATAATTGTCTAAACTTCATTTATATTTCAGAGCACCACCTCATGGCCATTTAAAACAAGTTTGTATTGTTTCTAGGATATTGTTCAAGGGTATGTTTTTCCATAAAATAATATTAGAAAATTGAAGGTGCATTGTGACCTTATAACACCTGACCGTGTCACTTATAAAACAGAAGCGTATCGGTCAAAATCGGAATCGGCAGGTCAGACTTTTTAGAAATCGGTGATTGGCCAGAAAACTGCAATCGGTGCACCCCTAAAAATGCTGTTTTTGCCTTTTTAGTTTCCAATGAAGTGTGAGTGCTTTATTTTACATTTAAATCAATTTATAAATAATTTAAGTCTATTTTCACCAATATTTAAGACATGAATCATCTTTTAAATAAAGTTAAAAGAACCATTTATCGAAAGTTTGACTCCAGATTTCAGCTGGGTTTTGGAATCCTAAAAACATGTTTAATTCAGTATATCTTAATTGATTGAAAAAAATTCAGTAAAGGCCTAGTCTTTCTTGAAGGAATGCGTGTTGCCTGCCATCTTTTATACCAAAGTTGTTTGAAAAAACATCTATGCGCTCTCCTCTCTTTAAATTTGTGCAGCATGTTTAGGTGGAAATGTAAAAAGAATACAGTGCTGGAAGATTTCATTCAGCATTTCTGGATGACACTTGTAATCCAATTCTACATGGAGCTTACAGACTGTATTTTTAACTCGTGGTGTTGCAGCTCTAAAACCTTCATGAACGGATTACCATGCAATTTTGCACCCTCACCAAAATACACAGCATGTGCTGGAACACTTCAGCTAAAATCAGGACCATAAACTGGGTGATAGGGCATCAAAGAAGCATCAGTGAACCACTTCTCATTACCTCCCTCTCATGTTGAGTTAGCTGGAAATGTGCACTGCTGGCTGTTTGTGATGTGCAATAATGATTGAATGAGAAAGCAGATATGTGAAAAGTACAAAACTTTTTAACATTTTTAAATAATGCCTCAATCAACAGCAGGTGGAGCTATCAAATGAAGTTTTATTTATGTCTTTTCACTTCTAACATTATCAAACCAATATTTTATCAACTGGGGGAGTGGTAGCACAGAGGTGTAGTGAACTTAATCTGGTGTCACGACTAAGCCTAAGGTCAAAACCCTTGACCTTAAGAACCTTGTGGGACAGAAACTGTCATTTCATTGATTTGAATCCAGAGATACAGGTTCACCCATCCTGAGACTCTCTTTCGTGATAATCAAGTGAAAGAACACTCTCTTTTTATTATCATTACTATTTTACAAATGTTGATAATCAAGTGTCTTAGTTCAAACCATTTTAGATGTTGCAGTGAACTAATCAATTTTTTTAACTGTGTAATGATTTTTAATTCTCATGCAAAGTTAGAAATTATGTTGAGGTCTGTTACAGATTTTTATGCATTTTCTGACTTCTGCCTTTGAATGAGCAAGTGTACGTTTCCAGGGTCAGGAGTGAAGCAGACATGCGTTGGAACAACTGTCCTGTTTATATCCTCTCAGACGTCAACAGGGGGTTTTGGCACCTGTTTCTTAAACTCGCCAAAACAAAACTCTCTCTGTCTGTGAGAACATTTCTGATCTTTCCATAACAATTCTTGCTGCATTCTAACCTTTTACGTCAAAAAACACACCCCGTCTGGTCGGTTCTGGCCAATGGGAATACTCCCAGATGAACCGGGAAAAAGAGCTCTTTAAAATGTCGGTACTTCCTGGTCTCATCAGTTCTGTGAGGGTTCTGTGAGAGTTCTACTCGGTTCGGTTGAGTTCAGTTCTGCTCAGTTCTGGGAGCCGGGAAGATCCTGACATGACAACAGAGCTCTTCCGAGTTTCATGGGATTATAACATTTTTCACTGAGGTGAGCTGTGGGAAAACAGAGTCTCGCCATTACTCCGGACGAGTAACAGCATCCTACGGAGACGCTGAAGGGTGCGTTAAACGGAATCTCGCCTGAGACATCTCCAGGTAAAAGAGTCGATTTCACCACCTAAGTGTACTGGAAGGAAAAGCTGAAGAAAGCCCGGAGAGTGTCGTTCTGTTCACACTCCCTCAAACCCCATCTTTTACTCTTCTTTAAACTTCTTTCCCATCTTTAAACTCCTCTCTCAAGTAGAAATTCTTCCAGATATTTAGAAATGTCTGTGTAAAGTGCTCATCCACCGCCGTGTGGGTAAAAGATCATAATTGTACAGTTTTCATAAATGTCTGTGGTGAAGCAACGGAAAAATCATGGCCGTATGATTTTTCCTGATTGATTGCTTATGTTGTTATTTTCATAATTTGCCAAATTAATGTAAATGTTTGATGTTAAACTTTGATTCTGTAAATAAATGACCGCATTCATTTTGATGGGTCAAATATAAATGACGTCTCAAATTTGCATTTCATTAAATTCAATGCACGTTTTATTCAGTTCAGAAAAATGAGGAATCCGCGTTAATTGATGAATATATCTGAGCATCTGTTCATCTACAGAGGTTAGAGAAATTGGACCTGTGATTGGAAGGTCGTCGGTTCAACTACCCACACCTGCCTACACCTTCATTTGCCCCACCCTGGGCCCCTGAACAAAGCCCTCAACCCACACGATCTGCTCCCGCGGGCGCCCTAGATGGCAGCTCCCTGCTCCACACAGATTGCTGTGGTAGCTCGGTGGTCTGTGGTTGCATCAGGAAGGGCATCTGGCATAAAAACAATTGTCATGTCTTTGTGTGACTTAGTTTGCTGTGGCAACCCCTGAAGAAGGAGCAACCGAAAGAAAAATAAAATTATTATTATCAACCATCAGATGGCATATGATGAGTTGACATGAGGCAGGAAACTAAAGAGTGAGAGAAGGACTTTTATCAGCTGGCGAGATCAGGCTGGAAAGGATGTGCAGAAGGTTAGACTTATTAAAGATAGAAATAGTATTGTTCTAACAAGTGGGTAGAGCATTATGGGAAGATGGAAAGCGTAATTTGAGGAACTAATAAATGAGTAGAATGAAGTGGAAAGAATAGTAGAGGTCATAGAAACTGTGTACCAAGATGTGGGTGTCACTATGGCGGTGTTTACCCAGAGTAAAATGACTGAGGACAACAGACTCAAAGTCTTAAGTGAGTATTTGAGTCTTAAGACTCAAACCCAGTGGTCTGTGGTTGTGTCAGGATGGGCAGTCGGCATAAAAACAAAAAACACCACAACGTCATACTGATGCTGATGGAGAAGTAGAGAGTGGGTCAGAAAGAACTTCGAGTCTTTGTGGATTTGGAAAAAGCATATGACACGGTGCCATAGAAGAAGGTGTGGTATTGCATGAGGAAATCTGGGGAGGTACAGAAGTATGTTAGACTGGTGCAGGGTATGTATGAGGACAGCAGGACATGCTAGACTGGTACAGGACATGTATGGGGACAGCAAGACAGTGGTGAGATGTGCTGTAGGAGTGATGGATAGCTTCATTGTGGAGGTGGGAGTGGATCAAGGATCAGCTCTGAGCCCTTTCTTGTTTGCTCTGGTGATGGACCGACTAACAGATGAGGTCAGGCAGGAATCCTAGGTCTATGTTGTTTGCAGATGGCATTGTGATCAGTGGTGAGAATAGGGAACAGGTGGAAGAGAACTTAGAGCAGTGGGGGTACGCACTTGAAAGAAGAGGAATGAAACTCAGCCGTCGTAAAACAGAGGGAGACAGGTGCAACAGGATCTGATTTGTTTTGCCACAGTTTGACAAAAGGGTGTCAGCAAAGGTCAAAGGAAAGGTTTACAAAGCAGTGGTGAGACCAGCTATATTGTATGGTTTGGAGACAGAGACATAGACCAAAAAACAGGAGAAAGAACTGGAAGTGGCAGAAATGAAAATGTTCAGGTTCTCCTTAGGAGTGACAAAAATGGATAAGATTAGGAATGAAATAATCAGAGGTACAGCACAGGTTGAATAGCTGGGAGATAAAGTTAGAGAAGCCAGACTGAGATGGTTTGGACATGTCCATAGGAGGGACAGTGGGTATATTGGTAAAATGATGCTAGAAACAGAAAGAGGAGATACTGTATATGGATGCAGTTAGAGAGGATATGGAGGTAGTTGGAGTGAGGGCAGAGGATGCAGAGGACAGAGATGGAGGAGGATGACTCGCTGTGGAAACACCTGAAAAGGAAATACAGTAACTGAAAGAAAAACAGAAGATATTTTCATTCTTATATAATAATTACAGAAGCCAAGGCATGTTAAGAACATTATCGCGAGATAACAACTTACAAATATTAATTTAATTAAACATATTAATGGGTTATTTCATTATAATGAGATACCATATAAATGGTGTGAAAGAACACTTCATTAGTTGATATTAAACAGCTAGACATTTGAATGACAGTTTATTTACTGTGTTGCTGTTTTCTTAACAGAACAATATTCATGTTGCAATGGCAATGTTTGTGTGAAGCATCGATAAACTGTGTGCATAGTAATGGTACTAAGGCAGTTTTAAGATTGAGTAAAATATATTTTGGCATAATTTTGATTAAGGTATGCAGGGTTTATAAAATAGTTATTGAATCAAGTGTTTACAAAGATGGGTAAGTGTAGATGTTTAACAACCTGTTACACTAGAATGCAGGAAATGGCATCCATCCATCCATTATCTTTTACCCGCTTCTTCCATTTTGCGTCACGGGGGTCGCCGGTACCCATGTCCGGCAATCATTGTGCGAGGGGCGGGGTACACCCTGGACAGGTCGCAAGTCCATCACAGGGCCGAAATGGCATATACTTTATTCAAAAATTTCTGGGGGAGGTTCATAGAGAACCCCCCACCACACATTCCAGCATCGTTTTGTTTATAAATTAAGCAGTGGTGGTGGCCATCTTGGATTTTGAACTGGCAACCCCATTTTTGAAAGGAAATTTTTACACCTACTGTAGTTGAAGTCCGACACCAAAAAGGAGTTGACCAATTACTTGTTTTTTTCTTAGTTAGCACGTTCACAAGGTTTACAAATATTTATGGTGGCAGTCATCTTGGATTTTGAATTGGCAACCCAATTTTTGAAAGAAGCCTTTCTTACATCTACATGCACTCACCACCAAAATGAAAATCAGTACCTCACTTATTTTTCCAAGTTATTGCACTCACAACATGCATAGACAGACGAATGGAAGGTATTTTCAATTACCTCTTTTTTCTTCCGCAAATGAGAACAAACATTGTTTTCTCTAGAGTTGTGAATGAAGTTGTTTTCTGTAAGTTATATGTAAATGTAGACATTTTAGTTATTTTTTGAGATATGTGTAAGAGACGGAGCTGTAACTCCCACCTCCGGGAGAACTTTGAATACGTTCCAGGGGAGGTGGGAGACATGGAGTCCGAGTGGGCCATGTTCCGCGCCTCTATTGTCGAGGCGGTTTATCGGAGCTGTGGCCATAAGGTTGTCGGTGCCTGTCGCAATGGTAACCCTCGAACCCAGTGGTGGACACCAGCGTGAGGGATGCTGTCAGGCTGAAGAAGGAGTCCTATCTGGACTTTTTGGCCTATGGGACCCCGGAAGCAGCTGATGGGTATTGGCAATCCAAGCGGCATGCGGCTCGGGTGGTCGCTGAGGCAAAAACTTGGGTGTTGGAGGAGTTGGGGGGGGGGGGGGGGGGCGGTACACTACTA
Source organism: Nematolebias whitei (assembly GCF_014905685.2). Taxonomy (NCBI): domain Eukaryota; kingdom Metazoa; phylum Chordata; class Actinopteri; order Cyprinodontiformes; family Rivulidae; genus Nematolebias; species Nematolebias whitei. The sequence continues at coordinate 74,534,617 of NC_056498.1, read as the reverse complement.
ACATTGTTTATAGTGGAGGTGCTGTGCTGCTGACCTCAACTCGGGATGTCGTGGGTCGGTGGGCAGAGTACTTAGAAGACTTCCTCTATCCCACCGGCACATCTTCCACTGAGGAAGCAGAGCCTGAGGACTTTGGGTCGGGCTCTCAAATCTCTGGTCCTGAGGTCACCGAGGTGGTTAAAAAGCTCCTTGGTGGCAGGGCCCCAGGGGTAGATGAGATTCGCCCGCAGTTCCTTAAGGCTCTGGATGTTGTAGGGTTGTGTTGGCTTACGCGACTCTGCAATATTGCGTAGACATCGGGGGCAGTTTCCCTGGATTGGCAGACCGGGGTGGTGGCCCCCTATTCAAAAAGGGGGACCGTGGAGTGTGTTCCAACTACAGGGGTATCACGCTCTTAAGCCTCCCTGGTAAGGTCTATTTGGGGGTTCTGGAGAGGAGGGTCTGTTGGATAGTTGAACCTCGGATTCAGGAGGAGCAGTGCTGTTTTTGTCCTGGTCGTGGAACACTGGACCAGTTCTACACCCTCAGCAGGGTCCTGGAAGGTGCATGGGAGTTTCCCCAACTAGTCTACATGTGCTTTGTAGACTTGGAGAAGGCGTTCGACCACGTCCCTCAGGGAACCTTGTGGGAGGTACTCAGGGAGTATGGGGTACCAGGCCCTTTGATACGGGCTGTTAGGTACCTGCATGACCGGTGTCAGACCTTGGTCCGCATTGCTGGCCGTAAGTCTGGCTTGTTCCCGGTGAGAGTTGAACTCCACCAAGGTTGCCCTTTGTCACTGATTCTGTTCATAACTTTTATGGACATAATTTCTAGGCGCAGCCAAGGTGTTGAGGGAATCTGTTTTGGTGACCTTAGGATTGCGTCTCTGCTTTTTGCAGATGATGTGGTCTTATTGGCTTTTTCAGGACGTGATCTACAACTTTCACTGGAGCGGTTCGCAGCCGAGTGTGACGCGGCCAGGATGAGGATCAGTTCCTCTAAATCTGAGGCCATGGTCTCGAGCCGGAAAAGGGTAGAGTGCCCTCTTCGGATCGGGGAGGATGTCCTGCCCCAAGTGGAGAAGTTTAAGTGTCTTGGGGGTCTCATTCACAAATGAGGGAAAAATAGAGCGAGAGATCGATAGGTGAAGCGGGTGCTGTATCGGTCTGTTGTGGTGAAGAGAGAGCTGAGTCAAAAGGCGAAGCTCTCAATTTACTGGTTGATCTAAGTTCCTACCCTCATCTATGGTCATGAGCTTTGGGTTGTGACCGAAAGAACAAGATCTCGGATACAAGCGGCCGAAATGAGTTTTCTCCACAGGGTGTCTGGGCTCTCCCTTAGAGATAGGGTGAGAAGCTCTGTCATCCAGGAGGGACTCAGAGTAGAGCTGCTGCATCTCCACATTGAGAGGAGTCAGTTGAGGTGGCTCGGGCATCTGGTTAGGATGCCTTCTGGATGCCTCCCTGGTGAGGTGTTCCGGACACCCCACCGGAAGGAGACCCAGGGGAAGACCCAGGACACGCTGGAGGGACTATGTTTCTCGGCTGGCCTGGGAACACCTCGGGATTCCCCCGGAGGAGCTGGCCCAAGTGGCTGAGGAGAGGGAATTCTGGGTCTCCCTACTTAAGCTGCTACCCCCGCGACCCGACCCCAGATAAGTGGAAGAAAATGGATGGATGTGTAAGAGATACAGACATTGTTGAGTCAGATGATATACATATCAATGTGCTGTTTTACTGTTATTGTATTTACTGTTCAATGGTACCCCACACTTAATTTTTGTACTAGTATTTACAAGATGTCAGTGAACGCCTCAGGTGTATGCCTGAAAAGGTTTGATTTTATTTTTTATGTTTGTTCCTGGAACGTGACTGAGCTCTGACTCCTACCGCAGCAATAGCACACAGGGTGCAAAAGGAACCCATTTTGAGTGGAGCTTCAAAAAATTAATTCAATTCAGTTTATTCATATAGTGCCAAATAACAAGAGAAGTTGTCTCAGGGCACTGTACAAAAACATTCACATACATACAAAAAGCAATTAGCAAAAGTTCTCTATCTAAGGAAGGATGCCAGCAGACTCATTGAATCTTCACTTCATCACAGTCTCCCATCCTGAGCAAGCACAAAGGTGACAGTAGAAAGGAAAAACTCCTTTTTATGAGGAAATAAATTCCAGCAGAACCAGCCTCAGGACGAGCAGTCATCTGCTTCGACCAGCTGGGTTTAAGAGGACAGGAAGAAAAAACAAATGAACACAGAATAATAATAATAATAATAATAATAATAATAATAATAATAATTTTATTTAAAAAGCACCTTTCAGGACACCCAAGGACACTTTACAGTAAGAAACATATCAGAAAGATTGTGTAAAAACAAACAACAAGCACAGTGCAAAGATCAACAGGAATAAATTGAAATATAAAATACATAAATAATATAAAATACATACAGAATATAAAATACATAAAGAATCAATCAACCTTTATTTAGACAGGTAAATCCCATTGAGCCTCGAGGACTCATTTACAAGAGAGACCTGATTTCAACAAAGAAAGATGACAACAATGGACAACAGCAACAACAATAAACAGTTATAAAAACTCATACTACAGTTTTTTTTTTTTTTTTTTTTTTTTTTTTTTACAAATAGGATGGCTAAAAGGAAAGGTAACAAAAAAACAGCTAGATTCTAAGGCAAATGTAGAAAACTAAAAACAGGAACATGTCTGCATTGGTCCCTGCCAGGAGTCCAACAGATTCTTAAAGCCACTTAGAGAGGTCAAGGTTGAGAGCTTCAGATCTTTTTGTAAGATATTCCAGGAAACAGGAGCAGAGTAGGAGAAGGCCCTTTTACCTAGTTCAGTCTTCACTGAGGGAACACTGCAGGTAATAATGTCCTGAGAGTGCACGCTGTAGCTGCACTAATGCAGAGACATGTAGGAGGAGATGTATGAAGGCAACAGACCAAGAAGTGATTTAAAGATGAAAATGTACCAGTGAGAGAGTCTGTGTGAAGTTAATGATGTCCAGTTAACCAGTGAATACAGTGTGCAGTGGTGGGTACAATAATCACAGCCAGTTATGAATCTTAGTGCACCATGATAGACAGCATCCAACATCTGCAGGGTTCTTGTAGGAGCGTTCATGTAAATAATGTCACCGTAATCAATGGAGGGAAGGAAAGTCACAGATACAAGGTGTTTTCTAGCATTCAGAGTTAGACAGGATCTGTTTCTGAAAAAGAAAATCAGTTTAACTTTCAGTTGCTTTACCAAGTTTTCCACATGGAGCTTAAAAGAGAGATGTGTAATAGAATAAATAAATAAATAATAATAATAATAATAATAATAATAATAAATAAATAAACATAAATAATATAAAATACATACAGCAAAGTTAAGGATAAGCGAGTCTAAAGAGATGTGTTTTCAGAGCAGTCTTGAATAGAGAAAGATAGGTGGTTTTCATAAGTCAGGGGGTAGAGAGTTCCAGAGATGAGGAGCAGAGCAGGTGAAGGCCCTGCTCCCCATGGTGGAGAGGCGGGCAGAGGGTACATGGAGGTGTAGTGAAGAGGAGGATCTGAGAGAGCGAGAGGGGATGGAGATGTGTAGGAGGTCAGATAGGTACGGAGGGGCAAGGTTGTGGATAGCTTTGAAAGTGAGAAGAAGAATTTTGAAGATGATGCGTGATTTAAAACTGGCAGGTCCAGATGGGTGCAGGTGTACCTCCTATTGGAAGAAAGACAAAAAATACACATATAGATGATAGAAAAAATACAAAACAGGTAGAGTACGTAAAGACAGCAGCAGAGTGGAGAAACATGGCCAGTTTGTCCTCCAGCAGTCCAAGCCTATAGCAGCATAACTAAGGGATAGCTCAGGAAACCCAAGCCAACCCTAACTATAGGATTTATCAAAAAGGAAAGACTTACCGGTAATCCTAATCTTCAAACTGGACAATGTGTCAGCCTCACAGACAGAAACTGGAAGTTGTTTCCACAAGAGAGGAGCCCGATAACTAAAAGCTCTTCCTCCCATTCTGCTTTTGGAAACTCTATGAACCACAAGTAAAACTGCAGTCTGTGGGCGAAGTGCTCTGTTAGGAAAATATGGAAGAATAAGATCTGTAATACAAGATGGAGCCAGGTTGTTGTAGAAGTAAGATTTTGAATTCTATTCTGAATTTGACAGGCAGACAACAGAGAAGCTTTAACAGGAGAGATATGATCTCTCATTAAAACTCTGGCAGCAGCATTTTACATCAGCTGAAGACTTTTAAAATAAGTTTTTTTAACACCCAGATAATAAAGAGTTGCAATAGTCCAGCTTCGACATGATAAATGCATGGACCAGTTTTTAAAACTTTATAAAGCTTTTTGGACAAAGACAACTCTAGTCATACCAGTGTCTTATAGCAACATGCTGATTTTCATTCAAAGTGAATGCAGTGGCAAAATAAACATCATACAACAAACCTTTATTTTTTAATTTTCACCCGCTCTAACAAGTTTAACTTTTATATGATAAGTTGCTTTCCTCCCTCTCTTTTTAACCTGCATTTTCAAACTGTGTGTTTGATCCCTGCTGCTGAGTGGTGGCAGATGCAACCTTTTGTGGAGTCAAATCCCCCTCAGTCACGACTCTGTCAGACAAATGGTGTGAGTCACAACAAACACACACACACACACGCCAAAAACAGCAGCACTGACACACACCTTGATGATTTACCGCCTAATGTACACACACTGGAATAACCTCATAATGTGAATTAATGCGCGGAATGACTCAGCTGCGCAAAGTGGAGGAAATGATGTGTGTAAATGGAAAAAGGTCCATCAGAATCCAGCTGTGTTGACGTCATCGTGTTTAGGCGGTCACACAGATTGCCTACACTCAATTGGCTAGCTAACACAGGCTAACTAACGTCGCTCCATTCAGACCGGCGTCGTGTTTTTACGTTTAAAGTCCCGCTTTCTCGTGTTGCTATGAGTAGCCGTGGTCGTCTCTGAATAACGGATTATCTGCATCTGTCCTCGGCTGACCGGAAGGCGCCATGGAATGCCGTGTTCTGTCCATTCAGAGCCATGTAGTCCGGGGATACGTGGGCAACAAGAGCGCCTCTTTCCCGTTACAGGTAAATGCAACTTACATGCACCCATTATCGGACGACACCCGTTATCGGACACGACCGCTGGCTGAGGTGTTTATCGTGACTTTGGCGCGTTTATTTTGCGGCTGGATGTGTATTTCATCCCGATTAAAAAACAAACAAGCAAACAAACAGCTGTCTGTGCTATTTAAAGCCCCAAGCGACGTTTCGCTGATTTTAAATGGCAGAGGAGAACCCGCGACGGCAGGTGTCGTACAAAATTTGGTGCGCCCGGCAAAATTGGTTCCTTTCGTTTCCATAAACCGTAAACCAATCGTCCCCCGGATGTTCGTCAATGTCAAACAGCCGACGCGTCCTTTTGTAATTATTGTTCTTCACGTGTTGTTTATTTGTGGATGTGCAAGTTCAGGCGGCAAACTAAAGGAAAGCCTCTTATCTGCTGGAGGAACTGTGGCACGACACCCGTCATTGAGCGTGTCCGATAATGGAGCCAGCAGGATGTTCTGTCCGACGAGGCGGAACCTTAATGGATAACAGAGTCAGTTTAAAATGAACATGGACTAAATGTTCTTCTCACTGAAATGCAAACTATATTTCATTAAAACTTTATTAGAAAATCATTATTCAAAAATAACACTTAATAATTGATTAGCTATTTAGAAAACTTCTAAGGATATATTTATGTGATGGTATTTACACTTCAACTGTGGTATTTCTGACAGACTATATTTACTATATATACAGCTATATATTTTAAATATTGAAAGAAAATGTTACCATTAACCCATGAGCATGAAACTACAATGAAATGTACATTTGTCTAATTCAAAATGGGCTTATTATTTATAATACTGTATATATAATTAAGCTTGAATGATAGAGATCTACTACCTGCACATATTGGCTTTAATATGTTATTTCTTTATTCTACTAAAAGTTTATGTTTGTGACATGTGAAAACTCCTTATTACTTAAAAATTGTATATGTTTATTACATTTGATAATTAGTGCAGTGCATTCTGGATACATAGCTTGTAGCGTAGACTAAAACACCAGGAGTCAAGGCTAAGAAGTTAATGTCTGACAATAAAGTTCAAGGTGACTTTATTGTCATTTGCATCACATGTGGTACATGAGGTGGAATGAAATAGTGTACTCAAGGTCCCAGTTACAGCCAAAAATATCAACAATATAAAGTATTTAAAAAAGAAGAAACAGTAAACAAGAATCTAAGATACACTAAACAATAATAATGTAATATAATACTGTGTATTAAACAGCAGCCTGAACATGAGTCTGTTGTTAGCAGATGGGTACAAATATAGCAAGGCAAGAAATCAGCAGCATGGATAATCAGCAGCACAGATAAGTGTCAAATGTCCAATTAAAGTGGCATTACAGTGAATTTTCTGGTTAGGGATTCATGAGTCTAACAGCCTCAGGGTAGAAGCTGTTCCTCAGTCTAGTGGTTCTACACTTAATGCTCCTCGACCTCCTTCCTGAGGGGAGCGGGGCAAAAAGTGTGTGTGCTGGGTGAGTGGGGTCCTTCATGATGCAGGTGGCCCTATTCCTATATCTGGAGGTGTAGATGTTTGTGATGGTGGGGAGACTGACTCCAACATCTTCTGTGCAGCCTTCACCACTCTCTGCTAAGCTTTTCTTTCTGCAGCTGTGCAGCCTCCATGCCACACGTTGATGCTGGAGCACAGGATGCTCTCTACTGCACACCTGTAGAAGGAGGTGAGGACTGAGCTTCCCAGACCAGCTCACCTCAGCCGCCTGAGGAAGTAGAGCCTCTGATGAGCTTTCTTGATCAGGCTGGTAGTGTTGCCCCAGCTGAGGTTGTCGTTGAGGTGCACACCCAAGTACTTGTAGCTCCACCGCAGATCCTCTCATGTTCGGGTGGGGGTAGGGGGTAGGTGTGTTTGCTACTTCTGAAATCCACAATCATCTCCTTCATCTTTTTCACATTGGATTTGGTACCTGGATGACTGAGCATGAACTTTGTTGATGTGAAGGTTGTTCTCCCTGCACCAGCACTCCAGGTGTTCCACCTCCTGCCTGTAGCCGGACTCAACATTGCTTGTTATGCATCCAACCACTGCTGGCGCTGTATCATCTGCAAACTTTACAATATGACAGCCTGGGTGGGTAGGTGCAAAATCATACGTGAGCAGATTGAACAGGAGGGGGCTCAACACACAGCCCTGGGGGTAGCTAGTTCTGAGGGTTATGGTGGAGGAGAAGTTGTAGATCCTCACTGATTGTGGTCTGTTTGTTAAGAAGTCCAGGACCCAGTTGTATATGGAGGGGCTTAGTCCTAGTGTGAATAGTTTGTCCATCGGGGTTTGGGGGATCATGGTGTTGAAGGCAGACGTGAAGTCCACAAAGAGCATACGGACGTAGACCTTCTGCTCCAGGTGGGTGAGAGCAGTGTGGACACAGAGGAGATGGCATCTTCTGTTGAAGTTAAGTTAAAGTTATATTTTGTGTTTTTCCTTATGCTTTTATTTTTTCCATTCAACATTTATTTATACAGGCTAACCCCATTGAGCCTCGGCGACTCATTTACAAGAGAGACCTGAATTTAACAAAGAGTGATGACAACAGTGGACAATTATAAAAGGAAGCATACAATGTTTAAACTATGGTTTGAAACGATCAAACGTGATCAGCTTGAGTTTTAGTGTATTCAATTCAATTCAAAAATACTTTATTAATCCCAAAGGGAAATTATTTGTTGTTGTAACTCATTATCCTCATTTCATTAAGAGATGTTATAGACACTGATGGCTGTAGACAGGAAGGATCTCTTGTAAAGGTCCATCCCACAGTGGATCCTAAGAAACAGTCTGCAGATGCTGTCCGATCCGTCCACCCAGACTCGGCTGGCCTCTCAGTTCCCCCCGGGCTGTAGGACCACCTGAATGCTGGGCAGAACTCCTCCCAGAGCGATGGCCACTCCTCCCAGCAGTCTGCCGAGCTCCTCATAGCTGCGGACAGCCAACTGTAGGTGCCGAGGGACGATCCTGTCCTTCCACTGTCGTGAGCCGTGTTTCCTGTTAGTTCCAGGATCTCAGTGGTCAGGCACTCGAGCACAGCTGGCAGGTAGATGAGAATGCGTCCACAGAACATCCTTTTCAAACTTGAGAGTTGGGGCCATAGTTGAGATATTATTTGAGCTTTTGAGATTAATCAGCTGCTGTTGTTGTAGAAAACTGCCTTGTTGCCATGGTTACGCATCATAACAAATGTCCAAAACTAAAAAAGTTTCAGTATAATCCTTCCAGCTGCACAGCATCTGATACCAGAGGAAACAATCATCCAAAAAAATGTGATTTACATCCAGAAAAAGAGGAATTAAAGTTTCCAAAAGCAAAATCTCTGAATGACAGTAACAGAGATGCTCCAACATGCAGCCACCTTGAGCGGCGCAATTCTAGAACATATATAATATATTAAATAAATATATCCATCCATCCAAATATATCCATCCATCCATCCATTATCTTTACCCGCTTATTCCATTTTGGGTCACGGGGGTCGCTGGTGCCCATGTCCAGCAATCACTGTGCAAGGGGCGGGGTACACCCTGGACAGGTCGCAAGTCCATCACAGGGCCACATAGAGACAAACGAGACAAACAACTATTCACTCTCCCACTCACACCTAGGGACAATTTACAGTTACCAATCAGCCTAACATGCATGTTTTTGGTCTGTGGGAGGAAACCGAAGTACCCGGAGAAAACCCACGCATGCACGGAGAGCACATGCAAACTCCACCCAGAAGGCCCCTGGACCGGGGTTTGAACCAGGGACCTGCTCACTGAGAGGCAGCAGCTCTACCAGTTGCGCCACCGTGCTGCCCTAAATAAATATAAATAAATATAATAATGTCTAACGAGTCATTAGCTACAGACATAAATAAAAGCCTCACCTAAAGGCAAAGTTATTGTGCTACTGACGAAATAATAAGCAGCCCCTTGAGAAGCTGCTTGGAGCTTCTAAGGGTGCATTCACATCAGCCCTGTTTAGTCCGCTTGAAACTAACTCTAGCTCGTTTTCCTAGAAAGTCCGGTTCGTTTAGGGAGGTGTGAACGTGCCATTGAACTCTGTCACGGAACAAAAAGGCGAACTCTGGCCCTTGCTAAAACCTAGGTCTCGGTCGGTAAAAGCGAACTCCAGCGCGGTTCGAGTACAGTGTGAATGTAAACAGACCGGTCCCGCTCCGCAGGGTAAACAAACACACATTTCTCTGACCTTATATGGAACCGTCAGCTGCCTTGTGTGAAAAACAATATTCTCCATGGTCTTCTGCCTCATCTTCTGCTCATGCTAAGTCCATTTTTGAAAAATGACAAAATATAACTCCTAAAACTTGATTAATACTTGATGCCACTTCGTTTTTATTTTTATTTACAGAAGAAGAAGAAGACGTGTCTTCAGAGGTTTTTGTGTTGTTTCTTTCAGTAGTTCTTGGTGCAGCTCCCCCATAGGCGAGTGGGGGAATAGGTTGGTTCAACAGGTTGACTCAACTGCACAGTGCAGTGTGAATGCAAACACACCAGCTCAAATGTAAACAAAAGGTCATGAATATTGGTCCCGAACCGAACTGAGTCTACCGGACTATCTAGTGTGAAAACGACCTAAAGTGCGCCACTGGTTTGCTGTTCTGTGAGAGGACTGGAGGGCGATGAAACTAACGGTCGCCTCCTGTCCTGATGCTCATTAATGACAGGAAGTCACTGGGTTGGTAATAGTCACCTAGATGATACAGTTTCAAGTTTTCCACTAGTCGAAGTGGTGAAGGTAGTGACTGTGCAGCTCTGTTCATACTTGTATTTAGAAGAGCAGGTTTATTTTTAGCCTATGGATCTATTTAGAAGTTTTTCTAATGGCTGCTGCTCCTTGATGCATGTCCAGAGTCCAGTGCAGTCAGTGACGTGCTGCTGCCTATTAGCAGGGCTCGTTTGTCCCACTCTCATTGTAGAATAATGGAGCTGAGGGTGATCATGTTTAAACTAAAGACCTGGCGTTCAGTAAAGGAATGCATATCCCCGCCACCTTTCATGTCAGAGTTTTGTACGACTAGACATTTTGATCAAACTTCAAATTTAACTAAATGCACAATCTCATGCTGTTGTGAGATGCTGTACTCTGATTGTGAGTTGGAAATGACTCTCAGCTACTACCAAATCAAATTGTAGTTCACTATCAATAAGATACACTGATAAATGGCATTTTCTGTGAAATGCAGTGCGAACGCTGAGTGTTGAAATTTGGTGTTGAAGCTGAAAAGTTGCAAAAGCTAAAGAAGCAGAACACAAGCTAAAAGCTAAAGTAGTAAAATGCTAGTTAAATTTAGATAAAGGTTAGCTAAACGGTAAAATAGTGGGATGGTAGTTAAAACCTAAAAGTAGCTTAAAATGATAAAAACAGAACATACAAAACATGCTTTTAATTCAATCTCAGTTTATTTCTAATGAAGAGTCATTGTAAATAATTAAATAAATACAAACGTTACAGAACTTAAAAAGTCTAATAAAGAAATCGAACGTGTTGATACATGAAGGGCGCATAAATCAAAAAGTGTGCAGAAGTACAATGACGGCAGAAAACCTGCAGAAAAATAAAAACCAGGAAGACAATAGACTGAACGCTGAACCAGAATTCACACAACAAACAAACAAATGGAAATATAAGAAAGGTGTTTCAAATTCACCATGACTATTGCAACTCAAAATTTTAATATCCTGATGCATGCTCAATAATCCAGGTAGAAAAATCTAAAAAAGTTAAATCTGGTCCTCTGGACATTCAAAAAAAACAAAAACAAAGCAAATCAACAAAAAATGTAGAAACGTTTCGTCTCTCGTCCGAGAGACTTCCTCAGTCTGAGGTGCTGTTTTCAGCTCAGTCTCTTAAATAGCACCTTCTTAGAGGGGATCAACCAGTTTTGCTGCTGACAACCAAAACCAGCTGATCACATGCTCAAGAAGGACCATCAGCCTAACAATGGATCATTAGCACACTGATGGCTGTTTACTGTTCACAGATGGCTGAGTGATACTAGCAATCACAGCATTGTAAGAGGGGGACAGTTGAACCCGGAGGCCTCCACCCCTGTTTAATGATGGACGGTTTCTTTTCACAAAGATGGCCTCCTTTACTCCTCTCTCAAACCATCGTTCCTCTCTGTCCAGGATGTGAACATCTTCATCCCTGAAAGAGTGACCGCTGGCCTGGAGATGAGTGTAGACCGCAGAATCCTGGTCTGATGATGTTGATCTTCTGTGCTGGGCCATCCTTTTGGCCAGTGGCTGTTTAGTTTCCCCGATGTAAGACTGATCACAGCCCTCCTGACACTGAACAGCATACACAAAATTTTAATCTTTCCTGTTTGAAAATAAGTAGTTTGAAATAAATACTTATTAATTCCTAACCTATTTAACTCCTCATATCATCTTGTTAAGTGTTCACTGTTGTTTACATGCAAGTTTCTATAAAGTTTTCAAGAACAGAGGTAAAGTGCAGAGCATTTGACTGTGGTTGTACAAATTATTGCTTGGCCCCCCTTCAGTAATTTTGATAAATGCACCACGTGCAGCTGAATTTGAAAGGGTCTGGTTTGGACAGTTCCAAAGTTAGTAACATTATTGCACATTTTATGGTCAAATCTTTAAACATTGTCGACACTGTATGATGCTCGACAACTAAGTCATAACACTATTACTGACCAAGCCACATGTTCTGATGAAGCTGTGTGTGCGTGTTTCTAAAGCTTCAGAATCAAAAATGATGTGACAAAATTAAAATTAACTGGTAAATTTTAGGGCAGCACGGTGGCGCAACTGGTAGAGCTGCTGCCTCTCAGCGAGCAGGTCCTTGGTTCAAACCCCGGTCCAGGGGCCCTTCTGGGTGGAGTTTGCATGTTCTCTCCGTGCATGCGTGGGTTTTCTCCGGGTGCTCCGGTTTCCTCCCACAGACCAAAAACATGTATGTTAGGCTGATTGGTAACTCTAAATTGTCCCTAGGTGTGAGTGGGAGAGTGAATGGTTGTTTGTCTCGTTTGTCTCTATGTGTCCCTGTGATGGACTTGCGACCCGTCCAGGGTGTACCCCGCCCCTCACACAGTGATTGCTGGACATGGGCACCAGCGACCCCCGTGACCCAAAAATGGAACAAGCGGGTAAAAGATAATGGATGGATGGATGGTAAATTGTAAAAATAAGACTGCTTTAATGATTCTGCCTTAGCTTATGGATTTGTATTTTAAATGCAACAAAAAGACACTTTGGATATAAGAATTAAAAGCAATATTTATTCGGGGGTTTTGTTCACAGTTCTTTTAAAATTAGTTTAGACTCAATCTTATATTTCCTTATTTATTTAATATTTTATTCATTTAGAATCTGTTTGTAAAAACATGTATCTTTGCTATTTTTGCAACAAAAAAAAAAATCCTGCAAGTCATATAAAACTTTTACTCAATTACACGCAGTTTACAGTTGAATTTATCTGTATAAATGAGCTATTTTAAGTTTTGCCGTTGCTGTGAGTGGGTGTCGACTTTCAGCAAGAAGGTTGCAGGATCGAATCCTGGCCCGGCATTTTTCTGACTTGTGTTCACGTTTATGCGTGGGTTTTCTCCGGATGCTCTGGTTACCTCCCACAGACCAAAAACATGCCTGTTGGGCTGACTGTAACTCTAAATTTTCTCTAGGTGTGAGTGAGAATGAATGGTTGTTTGTCTTTATGTGGTCTTATTGTTCATATTCAGATTTTTGGCTTGATCTTGCTTAATGAGATTTGCATTGATAAGGACTCTTTAGGCACAACTGTGTAACTTTAAAAAAGGTATAACATGTCACAAATGTAGTTATCTCATTGTAGTACATCAGTCTGAGAGCTATACAGTCAGCCTGTAAATTAATTACTAATGGCAGCTGTTAGCATCAGCAAATGAACAGTCTAGTATTTATTGAAGGAATACATATCATCCACTAGGCCTGTCACAATAAACAATAAATCAATTAATCGCATGATATATGAAAATTACTGTAATTTCTTGACTATAAGCCACTACTTTTTTCACATGTTTTGAACACCGCTGCAGCTATGGATTTTTTTTTTTTTTTTTTTTTGATGGGCTATCGAGCTTCATGCCACCAAAACATTTAGCTTCGTCACACGCAGGTGCTCACATAGCGCCTAATACACATCTTTCTTGGGGGGTAGCGATCAATGACTTCATGGTACAAACCGGATTCCAAAAAAGTTGGGACACTAAACAAATTGTGAATAAAAACTGAAGATGAAAATGAAAATGTGGAGATGGCAAATGTCAATATTTATATCAATATTTTATTTGTAATATAACATAGATGACAGATCAAAAGTTTAATCTGAGTAAATGTATCATTTTAAAGGAAAAATATGTTGATTCAAAATTTCACAGTGTCAACAAATCCCAAAAAAGTTGGGGCAAGTAGCAATAAGTGGCTGGAAAAAGGAAATTGTGCATATAACGAACAGCTGGAAGACCAATTAACACTAATTAGATCAATTGACAACATGATTGGGTATAAAAAGAGCTTCTCAGAGTGTCAGTGTCTCTCAGAAGCCAAGATGGTAAGAGGATCACCAATTCCACCATTGTTGTGCAGAAAGATAGTGCAGCAATACCAGAATGGTGTTACCCAGCGTAAAATAGCAAAGACTTTTAAGTTATCATCATCAACCGTGCATAACATCATCAAAAGATTCAGAGAATCTGGAACAATCGCTGTGCGTAAGGGTCAAGGCCGTAAAACTCTACTGGATGCTCGTGATCTCTGGGCCCTTAAACGTCACTGCACCTCAAACAGGAATGCCACTGTCAAGGAAATAACAGAATGGGCTCAGGAATACTTCCAGAAAGCATTGTCAGTGAACACAATCCACCGTGCCATCCGCCGTTGCCAGCTGAAACTCTACAATGCAAAGAGGAAGTCATTTCTAAGCAAGCTCCACAAGCTCAGACATTTGCACTGGGCCAGGGGTCATTTAAAATGGAGTGTGGCAAAATGGAAGACTGTTCTGTGGTCAGATGAGTCACTAGTTGAAGTTCTTTATGGAACACTGGGACGCCATGTCATCCGGACCAGAGAGGACAAGGATAGCCCAAGTTGTTATCAACGCTCCGTTCAGAAGCCTGCATCACTGATGGTATGGGGTTGCATGAGCGCTTGTGGCATGGGCAGCTTGCATGTCTGGAAAGGCACCATTAATGCAGAGAACTATGTTCAGGTTCTAGAACAACATATGCTCCCATCTAGACGTCATCTCTTTCAGGGAAGACCCTGCATTTTTCAACACGATAATGCCAGACCACATTCTGCAGCAATCACAACATCATGGCTACGTAGGAGAAGGATCCGGGTACTGAAATGGCCAGCCTGCAGTCCAGATCTTTCACCTATAGAGAACATTTGGCGCATCATAAAGAGGAAGGTGCGACAAAGAAGGCCCAAGACGATTGAACAGTTAGAGGCCTGTATTAGACATGAATGGGAGAGCATTCCTATTTCTAAACTTGAGAAACTGGTCTCCTCTGTCCCCAGACGTCTGTTGAGTGTTGTAAGAAGAAGGGGGGATGCCACACAGTGGTAAAAATGGACTTGTCCCAACTTTTTTGGGATTTGTTGACGCCATGAAATTTGGAAACAACAGATTTTTCCCTTAAAATTATACATTCTCTCAGTTTAAACTTTTCATCTGTGATTTGTGTTCTATTCTGAATAAAATATTAGATGTTGGCACCTCCACATCATTGCATTCAGTTTTTATTCACAATTTGTTTAGTGTCCCAACTTTTTTGGAATCCGGTTTGTAGATTTATACGTGCCTCTTCCGTCTGTTTATTGATGATTAATTCATCAGAAAGCCTGGGGGTGTTTGGGCCTTGGAAATCCTTTAGTATCCAACCCCTGACTTTTTTTATACTTTGCAGTGATCTTTTTTTCTTATCTGAATTAGGACAATTACTTTAAAAAGGGTAAATATTTACATGACATTTTTGTTTAATTAGCATTAATTTGTAGAAATTTGATTTTACTTTGACATTAAATAACCTTTTTCTTTTGATATTTATGTCTGAAAGGCCTATTTATATAGATCATGACTGACTTATAATAGCAGTAAATAGAGTTAAACATCCAAGAGGGTGAATACTCCTAATGGGCACTGTAGATGCACATTCACTGATTACTTATTGAGTTTCATTTAAATCTGCCTGGTTCATGAGATATTTTGCCAACAGACATGACAGATGTGCAAACACAGACATGGGCAACAACAATATCCCACCTTTTGCTTTTGACAGAGGGTGTTAAAAACAAGTGAAACATGAGACTGTTAATTTTAGCCCTCACCAGAAACAGGTCAGAGTGATGACCACGATTCAGCTGGTGTAAGAGATGAGGATTAGATGATGAAATTGGCGATGATGATGATGATGTCAGTGAGCGTGCTGGGCTTCCCTCGCTCTGCACTGTCAGAACGGAGAATCTGTGTCCCGTCAGCAGGCAGGAGCAGGCGGTATGAGGATGACGCGCTCTGATTGGCTGCCTCAGGATTACTCCCTGTGATGTAACAGAAGATGAAGACAGAGCTGAGCGGCTGGAGATGGACTCCACTCTCATTAAGAAATAAAGCAGAGACTTTAGGCAGCTGTAAAAAGTGTTATTGGTTAAAACAGATTTTGAAGTACATTAGTCCCTCACTATATTACAGTTCACTTTTTGCGGCTTCACGTTATTGTTTTTTTATACCCAGTTTTTATATTGTGTGTACTGTATCTTCTGCGCACTTCTGTACGTTTGTCATCATCTTCTTTGTGATCGCCAAAGTGTTTAAGAGCATATGAAGTGTTTATAAAAGACTGGGAAATGTTAATAAGAGTGTGGGAAGGGTTTATAAGGCCTTAAATATATATACAGTGTTTCCCCTACCATTATACAAGCAGGGTGCACCGTCCACCGAATTGAACTGCGCGTTGAACCAACACCCTCGACACTGATGTAACATCAAACACTAAGCTAGCTGCACGGCGCACAATACAGGCACACTAGCTAGCTAAAAAGATAACTGCAGCACTCACACTCACATCCAACGTCTCTCCGTCTCTAACCCCCTCCCTCTTGACAAAAATCACGGACGAGATGAGCGCCCCGCCAGTAAATTTTCTAAGGGTAACACTGATATAAATAATAAAATAAATGTAAAGCCACTATTTTGTGGATTTTCACCTACCGCTGGGGTCTCTGGAACGTAACCCCCGCGATAGGCGAGGGATCACTGTACGCCAAGTACTTCACTGTTGTTGTGAGCATGAAAATTTGAAAAATAAGTGAATTACCAACGTCCATTCTGGTGTGTGGCTGCATCTAGATTTATACAATCGCTATATCGCTGTTTTTCAAAATAAGATTGGACACAGCACACAATTGGCTGATTGATGGATCAGCCACATGATCGGCATGGAATTTTTATTTTAAATAAATTATTTTAAATTATTTAGCACCTGCTACACATCTGTGTAGCCCACACTGAAGGATAAGCTTCCTGCTGCAGCTGATCAGCTGTTCTCGTGCAGAGCTGAGAAGTGGGTGTGGCCAAGAACCCTTGCAGGTGGCTGAGAGCAGTGGAGGCAAAGAGAGGGAAATCAAGACATGCTGTGCTCTTTTAGAGTGTTTAGAAACATTGTTTACAATATTGCAAGAGCGTGGGAAGGGTTTAAAATGCCACATATATATATATATATATATATATATATATATATATATATATATATATATATATATATATATATATTTGTTCAAGTAGGTAATCCTGACTGATGTAAACTACCCATATTTTAGTCTTTTAAAATTGTGGCAGTAGCACCTCAAAGTATCATGGTCAATAGCGGGGTTTGGACCCAGAATGCAGACTGGACAGAAGGTACAAACACCTGGGCTAAATCAGTGGCAGACTAACTGGAAAAGCACTGGGGGTAAATGGAGAAATGACACAAGGAGCACTGGGAAACAAAATGAAGCCTACGCAAGAATATTAAAATAAAACTAACAATGAAGTACAAAACACAAATGGATAAAGATCTAAACAGACAGGAAAACACACATAACAGAACCCAAACACAAATATCCCAAAGGACAGAAAAATTGAACATAAACCACAAAGGAAATAAGACTAAAAGATAAACTCAGGAACTAAATGAGCAACAGAAACACAGACTGACACAAAGTGTTCATGAATAGTTAATGTAAAGGTCTTAGGTCAGGGGTCTGTAACCTGTAGCAATGGAGCCGCACCAGGCTTTTCAGATCCTCTGAAGTGGCTTCTTGTAACTTTGACTAAAATACATCATGAACATCATTCACTTTTGTTTTAAAAATTACAACAGGATCAGCACCTTTACAAGTTAACCTGTCCAAACCTTTTGTATAAAATGTCTGCAGTAAAATGACACTAATTATACAAGTATGTGCAATAAATCAAAATTTAGATTTCTTTTTGTGTTGTTTCTAAAAACAGCCGTATGTGTTCTTTCTGTCCATCTATTTTTGTAGATTTAAAATAAACTAGCAGGATGGCACAGTGGTGCAGTTGATAGAGCTGCTGCTTCTCAGCAAGAAGGTCACTGGATCAAATCCCAGCCAGGGGCCTTTCTGTGTGGAGTTTGCATGTTCTCTCCGTGCATGTGTGGGTTTTCTCCTGGTACTCCGGTTTCCTCCCACAGACCAAAAACATGCACGTTGGACTGATTGGTAACTCTAAATTGTCCCTAGGTGAGAGTGAGAGAGTGAATGGTTGTTTGTCTCGTTTGTCTCTGTGTCCCTGTGATGGACTGGAGACATGTCCAGGGTGTACCCCGCCTCTCACACAGTGATTGCTGGACGTCTGCACCATTGACCCCCGTGACCCGAAAAGGAAGAAGTGGGTAAAAGATGATGGATGGATGGATGGAAATAAACTAGCCGACAGAGACTCGTGGCTCGTCCACATGCAGTCAGTTCCTCTGAATGGTTTAATTTAATTGGACTAAAGCAACCCAGCAGTGAACGGCTCCTTTGTTCTTTTCAATTGACTGTAAGTCTGAGACTGAATCTGCTTTCAGTCCAACACACCCCCCCCCCCCCCCCTTCCAACTGACCTAGTCCCCCTCCCATTCAGAACAAGACTGTAGAGAGATTAACTCTGACCTTGGTGGGACAGTGAGATGCTCCTGGGACATGTGCTTCCTGGAAGGTGAACTGCTTCTATATCCCAAGCATGCATCAGATGCAAAAATAATGTTTTTTTAAAAGCGCACGATGTGATATTTTATACTGCGTGGCATTTTGGGAGTTTCATTTCAATAAAATCAGTGGATGTTTATATAGGTGCTATACTAAAAAACATCACTGTTCAAGTATTTTTTGACAATCATTTTAGAACTTGAAACTCATATATGACATAGATTCATTATAAACAGAGTGAAATGTTTCAAGCCTTCATTTCTTGTGGTTTTGATGATTATAACTTACACATGATGGAAAACTAGAATTCAGTGTCTCAGAAACTTGAGAATATTCCACAGTCAGGTTCTGGTTCCTTTGTCAGTGTGGGCCAGTGCCGAGTCCTGCTGGAAAATGAAACCAGCATCTCCATGAAGCTCGTCAGCAGAAGAAGCATGAAGTCTCTAAAATGTCCTGCTAGATGCTGCCTGGACTGTGGACTTCAGAAAACACAGTGGACGAGCACCAGCAGAGGACAAGGACACTGACTGTGGAAACTTCACTCTGGACCTCAACAACGTGGATTCTGGACCTCTCCACTCTTCTTCCACACTCTACAAATGACATGAACATTTACTTCACCTTTAGAGAAGACATTGGACCACTGAGAGACATCCATCCATCCATCCATTATCTTTACCCGCTTATTCCATTTTGGGTCACGGGGGTCGCCGGTGCCCATGTCCAGCAATCACTGTGCGAGGGGCGGGGTACACTCTGGACGGGTCGCAAATCCATCACAGGGCCACATAGAGACAAACAAGACAAACAACCATTCACTCTCTCACTCACACCTAGGGACAATTTAGAGTTACCAATCAGCCTAACATGCATGTTTTTGGTCTGTGGGAGGAAACCGGAGTACCCGGAGAAAACCCACGCATGCACGGAGAGAACATGCAAACTCCACCCAGAAGGCCCCTGGACCGGGGTTTGAACCAGGGACCTGTTCGCTGAGAGGCAGCAGCTCTACCAGTTGCGCCACCGTGCTGCCCTATTTGTGCATTTTAACTTTCTGAAATATTTAGCTTTGTCGGCCATGTTTTTCTCATTGAAAATGAATGGAGCTCTCTCCACATCCTTCAAAGCCTTTAGGGTGTTTACCTTTTACTGCTCATTTCAGCTGTTGTTCTGGTTCAGCTCATTTAAGCTTCTATGGGCTAATTTCAGCTATTTAGTTTTTTCACAATAATTTAAACTTTTTATGCTTTTTCAACCTTTTAGTTAATTTTAGACTTTTTTTTTAGCTTTTTCAGCCATTTGTTTTTAATAATTTCATTTTTTATGCAGATTTCAGTTTCTTTTTTTGCTAATTTCAGAATTTTTTTGTCTATTTAGCCTCTCTCTGTCTATTTCAGCTTTTTCTGCTTATTTCTGACACTTTTCTGCTGCTTTCAGCAGCTGTCAGCTGATCAAATTCAACTCACATTAACAGTTTAGTGATGAGGCCCCTTCAGCTTGTTTCAGCTAAAATCATTCAGCAATAAGTATATATATATATATATATATATCCACACTGCATTTTCACAGGAAATAACGTTTCTCTAGTTAATATAGTAACCAGGCTGAGTTGGTCTTTACAGGGTAGTACTAGTTATCACTACGTGTAACAACATAAAAAGTTTTAATTACAAAATAAAAGTTGTAATCTGTGACCTTTACGACAAAATGGAGGCTGCGTTTTACACAGAGGTAGGCGTTCTGTCCCTCCTGAAACAGGGCTGGTTTTAATTATAGTGTAAAGTGAAACAGACAGGTTCACTACACAGCTGTGTGTAAGCATATCTCTTTTCTACCACTGAACATCACACAGAGAAATACAATGTTTGCAAAAGTATTTACTTCCTTAGTATTTATACAGCCTGGAGTTTTATTAGATTTTTATTTTGAGTTTACAGTAATTAGTAATCACCCATGATACTCCAGTTTAATAAAGGTACATGGAAGCAAGATTTCTGTTAAATAATTCTAAAAAAAGTATAAATCTAGTGTGTTCATGTAGTTGAAACTAGACGTTTACATACACTATGAAAAGAAACATAACTAGTTGTTTCTCTGTCTGATAATAAATCTGACAAACATTTCCTGTTTTAGGTCAGTTAATTATGTCTATTTATTAAATGTCTGAATAAAAAGAGAAGTATTTTACTACTTTCTTCAAAGTCACAAGTTTGCATACACCAAGATTACTTTGCCTTTAGTCAATTTGTGAACGTCCAAATGATGATGTCATGACTTTTGAAGCTTTTGATTGGTTAGCTGACACTTGCTCTGCTTTTTTATTTGGCGTCATGAGAAAATCTAAAGAAATCAGCCAAGATATCAGAAAGAAAATCATCAGCCTCCACAACGTTGGTTTATCCTTGGGTACAATTTCAAAAACAACCAAAACAAAACACAGCATGGTAAATAATTAGGTAATTTTTAGTATTATTAGGCGGGACTACTTTTTGGGGTGAGTGATTTTCTTGGAAAGCAACACTTGCCCTTCAGAACCAGCCGCATCTGGATGTATGTCTACAACTGATTAACTTTTGGAGTCCACTCAATTCAAGATGGCTACCACAACTGATCAGTGACGAGGCTTAATCTTTGTCTGATCTACTGCCCTTAAGCTAAAATTTGATGTGGATGTAGCTGAGGGGCATCTTCAGGACATACACTGAGAACTAAGGCATTTTGCAAAATCTCACATTATGAAATTGCATGTTTTCAAGGTTTGACCCGAACAGCCATCCCTCCATGTCTCAACAGTAATGTACAGAATAATACAGCACGAGGAGGGCACATCCTCTAATATCAACATGCTGTGAGCTAAACACCGCAGTAACCTACTTTCTCTTTTCTCCTGCATGCTACACACACCAACCATCTGGACTGTTTCCTAAGAACGCATCTCACGTGGAGAATCTCCCACTAAGATGTGCACGTGTGAACAGACAGCTGCTGAGACATGCTTCGGTGTTCACATGCAAAAATCCAGGACATTCCCTACAAACCCTAACAGCAAATTAAATTAAACACCTGGAATTCATGGAAGGATTGAGTACCACCCATCGCCTTTTGTGCCAGACTTTTAAACTGAAATCATCTTATCTGAGAAATGATAGAGTCATAGCCTTCTGGAACATAATTTTATGCATAATCTCAATCTTACAAGCTCTATAGCAGGGCTATTCAACTGGCGGCGGTGACTTTAATCCAGCCCACCAATGACTTCATTAAAAAAAAAAAATGTTTCTGGGTTTGGGTTCTGTTAATTTAATTTTATGGTTCAGTGCAATAAAACAAACACATTTTAAAGGGAGCAGATCATTGTAATACTTGGTTTATTTACATAATAACTTTAATTTAATCATTTAATTTCCTGGAATATCTTGCAAAAAGATGTGAAGCTCTCAACCTTGACCTCTCTAAGTGGCTTTAAACATCTGTTAAGTTCCTGGCAAGACCCAATGCAGACATGTTCCTGTTTTTAGTTTTCTACACGGCCTTATAATCTAGCTGTTTTTTTTCTCTCGCTGACTGTCTTTTTGGTTGCTATTTTGTTTTGATTTGTAAAAAACAAAAAAAGACATTGAAATTGCATGCCTCTTTTGTGACTGTCTATTGTTGTTGTTGTTGTCATCACTCTTTGTTAAAGAAATCAGGTCTCTTGTAAACGAGTCCCCAACGCTCAATGGGATTAACCTGTAGAAATAAAGGTTGAATGAATGAATTTGTGGATGTCCAGCCCCTGAGCTGCTGGCTTTCAGTTACTGTGGCCCCCTGAGCAGTTGAGTTGAATAGCCATGTTCTATAACATGAATGTCATGCTGCTCAGCATGTGTTGTGATTTTATCTCAGCTACTACCACACACGATTTTAGCTCATTATCTTTGAAACTGAATTTGTGTTGGCTAAGGTTGATTAGCTGTAACTTTGTAAATAACTTTACTTTGCACTAGACAGTGTCAAGTCAAGTCAGACACTAGACAGTGAGTTTGGGTTCCTAAAACAGCGTTAGTGTTAGCTAGCTGACGCAAATAGCAGTAACGTATCGCAGTATCAACTAGGGTTGTGAAAGATAAACTGTTACGACCAGATATCCAGTTTGACAAGCTATTTATATGGCTGCGTCTTTAGCAACCATATAAATCGATAGCAACCAACCACGACTCCTTAGAGGAATCAGTTGAAGAGACATGGACCAGGCATCGTGAGACTAGCAATCGGCTGACAGTGCGTCTCTAAAATGCGAAGCTATTCTCACACATGCCCCGTAGCTCACCATGACTGAAGACGAGAATGGCTGTAAATAATAACACTAGTGTTGTCATATCTAATAAGGAAGACTATTGTTGTTTTTATTTTAATCAAATTTTATTGGCTCTAATTCAACAAATTATTTTCATAAAACTTTGGGGGCTGTGGTCTCGTAATCCCGAGGCTGCAAGTTTGAGCCCAGGTTGCATCAAGAAGGGCATTCGATATAAAACATTTGCCAAATGTCTTGTGAAAGTGAACTTTTTGTGGTGAATCCTGCTGAATGAAGCAGCCCAAATATATATATATATATATATATATATATATATATATACACATACATATATATATATATGTGTATATATATATATATATGTATATATATGTATATGTATGTATATGTATATATATGTATGTATATATATGTATATGTATATATATGTATATGTATATATGTATATATATGTATATGTATATATATGTATATGTATATATATACGTA
>NC_056498.1:74509347-74511353 GCF_014905685.2 Nematolebias whitei | reverse complement strand
TATATATATATATTTATGCTTTTGATAATTGACTTTTGATGAGTAACATAAAAAAGATGATTAGGTCCGTGGAGCTATTTTTTAATCTCAGAATTTTAAGAATAAAGACATAAATCTGGAAAAATAACAAACAATTTGTGCCGTGGCCTGAATCATTTCCCATAATAACATGATTCAAGTTTCTGTTTTGTTTTCTGTATTGATAGATTGTGATTGCTGAGTGTCATTTGATCATCTGCCACAAATACAAATAAACTAATGACCAGTATTTGTAGCCCTGATGCCTTTTATTTCATCATTGCTCTGCTGTGGAAACTCTAAATTTAGGGTGGATCATGCTGAGGAAAATCATGCAAAGAGAAGAGTTGTGTCAACATTGATGCATGCAAACACACAAATTCATGCACAAACACAACAAGCAAACAAACAAACAAACAAACACAGACACCACCCAGAGGTGGTGCTGACAGGGAGGTTATCAAAAAGGCCCAAAGGATCATGAAGATGAAAGGTGAAAGCAGCCTGGGGTCAAAGACTGAGAGTGGGACAGCATCTCCACACCTGGCTCTGGGTTGGTGTGTGTGTGTGTGTGTGGAGTGTTAGAATGTTTTCTTTCATGTGATCCAAGCTGCAGGTGAGTCTGTGTGTGCTGGTACTCACACTGAGTGCTTGGGTCGGTATCTGTGGTCAGTTTGACGTAGTTGCTGGGAAACAGACCCTCCCTCCCGTTCAGCTCTCCTTTCCACCAATCACAGTCGTCCTTGTTGAGCACCGTGATCACCTGACCCTTTTGGAAGGCGAGCTCGTCGTCGTTCTGAGCCAAGTAGTCATACATGCCGATCACCTGGCACAGACCTTTATGACGTCAAACAAAGAAGAGACACGGGATCAAAGACGGTGTGCTGCAACAATTTTACATCTTTGTTGACCATAGCCACCTTGGACTCAATTTTATTGTACACCTTAGACATTCATTCATAACATCCTCATGACATTCATATATAGGAACTTGAGGTGGGCACATGGCTATGGGTGGTGGGATGACCTTACTCTCACCCCCTGTGCCTGTGCTCACTTACAACGGTTGCATTTAGACACTAGGGTTTGGATAGAGTTGGGGTGGAGGGGAAACTGGCATCATGCCAGCCTTTGCTCCTTCTTCTTTCCTTTTTAATGGCACTATACAACAACACACATCAACAGCACATCTAGGGGTGGGGGTGTATGTGTCGGGGTCTTATTTTTATTTATTTATTTATTTTTTTTTTTCTCCTCTTCCTACCCACCTAGTTCCCTGACTGCCATTCCGGGGGTGGGGTCCGGGAGAAGGGCAGGCCGTCGGGTGTTGACCAGGACTATGTGGGGGTTCAGGGTCTGGGGGTTGCCATGGGCGGTGCTGGCGCTGTGCTCTCCCTGGGGTTGTTTGGACCCCCTGAGCTTGGCTCTTGGGTGCCATGGTTGGCCCGCTGGCCGGGGTGGCTGCCGGGGCCTGGCGGGCGGTCGGCTGGGGGTGCGTGCTTGGTTGTTGGCGGTGTGTGGGGGTGGTCGGTGGCGTGTCCTCTTCATGGTGGGGGGGTATCCTGTCGGCGGGGCATGGCCTGGGCCGGGTCTGGGGTATTGGCTCTTCTCCGCTCAAGAATGAATGGGTTTACCTCCTGGGTTTGGGCATGGGCTGCCCCCTGTAGAGGGCGGGTACATGTCTTGGACCTGGGGGGTATAGAGTGTGTATCGGGAATAAGAATGAAATGTATCGTTATTGTATGTCTTTGAGTGAATGAATGTGAGATTGAGGTTGGGATAGTGTGATTGTGTCTGTGTATGAATGGGTATTTGTTAGGCCGAGACTCGGACTGCCCCCTCTTTGATACAACTGGGGGTGCTTGGCATCGCGCCCCTATCGCGCAGCCCCCTGGTGGGGTGTGCCCTTGCCTGCCGGCGCGCTTGGGGCCCTTGGTATCAGGGGCTGGGCGCTTGGGCGTGTGTCGGCTCGGCCTGGTGTCTGCCTG
>NC_056498.1:74502672-74509247 GCF_014905685.2 Nematolebias whitei | reverse complement strand
TATATATATATATATATATATATATATATATATATATATTCATTTATATATAAACAAATTGTCCTCTGTTACGAAGCAAAATCAAGGAATTGGAAATACCCTCCTCCCGTCTGTCTGTCCATGTTGTTAGGGTGTTAACCTGGAAAGTACTGTAAGTGAGGTACCGACTTCCTTTTTGGTGTGTGGTTGCATTTAGGCATAAGACAGTTTCCTTTTAAAAACTGGTCCGCCAAGTCAAAATCCAAGATGGCCACCACCATAAATACATATGTATGATGGCCACCCCATTATTTGCGGAAACTATGTTCTTATATTGCTAAAAAGTAGTTTCCTCAAATGATTGGGGTGGCCAAAGATTAATCTATGGGGCCCAAGATTTTGCTTGCTCATTTTGATTTAGGTTGACTCCAAAAGTTAATCAGTTGTAGACATCCATGTTATGGTTACTTTCAGAAATTTTCATCCAGTGGTTAATGAGATATTATACAAACAGACACAAACACCTCAACTAAACTCCGTTCATAACTTAGTCCTAAACCTACCCCCTAACGCACCATATTAGGGCTGGACTTTGTTCCTCAAAAGGACTACTGTTCCTGACTAGGTAGGAGTTTATACCAGGAAAAACCCTGAAAAGATAACATAAACCAGGTACACACAGAGAGACCACAAATATATTATTGTCCCCTTTTTTGTCTGTAGTGGTCGATAACTAACAAACAGATCTGTTGTTTCTGATCTCATCCTGACACTCTTCTTCTTCTTCTTTTTCTTCTTCTTCTGTGTTTTACTGTCCAGGTTTTAGGGTTTGAGGTGGACTCGATCAACTCTGTGCAGTTCTCCAACCACACAGGTACAGTAAGACTGTGTGTGTGTGTGTGTGTGCGTGCGTGTGTGTGTGTTACAATTGGTGTGTGAGTCAGTCAGTACCTCTGCTGCCGTGACGAGGTTTTAGCAGTTGTTAACAGATGTGGCCACATCGAGGCTGACGAGTCGACAGAAAAGTAAATCCAGATATTTTATAGATCAGCACATTTCTTAGCAGTTCTCAAAAGCTGAGTGAAATAAATATACTGCTCGTCACCTCATTTCCAGAGTTTTAAACTAAGAATCAAACGATGTAGCTGGAGCTGATTTGGTCATCTTTGTAAATGACTGTGTGTGATATCATGCAATATTGTTAGATCTGGCAAGATGTGTTAGTGCTCATCAGCTTTGAGGCTAAGCTACCACCACACCAGATTTTAGCTCAGTATCTATAAAAATCAAAGCCATTTTTGTATATAATAAGTTGAGTTAGCTGTGCGGCCATCTTGATTCAAATTGGCTCCAAAAGTTAATCAGTTTTAGATGTACAGTCGTTTCTCGCTACTTTGCGGTTCAACTTTAACGGTCTCGCTCTTTTGCGGTTTTTCAAAGTAAGATTGGACATGACACACAATTGACTGAGTGCTGGATGAGCTGCACGAGTGGCATGGATTGTTTATTTAAAATAAATTACTTTAAATGTAGCATCTGCTAAATCATTGGGTGCAGGGAGAAGCTCCCTCCTGCAGCCTATCATGATCTCCACTCTCTGCCACCTGCGGCTCTCTGCCACGCCCACATTTCTCCTCCGGCTGCAGCAGCTTCATAAAGGGTTAACTCTTTGCTGTCCAGCTGCACCAATCAACTTTTGTCTTTCAACTTAAAATTCAAAGTATGTCTCATCGTAAAATTGTCATAATCACAAAATACAAGTGTTAAAAGTAATTTTTACTTATTTTAGAACTTCTTTGTTCAGTTGTTACAGTGTAATTGATCAAGAAGTGCATTTCTGCTCCGCGCTGTATCACCTGAGTGAAGGGTTAACCCTTTGCTGTCCTGCTGCGCTTCTCTTCTCTACAATTTAAATTTAAATACTGTCATATTTTTTATTACAATATTTACATTTTTATTGTTTATTGACACATAAGGAGGGAGATTGGGAGGTGATGAATGTGATTTTATTTTAATTTTATTTACACTTTATTTATACAGGTAGTCTCATTGAGTCACGAGAACTGATTTTCAAGAGAGACCTATTTTTTGGGGGGGGAGCAAATAGTGGGGGTTAAGGGCCTTGCGTAGGGTCCCAAAGTGAGGCAAATGAGGGTGGGTGTTTCACCTTTTCCACACCTTTTCCACTTTTGATTGCAGCAGAGAAGTGGGCTGGCAGAGAGAGCTTGCATGTGGCAGAGAGCAGCCGGAGGCAGAGAGCTGAAATCATGACATGCTGTGCTCTTATAGAGCGTTTAGAGTTTAGAAACATTGTTTAGAATATCATCAAAGGGTTGGAAGGGTTTATAAAGCCTTTATATATAAATACTAAAACAAACTACTACTTACTACTACTGCTATTTGTACTAATATCCCTACTTTGCGTTTTTTCACTTATCGCGGTGGAGGGGTGGGGGTGGTCCCTAAACCCCACGATAAATGAGGGACTACTTTCTAGCCAAAGATTATTTCTAGAAATTTAATTAAAATCCAATTAATCAATTTTGCAAATTGTTGAACCCGCACAGCGGGCAGCACGGTGGTGCAACTGGTAGAGCTGCTGCCTCTCAGCGAGAAGGTTGCCAGTTCAAATCCCGGTCCGGCTGGGGGCCTTTCTGGGTGGAGTTTGCATGTTCTCTCCGTGCATGCGTGGGTTTTCTCCGGATACTCCGGTTTTCTCCCACAAACCAAAAACATGCATGTTAGGCTGATTGGTAACTCTAAATTGTCCCTAGGTGTGAATGAGAGAGTGAATGGTTGTTTGTCTCTATGTGGCCCTGTGATGAACTTGCGACCCGTCCAGGGTGTACCCCGCCCCTCACACAGTTATTGCTGGACATGGGCACCGGCAACCCCCGTGACCCAAAATGGAAGAAGCGGGTAAAAGATAATGGATGGATGGATGAACCCACACACATTTAAAAAATATATATATATTAAACGAATCAAACTAGAGAAGAGCTTTTATGGTTTGTTGATCACAAACTAAGTAGAGAAATGTAATTTCCTGTGAAAATGCAGTGTGAATCCTTATTGCTGAATGATTTTTGCTGAAAGCTGCTGAAGAAGCTGAAACTAGCTGAAAAGTTTTAATCATTAAACTGTTAGAGCTGAATAGAGCAGAAATGTATCAAAAATTAGCAGATTAAGCTAAAATAGACAGAGAGGCTGAATAGATTACAAAAAAGCTGAAACTAGCAAAAAAAAAAGTGTCAGAGAAAGCTAAACAAAAAAAGCTGATATTGACAGAAAGAAGCTGAAAGGAACATAAAAATTTTAAATTATTTAGAAATGGTACAAAAGGTGGGGAAAATGGCTGAAAAATACTAAAATTAGCAGAAAAATATATTAAAAAGTTGCTGAAACAGAAAATGATGCTGAAATTAGCAGAAAGAAGCTGAAAATAGCTGAATCAAAACAAAAGCTAAAATGAACAACAAACAGTTGTAAACAGCAAAACGAATTTGAAGGATGCGTAGAGAGCTCCATCTTCCCCACTGTATCACTTGTACCCATAATGTTGTGATCTTATTGTCTGTGCTTTGAATGACTAATCCGCACAGATTTGTTTATGCTGAAGGGTAGCCGCAGCTGATTTTATTCATACAAGCAGACAGAAAAGAATCAGGAGTGGGCTGGGAAAACAAATCATTTGTTGTTCTGGTCCTGCAATAGAAACAAGCTGTGTTGAGAATCAGAAAAATTCCTATAAACTGACCAGATTAAACAGATCTTCTAATCTGTATAATTTACTGTGTTTTGAGTAGATTTTTTTTGCTACACATATATTTAAAAAACAAATGTTTACATATTTTGTATCAAAATACACATACCATCTTTTTACTCATGGTCAGACAATAAATCATACAGTAAAATCAATGTATAATGAGACAGAGACAGAGAGTCTTTATTAAGAGTTTTTATTACTTTGTTCAAATTCACAAGTTTGCATACCTTAAAATTACTATGCAGATGATCATGTCACGGCTTTGTAAGCTTTTATATGTTAGTTGACCACATTCATGTTAATTGGAGGCACATCTGTAGGTGCATTTTAAGGCACATCTCAAGCTCATTGACCCTTTGTATGACATTGTGGAAAAATCTTAAAATGCAAACACCAGGAAGAGAATTATCAACCTCCAAAACGGCTTCATTCTTGGGCACAGATTCCAGATGCCTGAATGTTCATCTGTTCAACCAATTAAACACAAGATGGTGTATGGGCAGGGTAGCCGACTCGGGACCCGAATGTCCTGGGTTCGATCCCCGGTCATTGCACAT
This sequence comes from Nematolebias whitei, assembly GCF_014905685.2. Taxonomy (NCBI): domain Eukaryota; kingdom Metazoa; phylum Chordata; class Actinopteri; order Cyprinodontiformes; family Rivulidae; genus Nematolebias; species Nematolebias whitei. Next base: position 74,504,945 of record NC_056498.1, on the reverse strand, counting down.
CTCGTTGTGTCTCTGAGCAGGACACCTAATCCCGAATTGCTCCCTGGGTACTTTTATAGCTGCCCACTGCTCTACCTGAGTGTATCCCAGGTGTGATGGGTTAAATGCGGAGAGCCAATTTTGTCTTTGTATGGAAACATACAATGATGACAACACATAGCATTTTATTTATTTGTTTATTACAAGAATAATCACCATGAGAATATCCAGCACTCATACTGCTCAGGAAGGAGACAGGTTCTGTGTTCCTGAGATTAATGGGTTTTTTTTTTAGTATCATCTCAAAACAAACTGAAAGACCTTGAGAAGATACTGCTGAAGCTGGTCAAAGAGTCATTATCCACTGTGAATCATGGCTTGTACCAACATGCACTGAAAGGACACTCAGAGAGGAAGAAGTCTTTACTCTGAAAGCAACATTGCATTGCTGCAGGAGGGACTGGTGCACTTCACAGAATAGATGGCATCATGAGGAAACACTATTTTGTAGAAATATTGAGGCAACTTCTTGGTTAAAGTTTGGACACAAATGGGTCTTCAAATTGACAATAACCCTAAGCATATTGACAAATTAGTTACAAAGTGATTTAAGGACAACAAAGCCTATGTTTTGGCATGGCCATCACCAAGCCCTGATCCCAGTCCCATAGAAAAAATGTGGGCGGAGCTGAAAAGGTGTTGAGCAAGGCGGCCTACAGACCTGACTCAGTTCCACCAGTTCTGTCAGGAAGAAAGGAATAAAATTACAGAAAACTGTTTTGAACGGAAGCTCTTAATTGGCTCCAAGAAGATTTTGGCAAACTGTCAGGTGACTGAGGCAGGAGAAGCAATGCTTTACCAACAATGTGTATAGTGGCACTCAGGTGCTGTTGACCTCAATCAGTGATGTCGATGGGTAGTGGACAGAATACTTCGAGGACCTTCTCGATTGAAGCTCTGCAGCAGCAGGGCTCCAGTGGTGGACGAGATTGGCCCTGAGTTCCTCAAGGCTCTGGATGTTGCTGTGCTGTTGTGGCTGACACGTCCTTGCAACATTGTGGTGACATCGATGACAGTGCCGCTGGACTGGGAGACCGGCGTAATGGTTCTCCAATTCAAGAAGTTAGACTTGAGAGTGTGTTTCAATTACAGGGGCATTACTCTCCTCACAGAAGAGTAAGGTCTATTCAGGGTGCTGGAAAAGATTGTCATCAATTGTCAAACCTCAGATTCAGGAGAAACAATGTAGGTTACCTTCTGGCCATGAAACCCTGGACTTACTCTTTACCCTCCCTAGGGTCATTGATTGGGGCATGGGAGTTTGCCCATCCAGTCTACCTATGTTTTGTGGACTTGGACAAGGCATTAGACTATGCTCCTTGAGGTACACAGTATGGAGTGTTCTGTGGGTAGGGGATTGGAGATCTGTTGTTATGGGGCATTCATTCTCAGTGCAAATGGTGCAAGAGTCTGGTTCACATTGTTGGCAATAAGCCAGCCCTCTTCAGGAAGAGAGCTGTCTATTCTCACAGATTCTGTTCATAACTTAAAGAAAAGTGCAAAAAGGCAATGAAATTGGTCCATTTTGTTGGCCTCAGGATTCCATCTCTGCTATTTGTGAATTACAGTATATGGTCATGTTGCCATCATCATGCCATGATCTCCAGCTCTTGCTACAGTTGTGAAGCAGCTGGGTTGAGGATCAGCACCTCCAAATATGCGGCCGTGGTCCTCGGTCCTCAGTCAGAAAATGGTGAACTGCCCTCTCTGGGGTGGGAGCGAGGTGCTGCCCCAAGTGGAGGAGTTCAAATATCTTGTAGCTTTGTTCACAAGAAAGGGGAGAACGAAGAATGGAATGTGAGGTAGACAGATGGATCTGTGCAGCTTCCACGGTATTGTATTTTCTATGGCAGCTCATTGTTGTGAAGAGCTGAAATGCAAGGTGAAGCTCTTTGTTTACCAATGGGTTCTAAAGGTAGAAAATATCCATCCATCTTTTACCCGCCTCTTCCTTTTCAGGTCACGATGGTCATTGGTGCCCGTATCCAATATATAATAACAATAAGTATAAGTGCTATATGTTGTCATCATTGTGTGTTCCCATACATTGACAAAATTAGTTCTCTGCATTTAACCCACGTAGTCTTCTGAGAAAACTTGATGCCTTGAAAATTCTGGTCAGTTCTTCTGGGGCAGATGTAATCTTCATCTCTGAAACCTGGCTCAACAAATCTGTACTGAATAATGATCTGGTAATCAATGGATTTAACATCTACCGCTGTGATCGTCAAAAA
>NC_056498.1:74497029-74502572 GCF_014905685.2 Nematolebias whitei | reverse complement strand
GGGGTGAAGTCGCTATTTTCATCAGAGTTTCTCTGGTTTCTAGTCTTGTGTCTTCTAAAACAATTCCAAACCAAATTGATGCCTTAGCTGTAAACATCACTTTGAATGGAGGCCAGATCTTATCTGTAGTGGGTTGTTATCATCCCCCCTCAGCAACACCTGAGGCTCTGTCCTCCCTGATGGAATTCCTTGGAAATTTAAAATTCAAAGACATTTTTTTGGCAGGAGATTTCAACATTGACTGGGATAAGTCAACCCCCCTCTGTGATTAATTCAAGGAATGTTGCCTGTCACTCAATCTAACCCAACTAATCGACTCTCCCACTAGACCAAACAAAAAACATCCTGAAAAAGCTTCCATCTTAGACCTGTTTCTAACTAATATGCCTCACAAATTCCATGGTACAGGTGTATTCACTAACATTTTGAGTGATCATTGTGTAACAGCGACTCTTAGAGATATTAAGCTTCCACCTTCTAAGCCCAGATTAATTAAAAAAAGGGATCTGAAACGTTTTGTGAACAGTCATTCTTCTCGGATCTATCCCACTTTGACTGGCATTGTATTCTATTAACTGATGACGTGAACTCCGCTTGGAACTATTTTCATAATAGTTTCATTTATTTTGTGGACAAACATGCTCCTTTTCATCAGTTCAGAATAAAGGGACGAGACAGCCCCTGGTTTACTCCAGTGCTAGCTGACCTCCTGCACAGGAGAGAACATTTTTGGGCCGCAGCGAGAAAATCTGGCTCAGACACTGATTGGTTGAGTTTTCGACAGATGAGGAATAAATGCACAACTGCCATCAAAGCAGCAAAACACAACTATTTCTTATCTCAGACCTCCAAAAATCTAAATGACCTTAACAAATTCTGGAAAAACATCAAATCTCTCTCAGGCACCCCCCAATCATCTGACCTCACATCACAACTTCTCATTAAATCTGTTCCTGTGTCAAATAAGCACAAGATCTTGAACTGTTTCAACAAACATTTTGTTGCTTCTAGTTCATTATTTGACACAGTTACTAATGGAAAATCAGCCACTTCACTTAATAACCAAACTTCTACAAATCAAATCCCTCCTACAAGTCAATCCTCTGTTAATCACACCTTCTCTTTTTCTCCATTCTCAGTCAGTGAGGTAAATAAACTGTTAAAAGATCTTGATCGTAAAAAATCTGCAGGCCCAGATGAACTTCCACCTTATTTCTTAAGGCTGGCCGCTCATATCATCACAGTCCCTGTGACCCACATCTTTAATCTTTCCATAAGCCAAAACTCCATTCCATACGCTTGGAAAACAGCCTTTGTTCTTCCTTTGCTGAAGGGAGGTGACCCCACCTCACTGAACAACTATCGACCAATCTCTAAACTCTGCATTTTAGCCAAGGTTCTAGAAAAACTGATAAACTCTCAAATAAAACATTACCTGGACTCATTTAACATCTTACCCCGCCTTCAATCTGGTTTTAGGAAACAACACAGCACAACGACTGCTTCACTGAAGGTTCTTAATGACATTGTTGAAGCACTGGATGCTAAGGATTATTGTGCTGCACTTTTCTTAGACCTGTCTAAAGCTTTTGACACTGTGGACCATAACATCTTGTGTCATAAGCTCTCAGAAATCGGTTTCTCAGATCACACCATTGGATGGTTCTCTAACTATCTCTCAGATCGGAGGCAATGTGTTCAACATAATGGTACTTCTTCCAATTATTTAACAGTCAACAATGGTGTACCACAAGGCTCAGTCTTAGGACCCACCCTCTTTACAATCTACATAGGTAATTAGGTCAAAACATCCCTGATGCATCCATACATTTCTATGCTGATGACACATTCGTTTATTGCCAAGCTAAAACAGTTGAAAAGGCTTTCCAGCTTTTAAAATCTGCATTCAAGTTCATCCAGTCAGATTTGTTCCACTTCAAACTTGTCCTGAATGTCGACAAAACCAAAGGGATGCTTTTTTCAAATAGGAAGTCGGTCCCAGCAGTTCTTCCTCTGATTTCATCCTCAAATGGTGTCCCGATTGAGTTTGATGATTCCTATAAATATTTGGGTATCTTGGTCGACTCGCACCTCTCTTTTAAGCTTCACATGGAAAACTTGGTAAAGAAACTGAAAGTTAGGCCCTATTTACACGGACACGATGGGGGGAAACGTAGGTTTTTTTGTATGTTAATTAGAGGAAAAGATTTGCGTTGACACGGTCGGATTTTGGGTTTACATGCATCCGGAGGATTCCCCCCGCCCTCCCGAATCCGCTGTAGTTACCATGCCAGGTCATTAGATGGTGCTGTGAATTTTGTACCTTCACCTAATGCGCATGCGTGCTGCCTCGGCATGCTCTTTTCCTGTGAGCTAAAAAGCTCAGCTAACGTAACAACAAGTTAAAGCTGGATTCTGGCTGGATTTTGGATAAGAGTCAACAGATTTGATGCCAAGCGGGACCGCTTCGTCTAACAGCTCCACACCGGTCGCTGAGTGGACCAGAACCGAGTCAACGATGTCAGACTTTACTCCATGATAATCAGTAGCTGTTTTACAGCAGGTAAATCAACGTTCTTAATAATGTTAGTTTGTGTTTACTTCGGTTACAAAACAACCAACTGAGCTTTTATTTTTTCCTGAAAGAAGAAGAAGCTGTCCTCCCACCAGGCGGACCAGTTCTGAACAAGGCTCGGCCCAATGCCGTGCATGAGGACGTCGAAGAGAGATGTGGATGAACTATTTGTTTAAAATTCCCCTCATTTCTTTTATTCGATCCATTCAAGTTCAGTTAACGTGTTTTAATAGTGTGTTCAGTTTAATTATCAGTGTTTGTGTGACATACAGTTTGTGGTGTTGAATAAATAAATAAAAATTAAACCTGATGTCTTCATTTTCAACTTTAGTGTTCACGCTATATGTTAAGCATCATTTTAAATTTGAATTACATAATGTCCAGATAGCTTCATTTAGCTCAGAGCTTCATTATATCTTGCACACTAACATAAATACTGTTTATTATTATTAAACTTGTTATTTAGCACATTTAGACATTATAGTGCAGCGCGACGTGTGCGCGTGCCACACGTGACGTGTGCGTGTGCCACTTTCTATAAACAGCAACATTAGAACTGGATCAGACTGTGTCTCTTCCAACACAGATGTCGGTCACAGCACCTGGAATCTGACGTAGATTAACTACGAGATTAAAATATATTCCATCAGTCATAGTTCTGAAAGCAGTGTATCCGCCACCATGTTGATAGAAATATAGCGTCTGTTTGCGTGTGCGTATGTGGTTTAACACAAAGCCTCAGCGGGAAATGTTTACATTATCAGCGGGGGGTCAGCGAAAAACCTCCACTCTGGAAGGTGGGCTGAAAAACCTCCGTATTCAAAGAGGGGGGCCACTGGTGTCGTGTAAATGATCAGCAGAACCGCAGAGAGGAAGCTGCGGATGCACTCAAAATGCGTGCCGTGTAAACGGCCCCTTAAACTGGGTTTCTTTTTCAGAAGCAGATCCTGTCTAACTCTGAATGCTAGGAAATGCCTTGTATCTGTGACTTTCCTTCCCTCCATTGATTACGGTGACATTATTTACATGAACGCTCCTACAAGGACCCTGCAAATGTTGGATGCTGTCTATCATGGTGCACTAAGATTCATAACTGGCTGTGATTATCATACCCATCATTGCACCCTGTATTCACTGATTAACTGGACATCATTAACTTCACACAGACTCTCTCACTGGTACATTTTCATCTTTAAATCACTTCTTGGTCTGTTGCCTTCATACATCTCCACCTACAGGTCTCTGCATTAGTGCAGCTACATTGTGCGCTCTCAGGACATTATTACCTGCAGTGTTCCCTCAGTGCGGACTGAACTAGGCAAAAGGGCCTTCTCCTACTCCGCTCCTGTTTCCTGGAATATCTTACAAAAAGATCTGAAGCTCTTGACCTTGACCTCTCTAAGTGGCTTTAAGAATCTGTTGGACTCCTGGCAGGGACCAATGCAGACATGTTCCTGTTTTTAGTTTTCTACATTTGCCTTATAATCTAGCTGTTTTTGTTACTTTTTTTAGCCATCTTATTTGTAAAAAAAATAAATAATAATAATAATCTGTATGCCTTTTTATAACTGTCTATTGTTGTCACTGTTGTCCATTGTTTTCAACATTCTTTATTGAAATCAGGTCTCTCTTGTAAATGAGTCCTTGAGGCTCAATGGAATTTACCTGTCTAAATAAAGGTTGAATGAAAAAATAACCATCAAGCCTGGGATACACCCAGGTGGAGCAGTGGGCAGCTATGTAAGTGCCCGGGGAGCAAATAGGGACTGGGTGTCTTGCTCAGAGACACCACGACATGTGGAAATGGTGGGGAGTTGAACTGTGACTTTCTGGTCCCAGGTCAGCTGCCCAATACCTCTATCCCATCTCATCCCCTTTGGTTACCTTTAAAACTTAATTGGTTAAAAGGTAGAAAGATGAAAACAAACTAGCAAATACATATATGTCCAATTTGCAGCCTCTGTAGAATAGCATTAGATCTTGATGCAAGTTTTTGTCCAGTTGCAGAAACCCCATTCTTTTGTAACTAGAAAGTGGCTATGTATTTCAGTATTAGATAAGTCTTTTATAAGACGTTTTCTTTATTACTGTTCTATTCTCAGTCAGTTTTACATAGTTTTAAATTTGTGTAGCAGAAATAATAGTGAACACCTGTCTTTTCTTCTAATGGTCTAATCTCAGAATGCAAGTTATTTTAAGCTCTTATAATTGCCATAAACTTAGCGTCAGTCAGAAAAAGGTCAGAGTTTTTTGATGCCTGGTTTGTCACAAATGTGTTTTGGGCTTCCAAGAAGCTTTAAATTCAGCCAAGTTAGAGGTTTTGGTGTTATTTAAAAACAGTGTAAATTTAGTAAGAACAACCTGTAGTTCTGCTGCAAACAGAGTAAATCTAATTGTAGGTGTTGTGAAGGGTAAATGTTCCTGTGTGGGCGAGCTCTGGGAACACTGCAGCACTTGATGATGAGATGAAAGCTGTAGTTTATAGTTGAACTTTTGTCTGGTTGTTTCCATTTTCTTATTTGTCATTTTGTCAGAGTTATCCTATAATTTTTTATTTTTTTTTCATTTCTTGAATTTTACACATCAGGGCACAATAAAAACAAGTGGTACACTGATGTCCTCCATTTCTGAGGGATTTGAGTAGTGAATGTTTGTAGTTTGAGAGATAAGTTTTTCTGGACTGGAACTGACTGTAAGTAAACCTTAATGTTTTTGGTACGAGTGATAGGAGTTGAACTGTGTAGAAGAACAGAGGCAGTTTATTTTATTTTATTTTTTTCCTTGTCTGAGGCAGTGCAGAGTGACAGATATTATTGAAATTTCAAGATGGCGCCCATGGAGTAGGAGGTGTTGACTGATGCTCCCTCCGATCTCTAGCTAACTTTGCCAACTTTACAAAACTGACTCCAACTGTATATGTGTATGTATATGTCTATATAGATAATACATATGTGGATATATATATATA
>NC_056498.1:74487310-74496929 GCF_014905685.2 Nematolebias whitei | reverse complement strand
TATATATATATATATATATATATATATATATATCATATTGTGAAGAGGAAGATGAGATATGTCAGACCCAACAATTCAGAAGACTGAAGGTCACTATCAGAGCAACCCGGACTCTCGTAACACCTGAGCAGTGCCACAGACTGATCGACTCCATGCCACACCGCACTGCTGCAGTAATCCAGGCAAAAGGAGCAACAACTAAGTATTGAGTGCTGCACATGCTCATACTTTTCAGTTGGCCAACATTTCTAAAAATCATTTTTTATTGGTCTTGTAATATTCTAATTTTCTGAGATACTGAATTTGGAGTTTTCATTAGTTGTCAGTTATAATCATCAACATGAAACAAAATAAACATTTGAAATATATCAGTATGTGTGTAATGAATGAATATAATATACAAGTTTCACTTTTTGAATGAAATTACTGAAATAAATAAACTTTTTCACGATATTCTAATTTTATGACCAGCACCTGTATATAAGGCGGTGGCCATCTTGGATTTTGACGTGGCAACCCAACTTTTGAAAGTGACTCTTACACCTAGATGCAACCACACATTACAGTGGGAGGTGATACCTCTTATTTTTCAAATTATCCAGCTCACAAGGTTAACATATACTGATGTATGGTTCCAGCCATCTTGTATTTAGACTAGGCAACCAAATTATTAAAAGGGACCTTTCTTACATTTAGTTGTAGTCACACACCAAAATAGAAGCCAGTACCTCAAGTTATCATGCTCACAACAGACGGAAAGTATTTCTAATTCCTCCTCTTCACAGCACGGGACAAAAAAACATTATGAAACCACATCTATACTGACTGATGCAAGTTGCCAGGTGGGGTCCTTGGGTGTTAGCAGACTTGGACACTATTAAACACTCAGAGATAAAAGTGATCATTTGATCATGAAGAAATCATACATTTGATTTTATGGGAATCTGAATTGACATGTAAAAAAGTTTTGTCTAAAAAAGCAGTATGTTAGGATTTTTGTTTTTGTTACAACAGATGTGTCACTGCAACAAAAAACAAACAAACAAAAAAAAAAAAACTTTAAATACAAACATCTCCAACATTGGTCCAAATGAGTTTTATTCTCAACATCGAAAGACAAGAACGTACATCATTTTCTACAGTGATAAACTCGTTTCTGCGCCAGCAGCGTTCATATATTAACTCTCAGATAACAGCAGTATTATACACAATCTGGAAGGTAGAAAGTAAGAACGGGCTCAAACTGGATTGTTTTTTCCCACAACAGTGTGGAGAGAAGAGTAGAGGGGTACATGTACGCCACTGATCATCGTTTCAATCTGAATAAACACAAACATTCGTTCCTCCACACAGATGAGCTGCTGAATGGACAGTGGCTGGTCACTAAGTTTTAACCTCTTATCAGTGATAATTCAAAAACTTTACTGCAACCGTGGCATTAAATTAAAAGAGCTATCTAGATTCACTAACTAGAAAAGTAGCTAGCTAAATAAACACGTCTTGCTGTTCATTTGATTGGCTTGCACAAGCAGCAGTTTTGAATAGTCGGGTGGATAAACTGTGAGGAAGATGGCTCTGCCTGCAAAGAAGCTCCTGAGTTTGTTTTAAACCTGGAAAATCAAGTCAACAATACGTCTAACAGTGAAGTAAATGAAGGCTTTTCTGTACGGTAATATATTCCAGTGAAGAGTTGGTATGTTAAGTTAAAGGCATCAGAATTAACATATTATTTCCTCATAAATAACAAACCATCCCAACTTAAACATAACATTGAACATAAGGTCTTTAGAAAGATTTTACTTTCCAGTTTTTAACAATATGTATTTAGCTTCATAGCTAACCAAGACTTAGCCTGCCAGCTAACCAAATATTTAGCTTACTAACTGATTTTGATTTTAACTGATAAGACTTTTAACTCACTAAGTTTTAGATACAATAGCTAATAATCATTAATCAGGTGTTAGCAAACAATCGATACCCAACTCATCCTTTGAGTTTTGAGCCATCAGCCTAGTTGATTTTTGTACAAATTTTCCACAACTTTTAAGCTCATGTTAAAATTTAACAAGATAAATCAGTTCCACAAAAATAAATTAATAATAATAATAATAATGTGAGGACTGAGTGTAGTCATAGCTAAACGCAGTGTTGGTGTTGGCGATGCCTCAGGCATTTGTTCAACACAAAAAGTCAAGACGGTCCCAGAAACAGAGCAGGCCAGCCAAAAACAGACGACTATAAACTGTTTTTAAATTGCACAAAAACCAGCACTTCCTTTCTGATGCCAACAGTTCAAATTAGACAGTAAATTCAGTGACAACATTTAAAGTCACATCAGTAGTTCGTGTTTTTCACTGGCTCTCAGATGTACTAAAAGCATGATGAAGTTTACTTGGTCTCTGTCCCTTATGAACTTTGTTACATCCTACATTTAAACCAAAGTTCATGCTCAATAATCCAGGTAAAAAATCCAACAAAGTTCAGTCAGGTCATCTGGACGGTTTCTTTCTTTTGTTGAGATGTTTCGTCCTTCATCCAAAGGACTTCATCAGTCCAAGGAGCCACAACAAACCCAGTCCCACAAGCAGCACACTCCCATAGTGGACCAACCAGTTTGCTGGTGATAAGATGGTTTTTGGGGCCCACCCTCTCCCCCATCGACTCCTCTGAGGCAGTCATAGCTACAGAGGTTCAAAACATCAAAGTTCATGCTGGATGGTTTCTTTCTTTTGTTGAGATGTTTCATCCTTTCTCCATTGTTGGATTTTTTTTACCTGAACTTTGATGTTTTGAACCACTTTAGCTATGGCTGCCTCAGAGGAGTCAACAGGAGAGAGGGTGTGCCCCAAAAACCATCTTATCACCAGCAAACTGGTTGGTCCACTATGTGAGTGTGATGCTTGTGGGACTCAGTTTTTTTGTGGCTCCTCAGACTGATGGATTTGGATGAAGGACGAAACGTCTCAACAAAAAAAAAGAAAGCATCCAGATGACATACCTACATTTAGATGAATCCAAACCAGACCTTAACAAATAAATAATTTATTTTTGAGTTTCATCTATAACATCCTCGTTATGAAATGACTTTTGATCTTAGCTTTAGGCAGCCATGTAGAGAGGCTAAGTCTGTTAGCTGAATGTGTAAAAAACAGCCGATCCTTTCAAGATAGGCTGGAACCAAGACCCATCACATGAAAAACCACAAAACTCTTTGCTACAAATTTGCATATTTTATGGAGTATAGTAAAGATGCAGGCGATGGGAGGAAACAGACTTGATTTGAAATGTGTTCGATCTTCCAGGCTCCATTACCAACTTATTACTCAAAATGGCCTTTGTGTCAAATAAATAACTTCAGCTGCTTCACCAAGTGCCGATGCACAGTAAAGTCATCTCGTCACTCAACTTCCTCAGGTGTAAAACGTGAAAACGGGCCAAAGTGGACCCATTTGTTCTGGATTTTCCCTCCTTGCATAGAGACGTCCACAGCGACAGCTCAACACGTCAGAGGGCAGACGTGTGACAGAAATCATCTAAACACACAGCCACTGTTTCTCCAAAGCATTCAAAACAAAGCTAAGACATTCTTCTTCACAGTACCTGGATTTAATTCAGCTCTCGTACCTGCTCACTGCGTTGACTGTAAACTTCAGCCACGTTATGATCAGCATTATTTTAACTGGTGTGTGCGTCAAGGACAAATGATCATGACCATAGTCTGCATGTTGCACTGGACACTTGTCATATATTACTTTAGAACCCGTTCTATAGCTTATTAGAACTGTTAACACATGTACATATTTACCACTTCCTGTGATAATGTGGCAAGTGTTCAGTGGACGTCAAAACAATACAAAACTCAGACTGTCCAGGTCCCCTGGGGTTCTGTAGCCTAGAGAAGAAAGCCTGACGTAGCGGACTGAGACGTGTAAGACGCAGCCTGAAATGAAGCAGAAACGTAGACCGAACGTTAATACGCCTGTCCAACTCGAAACGTGCACGCTCATTCACACAACTGCAGCTGGGTTTGTTTCGATGGAGGAAAAGAGGGATTGTCATTGGAGAGTCTGTAAGACTGACTGGATGAAGACGAAGAAGAAGACAAGAATCAGTCTGATGTTCAGTTTTGAACCGAACTGAAAGGAGACACGAGCAGACTGGACCGGGACTGGACTCCAAACCAGTCTTGATGAAGTGGAGCTTCTTTAAACTCATCCACAACAATAATCACATTTCACTCCCTTTATGTTAATGTTTATGTTGTGCTCCTTTTCTCTGCTGTCGCAACAAAATGGACATTTAAGTGAACGACTAACTGAAGTGGATGGACATGTTAAATTTTTAAACGTCAATTAAAAAGTAAATAATTTTTTTTAAATCTTCCATCGTGGTACAGATTTGCTGATTAAAAAAAAAAAACATCTCTAAAAAAGGTTAAATTATTAAAAGCAGGAGATTTAAACGTCAGATGATGGTTTAGTTCAGAGAAGCAAACATCTGATGAATTCAATACTTTTTACATCAGATGTGAGAAAAAAAGAAGTGTTTTTTTCTGTAGGATCGTTGTCTGAAAACCCGTATGTTTCAGTCATTAAATGCATCAGTAAAATAAACAGTGATTGATCGACCTGTACATCACTCTTCAACATTCTCAGTAAAAATGTTTGAACGATTTCCAAACTTAGTCCAAAAATACCTAAAAGCCAGCCGTCTCTGAGCAACATAATATATATATTCTACTTTAAAAACCTGCAGCCCACATCAAGATTCCAGTCCAATTCAGTCCAGTCCAGCTGCAAGGTCCAGTTCAGCTCAAAGGTCCCTTTTCAGGCCAGTCCAGTCCGGTCTGACCTCTTCCATGTTTCACGGCTCCTCAAACAGCTGGAGGTCCAGTCTGACGACAATCTCCCCCGTGGGAACCTCGTGGAGCAGCAGCCTCTTTGTGATTGGTCCTTTAGAGCCCTGGTCCTTTTTTATTTCAGCCAACCGGATCTCAGTTCTACCAAGGAAGTCTGCAGAGACAAGTGGAAGACAGAAGACGAGCGGGAGGACGTTTAAACCCCGAGCTGGACAGACGATAAGACACAGGATGGATTTAAATGAAGCGGTACAGACCGTCGGGCGAGAACTGGTCTCGTTCAAACACAGTGATACAGAGGACGTCCTGTTCGAGGTCCTTAATAAAAAACTGACAGTTGGAATTCCACTTGGGATTCAACGTGTCCTGCAAGACAAGAACAACAAACTGCATGATCTGAGACAAACAACGACCGCACGGCAGGATGTGACTGAGAGGTGAGAGATAGCTTGTAGCTGTTTCCATTCTAATTTTCTGAGATACTGAATTTGGGGTTTTCATTAGTTGTCAGTTATAATCATAACATTAAAAGAAATAAACTTTTGAAATATACCAGTCTGTGTGTAATGAATGAATATAATACACAAGTTTCACTTTTTGAATGGAATTACTGAAATAAATCAACTTTTTCACGATATTCTAACTTTATGACCAGCACCTGTATTTTGCCTCAAAACCCAAAGTCATTGCACACTGAATGGAGTCAAACACTTTGATGCATGGATGGTAAAACAGAACAAAGTTAAAAAAGTATTTTGACCATAGAAATTGTAGAGAAGACCGTATAAAGAGGACAGCAGTCCTACCTGTACGGTTTTAGTGATATGGCACTGAGAACCCATGTTTACTTCACAGTATGGGTTACTTTTTCCTGGAGACATAGACAAGAACGATGCTGTTTATTCTTGTTTAATTTATTCAAATCCCTCAAAACCAGATAAAACTAAAACACAATAAATCCAGTTTAAACCAGAGGAGGTTTCTCCTACCGTGGGAGCGACAGGGTTTGAGCTCGATCCCCTCCACAATGTTGACCATCAGTCTGCCGATTCCCGTTGCCCTCTGAGACCGCACTGAGATGCAGAAACACGGAGAAACATCAGAATCCTGACGGCAGCCTGAGCTGCTGACCTGACGGACGCTCACCTAAATACGCCTTCTCCCTCTTCTTCTTCTCCGTCTCAATGAAGAGCTCTGAAGCTGCCTTGATTTTCTGAACCCACGCCGTCCTGCAGGACCACGAGAACAACGTCTACTACAGGTGTTTCAAACCAGGTTAAAAATGGAAAATGTTTAGTTTGTTATTTATAGTAATTTACATTAGTAGTTTATTTTTAAAGAACATTCACAGAGAATTTCTCCTTCATCTTTCTGTGTAGTTTAACCTTTCTGTCAGACTGACTTTTATTCCCGACACCGTGAAAGGCGGGTAATCCTGTAAATGCCTATCTGTGTGTTTTCATTTGTATATCTGTTAGCAAAACATCTGATTAACTGGTAGACAGCCTATATTAAAACACTCAGAAATGTGTAATTAGATGTGCATCGACATTTGACAACTGATTAAAGTTGAATGTTGCCCCTATTCAAGATGGCTGCTACATCTAATTGACCTTAACAAAAGCAAACATGGCTCTAACTCAGCCACTCCTGCTGATACTGAGCTAAATGTGAAATGGTAGTTGACAGTCATCCTTATATACTCTTATACTTGTAGTCTTAGTACTCTTGTAAATACTATGTCTCTCTTTTAACTCATTTATTTATACATGTCGACATGGAGAGAGACCAAACATAATTTCATTACACATGGTACAATGACAATAAAAGTTATTTCTTCTTATTTGCAAACAAACAGCTACAACTTGTACAACTTTTATTGTCAAATGTTTTATTTTAATCATGATCATATGATTGTCCAAAAGTTCTAGAAGCAAATTAAAAGTAGCAAAAGGTCATTTGGAAGCAAAAAAAAAAAAGCAAAAATGTTAGCTGGATGCTAAAAGTAGCGAAAGGCCAATAAGAAGCAAAAAACAAAAGGTTAGCTAGATGCTAAAAGTCAAAAAAAGGACACTTAGAAGCAAAAAACAGCAAAACGCTAGCTGATGCTAAAAGTAGCAAAAGGCCATTTAGAAGCAAAAAAACCCCAGCAAAAGCTTAGCTACGGGGCAGCACGGTGGCGCAACTGGTAGAGCTGCTGCCTCTCAGCGAGCAGGTCCTTGGTTCAAATCCCGGTCCAGGGGCCTTTCTGGGTGGAGTTTGCATGTTCTCTACGTGCATGTGTGGGTTTTCTCCGGGTGTGCCGGTTTCCTCCCTCAGACCAAAAACATGCATGTTAGGCTGATTGGTAATTCAAATTGTCCCTAGGTGTGAGTGAGAGAGTGAATGGTTGTTTGTCTCTATGTGGCCCTGTGATGGACTGGAGACCTGTCCAGGGTGTACCCCGCCCCTCGCACAGTGATTGCTGGACATGGGCACTGGCGACACCCCATGACCCAAAATGGAAGAAGCAGGTAAAAGATAATGCAAAAGGCCAATTAGAAGAAAAAACAGCAAAAGTTTAGCTAGATGCTAAAAGTAGCAAAAGGCCAATTAGAAGCAAAAAACAGCTAAATGTTAGCTCAATGCTAAAAGTAGAAAAAAGGCAATTAAAAGCAAAAAAAATAAAAACAGCAAAAAGGTTAGCTAGATGCTAAAAGTAGCAAAAAGGCCTTTTAGAAACAAAAACAGCAAAAGGTTAGCCAGATGCTAAAAGTAGCAAAAGGCCTTTTATAAGTAAAAAAAACAGCAAAAGCTAGCTAAATGCTAAAAGTAGAAAAAAGCCAATTAGAAGCAAAACGCTGCAAAAGATTAGCTAGATGCTAAAATTATCAAAAAGCCAATTAGAAGCAAAAACAGCAAAAGATTAGCTAGATGCTAAAAGCAGCAAAAAGTTTATAAGCTTAAAGTAGCAAAAGGATAGCTAAAAGTAGCCTAAAAAGTCGAGAAGTGTGCCAACAGCTGAAGCAGATTTCAAAGAGAAGAATATTATGAAGAAATCTTTATGTAGCTCTTTAGGGAAAACATTTGAAAACAAAGTAAAATATTTTAAAAAGTATAAAAGTTACAAACCCCCCCCCCCCACCACCACCACAAAAAACAAAAACAGCACTGATCTCCTGTATGAGCTGAACATTTTCATATCTACACGACTAAAATAGAAACAAGGTATGCAGACGTAGTTTGCATAAAACAATAGCAGTAACACTGACTCAGCAGCAGCTGTGTTTGGGACTGGGGGTTTGGACATGTGGAGACTGGGTCTCATGTCACCTTTCATTGATGCTTTCAGCTCTGAGGGTGTAAACCCGGTCGATGTGGGAGATGTGGAACAGAGGTTCGTCTCCTGAGGGGTCTGTCGGCAGCTTCACCAATACCTCGTTCAGGAAGATTGGCTAAAAATGATGAGAAGGCTCCATTTAAACCCCATTTTATAACTTTTATCACCATGTTCATCTATTCTAGATTTGCTTCATGTTGTATAATGAGTCAGCTTTCAGAAAGGCAAAAAGAAATATGTGAGCATATTTTTTAGACAGCGCTAAGAACACACATCACCGAGCAGTTAGTGTGTCACCTTACCGTTTTGTACATGCGATACTGCAGGTGGGTCTTTGAGGAGAAGACTTTGTCCGACCCTGAAAATCCCAGAGGTTTGATGACCTCAAAGAAAACAGGAAACAAGAAATTAATTATATACCCCCTTCATAAACACGTCACCTTATAGCTCAAAGGTTCTCAATATGAGCAGCTAGCTCATTTTTACTGATGTTAGAAGCACCAGCTTAAAACATAATCCAGGAAAAGCAGAAACATGAAATTTTAAACAGCTGTTCGTGAAATTTGAATTATTACACAACTTTTAAAGGGACATCATTCTTTGAAGGAATCACCCGCCTGATCTGTGGGCCTCAGACTGACCTGTGGTCTTCAGACTGACCTGTGGTCTTCAGACTGACCTGTACGCCTCAGAATGACCTGTACGCCTCAGACTGACCTGTGGTCTTCAGACTGACCTGTACGCCTCAGAATGACCTGTACGCCTCAGACTGACCTGTGGGCCAAAGACTGACTTGTGGTCTTCAGACTGACCTGTGGTCTTCAGCCTGACCTGTGGTATTCAGCCTGACCTTCTGTGGTCTTCAGCCTGGCCTGTGGTCTTCAGACTGACCCGTGGTCTTCAGACTGACCTCTGAGCCTCAGACTGACCTGTGGTCTTCAGAATGACCTGTGGTCTTCAGACTGACCTGTACGCCTCAGAATGACCTGTGGTCATCAGACTGACCTGTGGACTTCAGACTGACCTCCTGTGGGCCTCAGACTGACCTGTGGTCTTCAGACTGACCTACTGCAGTCTTCAGCCTGACCTGTGGTCTTCAGACTGACCTCCTGTGGTCTTCAGACTGACCTGTGGGTCTCAGACTGACTTGTGGTCTTCAGACTGACCTGTGGTTTTCAAACTGACTTCTGAGCCTCAGACTGATCTGTGGTCTTCAGACTGACCTGTGGTCTTCAGACTGACTTCTGAGCCTCAGACTGACTTGTGGTCTTCAGACTGACCTGTGGTCTTCAGACTGACGTCTGAGCCTCAGACTGACTTGTGGTCTTCAGACTGACCTCTGGGCCTCTGACTGACCTGTGGTTTTCAGACTGACCTGTGGTCTTCAGACTGACCTGTGGTCTTCAGACTGACCTCTGGGCCTCTGACTGACCTGTGGTTTT
>NC_056498.1:74483251-74487210 GCF_014905685.2 Nematolebias whitei | reverse complement strand
AGATTAAATTCCCTCACATATTTCCTCTGTAAGATAAATCTCAATTTAATCTTAAACTCTTCTCTCTCATAAATCAGTACAGATATTTTTAGAAATATCTGAAGCAAAGTCCTCAAATCACCGCCGAGTGATTTGAAGTTCATTTTCTGTGAAACTGTCTGTTATTATTTTCATATTTTGCCAAATTAATGTAAATGTTTGATGTTAAACTTTGATTCTGAAAATAAATGATTCCATTCATTTGATGGGTCAAAGATAATAACGTCTCTCGTTACATTTTGTGTTAAATTCAATGCACGGCATTTACAGTCAGAAAAATGAAGAACTCGTGAAAAGTATGCATAAATATATATCCATATATTTGTCATACAACAAGTGACACGTATCTCACGTGACTCACTACAAAGGACATAATGAGTTATGTTATCGAGCCGTTTACATATATTTGTAATTTATCATTTTCAAAAGGAATATTTCCAGACAATATGAAAGTAGCTAAGGTAGTTCCTCTCTTTAAAAATGGTGATAAATGTGTGTTCAATAATTATAGACCAATATCCTTATTACCACAATTCTCAAAAATTCTAGAAAAACTGTTTGTGACCAGATTAGATAAATTTATTACTAAACAAAACATTCTAAGTAACAGTCAGTATGGGTTTAGAGCAAAAAAACTCTACATCAATGGCTCTCATGGAAATAATGGAACAAATAACTACTGCTGTCGATCAAAAACAGTATTGTGTTAGTATTTTTGTTGATTTAAAAAAAGCATTTGATACTATTGACCACACTATTCTCCTTGAAAAATTAAATAAATATGGTATAAGAGGACCAGCATTACACTGGGTATCTAGCTATTTAAAAGATAGGAAACAGTTTGTACAAATAAATGGTGTAAGATCTGACTTGTGCAATATCACTTGTGGAGTTCCTCAAGGCTCTGTACTTGGACCAAAGTTATTTATTTTATATGTGAATGACTTAGTGAATGTATCAGGACTCCTCAAATGTGTCCTTTTTGCAGATGACACCACATTTTTTTGTTTGGGTAAAGATGTAAAACGGATGTTGGAACTGATGAAGACAGAATTTGATAAAATACAAACTTGGTTTAAAATTAATAAATTATTAAATTTAGATAAAACTAAATACATGATATTTAGTAACAAAAAGAAAACTGTTGACGATCCATTTAAAATTGAGGGTGTTGAGATTTGTAGAGTTAATGAGATGAAATTTTTGGGTGTAATCATTGATGAACAGCTAACATGGAAAAATCACATAAATTCTGTAAGAACAAAAATATCTAAATCTATTGCAGTACTATACAAAGTCAGGGAATTATTAAATGATAAAGCTCTGTACATGTTGTATAACACATTCATTGTTCCACATTTAATCTATTGCATTGATGTTTGGGGGAAAGCGTGTAAAACATTTACAAAACCTATTTTTATTTTACAGAAAAGAGCTGTAAGAATTATCACCAGAAAGCATTACAGTCACCCATCAAGCACATTATTTCATCAACTAAAGTTATTGAAGTTCCATGATTTGGTAGATTATAGTATTTTATCAGTTATGTATAGGGCTCAAAATAACACATTACCATTAAATATCCAAAGAAATTTTGTTAAAAGACAAAGTTGTTATAATCTTAAGGGGATAGAGATATTTGTCAAACCAAAATTCAGAACTAGTCTGAAGGGAAGGTCTACCTCAATCCAAGGAGTTGGATTGTGGAATGGTCTAGAGAGTGATGTAAAAAATGTCAAGTCAATGTGTACATTTAAGAAAAAGATCAAATCTAGATTGTTAAAAAAGTATATATGAAGTAGCTTAGTGTGTGTTTTTTATTAGAATTAGAAAAATTAGAAAGTTATTCATTTTGTTCTGTTACTTGAAAATTAATATGTCTGAAATAATTGTTTGAAAAAAGGGGCAGATATAATAAGATTTTTTCTTCTTTCTGCTGCCTTTCATTTTAAACTTTTTTGTATCTTTTTATATATTGTTATGGAATTGTTTTGTACTTTTTTTTAAAATGAATAAACTTCATACCATACCATACCATACCATACAGATCCTGGTGAGTGGAGGGAGCAATTTTATCCATGGCCAGGCACAATGGTGGAACCAGGGGGTGGCCAATGGTGGCCTTGACCACCATAGATTAATTTTCAGCCAACCTAAGGATCAACCTAATAATTTGAGGAAACTATACTTTTAAGCACAATAAAAACTAGAAAGCACAGTTTCCTCAAACAATAGGGGTGTTCGGTTTACACTTACATAAATACACACACATGCATGTGTGTTTGTGCATGCATGCGTGCGTGCGTGCGTGCGTGCGTGTGTGTGTATATACACACAGTGAGGAAAATAAGTATTGATCACCCTGCGACTTTGCAAGTTCTCCCACTTTGAAATCATGGAGAGGTCTGAAATTTTCATCTTGGGTGCATGTCCACTGTGAGAGACATAATATAAATTTTAAAAAATCCGGAAATCACAATGTATGATTTTGTAATAATTTATTTGTGTGTTACTGCTGCAAATAAGTATTTGAACACCTTTGAAAAATCAATGTTAATATTTGGTACAGTAGTCTTTGTTTGCAATGACAGAGGTCAAATGTTTCCTGTAGTGTTTCATCAGGTGTGCACACACTGCAGCAGGAGTTTGGTCCATTCCTCCACACAGATCTTCTCTAGATCAGCCAGGTTTCTGTACTGTCTCTGAGAAACACGGAGTCTGAGCTCCCTCCAAAGATTTTCTATAGGGTTTAGGTCTGGAGACTGGCTAGGCCACTCCAGAACCTTGATATGCTTCTTACAGAGCCACTCCTTGGTTCTCCTGGCTGTGTGCTTCGGGTCATTGTCATGTTGGAAGACTCTTCAATGCTCTAACTGAGGGAAGGAGGTTGTTCCTCAAAATCTCGCAATACATGGCCCCGGTCATCCTCTCCTTAATACAGTGCAGTCGTCCTGTCCCATGTGCAGAAAAACACCCCAAAGCATGATGCTTCCACCCCCATGCTTCACAGTAGGGATGGTGTTTTTGGGATGGTACTCATCATCCTTCGTCCTCCAAACACGGCGAGTGGAATTAAAACCATAAAGTTCTATTTTGGTCTCATCTGACCACATAACTTTCTCCCATGACTCCTCTGGATCATCCAAATGGGCATGAGCAAACTTAAGACGGGCCTGGACGTGTGCTGATTTAAGCAGGGGAAACTTCCGTGCCATGCATGATTTTAAATTATGACGTCTTAGTGTATTACCCACAGTAACCTTGGAAACAGTGGTGCCAGCTCTCTTCAGGTCATGGACCAGCTCCTCCCGTGTAGTTCTGGGCTGATTCCTCACCTTTCTTAGGATCATTGATACTCCACGAGGTGAGATCTTGCATGGAGCCCCAGTCCGATGGAGATTGACAGTCATGTTTAGCTTCTTCCATTTTCTAATAATTGCTCCAACAGTTGATCTTTTTCACCAAGCTGCTTGGCAATTGCCCCGTAGCCCTTTCCTGCCTTGTGGAGGTCTACAATTTTGTCTCTGGTGTCTTTGGACAGCTCTTTGGTCTTAGCCATGTTAGTATTTGGAGTTTTACAGATTGTGTGGGGTGGACCGGTGTCTTTATGCAGCTAACGACCTCAAACAGGTGCTTCTAATTTAGAATAATCAGTGGAGGTGGACTTTTAGAGGTGGACTAACAGGTTTTTGAGGACCAGAATTGTTGCTGATTGGCAGGTGTTCAAATACTTATTTGCAGCAGTAAAACACAAATAAATTATTTAAAAAATCATACATTGTGATTTACAGATTTTTTTTTAGATTATGTTTCTCACAATGAACATGAAGATGGAAATTTCAGACCCCTCCATGGTTTCTACGTGAGAGAACTTGCAAAGTCGCAGGGTGTTCAAATACTTATTTTCCTCACTGTGTATG
>NC_056498.1:74482759-74483151 GCF_014905685.2 Nematolebias whitei | reverse complement strand
TGTCTCTGGTGTCTTTGGACAGCTCTTTGGTCTTAGCCATGTTAGTATTTGGAGTTTTACAGATTGTGTGGGGTGGACCGGTGTCTTTATGCAGCTAACGACCTCAAACAGGTGCTTCTAATTTAGAATAATCAGTGGAGGTGGACTTTTAGAGGTGGACTAACAGGTTTTTGAGGACCAGAATTGTTGCTGATTGGCAGGTGTTCAAATACTTATTTGCAGCAGTAAAACACAAATAAATTATTTAAAAAATCATACATTGTGATTTACAGATTTTTTTTTAGATTATGTTTCTCACAATGAACATGAAGATGGAAATTTCAGACCCCTCCATGGTTTCTACGTGAGAGAACTTGCAAAGTCGCAGGGTGTTCAAATACTTATTTTCCTCA
>NC_056498.1:74481956-74482659 GCF_014905685.2 Nematolebias whitei | reverse complement strand
TATATATATATATATATATATATATATATATATATATACTTTTTTACCCCCTTCTTTCAGTTGCTCCCTTCATCAGGGGTCACCACAGCGAACTGTCGCACAAAGACTTGGTAATTATTTTTACGCTGAATGCCCTTCCTGACAACCACAGACCACTGAGCTACCACAGCCCTTTATGTGGAGCAGAGAGATGCCATTTAAGGTGTCCGGGGGAGCAGATGGTGGGGGTTAAGGGCCTTGCTCAGGGGCCCAGAATGGGGCAAATGAGGGTGGAGACAGGTGTGGGTGTTTCACCAATCTCACACACTTTTTGATGGTGTCAGTACCAGGAGTTGAACAGCGATCTCCCGATCACAGGCCCACCTTCTCTAGTAGTCCCTCACTACTTCGCAGTTCGACTTTCGCAGACTCGCTCTTTCACGGTTTTTCAAAGTAAGATTGGAGATGACTCACAATTGGCTGATTGATGGATGAACCATCTGATCAGCATGAATTTTTTATTCAAAATAAATTACTTTAAATTATTAAGCACCTGCTGCTCCTGTGTGCAGCACACGGGAGCAGGGAGAAGCTCCCTCCTTCATCATGTCATGTTCTCTGCAGCGGAGAAGTGGGCGTGGCCGGGAGCGCTGGCATGTGGCAGAAAGAGCAGCGATCATGACATGCTGTGCTCTTTTAAAGCATTTAGAGTTTAGAAACATTG
>NC_056498.1:74476266-74481856 GCF_014905685.2 Nematolebias whitei | reverse complement strand
ATATATATATATATATATATATATATATATATATATATATACATACTTATATTCAAAGTTTTTAGGCTCACATCATGAAGGGAAATATATGACATTGATACATGGGTAATTACCTATAGATATATATCTAATATGGCAGCACAGTGGCACAGTTGGTAGCGCTGCTTCCTCTCAGTGAGAAGATTGCTGGATTGAATCCCGGCCAAGAACCTTTCTGGGTGGAGTTTGCATGTTCTCTCCGTGCATGTGTGGGTTTTCTCCAGGTACTCCAGTTTCCTCCCACAGACTAAAAACATGCATGTAAGACTGATTGGTAACTCTAAATTGTCCCTAGGTGTGAGTGAGAAAGTGAATGTTTGTTTGTCTCGTTTGTCTCTATGTGTCCCTGTGATGGACTGGAGACCTGTCCAGGGTGTCTCCCACCTCTCACACAGTGACTGCTGGTTATGTGCACCAGTGACCCCCATGACCCGAAAAGGAAGAAGCGGGTAAAGATAACAGATGGATGCATATCTAATAATTACTTTGAGAGTTTAATTAAAATTTGTTTGGTGGTTTATGAGATATTTTGTTAATAAACAGTTGACTCCAAATAACTAATGTCAAATTTTTACAAAGATTTTGCACAATCTGTTAGAACTCAGAGTATGTGATGGCGCCCGGTCTCATCTACTCCCACACCAAATCTTTGGGCCAACATGTATATCTGATGAATTTTTACTAAAAACGATTAAAATATTTAAATAATCTTTATGTTAAAGCTGGTAAAGCTTCTGTGGCTAACACACTAGCATCATAATGAAAATCTGATACCCACCTGTTAAAACATAGTCGTAGTGGTGCACATTGTTCAGTTTGATTCCTTCATAAAGAACGTGCAGCTCGTCTGCTGTCAACACCTGGCCTTTCCAATGAGAATAACCTTAAACAGAAGGGAAACAAAAAGAAGAGCTCAGTTATTGTGTTTCAAAATAAAAGACGGATGAGTCTTTTTCACAATATTTTTCCCATTTTTCCACAAATGTTTTGCTAGCTATTTACTTCTGTTGGGCTGTTTCAGAAATTCATACACACAAAAGTATAATTCAGTTCCTTTTTGCTTTTAGCTAGACTTTTGCTACTTTTAGCTTTTAGTTAGAATTTTGCTAATCTTAACTTTATTTTGCTATTCTGTGACTTTTACCTTTGAAATATCATTTTGCTACTTTTGGCTTTTAGCTAGCCTTTTGCAAATTTTAGCTTTTTGTTAGCATTTTGCTCCTTTTATTATTGAGATGCCATTCTGCTACTTTTGATTTTTAGCTAGCATTTTGCTACTTGTAGCTCTTAGTTAGTATTTTTGCTACTTTTAGCTTTCAGATGCTATTCTGTTACTTTTAGCTTTTAGATATCATTCTGCTACTTTTGGCTTTTAGCTAGCCTTTTGGTATTTTTAGCTTTTAGCTAGTTCTGAATCTTGAAGACTTTAGCTGTCCTTTTCTTACTTTTTTAACCTTCTCTTTATTATTTTATTACATTTTCAAAAAACAATCAGCAAAAACAATGTAACACCCCCATACTGGCTCCTACCCCCCAACAGACATGTTTAAGACCTCTGTAATCCATAAAAAAACCTCTGTAATCCAGCTTGAATATGTAGGTGTAGCTGCAGATTTCCAATTTAGCAGTATTAGCCTCCTGGCCAATAGATTGTGAAAACTATTAGGTCTTTTTTAGAGGAGAGAGAGCAAGAGAAGTAGACCATACCTATAACAAGGCAGTTATCACATTAAGAACAATGTTTTCTTCATTTACATTAGACATCATAAGTAAAACCTAAAAACGTGTGAGTAATTTGCTTTGACCTGTTGGCATTGCTTACTCAGAGGTGACACGGTGTCAAATAGTTATCAAGCCTGGCTTTCGGTGTAGTGTGCAGTAGACATTGCATGAAAGTGTGCCTAGCACTGATTGACCTGTGTACCCTCTTTAAAAACTCCTCCCCAAAATAATCTGAAATCAGGTTCCATGTCCGTTTCTCCCAAACGGTTAATGGAAAGAAAATGTTAAGAACAATTTAAAAAAAACAGAGGAGTTAGGAAGAGGAAATAATAGTTGCGATGAGCTACAAACTTGTTGTCCAGCTTGGAGGTATCTAAAAACATATTCTTTAGGAAGACAGAATTTATTTGCCAGCTGTTAAAAAGTAGAACCAATACACAAATCTCTCCTGGTTTTTATATCTAAACTTGCCTATGTACGTGTCAGCTAAAATGAACCCAGATTCAAAGACAGGTGATCACGATCACACACTACAAGTAGAAGAGTGAAGAAGTGATTATAGTAATGTTGTCAGTGCTATCAGATTAGCAGAAGTTATTTCCATGAACAGGGGCAGCACGGTGGCGCAACTGGTAGAGCTGCTGCCTCTCAGCGAACAGGTCCCTGGTTCAAACCCCGGTCCAGGGGCCTTTCTGGGTGGAGTTTGCATGTTCTCTCTGTGCATGCGTGGGTTTTCTCCGGGTACTCCGGTTTCCTCCCACAGTCCAAAAACATGCATGTTAGGCTGATTGGTAACTCTAAGTTGTCCCTAGGTGTGAGTGAGAGAGTGAATGGTTGTTTGTCTCGTTTGTCTCTATGTGTCCCTGTGATGGACTTGCGACCCGTCCAGGGTGTACCCCGCCCCTCGCACAGTGATCGCTGGACATGGGCACCAGCGACCCCCATGACCCAAAATGGAATAAGCGGGTAAAGAAAATGGATGGATGGATTTCCATGAACACCCATTATAGGGGGAAAGTAATTCCCCTTATACTAATAACAATATTGCAAATTTCTTATGTTCGTTGCCCAGCACAAGAGAGTTAGGATTAGATATTGAGATAATGTTGGTTTGTCATAACTGAGACCCAACACATTCTCTGAGCACTGAGACATCTTGTGAGAGCTCACGATAGTACACACACAAAAAAATCCAAAACCAAAATAGCTACAACTCCGTCTATTTTCAAAAACAATTTTAGTTTAAACTCAAACAGTCACAAATGAATGGTGGTCATTTGTTAAGATTTAGTAGTTATTTTTTAATTATTTTGGCTTGACGAAATGTACCAGTTTTATTTTTAAGTACTTTTATGTTCCATCAAAGTTAAGTCAGGTCCTCTGGACAGTTTTTTTTGTTGAAATGTTTCGTCTTTCATCCAAAAGACTTCATCAGTCCGAGGAGCAACAAAAACTCAGTCTTACTTCTTTCAAAAAAAGAAACCGTCCAGAGGACCTGACTTAACTTTATTGGATTTTTCTACCTGGATTATTGAGCATGAACTTTGATGTTTTGAACCACTTTAGACATGACTGCCTCAAACGAGTCAGCGGGGGAGAGGGCAGACTCCAGAAATCATCTGAGCACCATCAAACTGGTTGACCCACTATGTGGAGGCGCTGTTTAAAAGACTGAGTTTGTTGTGGCTCCTTGGACTGATGAAGTCTTTTGGATGAAAGACAAAATATTTCAACAAAAAGAAACAGTCCAGAGGACCTGACATAACTTTAATGAATTTTTCTACCTGGATTATTGAGCATGAATCAGGATACTTTTATGTTGTTGTATTACTTTGAGTACAAAAACTCTATGGTACTGACTGACAAAAAAGGACAGGGAAGTTGTTTGGTCGGATGAAGACCACCCCCAACAAACACTCCCCGTTTCTGTGTGTTACACAGGCGATTAAAAAAAAGATTTTGCATCATTTGTGTGACGTGAGCACCATGTTTGATGACTGTCTGACATGCTTGCTGAGGGCTGATGATGCGGGTTTCAGGTGAGTCACAGCCAAGTCACATGGTGACGGTCTTTGGAGGGGGGGGGGGGGTGTCAAGTTGCTAAGCAACAAGCCAGGGGAAAGCCAAAGGGGCTAAGAAAAAGAGATGAGCATTCAAAGCAGTGCTGAGTGTGAGAAAGAATGAAGGCAGAGCAGATAAGAGCTGGCTCTGTCGTCACCAAACGCTGCTGTCGCAATCCCAACGTCTGCTGCAGTTTGCTGTGCCGCGTCACTCCATCTTCCTCACTGTTGTTTTTTGCTCTCATTCATTTGTTTCGACTTTCAAATTTCAATGTGATCGTGTTTGCTCTCTCTTTTCAGAGGTCTACTTCAATATGTCACACCGAATAACTCTCTCCACATAGAGATTACAAATCATCGTCTCCAATACACAAGATTTGATTAGGCATCTCTGGCATTTTTATATGAAGGTCAGTCAGACAAATTTACACCAAAGATGGAGAAGCTCTCAGTCCTCAACTCTGTCATTCCTATGCACACAGACAGATTTGTTCCTACCTCTTTGTTAAAGAAAGAAAAACCCACAAAGGTCCATAGAAATCTAAGGAGAGAGTTGTCTCAGAATATAAGACTATCTCCAAGCAGTTTGTTGTTGCTGTGACTATAGCCACCCAAATTATTCAGAAGGTTAAGGTCCACAGGAATGGAGACAACCTTTTCTGAATGTGTCCACAAGACGAAAACTGATGATGGATTGAAGAGACAAAAATAAAAAAGGAACAGTAACGAAAGGGCTCCGGACCAACTTCCATTGAGATCAGAGGTGAACTCCAGGGTCAAGGTTCATCAGTGTCAGATCCCACCATCAGTCAGTGTTTGAGCAAATGTGGACTACAGGGAAGATGACGGAGGTGTGCACCAAATCAAAATGAGAGCACCGCATATGGCGCATTATACGCCTGTCGACAAGCTAAATAAATATATTTACATTTGTTATTTTTTGTCGAAGCTACAACGAACTGCTGCAGAGGTACCAAAAAGCCACAAAAGGCTTGAGAGGCACAGATTGCACACAACTGTAATAGACCAACCGTCCTCACCTTCTCTTGTTGTTGGGAATCAAAGCTATGCTGCCTTGTTGTATTTATGGGATCAGAATGTGAGAACTAGAGATGTGGAGCTTAGGTTCTGCCTATTCCTCTGCACATAAACATGATGTCACTTCACAGTCTGAGGTGTATTTTGTCTATTTTTGAAAGGGTCAATTTTCCGTCTATTTACATGAAGAGGGAAGGACTTAAAATATCTGTATGGAGACCAGTGTTTGAGGATCTGGAACACTTCCAGCTTCAATGTCGGGGTTCCCATATTGGAACATTGTAATATACAGCATTTGGACAAAATGGGTCATGAAACACCAAGTGGGGGGTCAGTAGTTGCAACTGTCTGTACTGTCTTTAAGTCCTTGTTTCCATGGTTTGTTAAAGGAATATTTATGCACAGACCAGCAATAGGGCAGTCACAAGACGCTACCATTGATTTTTTTATGGGTCAAAAATTAAAATGTTTGGAAACCACAGTCTTTAAACTTGTGGAGGTAGAAAGATAATTTTACTCACAGCATTTCAGTCTTGAAAGGCTGTTTTGACTTGTTTGTCTCGTCTTATTTATATATACAGTAGTCTCTCATTCATTGCGGGGGATCCATACCCTGAAGCCCCGCGGTAAGTGAAAACCATGAAGTAGGAATATTAGTACAAGTAGTAAGTAGGAGTTTATTTTAGAATATATATATACATACAAATATATATATGTATATATATATATAT
>NC_056498.1:74438533-74476166 GCF_014905685.2 Nematolebias whitei | reverse complement strand
TATATATATATATATATATATATATATATATATATATATATTTACACACACACACACACACCACACGTGTGTGTGTGTGTATTGTTGCTGTGTAGGTGACCACCCCCTGGTGCAATCATTGCACCTGGTGGTAGATAATAGTTACTCCCTCCACTGGCCAGGATTTGTCACTCTGTGCTGCCTCGAACAAGCAAAAATAAATAAAAAAGTGAAAACTATCTCTGCTCTTCTCCACAGTGTCACGCCTACACACTTGAATATCTTGCACCATAAACATTGAGCTGGTGAAGATTCTCAGTCATCCAGGACACGATGAATTCAAAAAGCGTTCAATACAAAAACAACTGGACTTTATTTGTAACATAAACATTAAGGTTTACTTGAATTCCCTGTTCAACTCGAGTCCAGAAAAACATTTGTTTTCAAAATTACAAACATTCACTATTCAAATCCCTCAGTGATGAGGGACATTGGCATATTATATTTAAACTTTTTGCCTACTGTTTTTTTTTAAATCCACATATGATACAACTTTTACAGAATCTAACATTTCTGAAAGTTTAATTTCTTTTTCTTCCCTTATTGAAACGTTTTATTGACTTAGTTTTGATGTAAGGAACTTTACACGTCCCGTATGAATACGATATTTCATGTGTGTATGTGTGTGATGTGTTCAGGGTATACCAGAGACACGTCCTTCTTGGAGATGGTGGTGGACATTGTTCAGGAGCTAAAGAGAGCCAATCCTAACCTGGTTTATGGTGAGCAACTGTTTTAATGTATTGATCAAATTTTATTATAGTGTTAAACATTAACTTTAGTTTTTATGGCAGAAAAGTGTTGTCTGAAAGCTACTCTGTATTCTTGATTTGTTAAAAAAACAATGCTTCATAATGTTCATGATTTACAAGCTCTTCTTTTAGGCTGATTGTTTTCTTGTTATCATTTTTCAATTTTTGGATGAAAACAGGTTTGTTGATCAGAACAGATTTTTACAGTGTTATTTTTACAGTAGAGAATAAAAATCTGCAGGAATTAGACAACTGTCCACTTTCACCTTACAGCAAGTCAAACTGTGCTCTACCAATGCCTTACTAAAGTATTCACACCCAACACAAAGCAGCACATCATTATGGAATAGAAGGAAATTTGTGGTAAATGGTAAATGGACTGTACTTATATAGCACCTTTCTATCTGATCAAGATACTCAGAGCGCTTTACACTACAATCTGTGTCCTCATTTACTCATTCATACAGCACTCTACTAGATCTCTACAAAGCTAATGGAACAAATCATTCTAAAGAGAATAATAAGTGTTTCATCACATTCATACACTGATGGGACACACATCGGAGGTCTTGCCCAGGGACACTTCAGCATGACTGCTGATGTATTCGAACCTCCAACTCTTTCATTGGAGGATGACTGCTCTAACCACACAGCCACAGCAGCCCTTGAATCATGGTTTCAAAAAGTTTTTACAAAGAAAAACCTGAGACGGGTGGTGTGCGTTTATGATCGTACCCCCTGAGTCAATACTTTGCAGAACCATCTTTTGCTGCAATTCCAGCTTCGTCTCTACCAACTTTGTTCGACAAAAGACTGGAATCTTTTTGTAAAACAAGTCAAGCTTTGGATTGAGAGTATGTGTGAGCATCTATTTTCAAACATTGTCACAGATGCTCAGTTGGATTTAGGTTTTGACTTCGACTGGGACATTCTAACAAATGAATACTGTATGCCTAAATATAAACCATGTGGATGGTCGAAGACCACGAGGAAAGAAACGTGTCAGGAGACAGAAGGAAAGGAGGAAAGTGAAGAATGTAGGACTGAGGGTGGCAACTCTAAATGTGGGGACAATGACAGGCAAAGGTAGAGAGCTGGCTGACATGATGCATAGAAGGAAGGTAGATGTTTTTTGTATCCAGGAGACCAAGTGGAAGGGCAGCAAGGCTCGCAGCATTGAAGCAGGATTTAAACTGTTTTACCAGAGAAATGGAGTAGGGGTGCTCCTGAAGGAGGAGTTGGCAAAGAATGTAGAAGAGGTGAAAAGATTGTCAGATATGGTGATGTGTCTGAAGGTAGACGTAGAAGGTCTGATGTTAACTGTTGTCAGTGGTTATGATTAGATTAATCCAGTTTCTGATGTCTGACCAAAGACTTTGCATTGACATCCATCCATCCATTATCTTTTACCCACTTCTTCCATTTTGGATCACGGGAGTCGCCGGTGCCCATGTCCAGCAATCACTGTGCGAGGGGCAGGGTACACCCTGGACGGGTCACAAGTCCATCACAGGGACACATAGAGACAAACAACCATTCACACTCTCACTCAAACCTAGGGACAATTTAGAGTTACCAATCAGCCTAACATGCATGTTTTTGGTCTGTGGGAGGAAACCGGAGTACCTGGAGAAAACCCACGCATGCACGGAGAGAACATGCAAAGTCCACCCAGAAAGGGCCCCTGGACCGGGATTTGAACCAAGGACCTGCTTGCTGAGAGGCAGCAATTCTACCAGTTGCACCACCGTGCTACCCGGCTACATGATATATCATATTTATTATTTTAAAACGATTCTCCTTCACTTTAGGAGATTTAGGTCATTTGATAAATTTAGAATGAGCAGAAGTCATTCTGGTTTTATGATTTATACTGGGAGGTTTCTTGAAGGAATCTTTGTCATAATCAGTAAATCCTTTGTCGCAAACATTCATTGATGATCTTATTTCATATGAAGTCAACTAAGTTACATTCATTTAATTATAATGTGGGCATCAAATCGTCACCTTTGATGATATTTTTAATTAATTGAATCAGCTGTTGGTCAGGCTACTTCTTGTTGTGCCTTTAACTCTAAAATAGTTACTGAATCAAGTGTTTACTTATGCAGGTAAAACTAGATGTTATACAACCATTAAAATACACCAGAATGCAGGAAATGGCATCTACTTTATTCAAATTTTGGGGGGGAGGACTCCCAGACCCCCCCCATCAGTGTGCCCCCCACCCCCCACATTACAAATGCTTCTGACACCAATGTCCAACACGTTGCTAAACAAGTGCACGTGGTGTCATGTGGTGTTCAAAGTGTGTTCAAACTTAACTCAGTCTTGATGATTTGCATCAACAAGTAGCATTTATAGTTCTATGAGCATTTGGATTTTATACGTTAAAAATCCATCCATCCATCCATCCATCCATCCATTTTCTTTACCCGCTTATTCCTTTTTGGGTCACGGGGGTCGCTGGTGCCCATGTCCAGCAATCACTGTGCGAGGGGCGGGGTACACCCTGGACGGGTCGCAAGTCCATCACAGGGCCACATAGAGACAAACGAGACAAACAAACATTCACTCTCTCACTCACACCTAGGGACAATTTAGAGTTACCAATCAGCCTAACATGCATGTTTTTGGACTGTGGGAGGAAACCGGAGTACCCGGAGAAAACCCACGCATGCACGGAGAGAACATGCAAACTCCACCCAGAAAGGCCCCTGGACCGGGGTTTGAACCAGGGACCTGCTCGCTGAGAGGCAGCAGCTCTACCAGTTGCGCCACCGTGCTGCCCTACGTTAAAAATACACTTGATATTTAGAATTTGAAGTATATTTACTGTATATTATGGTAATTTATTCTGTATTTTGCCAGATTATGTAATTCTGGGGTCGTGATGATGGGGCCCTTGAAGATTGTTGCCCAGGGTACAGCGAAGTGTTAATCTGGCCCTGACTGCATCTTTACCCTGGCAGAGTTGCTAAGAGATCATGAGCATCTGACTACCCAGTGAAGTCTTACAACTATGTTCCCTGGGATGTTCTGTGGGGGTGCTGTGGGATTGTGTGGGTTTCTGGGGTCACTGAAGGACTTTCAGGTCCCTGTAAAACCAAAGCAATAGCTGTGTGCCTTATTTGTGGATAGTTGTCAGTTTTTATCTCATGAATTCAGTCAAGACGGCCACGGCTCAAAATAACACTTTACTTCAACACGTATAGGAAGAACGTACGGTTCTAACAGTGACTGCAGCACGTTTCTAAACACTGCTTTACTTTTATTTGTTGAGTTTTCTGTTCCACTGGGAGCTGAGGTCAAAGATGGCATCAGTCAAAATGTGAAGGAACTTTATGTCCATACAGTGTCACGTTCAGTGCCTTCATGTGACATTCTTAATTTACTTTACTGATAACTTACTGCCTGCTTTAAAGCAGCATTTTGTGGATTTGAGCCAACATTTGAAAATAAATGATTCACTGATGATTAAAGATAAATTTGTTATTAAAGGCAAGTTGTTTTAGAAGAGGTGTTTGTCTCATTTTTGGCAGAAAAATGTTTCCAACTTTGTTTTCTGTTACCACAAAGTAGACAGAAGCACCAAAAAGGACCTAAACAAATCCAGTAAAGTGAGAAACTTGTATTTATGTTGAATTTAAAGGTCAAGAAAAGTTGTAGCGCCACCTTCTGGACAAGTCCTTCAATCTTCACTTTATTGGAGCACCTACAGTGATATGAATTTATTACAGTTAACTTAGGAAATTAATTAAACACTTCTTAAAGAGCTTCTTGTTTCTCAGTTTGAAGACTTAAATGATTATCAGAGGCTTTTCTCAGTCTTTCCAGTTTTTATGGAGCTCAGATCTTCAGCCTCGTGGCTCCCATCCCTGCAGGGTTTGTGTAATCTTGTTCCTGTCTGAGGTCTCTTTGTGTTCATCCTTTCAGTTTGTGACCCCGTCCTCGGTGATCATGGATCTATGGTGAGATGTTCAACAACTCCGCACACTTATCTGTTATAGCTGTAATGGTTCCTGTTCTGATTTGAACAGAGCTTGTATGTGTCCAGTTGTCCAGCTGCTTCAGGGAGAATTAATTTTTTTTACTGTTAATTTTAAGAAATCTAACACAACAAGAAAACAATGAACTGACATGACTTTTTTAAGCTTATTTCAGTTGTGTGTTTCCTACGGTTTTAATTTGGACTTGTCTGTTTCACAGTACGTTCCTCAGAATCTGTACCCGGTCTACAAGAACAAGGTGGTTCCTGTTGCCGACATTATCACTCCGAACCAGTTTGAAGCTGAGTGAGTGTTTTCAAAAGATTATTGATTTTGTAACGTTCTTTTAGGTGTAACAAGAGACTTAAAAAAAGTTATTATAACTAACTTGTTACTGCATAAATGTGAAACAAAAAAAAGCTCAGACCGGTCCAGACATCTCTTTCCACTTCTGGCTCTTCTGGGAGGACTCCAGGGTGTTCCCAGGCCAACAGAGAGACGTGGTCTCTCCAGCATGTCCTGAGTCTTCCCCAGACACTTTCATTAATATTTATTAATAAAATCCAAAACAATTTGCATCCATTCTGGATTATACAGGTGTGTGGTAACACAGCACCAAAATGGAAAGACATCAGCAATGACCTGAGAGAAGCAGCTGCTGCTGCCCATCAATCTGAGAAAGGTCAAAAGTCATTTCCAAACTATTTAGAGTCTTTCATTTTGCAGAGAGAAAGAATGTTCTCAACAGGAAAGCACTCATAGCAGCTGCCAATTTTACAAGGAATGGACATCCCAGAAAATTCACCCAGAGGTCAGACTGTACAGTGCTCAGAGAAATGACAAAAACCCGACAGCTCCATCTCAGACTCTACAGGCCTCAGTTAACAGGTCAAAGGTTAAGGGTTATAACAGGATAATTAGAAAATGACTGAACAATTCATTCATTCAACCTTTATTTGTAAAGGTTAGTTCCCATGAGCCTCGAGGAGTCATTTACAATTATGGCTTGTTTGGAAGGGTTTGTCTCTAAAAGAACATGGCAGCACCACTTAGGTTTGGAAAGTTTCATCTGAATGAACCACAAGATGTCTGGACCAGTAGCTGCTTTGCCACTGGTAACTAGAACTCCACTCAGTTCTCGTCTTATGGGTTCTTCTCAGGTGTAGGTAAATTGCCACAGTGACTTGTTTCCCTGCTCTGTAGGCAAAATCGTCATTGCAAAGTGGGCGGGACTGTAATTGTATTCCGACTAATTGTTTTAGCTTATCCTAGCACTGATTACAGGTCGGGGTGTAGCCATGCTGCACCATCCTCTCTAATGTCTTGCAGTAAATTCACTTGTTTCTTGTAGCGTCATCCAGCTCACACTGAATCCTCTGATCTGCCAATAAAGAGAAAGGTCTGGACCTCATCGTTGGTCCACAGCACTGTTTTTGGAGATTACTTACTGAACTAGAAACTAGAAGAATAAAACTAACTGGGCGGGTTATCCAGTAATGTAGCTCCACTGGCCAATCAACAGCTGCTGCCTGCATACGTCAGAATGGTCACCATGGAGCAGTTTGTTGGAACCACAAACAAGATGATGGTCCCATAAACTGGGCTGAGTGGGGGTGGGCACTGACAGTGGGCAGACCCTCAACTGGTGCGGTGTGTTTCAGAACCGATGAGTAGAGACAGTAGCAAAGCGCCAATAGTCTTCTGGATGCATGAGACCAAAGCAGAGATATTTACCCACAATGCACAGCTGCATGTTTGGAGAAAACCAAACATGGCACATCAGCACAGTAACCTCATGATAACTGTCAGCACGGTGGTGGAGGCCTGATCATCTGGGCTTGAATGATCTGGGCGCCTTGCAGTCACTGAGTCAACCATGAACTCTGATTTATTTTTATTTTTAATTTTTTATATAACTTTAGTTTTGTCTGTATGATGTCAGCTGTCTCTACAGTTATTTACACACAACTCACAGTTTGACTCCAGCTGTTTTCAAATGATAAATCTTTGCAGCAGTATTTTAGTCTAGAGTATTTGTTTTCTCTCCAGAGAGTTTGAGTATTTTAAAATAGTGGGAAAAAAGGCACAAAAATTATGTTAACGGGGCAAACAAAAAAAAAGGGGGGTGGGGTTTCTGTCTTCTTGACTTTGTTTGTTTGTGTTTTAGATTACTGACAGGAAAAAACATCAGCACGGAAAAAGATGCTGTGGAGGTAACGGTTAATATTCTTGTCTGATTTCTTCCTTTCTTTTGTTTTTGTCAGAAGAAGTTTCTGCTTCAGCCTTTAGTTTTTTATGGTGTGTGTCTGTAGGTAATGGACCTTCTCCACGCTATGGGCCCAGACACGGTGGTCATCACCTCCTCTGATCTCCCCCCCAGACTGGGAGACCGTTTTCTCGTGTCTCTGGGTAGCCAGCGTCACGGTACGAAATATAATCTGGATAGGAATGTTTCTGACTCTGATTTAACATTTTGCATGTAACGTAAATAGATCGAATACTACCAAAAACAGAGTGTTTTGTTTTTCCTCTGCTGGTCAGTTCGTCCGGACGGCAGCAGGACGACACAGAGAGTTCGAATAGAAGTTCCTAAAGTGGACGCCGTCTTCGTAGGAACTGGAGATCTGTTTGCTGCCATGCTGCTGGCGTGGACACATCACTACCCTACTGACCTAAAGGTACCCAAACAAACATATGCATTAAAAACCCATCAGTCCAAAGAGCAACATACAGTAATCACTTTATCATTGGTCCTCTGCTTCTTTCAGACAGCTTGTGAGAAGACTTTTTCAGTGATGCACCACGTCATCCAAAGGACCATATCTTACGCTCATGGTAAGATCATTAGATTCTTGGTATCGGTCAAAATACAAAAGAGCATGAGTAGCATCTACTGTATTCAGTGTCTGCATTCATCTCAGTTTTTATGAGAATCTGGAATGTAGTTTTTAAATCTTTCAATAATTTGTAGATTTTAAAGAGTTTCTAAGTTGTTATCACACTGAAAAAATGTTATAAGCTGTCATTTGTCTTTCTTTTACCTCCTCGTTTTCCCCTCAGAATTAGCAGGTCCCGGTCGGCGGCCCAGTCCACCCCAACTGGAGCTGAGAATGATTCAAAGTAAAGCTGACATAGAAGACCCTGCAATAGTAACGGAGGCCACGCTCATATCCTAACATTAACATCTCATAGACTCACACTAACTTTCACCCATAAACCTGTCAAACACGGTAACTCGTTCAAAAAATCTCTTCATCTGTAAACTTCAACACCTCATCTTCTAGGCTCCTTAAACACATTCGTGTTGTAACTCCTTTCCCTGTAATTTACCCCTGAAAGTCTTCAGAAAAACAAACCGTCAACCTGCAATGTGCAAGCCGTCTCACCCTGACCCGTTTAGAACCAGAGCCATGGATAGACCGAACATTTGGTCTAGTTGGACTGTGACTGTTGTTTTTCTTTAATGTGCTTTCTTTCTTTTTTTAGGGGGGAGTGATAATAATTCTTGCACTGATGCTAAATTTGATTCTAAAAGCACAAAACATATAAAACCCAACATAACGAGGCAACATTTTTCTGGTTTCACCTCTGCAGAAATGTGGTAACATTTCAAACACAGTAAGGCCACTTAGAGCTCACATGCACTGCAGTAAACGCCACAAAAACAAACATTTAGAGTATCGCTGAAGAATCACTGAAACAAATATCTCTAAACTCAAAAACGTTGGCACGTTGCGTAAAATGGGAATAAAACAGAATGCAATGAATTGAAAACCTCATAAACCCACATTTGTCCCATGTTTTGTGTCGGACAATACATCAGACTAAACCTCTCCTGTTTAGAACAGTTAAGATTCCTAAATTTATTTCAATATTCAGCCCTGTGATGAACTTCTGACCTGCCCAGGGTGCACCCCATCTCTCACAGAATCAATACTGTGGATACAGTGGTGCTTGAAAGTTTGTAAACTCTTTATAATTTTGTATATTTCTGCATAAATTTGACCTCAAACATCATCAGATTTTCACACAAGTCCTAAAATTAGATAAAGAGAACCCAGTTTATCAAATGAGACAAAAATATTATACTTGGTCATTTATTTATGGAGGAAAATGACCCAATATTACATATTTGTGAGTGGTAAAAGTATGTGAACCTTTGCTTTCAGTATCTGGTGTTACACCACCACCACCCCCACCCCCCCATGCAGCAATAACTGCAAGTAAACGTTTCTGGTAACTGTTGATCAGTCCTGCACACCGACCCATTCCTCCGTATGAAACAGCTTCAACTCTGGATGTTGGTGGTTTCCTCACATTAACTGCTGCTTCAAGTCCTTCCACAACATCTGGATTGGATGAAGGGCAGGACTTTGACTTGGCCATTCCAAAACATGAACTTTATTCTTCTTGAACCATTCTATGGTAGAACCACTTGTCACTGTCTTGCTGCATGATCCACCTTCTCTTGACATTCAGTTCATGGACAGACGTTCTGACATTTTCCTTTAGAATTCTCTGATATAATTCAGAATTAATTCTTCCATCAATGATGGCAAGCCGTCCTGGTTCAGATGCAACAAAACAGGCCCAAACCATGATACTACCACCACCCTGTTTCACAGATGGGGTCAGGTTATTTTGCAGGAATGCAGAGTTTTCCTTTCTCCAAACAAAACACTTTTCATTTAAACCCAAAAGTTTTAATTTGGTCTCATTCATCCACAAAACATTCTTCCAACAGTCTTCTGGCTTGTCCACGTGATCTTTAGCAAACTGCAGACGAGCAGCGATGTTCAGTGTCTTTCTTCTTCAATCCTCCATGCACACCATTGTTGTTCAGTGTTCTCCTGATGGTGGACTCATGAACATTAACATTAATGTGAGAGAGGCCTTCAGTTGCTGAGAAGTCACTCTGGGGTCCTTTGTGACCTCGCCGACCAGTCCACGCCTTGTTCTTGGAGTGATCTTTGTTGGTCCACCACTCCTGGGGAGGGTAACAATGGTCCTGGATTTCCTCCATTTGTACACAATCTGTCTGACTGTGGATTGGTGGAGTACAAACTCTTTACAGATGGTTTTTAACCTTTTCCAGCCTGATGAACATCAACAACTCTTTTTCTGAGCTCTTCAGAAATCTCTTTTGTTCCTGCCATGATCCACTTAAACTAACATGTTGTGAAGAGCAGATGTTGATAGATCCTGTTTTTTAAATCAAACAGGGTGACCACTCACACCTGATCATCATCCATTGATTGAAAACACCTGACTCTTATTTCATCTTTAAATTAACTGATAATCCTAGAGGTTCACAAACTTTTACTACTAACAAATATGTAACATTGGATCATTTTCCTCAATAAATAAATGACTGAGTATAATATTTTGTCTCATTTGATTCACTGGGTTCTCTTTATCTAATTTTAGGACTTGTGTAAAAATCTTATGATGTTTTAGGTCAGATTTATGCAGAAATATAGAAAATTTTAAAGGGTTCACAAACTTTCAAGCACCGCTGTACTTCTCATACACGGATCTTTGGAAGTAAATTATGTGAGCATTTGTAAAAAAAAAAAAAAAAAAATATATATATATATATATATATATATATATATATATTATTTGAATAGATAAAATAAATTAATAAAAATATAAATCCACACTGCTCTGTTTTAAGTAAAACTCTGATATCATAGTCAGCTGAGAAAGTGCTGTACCCAGACCTGTAACCAGAGACAATCCCAGCACTCTGTAGTTCTCACAGCCACACAGAATATAACAATGAGCTCCAACATCTGGATGTTGTTCTAAAACCTCTATATACTTTTCTGCATTGATGATGCCTTTCCAGATGTGTAAGCTGCCCAGGTCAGAGGCACTGATGCACTCCCATACCATCAGAGAGGCAGGCTGTTGACCTGTGCTGGTAACAGGCCGGACTGTGCTTCTCCTCATTAGCACAAAGGACGTGGCATGTGTGGTTTCCAAAAATAATTTCAAATTTTAATTAATCTGACCACAGAACAGTTCTCCACTTTGACTTGGTCCATTTGAAATGATCTTTGGTCCAGAAAAGAAAACAGTGGTTTTAATGATATTCATATACAATGTCTTCTTTGCCTGATAGAGCTTTAGCCATCATTTGTAGCTGGTACTTTGAACTGATTACAGACAAGTGTTCCTGAAGCAATGCAGTGATGTCCAGAACAGAACCAGAGCTGTTTTTAATTCAGTGGCCCCTGAGGGCCCAAAGATAGACTCATGTTATGAACTGTATGTGATGGGATTTTCAAAGCTATCCCCATTTGTCATTGAGGAACATTACTCTGAAACTGTTCCACTAATTTTAGACACAGTTTTTGAAGACTAGTAAACCTCTGTACTTCTGAGCGATTCAGCCTCTCTAAAATGCTCTTTTACACCCAGTGCTCTTATTGACCTGCTGCCAGTTAATCTAAATAGTTGCACAAAGCTCCTCTAGCTGTTTTTAATCCATTCCATTTCAGGGTAATTCACAGTTTTCAACATTTTCACAAGCGTACAAACTGTATGCTGGTGGGGGGAGGGGCCAAGGTCTGGTGTATGCTTTTCAAAATGAAAAAAGTGTTGACTGTTTTTTGATGCACCTTATATAAATCAACATGCTGCTATTCTCCCGCATATCAAATATTGACACACCATCTAATGTACTGTGAGCTCAGCTGTGAGCCCTTCTCCATCTCAAAGCGCTCAAAGCAGAGACACACTGCAAACAGTACAGTTTGGCCTAGGACGTCATGCGCACAGCCGCTGCTGATCCAGCTCTCGCTGACAGACCTGCATCACACCTCAACCTCAGTGGGACTTTCGTATCTAAAATCTAACTTTAAATTAAATGTTAATGTGTTCGGAGCATCATCGTCATCGAACAGACATGTCCAACTTGCACATGTGATCAAATTCCTGGTCCTTGAGAGAGCATGCCGTTGTGGGAGCGTGCAGCCTGTTTGAGTGTCTCTGCAAGACTTGAAACAATATTAACACTAAAATACAAATATTTGTCGGCTCCAGATTACAGCAAAGCTGTGTGTCCGTTTATCTTTACTTTATTTTACCTCAAACTCACAAAGTTCTCTCTGTGAGAGAGTCAGTTTCAGGTGTTTGTAGTTTATCATAAATATCTTTATCTGTACGTTTGAAACTATTTATACATGTGTGCAAATGTAGAATGACATGAATTTTACCTAAGCACAATATCCATGTAAGCACATGTGTTTTATGTCTCAGCTATACTTATAATAAAATGTGTTTTATAAAAGTCAACATTTTTCTGGACACTTTTGGAGGGGAGAGGGAAGGGTTTCCAAAAATATCCCATTTTGTCTGCTTGTGAAAATGTTGAAAATTGTGAATACCCTCTTACAGCCTTTTGGTTCCTCTGTTATGTACATATTTTAGTTGAAACGTTTGATACATTTACTTTGTTCCATTGATTTAAATGTGATTATAAGAGATTAGCAAATTATTGCATTCTGGTTGTAATTTACATTTTACACAATGTTTTAATATTTCAGAGTTAGGATTGTATTTAGAGTAAAGACCAAACTTCATGTGTTCCCTCAGAGGGCCTTCTCACCAGTTACCCCTCAGTGATTCTTCTCACCAGTGTCCCACAGTGGGCCTTCTCACCTGTTGCCCATAGGCAGGATAAATGCTTCTGTTAGACTAGAAAGATCAAACTTAGTTAATCTGTGGCTCCACCCACCACTAACTGACCCCGCCCTCCCAGTCTTACAGCAGTGATGTAATGGTGACCAAATCCTAAAACACCCTGAAAGCATAAAGAAAAAAAAGAAGAAAAAAAAAAACGCACAATGTATAGTAAATGTATAGATGTTGTATTATAACTGTATCGGACCATCTGTACGATATCGGATCTGTCGTTCGGACCATTGTGTTAATGCTTCTGTACTTGAGACTATGTCACTAACAGACACATCTGGGCTAATTGTGGCACAGCTGGAAACATCAGAGGCTTCAGTCGCTGTCAGTAACTGTCTAATAGCTGTAGTGTTTAGTTTTTAAATATTAAACATAAAGAAAAAACTGGGCCATGTGAGCTGACTGAGCTGTCCCGGCCCGATCGGCTGCCAAAGTGCCAAAACCAACCCACATCAAGACTGGTGGCTGCCGGCCCAGCTCAGACCCAGAACCTTACACCTGAGTGATCTTTCATGTCTGTGGACCATTATTTTATTATTCTACTGTATCTTATCCGTATTTTATATTATTATTTAATTGTTTTTTTTTTATCTAATTGTTTTAGTAACTGGACTTTCTGAACATGTTCGGTTCACTTCACACTCCACTGTGGGTGGGTGGTTTAAGTAGCAGAAGAAACAAACATGGGTCTTGTTGCAGCAATTTAATAGGAAAAATCCAATTTAAAGTCTAGCATTCTTTGTAGAAATACATGTTGCCCACAGAGTTTCAAACTAAGATCATCTTATGTGAAGAAAGGACAGAGGTGTAGCCATTTCTGTCAAACCTTGAAGATAACGTTATGTACAATCTCAGACAACATCAGGAGATGTCAGAGTATGTGTTGTGAATGATTCTCAGCTACTACCACATCAAATTGAACTCTATCTGTAAAACTAACCAAGCTCTGGCCATTTTTTTTGTTGGTCAGTGTTGACAGCTGTGGCCTGACTTCCAAAGGTAGTTGTAGTTGTATATACATTATAAGGATTCATTTTTGAGGGTTTCATTAAAATGTGTCCAGTAGTTCACGAGGTATTTTAACACATATGCCTTGCTGTTAAATCATCTATCAGAGGTGCCTATATGCATCTCTCTTTAAAACTTTAGCATAAACTGTTAGGGTCAACCCTGTTTGTCTTTTAGCAAAATAGCTCATGTACCTTTGGTCAACCTGATTTAAGTCACGACTAATTGACATTAGCCAACAAAAATCTAGCTGTGATTCAGTGAGTTTGGCAGAAATTGAGTGAAAATCTGCATTGATAGTAGCTGATATTCATTCCAGATCACAGTTGAGAACACATCTGATCTTAGTTTAAAACTTTGTCATGCAAGACATCAGGTGAAATGCATTTCTTAGTGTAAAAGACCATAGTATGCCCCCAGTCCGGACTATACCTGGGGTTAAAGGGGCCTAGGTTAGATTATACCCTGAGTATACTATGGAATAGGCCTGTTTATACCCCTCAGGCCAGATTATACCCCCACAATACCCGTAGTGTTGAGTTATAAACACAAGAATTACTTGATTTTCGACATTTTATTGGGGGTTTACCTTTGTCAGGCAAGTTAAGTGAGGAACATAACTGATTTAAATATTAAAAGTATGTCCATTCATACCCCTCAAGTTAGATTATGAGTATATACAATAGATGGCATATTCTGGCCTAGAGGAGTATAGGGTGGTCTAGGGTATTTCACACCCCTGGGTACAGTTTAGCCTAGGGCAGTTTATCCCGCGGGGTATACTCTGGCCAAACTATACCCGAGTTTAATCTGGGCAGGGGGTAATTTGTCCTGTTACACTGGAATGCAAGTTTTATTGAAAGTCCCAAAGTTACCTTTTGAGAAGATTTTATTCACAGTAATCTTGATCTGATGTTCACTTTTAATTTCCCGAACTTCAAAAACATCAGCTGCCTCAAAACTAAACAAAGGATGTGATGCTGATATTTGTGTAAAGTTGCATTTGTAGTTAAGTTTTATGACATGAAGTTGATTTTTCATGTATTGTTTTTTTTTTCTCTCTCTCCACAGTAGAGTGTGACAAGAACCAAGTGAAAAATCATAGCCTAAAGTGTAATCCATAAAATAAATTCAATCTTACTGAGGCTTTAAAAAGAAAAAAAAAAACTTTTTGAAGCTGAGTGGGCGTCAAGGTTCTGGGTTTAGGCTCATTTTTCAGTTGTTTCTTTATAACCTGTTCTGTGAAACTGCCTTATAGGAAGATCATGAAATGCTGCTCATCATGACGGAGGGGGGAGGAAACACGAGTTGGCTCAAACGTAGCTGCTGTCTGGGTTTTACCTTTACTGGAAACACATCAACTTCATTTGACAAAAGCCCAGAAAGAAGAGGCAGGAGATCAGTCATGTTTTTTTCTTTTTCTGTGTTTGAGATTTGAGAACTAAAAAAAAAAAAAAAAGAAAACTTCATAACTTTCTGCTTTTGTTTTAGGCTCTACCAGAGGGCAGTGTGCAACATTTTCATTTCTGGTTTAAAAATAACAAAAACATCTCCATATTAGCAAGAAATATGTTGTATGTAATACTTTCATTAATACTTTTATTTATTTATTTACAGCTTTAATCAGCATGTGAGCCTGAAGCAAACTAATAATAAGACAAATACTTCATATTTATTCACAACACATTATTTTAAAGAGACAGTCATCTATTTACACATGCTTAAACAATTATAATTTTTAAACAATAAGTTATATAATATAAGAAAGTATGGAGCGATAATAGTTTCAAAATATGTTTCTCAAGTTGTAAACACACCCAAGACAAAAACACAATAATCTGTTTTTCTTCTGTCTTTTCTGGGCTTTTAGTAGTTTCAAATGTTTCACTTTATATATATATTTTTGTTAAACTAAGGTTTTTTTTTTTCTGTAAACCACAAGATAGTTATTTAAATATTAATAGAATCTAATCTAATTAATATATCAAATTAATAGAATTTGCACATTTATTTTTATACCAGTTTATTCAAAACAAACAAAACACTAAATTTCACTTTCTTTCAGCAGCAAAACCAGCAAACTGTTGATAAAAATTATTTTAATAAAAGCTAAACATCCTGATGACCAAAACACTTGAAATTTGATCTAACTAGAACTTCTGGTGTGAAATATTGATTGTCATTTCAGTAGTGTAATGTTTAGTGACATCATATCGTAGCTCTGATAAACATATCAGCCACAGACTGCCATCTCAGCTCTGCTTGAGTTATTACGTGCAACATCCTGCGTTTCTGTTGGTCAAAACGAGTCGACCAGCTGTTCCTGTGTGTGAGTGTGTGTGCATGTGTGTGTTTTATGGTGACAGGGTTTTCTGTGTGTGTTTGTGTGACAAGGCTGACAAAAACAAGGGATGAATGAGGAGAGTAAAAATACAAAAGAACCGTTCATCAGGAAGAGAGGTGAGGTGTGTTCAAGAGAGGAAACTTTTTCTAAAAGAAGTCTTTGTATTTTGAGATTCTTTGCCTCGCCTCTCCTGTTTGTCTCTTCCTTCC
The DNA here is from genome assembly GCF_014905685.2 of Nematolebias whitei. Classification (NCBI taxonomy): domain Eukaryota; kingdom Metazoa; phylum Chordata; class Actinopteri; order Cyprinodontiformes; family Rivulidae; genus Nematolebias; species Nematolebias whitei. The sequence goes on along the minus strand of NC_056498.1, from coordinate 74,460,124 downwards.
ACGTTTAAACATATCACTGCTTTAATCTGTCCTACCGGTATCTCTGCAGTCCAGTTCTGCTGTTTTTTAACTTGAGTACATTTTTGTGTTGAAAATCTTTCCTTCCATGTTTTCCACTGAAAGGCCATCACTGGTGGTCCTATGCTTCTCTTATTTCCATGTACTGTTTTGGTCAGAGGTTCTCGTCCACGTACCATGAGCATGAATGTCAGATTAATTTTAGGCTTCTAAGAATTTATTTGATAAGTTATTTTTCCAGCATGGTCAGTGCCACGGTCTTGTAATTTTCATGCTTCAGGTTCTGAAGAAAATGTTGTTTTTCTCAGGCCAGGCAGGGAAAGAACAGTGAAAATTTCTGTTTTTATTCCTGGCAAAATACTTGTCGCTTGTTAAGTAAGCATGGCGAGAGAGTTTTTGGACTGAGGTGTCCGATAACATCCTGTTTCCATCATTGTGTACGTGAAAGAGATGTCTATTCTTCAGGAAACCGTCTCGGTCAGCCAGAACCGAGAACAGTCCTCGTATGAGTGTGCATGTGCGTTAGGAATCAGAAAAATTCATTTGATGGCATACAAATAAATTATATAAAAAGGCCTGTGAGTTATACAGGTGGGTGTTTTGGAAGAATACAAGACTGTTCAGAATAATGTTTTTTGCTTTGATAAACCCAGATTTGCTGTCACCTCAGCGTCCAGACTCATCTCTTTTTTGTTTATTCATCACTTGTTTTGTGAAGAAAAAAGCTACTTTATTTTGGCGCCCAACGTGGGGGTTGTTTTCCATAGGTGATCATTAAATAAAACATAGATGACTCTGGACTCTGGATTAGGGTGTTTTGGAAGAATATAAGATTGTTCAGGCTGGTGTTTTTTGCTTCAATAAACCCAGAAGATTACGCCACTTCAGTTCAACCTAAGGTCATGTCAGGAAGAGTATCCATGTAAAACAAATACCATTTATCTTGTATGAGTTTGTTCACTGTGACATAAAGGTATGAGTGAGCAGACACATAAATACAGAAAGTAAATATCACAATGAATAAATGAGAGAAGTGAAATCAAAAACATTAAACGTTATCAAAAACGACCAAAACATGCAGATCCTGACCATGTGGGTTAGAGAATATCAAACTTCTGCAGTGACTCTGAAGATCAGTTTTATGAGTGGTACACACTGGAACCTGGACTATGACATCATGCTTGTGATGACTGGATGGAAACTGCTGACTGGTTTTAAACTGCTTCTCTCGACTTTTTTGTAGTAAAACAATTGGTTTCGGTTCCATTTTTATTCTTAATGGGGTTGACGGGGCAGAAAATTTTCTGAAACTTTTAATGAAATATAAAAATGGACCATTCTATAAACTGTCTATGAGAATTCATTGAGATTAACTGGATAATGTGGGTAATTCAAACAAAATGATTCATCTCTGATTTAAAAAAAAACATTTTGTTTTTATCATAGTCAGATAATAAATTTGAGCTAAAGTTTATGAAAGTAACTAATTTAATGGACTAACTAGCATCTGGTAACAACAATGAGTCACAACCACGCAACGGTTTTTGAACATTTTACAGGTCTCTTTGTTGTTGTAATCCTTTTCTAAACAGGTTCTTTTGGTAAGGATTATGCTAAAATATGACTTTCCCAATTATGTCTAAAATTCATATTTACACTTCAGATGTATTTTCATAGATTTTCTGTTAATTGCCATAGAAATCCTTTAAATCCCATGGAAAGATTTCAACTTTGAACGTTCCTTTAATTTTACAACTTAATATGAAATTACATGATTTACCTTTAAGTACTTGCAGCGTGTTCAAGACAACATGCTGACAAATCCAGATGCACCTGTAGACATTTGGACATGTCTTCGGAGGTCCTGTAGACACAGCTTGTAACAACATGTAACACTGTGTGGTTTAAAGACCTCATGCAGCTTGCTTTCATGCACTTTTATTTTTTGCTCAGTGATAACTAAGCTCTTCCTAAAACAACCAAACAAAATGAAAGTTGTTTATCTCTGCTCTCCTGTGTTGAAGAAACTACATAAAAATATTTGGATACTTATATCATTTTTACTTCATTTATCTGCAAACTGCCTGTGCTTTGATGAATCCCTCTGGAATCAGGACCTTTTTATTGTTTACAGAAATGAAATGGGCAGAAATTGGAAATACACTGGTTAGCTGCAGCATTAGTCAGCAGTAGATTCCTAATAAAGCTGTCAGGATTGTTTGAGTTACCAGAGATGTGATCCTACTTTCAGTGCCATTAACGTAAAATCTGTTGACCGGATGGAAACAGGATGGAAACGTAACCCAGGACACTGTCTTTCATGTTTGTGCTTTTCTTCATGCTTTGCCTTTGTTTCTGTCCCTGCTCTGATTTAAAAAAAAAAAAACATCTAGCACGATGAAAAACCACAGTTTCATCAGTGTTTGAAACTGTGGTCCTCTCCTCTCCTCCTGATCGACGGTTTCAGCTCCATCATTTCATTTTTCTTGGTGGCCGAAACAAAAACAAATCAAAAGAAATGTACTAATCATTGTTTGGTAACTGTTTTTAGTGCTATGTTTTTGAAGTATTTTCTAACATGTTACAAGAAAAGATTGTAGTGTACAAATTCACATTTATAAATATATAAATATAGATATATATGAGAAATGTATGTTCTAATGCAATAAAGAGAGAAAAGAATTCTGAAAACTAGACTGAGCCCAAAATTGTCATTTTTTTTATTTATTTAACAGGCCGTCGTTTAAAACTTTCTGTCACCTGCCGAAGAGGGGAGATAATGTAACTGTGTGTGTTGCTCTGTCTGTTAGCAAAATGTCTCATGAAGCTGTGGACGGTTTTGAATGAAGCATCTACAAATAACTTTGGAGTCAAATCAATTTAAGATGGCCGCCACTGTGTGAATCAACCATAGCAAACCCCAAAATAACCAACTGTATTTTATTTAGATAAAAATTGTGTTTAATAGCTAAATGTCATTCTAGGGTTCCTTCACAGTCCTTAAAACGTATTTTCAAACATCTTTTGGTATTTTTCAGGTCAACAAGAGGTACCCCAACGTCCCCCGTCACTGAGGGATCTGAATAGTGAATGTTTGTAGTTTGAGATTAGTGTTTTTCTGGACTACAGAGAATGCAAATAAACCTCAGTGTTTTGGTGCAACATATTCAAGTGGGGAGGAGCTCCTGGTGAGTGGAGGAAGCCATTTTATCTGCCACCAGGCACAATGGCGGAGCCAGTGGGTAGCCTTGTCCCCTACATTAATCTGTCTCCACCCCAGTCATTTGAGGAAACTATATTTTTAAGCAATATAAAAATTAGAAACAATAGTTTCTTCATGTTTTCATACCTGGTTTATATATGTAGTTACATATACAGTAGTCCCTCGTTTATCACGGGTGTTAGGTTCCACCCCACCACCACGATAAGTGAAAAACTGCCAAGTAAGGAAGGTATACTATTTATTTCAGTATTTATACTGTATATATTTTAAGGCTTTAGAAACACTTCCCACACTCTTGCAATGTTCTAAACTCTTAAACCTACATTATTTTAACAACATACGTGCATTACTATTTATGTAGCTACTGAATTTTACTTACCAGGCTCTGCAGAACAGGAGCAACTCTCATTCTGGTCCAATTTGGTTAGTTTCTGCTGACCTAACCTGCAGCGACAAGCACACAATCAATGTTGTCAACTCTTAAACCTACTAATTTTAACAACATACTTATATGTAGCTAATACATTTTACTTACTTGCTCTCAGGTTCACCGCTGAGTCTGGAGGTCCGGTTCTGGTCTAGTTCAGTGCAGCTTGAGCTGAGCCGCTGCTCTGAAGGAAACCGGGCTTCTGGGCAGGGCCCTGTTGCCTTCTGGGAAATGTCATTATGAGTGTGGACAGAGTGGAGGCTTACTGAGAGCAAACTACAAATGGACAGGTGGCACCTGTCCGAAGTATTTTATTTTTTCCTTAATTTTTACTGTACAGTACTGTATCCTGTACTGTCCCAGTCATGTGAGAAATATGAACGTTGACAATCATGTGTCCTGTACAATTTTTTTGTACAATATTATGAACTGCACGTCCACAAACCGCGGTAAAGTGAGTCCGCAGAAGTCAAACCGCGAAGTAGCAAGGGAATACTGTATAGAGACAGCCATCCTAGATTTTGACATGGCTATCTAATTTTTTGACAATACCTTTTTTATGCCTAGATGCTGCCACAAACCAAACTGGAAGTTAGTACTTGATTATATATATATATACCATACCATACCATACTATTTTATTTATAGAGCACTTAAAACAGCGACAAGGCCAACCAAAGTGCTGTACAGACAGAACAACAGGTAACACACAAAGCAATATACAAAATGAAGTAAATCAAAAATATAGACATAAAATCGATGCGGAAAATTACGACAAACCAGTGTGGAGCGTACAGGTTCAAAACACAGATCATCTGGTGTTGAAAGCTACTGAATAGTAGTGAGTTTTTAAACGGGACTTGAAAACCGAGAGAGAGGGGGCCTGTCTGACAAGCAGAGGTAACTCGTTCCAAAGTCTTGGTCCTGCTACAGAGAAGGCCCTGTCCCCTCTTAAGACGAGTTCCTGGAACTGTGAGGAGCAACTGATCCGCTGACCTCAGGGAACGTGGTGGGACATACGGTTGTAGCAGATCAGAGAGATATGGGGGGGCCAAAACTGTTCAGTGATTTGTAGACATACATGAGTATTTTGAACTGGATTCGAAAGTGAACTGGTAACCAGTGCAGTGAGGCCAAAACTGGTGTAATGTGCTCTCTTTTGCCTGTACTGGTTAAAAATTGGGTTGCTGCATTCTGGACCAGTTGTAGTCGTGCAATGGAGGTTTGACTGATATCAAACAGGAGTGAATTGCAGTAATCAAGCCTAGATGTAATGAATGCATGTATTACTGTCTCCAGGTTATTTTTGGATAATATGGGCTTCAGTTTAGACAGCCGCCTCAGTTGGAAGAAACATGATTTAACAATCATGTTTATGTGACTGTTAAGTTTCAGGGAAGTTAATTTTTTTCTCCACATTTCATCTTGTTACATCCACAAACTTCAAACTATTTCACTAGAATTTTATACGATGGAATGACACAAAGTAACACATTAACATATTTAGTTTTAAATATGTGGCCCATCCTATCCAAACAAGGATTAAGTCAGAGTTGATCACAAAAAAATAACTAAAGACATTTTCAGATTTCTGGCTTTTTAAGCTACATTTTGAAACCTATGTATATAATCCGGTTGTCTTGAGTGGTTCTTGAGATATGGCTCCATTTGTCTCACTATACAGGATAACCACTAGAAAATGGGCCTGAATCCCTTTTTCCTGCCATACTCTAATCAAAGTTAAAGTTTCTTAATTTGTCGTTAGCATTACGTGTTACGTGTGGTGGAAAAAAAATATGTACACAGGGTCCCAGTTACATTCAATTAATTTCAGTTCAAAAATACTTTATTAATCCCAAAGGGAAATTAAGTGTTGTCGTAACTCATCATCCTGGTTTTATTCAAGAGTTGTTAGATGCTGATAGCTGTGGGCAGGAAGAATCTCCTGCAGTGGATCTGAAGAATCTGGCCACAGATACCGATCCGTCCACCCGGATCCAGCTTGCTGTCAGATCTGGTGGGCCTCTCAGTCCTCCTGGGCAGCAGCAGGACTGATCTAATAATGGGCAGAATTCCTCCCTGAGCGATAGTCACTCCAGCAGTCTGTCAAGCTCCTCGTCGCCACAGACAGACTGCTGAAGGTGCCAGGGGATGATCCTGGTCCTCCCATTGTCACGAGCTGAGTTTCCCACCAGCTCCAGGATCTCAGCAGTCAGATACTCGAGCGCCGCCACCAGGTTGACGGGAATTCATCCATGGCCCTCTTTTTCAACTCTTTTGGGATTCGGGGCTGTAGTTGAGATCTTTGAGCTTTGAGATGTTAATCAGCTGCTCTTGGTTGTTGACAAAACACCTTGTTGCCATGGTTATACATCTTAACAAAGGCCCCAAAGTAAAAAGGTTTCAGTAAAAATCCTTCCAGCTGCACAGCATCTGATACCAGAGTAAATAATCATCCGAAAAAAAGCGATTTACATCCAGAAAAAAAGAGGAATTAAAGTTTTCAAAAGCAATAACTCAGAATGAATGAAACAGAGCTACTCTAACATGCAGCCACCCTGAGTGGCACGATTGTAGAACTCCAACAAAAGTATAAATTATAAAGTAAAACCATAGTAAGACCTAAGATATGAACTAAGAAATATGCTAAACTAAGAATACACTTAGCACTAATAGTACAAAAACAATACGCCGGACAACAGCAGCACAAACATGAGTCTGTGTGAGCCGATGAGTACGAATGAACATAGCAGCGTGAAATAAATCAGCAGCATAAGATCAGCAACATGGAGAGTCAGCAGCACATATCAACAATCAAGTGGCGTTACAGTGATTTTTTTTTCCACAGTGATAATCCTGATTAGGGATTTATGAGTCTAACATCCTCAGGGTAGAAGCTGTTCCTCAGTCTAGTAGTTCTACACTTAATGCTCCTCAACCTCCTGCCTGAGGGGAGTGGGGCAAAAAGTGTGTGTGCTGGGTGAGTGGGGTCCTTCACGATGCAGGTGGCCCTCTTCCTGCATCTGGAGGTGTAGATGTCTGTGATGGTGGGGAGGCTGACTCAAACAAACTTCTGTGCAGCCGTCACTCTACAGAGCTTTTCTTTCTGCAGCTGTGCAATCACAATCAATTACACTAATCACAATTAACTGGCATCATTTGAAAGAGGAAACCTCAAGCCACATTTGGATATCGAGATTTCTTGACTGGAAAAATATTAGGAGAAGTATTGAAAATGTACAATTCTACTCAAAATCATATTTGTTGGTACTGCTCAGAAAGTGACCAAGAAACATTTTTTAGGATTTTATTTAGAACATTTCATCCAAGGGGAACCTTGGGTAAGGTATTTACTCATATTTTCACAAAATACAAATATTGTGATATCTTCAACCAATGCCTTATCGCCACACCTGCATCATGAAGGACCCCACTCACCCAGCACACACACTTTTTGCCCCACTCCCCTCAGGAAGGAGGTTAAGGAGCATTAAGTGTAGAACCACTAGACTGAGGAACAGCTTCTACCCTGAGGCTGTTAGACTCATGAATCTCTAACTAGAATAATCACTGTGAAAAACCATATCATGTTGCTGCTGATCTGTTTCATGTTGCTGCTGATCTGTTTAAATGTTGATGTGTTCATGCGTGCACATCTGCTCACAGACTCATGTTCATGTTTGTGCTGATGTTCAATGTTTTTATGTTATGAGTGCTTAGTGTATATTTAGTTGATGTTTTTCTTAGTTCATATCTTAGATGTTATTACTGTTTTTATTATACATTTTATTGTTGGATGTAACTGGGACCTTGTGTACATAATTTCGCTCCACCACATGTACCACATGAGGTGCGAATGACAATAAAGAAACTCTGACTCTGACATAATAATTTGTGACTGAATCCTCAGTTCAACGTGACCCGTCACATATGTGCAAGTTTAAATGTATAAATGGTATTTTATTGTCAGCAGGCATTTATTTGAGGTTATTTCCAGCAGAAAGGATTCCATGTAGGGGATTCTCTGCACCACACTGCAGCTGACGGCACCTCACTGTGCCTCCATGTCCTCAACAAGCTCCTACTTGTTGGTCACAAAGGTGCAGGACTTCAAGTACTTGGGGTCCACTGTCCAAAAAAATGGGGAGTGTGGTAAAGAGGTGAAAAAGAGAGTCCAGGCAGGATGGAGTGGGTGGAGAAAAGTTTCAGGAGTGATTTATGACTAAAGGGTGTCAGCAAAGGTCAAAGGACATTTTTACAAGAAAGTGGTGAGACCAGCTTTGTTGTATGGACAGGAGACAGAACTGGAAGTGGCAGAAATGAAGATGTTGAGGTTCTCCTCAGGAGTGGCGAGGATGGATAAGATTAGAAATGAGATCATCAGAGGTACAGCACAGGTTGAACAACTGGGAGATAAAGTTAGAGAGACCAGACTGAGATGGTTTGGACATGTCCATAGGAGGGACAGTGGGTATATTGGTAGAAGGATGTTAGAAATGCAGCTGACAGGAAAAAGACAAAGAGGAAATATATGGATGCAGTTAGAGAGGACATGGAGGTAGTTGGAGTGAGGACAGAGTGAGATGGAGGAGGATGACTCGCTGTGGTGACCCCTGAAAAGAGAAAAACCGAAAGAAGAAGAAGGTAAGTGACAAAGTCCATGCTCATTAATCCAGGATTACAATCCAACATTGTTCAGTCAGGTCATCTGGACAGGTTTGTTTTTTTTTGTGTTGTTTTGTGTTGTGTGTTTCCTTGACTGATGAAGCCTTCCGGATCGAAGGCGAAACGTTTCAACACAAAAAAAGAAACTGTCCACCAGATGACCTGACTGAAAGATGTTGGAAGAAGGTAAGTGGTTAAGTCACGGGATGTCATCATGAAATAATGGTCTCTTTTGAGTATATAATCCTAATCCTACTGACCCGTGCACGCCTCCCGTGTCTGGCCTCTGTGCAACCTTTGAACTCTGCCCAGACTTGCTGTTTTGTATCGGTATGGAAACTTACCAATAGGATGAGAACTCCTGTGTTAAACAAATAATTTTGAACATAAAATAATGATGGTAAAAACGTAAACATTAATTGCTATCTTTTACACGCGTTTTCAAAACAAATTGAAGAATATTATAAAACAAACCAAATAAAACGCAATAATTATCACAATTTGAAAAGAACAAGGGGATACTGCTCTACAGGCAGCACGGTGGCACAACCGGTAGAGCTGCTGCCTCTCAGCGAGCAGGTCCCTGGTTCAAATCCCGGTCCAGGGACCTTTCTGGGTGGAGTTTGCATGTTCTCTCCGTGCATGCGTGGGTTTTCTCCAGGTACTCCAGTTTCCTCCCACAAACCAAAAACATGCATGTTAGACTGATTGGTAACTCTCAAACTGTCTCTAGGTGTGAGTGAGAGAGTGAATGGTTGTTTGTCTCATTTGTCTCTATGTGTCCCTGTGATGGACTGGAGACCTGTCCAGGGTGTACCCCGCCCCTGTGCCGCTGTGGTGCCTGTGACTTTGAACATGAGCTGAGACCCTCTCCCACTCAGTGACCGCCGAGGAGCTGGACCAAAGGTTTGGTTAAGTTCGCACTCAATTATTTCAAATAAATAATCCATGCTGTTCACTCAGGTATCCACCTCACTGAAGCTCCCCCAGCCCATAACCGATTGTTATAGGCTGAGAGATTACCGTAACCCCCAGTAGGACTGAAGTTTTCATTTTGCTCACTGGTGGCTTTGGTTGCATCATCATTACATCAGTTTACTTTAGATTTATTTAGATTAGTTATTTAATTCTTTGCCACTTAACATGACAATATTCCCCTTTTAACACATAATAAATCAAAGTCTAAATATGCCTCAGTTATTACTATCCTGTTCATAAGTTTACATCTTATTTCAATATTACTAGTTTTTATATTATTACTGTATTATACTGGATATATTATATGTACTTTATATCTGCAAAATAAACATTACAGAAAATAGTGTAAACTCATCTCAGTGTTGTTTTAAAAAGGTTTGATTTAATCACAAGAAAAGTGCTGCCGAAGTTGGAATCAAACTTCAGATATGTGTAGTGCTTGGATTATGTGTTACAAGATTATGCTCAGCCACTACCACCATTTGCAGCTCAACATGTGTAAAATTGGTTGGGTTAGTTATTTTGTGTTGGCTGAGGTCAGCTGACTGGCAGTCATCTTGAACTGGGTTGTAAACATGCATTCTATGATCACTTTGAGATTAAAATCAGTTTAGTTTGATGAAATATTTTGCTAACAGACAGAGTTGACTCCAATATTTAATGGCAGTTTTAAAACCAGCTCTTCCATGGTCAGAATATAATTTGGACAGGACTCTCAACATTTTAGTTCTATAGCGCTAATATTGACTAAATAATTATGCGTTTGCCAAGATGAGATGAGATATTTTGCCAACATGCTTTTTCGCCTTTGGTGGTGGGCGATCATGGACAAAACTTTTCTTTACATGAAGAATCAATTTTCATTTGGATTTTCTGACACATATCAGCATCATCAGCAACTGGAAAATTTGAGTAGTAATTTTTAAAAAGTTTCACATTTTATAGGATAAAAATCCCAACATACATTTGGTTTTTCTACAATAATTAATTTTCTGTTGGAATAAACTTTTTAATACTTTAAAACCTACACATTGAAAGGCAGAATATATGTCAGAATTATTTGGGATAAAGATGGTCTAAACTGAGAATTCATTAATGAACCCAATAGTTTTTTTTTTATAACTTACACTGACGCTGAAAGCAGAATAATAGTGTTTTTGAGCTTTTAACCTGTAACAGTTCTAAAAAAAAAAGTGATGAAAATGTAAAAATCAGACGTGCTTAACAAATCAAATTTTTAAAGCAATTTTAATAGTTTTCCAATATTTACACCACAGGCTCTTATCTAACAAGCTTTATTTGGGCTGAACAGCAGAAGCTCTGTGTCTCGTTCAGCAGGGCCAAGTTCCATCCATCCATCCATTTTCTTTACCCGCTTATTCCATTTTGGGTCATGGGGGTCGCTGGTGCCCATGTCCAGCAATCACTGTGCGAGGGGCGGGGTACACCCTGGACGGGTCGCAAGTCCATCACAGGGCCACATAGAGACAAACGAGACAAACAACCATTCACTCTCTCACTCACACCTAGGGACAATTTAGAGTTACCAATCAGCCTAACATGCATGTTTTTGGACTGTGGGAGGAAACCGGAGTACCCGGAGAAAACCCACGCATGCACGGAGAGAATATGCAAACTCCACCCAGAAAGGCCCCTGGACCGGGGTTTGAACCAAGGACCTGCTTGCTGAGAGGCAGCAGCTCTACCAGTTGCGCCACCGTGCTGCCTAGGGCCAAGTTTATTGGTTTTATTTAATTTTTTTATTAACTAAAAAGGCAGCGGTGGTATTCAAAACATTAGACCGTCACATGAATATTTACCCATCAGCTTTCTGTTTCTTTCAGCTTTATTATTTACAATAAAACAGGTGGGCAATGACAAACATATGGGTCAACATTCAACTTAAAGAATGACAATAATGCTAGAAATAATCTGCTTAATTGGTATCATTTATCATCTAAAATTAAATAAAGTTAAAATGACACTAACAGGAGTTTTAAAAACTACAACTTTATATAAACAATAAAAAAAATGTGTTGCAAAGTCTAATGCCGTAAAGATGGCTTTCAAAGATGTTTTAAAGTAAAAACCATGTTCTTCTAATTCTAAAGTTAAAAGTAAATGTTAAGTGTAAAACAAATTGGTGCATTTATGAATACCTGACAAAGTGTGTGTGGTCTGCAGGAACTTTGTATATTAATCAAAGACGTTTTAAGTTTATAATCAGCATCAGCTTTGTTTTCTTGTTAACTTCACATGATCAGTTTTCAGAGTACATACATCCTTACATCACAGATAATACAGTAACACTTGGTTTTTTTTTCATCAAAACGTTTCATTCCAGTTTTGTTTTGTGGTTTGTCACTCTACAATGAAGGAGGTCCAAATTGTCCACACTGACTGCTCTAAAAGGTCCAACCACATCGCAGAGAAGGCACTTATTGGAAACGGATAGACTTTTATTGACTTTTGCTTTTTGTTGCGAGTTGGCTTCAGGTCCTTGTGCGAGAGAGACCTTTAAGAGTACTGCTGCGTGAATTTCTGGTGGAACTCCTGGACTCTGTTCAGCAGGACCTTCAGCTTCTCTGTCGGTGGCAAGATGGTCATTCTGGGTGGAAAAGAGGAAGAGGAGCAACATTTTATAATGTTTAACTGGAGGTTGGAACAGGTGTAACAGGTGGGGTTAATGTGTTTCTAAAAGTTTGGAACAGGCGTTGCCTCAACATTTGACGACCTTTGAACTGCAGTAAGCTTGTTGCTTTTTGTCATTCCTTATTTTAGCAGAGCTGAAAGTTTATGAATTATTGCCAACTCTTCCTCCTCTACATATTTGTCTACATAAAACCCAGTTAGTATGACTGTACAGCCATACAACTCTTCTCATTTTGTTCATTGATTTTTCTGTTTCTACACTGGAAGAAATTATGTTAAGAACATTTTTTAAGAACATTGTCCTCCCTTTTGTATCTTATTTATATGCAACATTACTGACATTGTTTAAAAATAGCAAAGCAATAAAGCACCTAATGTTGAAATGATGACTAAACTAATATTTCATAAATGTCACAACCATAACTGAAGTCTAGAAAAGTGTCCTGTACCTGAAGTGGTAGGTGCCATCCTTCTGACCAAACCCGCTTCCAGGTACGAGGCAGATTCCCGTCTCTTCCAGCATCTTCATGCAATAAAACATGTCTGGCTGCTGTTTCGTCTCCTAACAAAACAAGAAAAGTTTCTATAAATGAAGCTTGACAATCCACATGTTTGAGTTTACTATTTGATAAGTGGGAATGCATTTCCAATTTACAAGTGAATATTGCTTTCAAGAGCTTTTCAGATTTTTGCCACATTATAATTAGCATTCATCCAAACTGTGTTCACTGGTTTGACTTAAATTTAGTATAAAGATTTTTTTTTTTTAAATAAAAAGAATTCTGATGAATTACCCTAATTGTTGGTCTATAGAGCGCACCTGAATACAAGCTGCACACACCAAATAAAAATATTAAAAAATAAATAAAAATAAGCCACGCTTGTGTATAAGCTGCAGGTATTCTTGTTGTAACATGAGCGGCAGCACACAGCTACTGAGAGAAATGGACAGGTCTTGTTGTAGATCAAGATGCAACCACCAGATGGCGTTTTACATACTTTATTTTTCTTTTCAACACAAACTAAGTGAATCCCACACTGTTCATGATAAATACCTGTCATTCCCCAATCTACTACGGAAGCACGATCCGTAGTGAACTTCCGGTTCGGACGGATCACCGTTGTTTATGAATAAAAACTGTCTTAATGTACTTAGAAAATATGTGCTCCATCTCCGCCAATCTTCAAGTAGCGAAGTTACGTCAATCGTATTTCCGTTACCAATCATTGGTTAAGATGATATGCAACGCATTAGATCTGACCCCCAGCCAGGGCTGAATGAGTAAAACTCTACAAGATGCAGAATGAATTGTTTCCATGGTGAAACAGCACCGCTCAGTGATGAAGCTGCATATCATTTTAACCATGACGTAAATATGTCGATGAATTTAACGGAAATGCGAGTGGTGTAAATTAGCAACAAGAAAACCGGCGGAGATAGAGCACATACTTTTCTATGTAAATTAAGACAGTTCTCATTCATAAACGGAATTATACAAGTACATTTCCCTTAATCTAGCATATTCAATGGCGATCCATGTGACCTGGAAGTATTCCTTTTAGTGCATGCGCAAATGAGCAACACTACGGATCGGCTTCCGTAACAGATTGGGGAATGACAGTACCGCTCTCACTCATGATTACTACGGTTGCCCTGAAGTTTAAACCACAACTACAAAATAAAAAACACAACTACAACTGGGTACTCTACTACTACTGAATGGCCTTATCCAAGCTAACACATAATTACCATATCATACCATAATTAACACATAAACTAGGCTAAGAAGAACAGACTAATGACTAACAGAACAATGCTAAACAGCTAACCAAAATTATTAACAATGAATATAAATTTTACCTATAATCCCTCCCTGAGGCCATGTGACCGACAATCAACCACAATGAATCAATGAGGTAGTCAGCAGGGAGGGGAGGAGGAATCCCCCTCCAGGGGGCATGTGCTCTGCAGAGCAATTGCTCCATGGAGGGGGGATTCCCCCTCCTCCTCCACCCTGTCTGTCGGTGTTAAACAGTAAAATAAAGTCACAAGGACCCACCCCTCAAGAGAAACATGTACTGGGCAGCTATGTGAGGACCCAGATGTGACGAAACTAAATGTTTTTGGCAGCAGGAAGTTTATCTCGTCCAAAAAAAAAAAGTCCATAAATTAGCTGCAGCGTTATAGAAGCCGTGGGGTTCAAAGCCTGTGAAAACAGTTGCAGCTTATAGACCAGAAAGTACAGTAGACCCATTTTTAGTTCAAAATGCTCACTTTAGTCTCCATTTGAAGCCAAAGTTCAATGCTGCACTCACCACATAAAAATGGATCAGTTCATTAATCATAGCTCTGATCAACACTTCCCAGAATTTTACTGTATTAATAAGTTTTCTTTCTACACTTCAGTGGTCCTTTTTACCAAGTTTTTGTGCTCCAGTTCTACAGATTAATTCCAATATGTTTGGATAAAAAAAAACTGTAAAACACTTTAACCTCAGCCTTAGAAATATGCCAGTAAATTAATTCCAAGAGAGCAGAGAGACAGAGAAGCAGAGAGCAGAGAGCAGTAAGACAGAACTGCTACTGCCAGCTACTGGAAACCATCGGCTCTCTTTAACAGACAGTGTGGTGGATGTACAGCACCATGGGCAAGTTTTATTATTCAATCTTAGAGCTCTACTTCCATTGATGATTTTTAATGGCAGCTCTAATTACAATTGTATTAGTACACTGACGGCTGATGAGGGCACAGAGTAAAAAAAACAAGTACATCTAAAGAATGACTGGTAGATTTAAGTATGTTGGGAAAAATTACTTCAAATTTTTAGCTGTTCCTAATCAGTTTAATTACCTTAAGACAACAATGCAATGAAACTTTAATAATTGGGACAGAGAAAGTTCAGGACTAACCATGGCTTCTTGGATGGCCTTTTCAGGGATGGTTATAGAAGGAAAGGAGTACATCGCACCCTGCACAGGGTTGCAGCTGATGCCCTGCACAGTGTTCAGAACCTGCTCTGTAAGCTTTGCCTTCTCTGCCAAGGTGCTTAATGTGGCTGTACGTTCCTGGAAGAACGAGAGAGAAAATGTATTATTTAAAATATACAGATGTTGCTGGATTTTTTTAATTATTATTAAATTCTAATGGCAGGAGTCCGTGTGTTAATACTATGTTGAGTTGATGCAGATTCTCAGTCACCGAGATAATTAAAGCTGCCTTGTACTGTGGCCCCAAGGTTGTTGGTGCTTCTCGCGGTGGCCATGCACAAACTCAGTGGTAGACACCCCAGGTCAGGGAGGCTGTCAAGCTGAAGAAGGAGTCCTATCGGGCCTTGTTGGCCTGTGGGACTCCAGAGGCAGCTGAGGAGTACTGGAGGGCCAAGCGGTTCACAGCCTTGGCTGTTTGCTGAGGCAAAAGCTCAGATGTGGGAGGAGTTTTGGTGAAGCCTTGGATAGAGACTCTCGGTTGGCTCTGAGGAGAACCATCAGGCGGATGAGGAGGGGAAAGCAGCACTTTACTAACACTGTGTTCAGTGAAGGTGTGGTGCTGTTGACCTCAACCAGTGATGTTGTCAGGAGGTGGAAGGAATACTTCTCAGACCTTCGCAATTCCACCAGCACGTCTTCCATGGAAGAAGCCGAGTCCAGGGACTTTGGGGATGGTCCATCCATAACTGTGGCTGAGGTCACCGAGGTAGTTAAAGAGTTCAGAGGTGGAAGGGCTCAGGAGTGGATGAGATTCACCCTGATTTCCTTAAGGCTCTGGATGTTGGAGGCTGTCTTGGTTGACACGCCTTTGCAACGTTGTGTGGAAACTGGGGGCAGTGCCACTGGATTGGCAGACTGGGATGATGGTTCCCCTCTACAAAAAGGGGGACTGGAGGGTATGCTCCAATTATAGGGGTGTCACCCTCAACCTCTCTGGTAAGATCTATTCAGGGGTACTGGAGAAGAGAGTCTGATCATTGGTCAAACCTCAGATCCAGGAAGAACAATGTGGGTTCTGTACTGGCCGTGGAACACTGGATCAGATCTTTACCCTCACTAGGATCCTCGAAGGGTCATGGGAGTTTGACCATCCAATCTACATGTGTTTTGTGGACTTGGACTTGGAGAAGGCATTTGACCATGTTCCCCAGGGTACACTGTGTGTGTGTGTGTTTTTTTTTTTGGGGGGGGGGGGGGGGGGGTGTTGCTCCATGAGTATGGGATTGGGGGCTCATTGTTGCAGGTTGTTCAGTCCCTATACAAGTGGTGCGAGAGTTTGGTTTGCATTGCCGGTAGTAAGTCGGACCCCTTCATGGTGGGAGTTGGTTTCCGCCAGGGCTGCCCACTGTCACAGATTCTGTTCATAACTTTTATGGACCGAATTTCTCAGTGCAGCCAGTGGGCGGAGGGTTTCTGGTTCGGTGGCCTCAGGATTCCATCTCTGCTCTTTGCAGATGATGTGGTCCTGTTAGCGTCATCATGCCGTGATCTTCAGCTCTCACTGGAGCGGTTCGCAGCAGAGTGTGAAGAGGCTGGAATGAGAATCAGCACCTCCAAATCTGAGGCCATGGTCCTCAACCAGAAAAGGGTGAATTGCTCTCTTCAGGTCGAGGGTGAGGTTCTGCCTCAAGTGGAGGAGTTCAAGTATCTTGGGGTTTTGTTCACGAGTGAGGGAAGAATGGAATGCGAGATTGACAGATGGATTGGTGCAGCGTCTGCAGTATTGCGGACTTTGTATCGGTCTGTTGTGGTGAAGAGAGAGCTGAACTGTAAGGCAAAGCTCTCTGTTTACCAATCGGTCTATGTTCCTACCCTCGTCTATGGTCACGAGCTCTGGGTAGTGACCGAAAGAATGAGAATGCTGATACAGGCGGTTGAAATTAGTTTCCTCCATAGGATAGCTGGACTCTCCCTTAGAGATAGGATGAAAAGTTCAGTTATCTGGGAGAGACTCAGAGTAGAACAGCTACTCCTCCACATCGAGAGGAGCCAGTTGAGGTGGTTTGGGCATCTGGTAAGGATGCTCCCTTGGCGCCTCCCTAGGGAGGTGCTTCGGGCATGTCCAACTGCGAGGAGACTCCAGGGAAGACCCAGGACACGATGAAGAGACTACATCTCTCGGTTGGCCTGGGAATGCCTTGGGGTCCCCCAAGAAGAGCTAGAAGAGATGGCTGTGGAAAGAGATGTCTGGGCCTCTCTGCTCAAGCTGCTGTTCCAGCGACCCGACTTCAGAATAAGCGGAAGATAATGGATGGATGGAATTAGCAATAAATAATGATGTAAATATGCTAAAGAATGCACATCACACAACATTTGTAAATACTGAGGACGTCCTGTATCCTGTTTACCATGATAAACCGTTCATATGAAGGCTCCCCAGGCTGCGGGGGGTTGACCACAAGGTCCATTAGAGCCTGTCCTGGAACAGGAGGACATATACGGACTGATAACAGCTTCATCAACTGTGCCTTCACGTCATCGTCCATGTTTATTATCTCCATGTAGCCTCCACGGAAACCACACCTGAGAGGAGAGAAGGTTTGCATTTGACCGAGACATAAACAGAAATACAACACAAGATATTTAAGTAATCATAAACCTGATTTTCACTCAGTGTGAAAAACTTACTCTCCCATGTAACACTTAGAGGTGGAGTGGAATGATGCCAGTTCAACATGTTCTGAGTATTCTGGTCCCATCTCAAACAGAACCTTCTTAAATGAGTGAAAATGGCAACCTTCAGCGTACACATTATCCTGGTACACCTGTGAGTGTGAGAAAGAAGGTCAGAAATCAGAGGCTGAGCGGGCACTAATGCAGGTAGAGGTTTGATTTTGAAGAGCGGCATACAAAATAGGAATTTGAGCAGGACTCATAAATGCCAACAGAGACAGTACCTCATCAGCCATGAGGAAGAGACGTTCTTTAGCAGCAAATCGAATCACATCCTCTATGCACTCTCTGCACTGAACTTGGCCTGAGAATAACAAAAAGGTCTGTTACACAGCTGCAGCTGATGAGAGCTGCTGTTCTGCTGCTGTCTAGTGGCAGAAATCTTCTAGTACAAAAAATATTTATCCTCTTTTAAAAGATGTTTCCATCTTTGCACAAGTGATTTTAATCTAAGTTACTATAATTCCAGAAAGAACATAAAAGAGGGAAAATAGATGTGTTTTGTTCTGTAAAACCATTTGATTTTTTTTATTTTTAAATTATTATTCAGATTTTTTTTTGTTTTTAAATAAAGCAAAACAATGGCTCCAGTTCATGATTAGAAATAGCGGATTGCAAAGTAAAAATGTTGAACATTTTCAAACTGTAAGAAAAAAACAACAACACTGAAGTCCAAATGATCTTGTGAGTAGATACTGGCATAATGCTGATGCACTTCTAACAGGTTCTATAGTTCATTAGATTACTGAATAAATCCCACATTTTACAAACAATTTTTTTAAGAAGAAAACTAATTTAAACTTGCAACTGTTGAAAGTCTAGAACAAAGCATTTAAGTCTCAACAAATGTATTTTCTTTGTACAATATTAAGTTCATTTATCTCAGTATTTTTCTCCCAGTGTTTCTAATAAAACAATTACTTATGCAGATTATTAATTGCAACCTAACATCATAGCAGTGGACCTCGCTGGTACATTTGAACAAATAGCAGTAACGTACCTGTAGGGTTTCCAGGGTTGATTATGCACAGAGCTCGGGGGTTGCAGTAGAGTCTGGCCTCATCCAAAGCACGCTTCAACTCAGTGATGTCCAAACTCCAGCACTTCTCCTCATTAAGGTAATAATTGATTTGTACAGCACCAAGTTCAGCCAGTGCAGCTGAATACAGAGGATACTGAGGTATCGAGATCATGACACCTGTACGCATCGTACCCTCGCCGCACACCAACAGCTTCAGCATGGTCTGAGTGCAGCACATAGAATAAAAAGACAAGATGTAAAAATATAATCAATTTGACCAGTTAACAGCTGAACATAAATTGAATCACTGAAAAACGAAACCCTTAAAATGTTACACGTCAGTTACAGTAGAATGCAAAAGTCTGGGATAATTTGTAAAATGAAGGTTGTGTTCTAGTTTGATCCTACATTTTTTTTTTTTAAGTGATGTCTTCCAGGGGTCATTTTGACCCAAGGGCAGCAGGGGGTTGGAGCAATCACCATATAAGTATTTTAGTTTTCTTTTGGACACTACTCATTATTATTATTGGGGACTGACTAAGTCTACCATACTGTAGAATGGCAGCAACCTATTATGATCCACCTGCTAAAGCTTTCTTAATTTTATGATGAGTTAACCGAGCTCCATGGTGAGTTCGGGTTGCTTCCATTTGGACGCAGATATCTGCTGCCCAAATGTAAGACGAACAGACTGAAAACTCATTCATCCCTGTAGCGATCAGGCTTCTCAATGAATAGCAATGATATCTGTACTGTACTGTTATTTTAATGTCTTAATGTCTTGTCTAGTATGGATGTTGCTACTGACCGTGAAACAAATTGCCCCTTGGGAATAATAAATATTATTGAACTTAAACTTATATCTTACTCTTCTGTTAACTTTAAAGCGCCCCAAAACAGAACGTGTACCCCCCAAAATTTATATCAATATGACCGACTACGTGTCATGATGTGTGCTATTACTATTATTGGCATTTGAGTTACCATTGTGACGTAATTTGCTAACCAAAACGTAATTTTTCTCATTCTGAACGCCTGTCAGAACTCTTTGCACACTATGGAGCTCTGAGATCACATGACCTAGAGTGGAGAGGTCCCTGAAGAAAACTCAGAAAGTCATGAAACCCACAAAAATAGGATTTAAAAAAATTAGAATACTGTGAAGACATCAGTCCACACTACTCAGTTTTTGCAGAAAAAAAAGAGAAATTAGGATCACAACAAATCAATCAAAATATGGTAAATGGACTGCATTTATATAGCGCCTTTCTATCTTATTTCAAGATACTCAAAGCGCTTTACACTACAATCTGTGTCCTCATTTACCCATCCACACAGCGCTCTACTAGAGCTCTACAAAGCTAATTGAACAAATCATTCTAAAGAGACTAATCAGAGCTTTGTCACATTCAAACACCGATGGGACACATCAGAGGCTATGAGGGGTTCAGTGTCTTGCCCAGGGACACTTCGGCATGTGACTGCTGGTGGATTCGAACCCCCAACTCTCGCATTTGAGGACGACTGCTCTAACCACTCAGCCACAGCCGCCCTTAAAATATGGTACTTTCAAAATGATATGTCAATCTTCAATACTTGGTTGGGAATCCCTTTGCCGTAATCACTGCCTCAATGCAACATGGCATTGAAGCAATCAGTCTGTGGCATTGCCTGGGAGTTATGGAAGTCCAGATTTCCTTGATGCTTGCTGTCAGCTCTTCTTTGTTGATGGTCTGGTGCCCCTCATTTTCCTCTTGAGAATACCCCATAGATTCTCAATGGGGTTTAGGTCCGGTGAGTTGGCTGGCCAGTCAAGCACTGTGGCATGGACATCAAACCAGGTTTTGGTGATTCTGGCAGCATGGGCAGGGGGCCAGGTCCTGCTGGAAGATGAAATCTGCATCTCCATACAGATCTTCAGCAGAAGGAATCATGAAGTCCTCTAAAACATTCTGGTAGACTGTTGCGGTGACCTTGAATTTAAGAAAGCAGACTTTACCAACACCCACACCTGACATTTCACCCCAAATCAGGACTGTGTGGATATTTCACACTGGACCTCAAGCAGTATGGGTTCTGTTCCCCACCCTTCTTTCTCCAAACCCTTGGACCTTGATTTCCGAATGAAAGGCAAACTTTACTTTCATTGGAAAAGAGGACAGAGGAACCCAACAGTAGTAGCCCATCTCCCGGATGCGTCTGAATGTGGTGGTTTTGGAAGCTGTGACTCCCGCCTCATTCCACTCTTTCTGGATCTCTGCCAGATTCTGGAATCTTCTCTGTTTGATAATCTGCTGAAGCCCATGGTCATCTCTTTTGCTGGTGCATCTTCTCCTGCCACATTTTGCCCTTCCACTAGACTTTCCATTGATATGCGTGGACACAGCACTCTGAACAGCCAGCCTCCTTAGCTACAGTATGAACTTTTGTGGCTTACCCATTCTATGGAGGGTATCAATGATGCTCTTCTGGCCAGTTATGTCTGACGTCTTCCCAATATTGAACCAAACAGACAATTAAACCAAACTGAAGCAATTTAATAACACCTGGGGAAACATGTGCAGGTGCTTTGAGTTTAGTAGATGATTAGTGTGTCACACTCAGTTTAAAACATTCATGCCCTGCAACATGTGGGCTGATTTCTCCACAGTATTCTAATTTTTTTAAATCCTGTTTTCGTTGGTTTCATGAGCTGGAAGTCCACATTATGTAAAAAATAAACAAATAAATACTTGAAATAGGTTAAGTTGTGGGCCCTGAATCTATCATCTATTAAAGATTAACTTTTTGAATGGAATAATGGAAGTTAAACAACTTTTCTATGATATCCTAATTTTTTTGGAAAGGGTCTGTGTAGATGTATAAGATTATCAACTTAAGTGATAAGTGAAAAACCATGAAGTAGGGATATTAGTACAAGTAGTAGTTTATTTTAGTAATATATA
>NC_056498.1:74408570-74438133 GCF_014905685.2 Nematolebias whitei | reverse complement strand
AATGGCTGTAGGCAGGAAGGATCTCTTGTAAAGGTCCATCCCACAGTGGATCCTAAGAAACTGGCTGCAGATGTCGTCCGATCCGTCCACCCAGACTCAGCTGGCCTCTCGGTTCCTCCGGGCTGTAGGACCGCCCAAATGCCGTGCAGAACTCCTCCCAGTGTGATGGCCACTCCTCTCAGCAGTCTGCCGAGCTCCTCGTCGCTGCGGACAGCCAGCTGTAGATGCCGAGGGACCATCCTGTCCTTCCACTGTCATGAACAATGTTTCCTGCTAGTTCCAGGATCTGTCCAAAAATTGTCCAAAATGTCTTGGTATGCTGAAGCAGTCAGAGTTCCTTTCACTGGAACTAAGGGGCCAAGTTCAGCTTCTGAAAGACAACCCCACACCTTAATCCCCCCTCCACCAAACTTTGCACTTGGCACAATGCAGTCAGACAAGTATCGTTCTTCTGGCAACCGCCAAACCCAGACTCGTCCATCTGATTGCCAGATGGAGAAGTACAATTCGCCACTCCAGAGAACGCTCCTCCACTGCTCTAGAGTCCAGTGGCGGCACGTTTTACACCACTGCATCCGATGCTTTGCATTGCAATTGGTGATGTATGGCTTGGACACAGCTGCTCGACCGTGGAAACCCATTCCATGAAGCTCTCTGTGCACTGTTCTTGATCCAATCTGAAGGCCACATGAAGTTTGGAGGTCTGTAGGGACTGCAGAAAGTTGGAGACTTCTTCACACTATGCTCTTCAGCTTCTGCTGACCCCACTCCATCAGTTTACGTGGCCTACCACTTGGTGGTTGAGTTGCTGTCATTCCCAAACACTTCCATTTTCTTATAATACATCCGACAGTAGAATATTTAGGAGCGAGGAAATTTCACGACTGGATTTGTTGCATAGGTGGCATCCTACCAGTTCCACACTGGAATTCACTGAGCTCCCGAGAGTGACCCATTCTTTCACAAGTGTTTGTAAAAACAGTCTGCATGCCTAAATGCTTCATTGTATACACCTGTGGCCATGGAAGTGATTGGAACACCTGATTCTGATAATTTGGATCAGTGAGCAAATACTTTTGGCAATGTAGCATATATATATATATATATATATATATATATATATATATATATATATATATACACGAACCGGATTCCAAAAAAGTTGGGACACTAAACAAATTGTGAATAAAGACTGAGTGCAATGATGTGGAGATGCCAACATCTAATATTTTATTCAGAATAGAACACAAATCACAGATCAAAAGTTTAAACTGAGAGAATGTATAATTTTAAGGGGAAAATCTATCGTTTCCAAATTTCATGGCATCAACAAATCCCAAAAAAGTTGGGACAAGTCCATTTTTACCACTGTGTGGCATCCCCCCTTCTTCTTACAACACTCAACAGACGTCTGGGGACAGAGGAGACCAATTCCTCAAGTTTAGAAATAGGAATGCTCTCCCATTCATGTCTAATACAGGCCTCTAACTGTTCAATCGTCTTGGGCCTTCCTGGTCGCACCTTCCTCTTTATGATGCACCAAATGTTCTCTATAGGTGAAAGATCTGGACTGCAGGCTGGCCATTTCAGTACCCGGATCCTTCTCCTACGTAGCCATGATGTTGTGATTGCTGCAGAATGTTTTTTGGCGTTATCGTGTTGAAAAATGCAGGGTCTTCCCTGAAAGAGATGACGTCTAGATGGGAGCATATGTTGTTCTAGAACCTGAACATAGTTCTCTGCATTAATGGTGCCTTTCCAGACATGCAAGCTGCCCATGCCACAAGCGCTCATGCAACCCCATACCATCAGTGATGCAGGCTTCTGAACGGAGTGTTGATAACAACTTGTGCTATCCTTGTCCTCTCTGGTCCGGATGACATGGCGTCCCAGTGTTCCATAAAGAACTTCAAATCGTGACTCATCTGACCACAGAACAGTCTTCCATTTTGCCACACTCCATTTTAAATGACCCCTGGCCCAGTGCAAACATCTGAGCTTGTGGAGCTTGCTTAGAAATGGCTTCCTCTTTGCACTGTAGTTTCAGCTGGCAACAGCGGATTGTGTTCACTGACGATGCTTTCTGGAAGTATTCCTGAGCCCATTCTGTTATTTCCTTGACAATGGCATTCCTGTTTGAGGTGCAGTGACGTTTAAGGGCACGGGGATCACGAGCATCCAGTATAGTTTTACGGCCTTGACCTTTACGCACAGTGATTGTTCCAGATTCTCTGAATTTTTTGATGATGTTATGCACGGTTGATGATGATAACTTAAAAGTCTTTGCTATTTTACGCTGGGTAACAGCATTCTGGTATTGTTGCACTATCTTTCTGCGCAACAATGGTGGAATTGGTGATCCACTTACGATCTTGGCTTCTGAGAGACACTGACACTCTGAGAAGCTCTTTTTTACCCAATCATGTTTTCAATTGATCTAATTAGTGTTAATTGGTCTTCCAGCTGTTCGTTATATGCTCAATTTCCTTTTTTCCAGCCACTTATTGCTACTTGTCCCAACTTTATTGGGATTTATTGACACTGTAAAATTTTGAATCAACATATTTTTCCTTTAAAATGTTACATTTACTCAGATTAAACTTTTGATCTTTCATCTATGTTATATTACAAATGGATGTGTTCACTACTACTGATATATATATATATATATATATATTTATATATATATATATGTGTGTGTGTGTGTGTGTGTGTATGTATATATGCATGATTCGTGGAAGAGTGGAGGTGTGATACGCTGCAGGAAGAAGCTTTTTCTGCAGCTGTGGGCTGCACACAGACATGTGCATCTGTGCAACAGGTGCTAAATAATTTAAAATAATTCATTTTAAATAAAAAATTCTATGCCAATCCTGCGGCTCATCCATCATCAGCCAATTGTGTGTCATGTCCAACCTTACTTTGAAAAACTGTGATAGAGCAAGTCCGCGCAAAACGAACCACGAAGTAGCGAGGGACTACTGTTTATGTAAACTTAGATGGTCTGTTGGCAACATACCTCATGAACAGCTTGTTGGATTTGTTTGAAACTCACAGAAAGTAATCATCAGATGTATCTCTAGAATTGATTAATGTTTGGAGCCATTTTGATTCAAGATGACTGCCACAGCAACCTCAGCAAACAAAATTACATTTAACTCAAGCATTCTTTGAGATATTGAGCCCAAATTTGGTACGTTGGTAGCTGAGAGGGAGTTTTTATGCATTCCTGATGCAAATCAAATATCCAAGATGGTCACCTTAGCTAAAAGGGAAAAAATATGATGAGTCAGTCATTTTTAGAGCTATTCAGCTGAAATTTGGTGTATTGGTAGCTGAGAACAATCCCTAATAGACTGACTGCAAATCAAAAATCCAAGATGGCTGCATGAGCTAAATAGGACAAATACCATAAATCGGACATTTTTTGAGTTATTCAGCTAAAATTTGGTGTGATGGTAGCTGAGAGCAATGCACATTAAATACTAAATCAAATTAAAATTCAAGATGGTCGTAAAAGCTACATTTAAATTGCTTTAACTCAGCTATTTTTGCTCATATAGAGCTGAAATTTGGTGAGGTTATTGCTGAGAACGTTCCCAATCACATACTGAGTCCAAATCAAAAATCCAAGATGGCAACTATAGCTTAAAAGAAAAAAAGAGCCTGTGTCAACAAATCTTAAAAAGAAAAGTAAAAATTAAAGAAATAAATAAATTTTCTATTCTGTTAAGTAGCAAATTATTTTAAAATAGTTTCTTATAACCTTTGTTAACAGCAGCCTTTTGCAGACAAAATTTATTCCCAGTTCTTTTGTCTGATGCTGTAAAAATTCTTGGAAAATCCTTTACAGAATTATAAAACAGCCTTTTTGCCCAAAGAAGGTTATTGCCCAAAAGCTATTAGATAAGAATTACTTTGTGAAAGAAAGGAGGGCTTGCTCAAGACTTTTGCAAACTCCTATTGTAGTTTTGTTTAAAACACAAATTGCATTTTGAGAGAGTGACAAATGTCTCATTTTAGACACGAAACAATAAGAGTTGTGTTGTACCACAATGCCTTCACTGGCGCCTGTTGTGAGGTAAATGTTGTCTGGATCGCAGGGAACACCGCCGTCCCGCCGCTCAATGTAACGAGCCACATCCTGGCGCACAGATTCTATACCTTGACTGGGGCTATAGGAGCCTGAGGGGGAAATACAGAGATTATGCTTTAGTATAGTTATAAAAATGAAAAATCAACAGATGTATAACATCCAGCTGATATAGAAATATGATAATTAGCAACCAGAGTATTTGCTAAAAGCTTGTTGAGTTGACACATCATAATCAATCACATTCATACGCACCCATACTGTTTCCTCCACATGAGTTCAGAATATGACATGCTCTACTTTTAGCATCTTCTGGGAATGTGCTGTCACGCAGCAGTTCAGGGCAGGAGCAGAGAGCCAACACCTAAAAACCAACACAATGGATGGGCAGAAGGATGTGAAAGCACAGCCTCAGTGCAGTTAAACAAACTGGCTCAAATTTATCTAAGGAAGGACTAATCAGTTCTAAATAGAACAGGAGGGGAGGGCTTGGAAGCTAACCTGCCGAAAGAAAGTGATCGGCTGCTGGCCCATGGCGTGGGCATCACCGATGTTGGCTTTGATGACTTCTGCGAAGGGTTTCTTCCTCCCCTGATAAATAGAAAGATAAATGTACAAAATGTTCTGAGGAAACGAACGTTTCTGATCAGAATATTTTTACATACAGTAGTCTCGCGCTACTTCACGGTTCGACTTCTGTGGACTCATTATCGCAGTTTGTAGACATACAGTTCAAATTATTGTACAAAAAAATTGTACAGGACACATGATTGTCAACTTTAATACTACTCACGTGACTGGGACATTACTGGATACAGTACTGTAAAGTAAAAAGTTAACGAAAATATAAAAGACTTCGGACAGGCGGTGCCATTTTACTTTATACTTTATACCCCACACTTTATTAATCCCAGAGGGAAATTAAATTATTAATCCCAGAGGGAAATTAAATAAAATAAAGTATTTTTGAATTTGAATTTTGTAGTTTTCTCCAGTAAGCCTCCACTGTATTCCCACTCATAATGGCCACATTTCTCAGAGGGCAACAGGGCCCTGCCCAGAAGCTCCATTTCATTCTGCTGAAAAAACCCAAAGGCAGAGTAAAGTTTTGATCTGATTGGCGTCCCCAGAACAGAACCAGACTACAAGATCTATTGTGAATCTTGAGAGCTAGTAGCCCACCCACGTGGACCTCCGTGCAAATGCGCATGGCCTAAAGTCCGGCGCTCCATATAAAGCTCAATGGGACTTTTTTCGTGTTTTTCAACGAGCCAACAACAAGCCATCAGCAGACGCATGCAGCCATGGTTCATCTGAAGCTCAATGAGACATTTTTCATCGTTTCATCCGGCCAATGACAAGGATCTCCGAGTGAGGACGCGCTGGTGTAGTGTTCTATGATTCAGGACATACTGTCCCTCAGAAGTCCATAAACTGTCCTCAGAGACACGGTAACTAAACTCATACACACCTTCTCTGTGTACTAATCTGTTAGAAATGACTCAGCCTTCTGATCCTGGCCCCAAATTGACTGTATGGAAATTAACCCTCTGTACTCACTATTCTATTCCTGGGTAAAACAAGATGACTCCTCATAAGATTATAATCCCCTCTGTGGTAATCATCCCTCCTTCCTGAGGAAGACGGACAATGAGTCTCCGAAAGAAGTCGATATCAACAATTGAACAGAACTTTGCCATACCCCCAGAACTTTGGTTACCATTGTAACGAGTGGGTGTTACCCACTTGAACACAGAGCTTCAAACAGAAACCCTGTTGTTTGCCAGTATTGTGTGAAGAAAACCAAAAAAAAAATTTGCATCTGTGAAGAAATTGTGTCATCATGTAAACAAAGTCACTGTATTATCTCTAAAAGATTGAGGTGTTATACAATTAAAATTAATTAATGCAGATTGGTTTACACCCACCGTTGGTAAGCTGCCTTGATTGGATACAATTGAATAGGAACCATCCCTTTCTAGAATCAGGTAAAGAAGGCATGGAAGGCAGGGTCTCCAGAGTTTGTTGCACAAGTGTTGCTGGAAAGTGAAGAGTCGCTGGCTGAGAGTTGGCTCTGAGCCTGCCCCAGGAGTCAGCAGGAAGCCAGGCTCCATTCCTTTTTACCCTCGGACAGGGCGAGCCAGCTGAGAAATAAAGAGGCGTACATAGAATTTTCTCAAACATCCCAGAAAGATGGTGCTGTCTGGCCGGATGAAGTTCTGGAGGAGTCCATTACTTTCTGCAATGACAAATACCAGCCTCCGTTCATCGTATCCATAATGGGTAATGAGATGGACAGCTCTCCATTAGGACAAACATCTTTCTTCTGATGAAAGGAACATCTCTGAGTGCCAACGAAGTTTAGACACCTTTAGTTTATGACTCTGAGATAAAGTTTACCTAAATTCTAATGTTAATCATAAAATGGAATAACATCTCTTCTCAAAGGTTTAAGCTCTCTTATATTACACAAAGTTTGTTTTCTCAGTCATCCAGGTATATAACAACAAAAAAGGTTGAATCATGTCATCTGGACTTCGTTTTTTTTTGTTAAAAAAGTCCAGATGACATGATTCAACCTTTTTTGTTGTTATATACCTGGATGACTGAGAAAACAAACTTTGTGTTTTTGAAACCATTAGTGAAAAGGCCAGACTTCAGGGGTATCTGAGGCAGGCTTGAAACACAAGAGTCAGGGTGGTTTCTGGGTAATACCAGATGGCTAGGCCTCAGACTGACGAAGCCTCTTGGACGAGGGGCGAAACGTTTCTTTTTAACAAAAAAAACGAAGTCCAGATGACATGATTCAACCTTTTTTGTTCTCTCTTATATTATTTATCCTTCTGAACAAACCCTATTTGGTTATCCATTCATATTTTATATTTTGCTATAATTGCATATTGTTGTTGTTCAAACTGAAAATAAACATTGCAGAATTAAGATTTTAATTGATCGGGTTTTGTGTCTTTATTTGAATGAGGGGAATCGCAACATTGCCAAGAATTCACCATTATTACTTTAATCGAGGTTGACTCGCATTCACTATTTTGATTGTACACCAAGTGTTAATGTTAAAGAGGTGACCAGACCACTTTATCTAAGTATCCCACTACACTGGTGAGTAAAATTTACTAGCTACACATAAGTACACTGTTAAATAAATTAGTAGGTTTAAGTGTTTAGATCATTGCAAGAGTGTGAGAAGGGTTTGTAAAACATATACACACATATGTATACATACACACACACTAATATATATATATATATATATATATATATAATATATATATATATATATATATATATATATATACACACACACATATATACACATATATTATATATATATATAATCTATAATATCTATATAATATATAATATCTCTGGTCTAGAGAGTGATGTTAAAAATGCCAAGTCAATGTGTACATTTAAGAAAAAGATCAAAACTGAATTGTTAGAAAAGTATATATGAAGTAGCTTAGTGCGTGTTTTGTATTAGAATTAGAAAAATTAGGAAGAGATTCATTTTGTTCTGTTACTTGAAAATTATTATGATTGAAATAATTGTTTGAAAAAAGGGGCAGATATAATAAGATTTTTTCTTCTTTCTGCTGCCTTTCATTTTAAATCTTTTGTATCTTTTTTATATTGTTATGGAATTGTTTTGTACTTTTTTAAAATTAATAAACTTTATACCATACCATATACAGGTCCTTCTAAAAAAATTAGCATATTGTGATAAAGGTCATTATTTTCCATAATGTAATGATAAAAATGAAACTTTCATATATTTCAGATTCATTGCACACCAACTGAAATATTTCAGGTCTTTAATTGTTTTAATACTGATGATTATGGCATACAGCTGATGAAAACCCAAAATGCCTGTCCCAAAAAATTAGCATATTTCATCCCACCAATGAAAGACAAGTGTTTTTAATACAAAAAACACTAACCTTCAAATAATCATATTCAGTTATGCACTCAATACTTGGTCGGGAATCCTTTTTCATGAATGACTGCTTCAATGCGGCGTGGCATGGAGGTAATCAGGCTGTGGCACTGCTGAGGTGTTATGGAGGCCCAGGATGCTTCGATAGCGGCCTTAAGCTCATCCAGAGTGTTGGGTCTTGTGTCTCTCAACTTTCTCTTCACAATATCCCACAGGTTCTCTATGGGGTTCAGGTCAGGAGAGTTGGCAGGCCAATTGAGCACAGTAATACCATGGTCAGTAAACCATTTACCAGTGGTTTTGGCACTGTGAGCAGGTGCCAGGTCGTGCTGAAAAATGAAATCTTCATCTCCATAAAGCTTTTCAGCAGATGGAAGCATGGAGTGCTCCAAAATCTCCTGATAGCTAGCTGCATTGACCCTGCCCTTGATAAAACACAGTGGACCAACACCAGCAGATGACATGGCACCCCAGTGACTGTGGAAACTTGACACTGGACCTCAAGCAATGTGAATTCTGTGTCTCCTCTCTTCCTCCAGACTCTGGGACCTTGATTTCCAAAGGAAATGCAAAATTTACTGTAATCAGAGAACATAACTTTGGACCACTCAGCAGCAGTCCCAGGTGAGATGTTTCTGACGCTGTTTCTGGTTCAAAAGTGGCTTGACCTGGGGAATGTGGCACCTGTAGCCCATTTCCTGCACACACCTGTGCACGATGGCTCTGGCTGTTTCTACTCCAGACTCAGTCCACTGCTTCCGCAGGTCCCCCAAGGTCTGGAATCGGCCCTTCTCCACAATCCTCCTCAGGGTCCGGTCACCTCTTCTCGTTGTGCAGCGTTTTCTGCCACACTTGTCCCTTCCCACAGACTTCCCACTGAGGTGCCTTGATACAGCACTCTGGGAACAGCCTATTCGTTCAGCAATTTCTTTCTGTGTCTTACCCTCTTGCTTGAGGGTGTCAATGATGGCCTTCTGGACAGCAGTCAGGTCGGCAGTCTTACCCATGATTGCGGTTTTGAGTAATGAACAAGGCTGGGAGTTTTTAAAAGCCTCAGGAATCTTTTGCAGGTGTTTAGAGTTACGTCGTTGATTCAGATGGTTAGGTTAATAGCTTGTTTAGAGAACCTTTTCATGATATGCTAATTTTTTGGGACAGGCATTTTGGGTTTTCATGAGCTGTATGCCATAATCATCAGTATTAAAACAATTAAAGACCTGAAATATTTCAGTTGGTGTGCAATGAATCTGAAATATATGAAAGTTTCATTTTTATCATTACATTATGGAAAATAATGACCTTTATCACAATATGCTAATTTTTTTATTTTTTTTTTTGTGAGAAAAAAAAATGCTAATTTTTTGAGAAACACCTGTATATGTGTGTATATGTATATATATATATATATATATATATATATATATATTAAAATAAAAACATTGCTGCTTTGCAGAATTTCACAAGAACAGCCTTCACAGCACACATTCACTCAAAGTAGTAAAGAACTATCCACTCAGTTTGTTTCACTGTCTTTCATATGTTTTTCCTGAATTTGATTCTAACCTAAATTTTGTAAAACGTTTCCTAAGAAGCCAATTACTCATGGATTTACTAGTGAGAAAAAATAACTTCATATAAAAACTAGACAACAGAGATTATTATATAGCTCCTTTGTGCCTCTCCCTTTTTTATTACAGTGACTGGGTGTTTAAATGATTCATGTTGTACTGCTTTTTTCATTTGCTTTCCAAAAACCCACCTGACTCAGGAAGAAATAGGAGTGAAAAGAATGAAAATAAAAACATGAGCTGGGAGTTAGATAATGTAAAAACATAAAATTAAAGAAAAATCATATTTCAGAAAAGCAGATTATGGAATTTGGGAAATGTCTAAAAAGTCTCCAAACAATTTCACAATCTGAGGTTCTATATCAACTCAGTATTGTATCATTGTTCAGAGCAATTACTGTGGCTGCAAACTACTGCTTGCTCTATGTGTAACAACCTTGCTGAGGATGAGAGAGACTGTGTGAACATTGGGTCAAAGTTGTGACCTGAACAAACAATGTGATCATGCAGTTAGCGTTCTCACACATTACAACACGCTTCATAAACTGTGAACTGAAATGGAAAAAAGATACAAGAACTGACACAGCAGTAAACCAGTTTATAAAAATAGTTCAGAGTTTTACTAACATAAAAGTATTCAGTTACTGTGCTACAGGCCAATGAAATAAGCTTTATGAAGTAATCTGTGGGGCAGCTGGGAGTCCTGACACAGTATAAATACAAGCTGCTCACGTCAGATACTACAAACAGCATGACTGCAGAAGTCACCAGAGGAACCTCACAAACCCCAACATCCTGCAGCAATCAGAACAGCCTGTTTGTTTGATTTGGACAGTCCTGTGCACAGCTTGTGAAACCTGGGCTGTTGGCTCTGCCATTGGTTGCACTTAAGAGGCATATCTCAGGCTGAGCCAATAACATTGAAAAACACAAGAAACTCCCCTTTGTGAAGGAACCCCTCCATTCATGATGACGCCCTTCTGGAAACAAACCATTTTTGCAAAAGGGCAGAAGTTCAATGTCCTCCATCACTTACTATAAAAAAAGTGTTGCATTTTATTAGGATAAAATTTGTGAACAGAAGCTAAAAAGATGAACACCAACAATTCATGCTCAATAATCCAGGTACAAATCCAACAGTGCTCAGTCAGTCATCCGGACGGTTTCTTTTTTTTTTCTGAGACATTTCGTCCTTCATCTGAAGGACTTCTTCAGTCAGAGAAGGTGAGAAAATAAGCATCTTATCAACAGCAAACAGGAGATTTCCAAAACAGACCAAGGTGTATCATCAGATTTATTGACAAAGCTTTGGAGAATAGCTGGCATTCACAAAAGATTCAAGGATACAAGGTTCTTTATTGTCATTCACATCGCACGTGGTACATGAGGTGGAACAAAATTGTGTACACAGGGTGCCAGTTACATCAATCAATAGATCAATGCATTCATAAGGTCATACTTCCCTGTCTGAAAACGCTGACCGTTCTGACTACCTGAACTGAAAAAATTAGTTTCATAGATTTTTTAAAAATCCATTTTGCATGTGTAGAGCCAGTTTCTGGTAATTCCACAACAGACTGATTTGAAACACATCGATAAGGTGCTATTTATTTACAGTTGCCTTGGTGCTTGCTCAGGATGGGAGACTGCGATAAAGTGAAGACTCAAAGCAATCTGCTAGTTCCTTTTTATGAATGTTTCTGTACAGTGCCCTGAGATGACTTCTGTTGTGATTTAGTGCTATATGTAAACTGAACTGAATTTATAAGACAATTCTTGGTGGCAGGTCATAGTGGCAGTTCATTTTTTTTAATTGGTAATGTGACTTATCTGTGCTGCTGATTATCCATACTGCTGATTTCTTGCCTTTATGCTGCAGTATTCATAACTATCTGCTCACTACAGACTCATGTTCGGGCTGCTGTTTAACATACTGTATTATTTTACATTAGTGTTTAGTGTACATCTTAAGATCCTTATATGCCGTTTCTTTTTATACTTTATATTTTTGCTATTTTTGGGTGTAACTGGGACCTTGAGTATGCAATTTCATTCCACCTCATGTATCACATGTGATGTGAATGATAATAAAGAACCTTGAACCTTATAAATAGTACCTTCTCATAGTAGATCAACCAGTTTGATGCTGACATCCAGAACCAGCTGTTCACATAATCAAGAGGACCATCAGCCTAAGGATGGATCATTAGCACCCTGATGGCTGTTTACTATTCACTGAGGGCTGAGTGATACTAGCAATCACAGCATTGTAAGAGGGGGACAGTTGACCACGGAGGCTCCGCCCCTGTTTAATGATGGACAGCTCTTCACAAAGATGGCCTCCTTCATGCCTCTCTCAAACCATCGTTCCTCTCTATCAATGATGTGAACATCTTCATCCCTGAAATAATTACTGCTGGCTTGCAGATGTGTAGACCACAGATGTCATGTCCAGATGACATGATGTAATCTTTTTTTGTTTGTTTGATTCACCTGGATGGCCGAGCTTACAAACCTTTTTTCTGAAACTTTTTGGCCAGGTGTCCTCAGGCTGTTTCTGTAAGTAGCCAGTTGGCCATCAGTTGTAAAACATTTGATTGTTGTACATGATGAATGATTGTTTTGGACTGATGGCACTCCATTTTGCACGTGTAAAGCCAATTTCTTGGAATTCCACAGAAGACTGGTTTGAAACACATCAATAAGTTGCTAGTTATAAGTTCTTGGTGGCAGACCTCAGAATGACGAAGTCTTTCAGATGAAAGACAAATCATTTCTCAAAAAAAACCACAAAAAAAACTGTCCAGATGACATGATTTAACAGTTTTTTTTTTGTGATTAGTTTAAAGTAATTACTTCCGGCACCAGCCCTCAGCCCTTCCTCTCCCTGCCTGAGCCGTCATCAAACTCTGCTGCAGTCAGGGAGAAGGAAAATCTGACTTCTTGAGGACATGTCACCATATCACATCCATATCAATCAAACCTTGAGCATATTAAAAACTAGTTGGGGACCGTCATTGCAATGCATAGGAGAGCAGTGCACTTGTAAAGCAATGCACTGCCTCCATGCAATGCATGGAAGGCATCTATTATTCTACACCTAAGTGTTTATATATTTTTCTTACGTCTCCGTTAATGCAGCCCAAACCGCAACGTGTACGCCCACAAACGTTATATCAAAATGACCGGCTCCTTCTCAAGAAGGAAGCTATTACTTTTATTGGTAATTGGAGTTACTATGGCAACGTA
Organism: Nematolebias whitei; assembly: GCF_014905685.2. Classification (NCBI taxonomy): domain Eukaryota; kingdom Metazoa; phylum Chordata; class Actinopteri; order Cyprinodontiformes; family Rivulidae; genus Nematolebias; species Nematolebias whitei. Next base: position 74,425,271 of record NC_056498.1, on the reverse strand, counting down.
TTTTGCTAACAAATACGCCATGTTTCCCCATTGGAAATTAATTTTGTGTTTGCCGAGGTAGCTGTGGCAGCCATCTTGAATCAAAATGGTTCCAAACATTGAATCCAAATGTTGGATTGTACACCTGGATTATTGAGCATGGACTTTGTTGTTTTCAACTAGTTTGACACAACTGTCAACAAGGAAGAGGGCCGGCAATGGAGAAGGGGGCGTGACAAAGAGACCATCTTAGCACCAACATAACTGGTTTGTTCCACTTTGGAGTAAACTGTTGGGGGAAGAATCAGTTTTGTGTTGTGTGTTTCCTTGACTGATGAAGCCTTTCGGATCGAAGGCGAAACATTTTAGCACAAATAAAGAAACTGTCCAGATGACCTGACTGAAAAATGTTGGATAGTACTGTCATCTCAACAATTTAAATCGGCAGCAGCCTGGCAGTCCCCAGGAACTTTCTAATTCTTTCTGTTCCTCACTGACCGGTGACAGTAAGAGTGATTATTAGACGGGACAGTTTATTATCAGTCACATCACAGTACATATGCAGAAAGGTTATGGAACATGGTGAGTGCAAATAATACACATTACCTTGACACCTGTTTCCTAAAGTAACCCAACACCATCCAGAACAAAGCTGGATAAAGTGGAAGCGAAGTTTGTGCTACTGAAAATTAGAATAAGAGTTGCTCAGTTTAGTAGTTCTGCAAAGGAGAGGGCTGAAAATTAATGCAAGTCTTCTGGAGCCATTTGTGAAAAAAAAAACTTGCTGAACTTCCTCTGTCCTGGATTTAAAACCCAATCAATAGCTATATATCCTCAGCTGTAAAATATTAAGAGCATCGCATCACGTCTCCACTAAAACTGCAACAAATCCTTCAGAGTCATATCTGGGTTTTACTAGCTGGCTCCAGCTCATATCTTCTGCTTTTTGAGCACTAAAACATCAAAAACGCCTGGTGAAATTCTTGTATTTTGAGAAAAATAAATAAATGAACTGGATGAAGGTCTGATTAAAGAGTGGGATCAGTTCAGGACAAGGCTCAGTCAGAGTAAACAGAACATTGTTGGGACCAGTGAATTATCTGCTGAAAAAGTTACCACTATCATTTCAGCCCCTGCTGGTCAGCACTGCAGAACTCTTTCACATAACCATCCTTTCCTGAGCAACACACTCAAGAGAGAAGTTGTTTCTTTCTTTTACACAAGACTGCACTCATTAGCAGCTGCCACAAACAGAGTGAAAGCAAGATTGAGCTCTGAGAGAGACAAAAAAAACCCTCAGATTTGATAATTTGTGACAACTGGAAAATAAATGCTTTATGATAAACTAAAAACTTTTTTTTTCTTTTATATAAATGCTGAACTTGTGAGTTGTGGTAATTGTGCCTCTAGTGGTGTGTCTCTGTCCTGTTTCCTCTCGTGTGATTTCCCCTTTCCTACACCTGTGAGCTTGACAGGTGTTTTGTGTTTAGTCCTCATCAGTGTTTGTATACAAGTCTGTGTCTTGGTGTTATTCCTTGTCTGGGGATCGACTTGTATTCGTCTGGCAATCCCTCCTGAGTCCCTTCGTGTTCCTACATGTTTTCTAGTATTTATACAAGTACAGCTGCCTCGCCAGCTCATTTGTTTTGTGTTTATTAAAAGTATTTCTTAATTTAACCATTGAGTCTCCAAGTCCTGCCTGCACCATTGGGTTCTGCCTCCAAACCCTCCATTTACAACGGAGTTAGTGTTAAAATCAAGATTGGAACATGAAAAAGAAACAAACATTTTAGTTTAGGATAATCAATAAATGCAAGCAGAACCTATGTAAATCAATTAAAGGTTGGACAGTGAACCTCAAATAAAAGCAGATAATACAAACCAGCTAAAACAAAGAAAAAAGTATTTTATAAAAGAATTAAAGATCTACTTCACAGTATCAACTTTGATATTCCTTATCAATAAAAATCAAGTTTAGAAATTAATAACTAATTTATGGTCTTTGAAGAGAAAACTGCTTCCTTTATTATTATTACTAGACCTTTATTTGTACAGCTTAGTTCCCACTGAGCCTCGAAGACTCATTTACAAGAGACCGTGATGGTGTTGCTTTAAAATGACAATAAAAAGAATCTGGAGCAAATCTTGATCATCACAAAACACTTGAGCTTCCTAAATTGAACAATCTAAAAGAGGACAGACATTTTTAAGTGGACTTAAAGGAGAGGGAAGACAGAGGATCCAGATGGTATAGATTCCATGGTAGGATATAATATTAGTTGTAGATACTTGTAATGCAGTCATAAAGTGCATTATATGCTAAAGAAGTATGTTTACAAATGCTTATTGTGCTTTACAAGGTAGTAACTTAGTTTGAAATGTTTAATATAACAATACATGAAATGGATAGGTGAAAAGATTTGGCTCACTATTTGGCAAGGAAATGGCTAGTTTTGTCTCCGTCACCCTTAATTAATGAATAATAAACAATTATAAATTATTTATAAAGTGTTTATAGAGGAATTAACGCATCTATAAACTATTTTCCATCTATAAGGGGAGGCTTATTGTAAAGTGGTACCGATTCCACTAACCTGACTGAGCTCCCTCTCCAGCTCCATGGCTCTCTTCACAATGGGTCCCCGCACGGCGTACTCCACCTTCTTCACGGTTGGGTTCATGGTGTCGATGGTCAGCACCTTGGCCAGGGACATTATCCCGTTCTTGGACATTTTCTCTTTGGGAAGTCGCGTGGTGCTCTGACTCGATAAGGCTCTGTTGGTAGAAGATGAAGAGGAGGACACAGAAAAAGTCAAAGGAGCCAAATCGAAAACTCTGGGTGCTGGGGGACTGATGCGAGCCGTCGGCTAATGGAGCATTCCGCTCCGTGTTGAGGAGCAGGAGGCTGGGGCAAAGCAGCTGCAAATGTGTGGTTGACATTTTATTTACACAGCTCTTTTTTGTAAAAAATAAAATTTTAAGAGAATTTACCTGGTGTGACCCGAATGACAGGAGGGAAATCAGAGCTGTGTAACTATTGGCACTGCAATGCTCCTAAAATGACCCAGACTTTGGACTTTTCCAAACCAGATTCAACAAATCCGCTTTTTAAGTTGAAAAAAAAGAAAAAAGAAGCAGAGCGCAATAACTAAGCAACGTCCACATGCCTTATCGAAACTTCTCGTCTGTGTAAAGTTTAGGAGGCAAAGTAACTCCAGCCAGTGAAAGTATCCCAATCCTGCCCCTTGTGTGACCACATAAGTACTGTTACCCACCCACCTCCATCCTGTTCATCAGGTTCCCAGAACCACATTACAATACTGGCTCAAATGAAACTTTTAGCTTTTTGATTATCCTGTCTCAAAGTGTGGAGCCTCTCTTTTTGTTCAGGGTGGAAACTCAGACACTGCCGAGTTTCATTACTCTTGCCTTAACCAGAAGTTCCTGTTTCTCTTTAAGTCAATTAAAGCCCACCAAAAGATCTGACATCAAATAAACAACCTGTAGTTTGGAGATTCCTCCAGAGGAGCAGATTAGTTTCTGCTGGGGTCGTGTCTGAGGTACCACTCCCAGAAACTAATGCTTAATGAGGTTCAGGAAAAAAAAACTAACTTGGATGTTACTATATTCTAACAGAAGAGTCACGTTTGTTTATTTTCCTGCACATTCATTCATTCAACCTTTATTTAAACAGATAAATCACATTGAGCCTCAAAGACTCATTTACAACTGAGACCTGTTTGGCACACTTGTAGCCATGCATAAATCAAAACTTTCCACTCATTATGGAAACAGACTATTACTTTTGTTTGTTAGATTTTATACTTAACCTATCATCAGTTTATGGCAAACTCACTCTTTGCCAAATTAATGGTCAACCTGACCCACACCAGTCTTCCAAACAAGCTTTTGTTCGCTGGGCATGCTCCTCCCAAGAATCTGAGTAAATGACCACATCATCAAGATACACAGCACAACTTTCCACGTCTGACACAACCAGATTCATCAGCTGCTGGAAAGTGGTGGGAGCATTCCTCAAACCAAAGGGCATTACTTTGTATGAGCACAAACCAGATAGAGTTTTGAACACAGCTATTTCACAAGCTCTTTTGGTCAAATGCACTTGCCAATAACCCTTTAGAAGACTGAATTTACTAACATACTGTGCTGACCCAACTTGGTCTATGCAGTCTTCCATCCTAGGGAGATGAAAAAGATCTGGTTTAGTAATGCTATGTACAGTACTTCCCGATAGTCAGTACAAGGTCTAAATTTTGAGTCAGACTTCTTAAGTAGAAGACAGGGTGATGCCCAATTTGAAAAACATAGTTCAGCTATACCATTTTCCAACATATATTTTACCTCCGTTTCCAACTGTTTCTTCTCCTCAGATGCTATATAAAATCTTTGTTTAATGGGTTCAGCCTCTCAGATGTATACAGACGCAGGGCATAAAATTAGAATATCATGAAAAACTTTTATTTATTTAAATAATTTCATTCAAAAAGTGAAACTTGTATATTTTATTCATTCATTACACACTGATATATTTCAAATGTTTATTTTAATGTTGATGATTATAACAGACAACTAATGAAAACCCCAAATTAAATATCTGAGAAAATTAGAATATTGTTATTATTAGAATATTAGGAGAATTAGAATTAAAATATTGTGAAAAGTTTCAGTATTGAAGACACCTGGTGCCACACTGATCAGCTAATTAACTCAATCAACTGCAAAGGCCTTTAAATTGTCTCTCAGTCTAGTTCTGTAGGCTACACAATCATGGGGAAGACTGCTGACTTGACAGTTGTCCAAAAGACAACCAATGACACCTTGCACAAAGAGGGCAAGACACAAAAGGTCATTGCTAAAGAGGCTGGCTGTTCACAGAGCTCTATGTCCAAGCATATTAATAGAGAGGTGAAGGGAAGGAAAAAAGATGGGGTAGAAAAAAGTATACAAACAATAGAGATAACCGCACCCTGGAGAAGCTTGTGAAACAAAACCCATTCCAAAATGTGGGGGAGATTCACAAAGAGTGGACTACAGCTGAAGTCAGTGCTTCAAGAACCACCATGCACAGATGTATGCAAGACATGGGTTTTAGTCGTCACATTCCTTATGTCATACCACTCTTGAACAAGAGACAGCATCAGAATTGTATCGCCTGGGCTAAAGACAAAAAGGACTGGACTGCTGCAGAGTGGTCAAAAGTTATGTTCTATGATGAAAATATATTTTGCATTTCCTTTGGAAATCCAGGTCCCAGAGTCTGGAGGAAGAGAGGAGAGGCACAGAATCCACATTGCTTGAGGTCCAGTGTCAGGTTTCCACAGTCAGTGATGGTTTGGGGTGCCATGCCATCTGCTGGTGTTTGTCATCTGTGTTTTCTGAGGTCCAAGGTCAACACAGTTGTCTACCAGGAAGTTTTAGAGCACTTCCATGCTTCCTGCTGCTATGGAGATGCAGATTTCATTTTCCAACAGGACTTGGCACATGCACACAGTGCCAAAGCTACCAGTACCTGGTTTAAGGACCATGGTATTGGCAGGAAATGGATGTACAGGGGGCACCAAAAGTTGTTTTTTGAAGATTTTAGGTTTTCCATCTGCTTACACTGCACTCCCTGCCAGGTTAGTTCCCAAAATCATGTGCACTCCCTCTACTGGCAAACGGGATCGTATACCTACCACGACATAACCTTCTACCAGATCGCATGTTAAAACAATCTGATGTAGAGGAGAAGAGAATGGAACTAGACCCATGCCCTGTACCAGAACAAAACCACTAGCATGGACATAGGAGAACATGGCAACACAGATTCCAAAATAAAATATAAAGCTCCTATATCTCTCAAAATTTTGATTGGGGCTTGTATGCCATCACCAACCAACGACACGACACCATCTGAAATGAAAGCAGAAAAAGCATTAGAATGAGAACCAGAGCTAACATGTGACTGAAAAAAACTCACCCCGATGGCCAGAAACTGCAATGGGAATGAGAATAAACTTTATTGTCATTGCACAGTTAAGTGCAGGGCAGGGAGGGGGGCAGAGCTTCATGATTTACATATCCTCTAGGAGCAATTTGAGATAAGTTGACCATTCCAAGGCCAAGTGGAGAAGCCAGTTTCAGATAAACAACAAATTGTTTTAGGACAGAAGTTGCCATTACAGCAGGCTTAACCTGACATTTTGGATTTACGTAGGGAACACTCTTCCTTCCAGTGACCCTCCACTAAACAATATCTACAGGTATTTTGATTAACTGGTTCATTTGGTCCCTTATAACCAAAGTGTTGCTGGGGCTTGTGGGTTAAAGCCCCAAACAAAGGCAAACAACCATGTTTTGGATCATCCTCATTATAAATGACCTTGTGTGGTACGAAGTAAATTGTGTGTCAACACAAATTCATCCACAAGGGCTGCTGCTTCAGATGGAGATGTTACGGTCACATTTCTGCCAAGTCATGCTCTGTTTTTTTCTATATCATGCGCTGATCAAGCCTTGCTTTCAAGCCACGCCCCTCTGCACCTCCACACAATCAGGTTAATTGTGTCCACCTGTTCCAAGTACTATTTAAGCCTCATGCTCACAGCCACACTGCCAGATTATCAAATCCCTTGTGGTGATATTCAGCATTCATGTCACAGCTCTTTTGGTTTGCCAGATCTTGCAAACAAATCCAGTGAAGTGAAAAGTAACCAGAACTGGTCACTAGGGCTGGGCTATATCATATCATTCACGATCATACCAGTAAAAAAAACTTGCCCAGGAAAAAAAATTATATCATGATATGCTAATTTCATGGCATAAATACGTCAGTGTTTCCCCTACCATTATACATGCAGGGCACTCCACTCCTTAACAGAACCGAGAGCGCCGAACTACCGAACCGAACTGTGCAACCCCCCCCCACACCTGTCAGTACTGGCGTAACACTAAGATTGCCGTGTGCAAGAATAGCTAGCTAAAAAGCCAAAGGCATCACTCAAGTGCCTCTTCCCTCACGATGACCCCGCCTCCCCACTCGAAAACTGCCAGTACAAACAACTCACAGCTCAGCTGTATCATAGCTGTTTTTTTTCGCCACTTTTCCTTTTAATTATCCTTTTAATTACCATTTTATTTTCATTGGTTAAAAAAGTAATAATTTAAATTTGTATGCATCCTTTATGATTGTCTATTGTTGTCATCACTCTTTGTAAAAAGTCAGGTCTCTCTTGCAAATGAGTCCCTGAGGCTCAATGGGATTAACCTGTATAATTAAAGGCTGAATGAATATACTGCATTTAAAAAAGGCAACTTTTTTTGTTGCGTTACATTTATGCTCAGTAGGTCATAAGCTTTTATTTTATTTAGGTTTTTTGGGGGAACTGCACCTGCACTTTTGTTTTTGTGGTGGATTTTGCTCTTTATTTTGTGCAGAATTTTTCCATTTCAATAACAGAAGGATAATTTCTGATTTTTATTTTTATACTTTGAGACCGAATACTTTACTAAATAAAGTAATTGCAGTAAAATTAACCCTTGTTGTTTGTTTTTATACAATACTGCAAAGCATCATGTTAAGTTAATTTTGTCAAATGAATAACTATGATTTCTGTTTATTTTTTGTTAGATCACAAAATGTATTGTTATTGCCAGAATGTTCTAAAATATCATATTATATTTGAGTCATATCACCCACCCCTACTGGTCACCCTCCCCATCCATGGAGGTGCTCCCAAGCCGATGATAAGAAAAAGGGAACAGGGAAGCTCTACCCACGTTCACTGCCACCTAAAAAGAAACCACCACGAGTGTCATATCGACTCTCGTTGATTAACCTCAAAACCCTTGGTTAAATGCGACCACCCGAGCAGCCAGACGCTAGTGCAGGAAAGCTGAGCATAAATGGGATAAAGACAAACTTCAGGTCTCTTTTGTTATGTTAGAAAATGTTGGAAAACATCAGACCACCATCAAATCAGAGAAAAACAAATATTTATCCCAAATTATCACAATCCCCACCTTCTTAACATTATAAACCCCATTTTAAACGTGCCTCAGTCTACCAGCATGGAGGCCTCTGTAGACATTTGTAATAATTTTGTCAGGTATTTTGTTGAAAAGGTCGAGTCGATTAGGTAATCGATTCCACACTCTGCAGCTGACCCCTCTGTCTTTGCCCCCTGCTTCGTTCAGTTCTATTTCATATAGGCTTCGCCCTTTAAGGCTGTCGCTGATGGGTTTATCCCGATATACAAAGCATTGCACTGAAAAATTTAGTCCACGCCCACCTGCTGTGTGGACCCCACCCGGTCCGTATAAATAACGTTAAGAGTGGGTAATTGGTTCCCATTTTTTCTTCAGCGAGCTATTAGCACTGTCAGAAGAACGAAGAAGGAAAGTTGTGTAGATGTCCAACCTTTGTTAAGAATGCTTGGCCCGTCACGTCAACCTCCGGTCGTCCCGGTGAGCTCTCCTCCCCGAGGAGAAGCTGACGAGCAGTCTTATTTCAAGGTAAGCGCCGAGGAGTATTTCTCAGTGGCATGTCGCTACACGCTGGACAACGCCATCTTGTAATTTTCCTCTTATCGCCGACCCTCGGAGCGAATCGGATGGTTCCTCCAGGACAGGCCACATCAGCTGCAGCCCCCGGCTGCTCATTCCCTCCTGGAGAGCGTAGTGTTGGTGGAGGGGGGCTGAGAGAATGCTCACCTCATCCCACCTCGTTTCGCATCGGCGGTCACACTGCTCCAGGCCGACGTCACCCTCTGGGGTTACCCGGCGTAATCCAGGAGCCGCTGGCATGAAGGGACCCTTTTTTACATCCCGCGCCTTTCCCGCCAGTTCGGATGATCCGGCGGGAAGGTTGTTTTTTCTAGGTTCCATTCCGGCTCACCGTCCTGATCCATCTGGCCTCGGTTTCCAAACAGGACGTCCTATGGGCAAGGCCACAGCCGGCTTTCCTGGTAGATTGGGGGGCCGGTCTCCACAGTCCGCGCCCATCTCCAGAGCAGGGGTTCACCGAGCGGAAAGTCCCTCATTGTCCCTGGAGCCGAGCCTGACGGAGGCTTCATCGGAGCAAGATGTCCAGGTGACCAGCGTCCCGTGCCTCCGGTTAGTGTAACCCAGACGGTGACACCGCTCTCCAACTGAGCTCACCAGCATGCGTTCCAGACGGCCGCAGCGAACAACACGTTACGCTGTTGGCGTACACATTCAGAGGCGGGAAGAGACGGTGGGCCCTCTGATCTTCGGCTCACTCCGCTCTCGTCGTGGCTGCTTGCTAATGGCGCTGTCGGCCCATGTAGTACGCTCCGTCGACAGGGCAGCTGACGTCATCCCCAACCGGTGCGCCTCTTTTGCTGTCTGCCGGCCCGCATCGCAGCCGGAGAACGAGGTCCCAGAGGTTCTCCTGGCTCGTCACTCCACCTTCCTCTCAGGGGAGCTGCAGAAATTTTTTGTTGGAGGGCCTTTCATCAGCGAGAGATCATTTCAAGATGCTCCACGGCTGCACAACGCCTCCCCAGCTCTGCTACGCCAGTCCCTCCCGTCAGACGTCCCCGGCATCCGGAAGTTCAACTTTTCCCGGACTCCGCCAACAGGGGGCCCTCTAGGACAACAAACGGAGCTCAGGGGAAGATAACCAGGTGTCAGTTTGCTGGATGTGTGTTGATGACACGATGTGGAAATAAACATCATTTTATGATGAAGTGTCTTTTAGCCAGGCTGTCAGCACGGATGATCTGACAGTGGCCCCATCACACACACTCATCACGAATGAGCCTTTTAAGGTTGTTTCATTCACTGCCGGCGGTGCCAACACGAGCTCCCGCGGCACGAGCAGCCTTCACTTATAAGGCCCTTTGTTATGAAAGCGCGCACGTAGCTCTCAGTGCCCGCCGTTCACGTCAATGTAAACGTGAGACCGCGGTACGAGCCCAGTAACGTATCTCGCTCTAGGCAGGAGCGACACGCGATTTCATCGCAGTGGTGTCAAACGCGTGCTCCCGCGGCGTCAACAGTTTCACAAGCCTCACAGCGGCTCCGCTCCTTCATCCTCAAAGAAGGTTTTCTGAATTAATATTGCAGCTTGTGGAATCACTCAAAAGCTCACGTGATTCGCAGCCAAGAATGAACGTGTTCTGCAGAACGAGCCCAGTGGTAACCTCGCCTCCACCGATGCCGCGCGCTGCTTCCTGACCGCACTAGCGTCAAATGCACGCTCCCGCGGCAATCCTCGCTTAAGGCGCCGCATGAATGAGGGCGCACACACATGACTCTTCAGGGCATGTCGGCTCATGTGCACCCGCTCCCCAAGTGTTTACACGGAGCAGCTGCACACAACGTGAGCACAACACAGATGAGCTGTGTCCCGCAGCATCAGCAAACGCACAACGATTTGCATGCTCGGGGGTGCGCGTTTTTTCTTTCTCCTTCAGCGCGCACCAGCTCACATCAGCATGCATGTGAGTTTCACAGCATAAACGCATGCCCGCTTTATAACTTTATAAACGAGTGGCAATGTGCGCGCGCTCCAGATGGATAGGCGAACCGTTTTTCATCCGGGGATTCACGCTGCAGTACAGCTCAAACCCTGGTGTGGAGGAACTCTAATGACGTTTTCTGTCATTTCTAGAACAGATCTAGTCCCCTCTCGCAGAAGCTCAGGAAAGTCTAATTAAAATGTAATTTCCAGAGTCTCAGAAGGAGAGGAAAACGCAGGGTTCCTCTGTCGTCACTCCCTGGTCCCAACGAACCGGAAAGATGAGATTTATTCTAGATTTGTCAATTTTGAACTGTGAGAAACAACATTCCATTAATGCGCCCGAGCCGCTCTGCAGCTGCCGCACAGAGCAGGGAGGAGAATTCTGCTTTATCTGGACATCTGCTGCTGCTGAGAAGTTTGCACAGACAGGTGGCAGCAGTGCAACTCACGTGAACCGGTTGAGTGATATCAGCTGTTTTCCATCAGCAGACCTACATCACACATGTCAGACTTCACAGAGGCACACACATTTAACGAGCTGTGGGGGCGCTGTGGTTCTCCACACAGCAGCTCATTTAAATGTTTTTGGAGTGTCGCACGGGGTTTTTGAATGTGATTCAACACTTTGCCTCTGTGCTGCGGAATCATCAGGGTTTTTGATTCACACAGACAGCAAGTGACTGTTGCATACATAACTGGCAGGAGATGTATGCGCTCAACCCATGTGCAACATTGTGAGACAGATACTGTGTGGGGCACACCCAATCTGCTCTCCATTGGAGTAGGGTACATCTCCTGTGTTCTGAACAGGGGACGGATGTGATGTCCAAAGACGGTCCTTTACGGCACGGGGACCGGGGACCTTCTATCCAAAGCTATGGCTCAGACGCGGCAGAAATCCTGCGAGTGGCTGTGGACCTGTTGCAACACGAGAGAACGCTCGATGTCAACTATAATTATCATGGAGCCACGGGATAATCCACCGCTAGGGGTGGACGTGTCTGCTCACAGCCTGTGGTCGTAATGCTTCTTCACCTCCCTCTCTCCCTCTGCTATCACAGTTTTCTGAACCGAGCTCAGGAGGAGGGACTGACAGCTCCTCTGTCCCAAGTGCGTGAACGCATCATGGTTCCCAGTCCTACGACACTTTTTATCGGGGTGCTCGTGGAACTTGCCGTGGAGGGAGGTCGCTCTCCTCCAGGCGGAAGGAGCGATCAGGAGTTAATCAGAATAGGCCAGCACCTGTGGTCTGGCTGTTGTGCGGATCCTTTTGAGAGGATGAATCTCTCTTCAGATGTAGTGCGTACGATTCAGGATTCACGTGCTGCAACCACCACAGCGCTGTTCACATCAAGTGGTCAGTTTTTCAGCGCTACTTTACAGAGAAAGGTGTAGAGGCCATTTCATGTTCACTAGGTGGTGTGCCGTCCTTTCTGCAGCAGCTGATGGACAGAGATCTGGCGTTCAGCTCGAGTAAAACGTTCACTGCGGTATCTCTTCCTGTCATGAAAATTTCGAGACAGAACAGTTTTAATCATCCGCTGATGAAACGTTTTGTAAAAGGTGTACAGAGAAGGCGTAGAGGCCACTTCATGTCCACTGGACGACAGGATGTCCTTTTCTGCAGCAGTCGATGGACAGAAATCTGTCATTTAGCACTATTATCATATGCTGCAGCCATGTTTTCTTCTTGTCTCAAAGTTGTCGGAGACAGAACAACCTTTAATCATCCTCTGACGGAGCATTTTGACTCAGATTGAAATAACAGCTGTGGGCCTATTTGCGACACGAGAAAACGCTCAGTGTCAATTATGGTTTTCTCTGAGCCCGCGAGACGAACCACCGCTGGGGGTGGATGCGTTTGCCCACAGCCCATGGCCCAAAATGCTTCTGTACGCGTTTTCCTCCACCTCCTCTGATTTTTACGGTTTTTGAACCGAGTTCAGGAGGAGGGATTGACGGCTCTCCTGGTGGTCCTCGAATGCGTGAACACACCATGGTTCCCAGTCCTGCAACGCCTGCTGTCGGGGCGCCCGTGGAAACTGCTGTGGAGGGAGGACGCTCTTCTCCAGACAGGAGGAGCGATCAGGAGTTACCCAGAAATGGGCCAGCACCTGTGGACTGGTCGCTGAGCGGATCCACTTAGAGAGGATGGGTCTCCCACAGGATGTAGTGCGCACAATTCAGGTTTCACGCGCTGCTTCTACCACAGCGTTGTATACATCAAAGCGGACAGCTTTTCAGCGCTGGTGTACAGAGAAGGGTGTAGAAGCCACCTTCATGTCCACTAGGTGGCATGCTGTCCTTTCTACAACAGCTGATGGACAGAAATTTGGCATCCAGCACGATTTAAATGTACGCTGCAGCCATCTCTTCCTGTCACGAAGGGTTCGGAGACAGAACAGTTTTTAATCATCCACTGATGAAACGTTTTCTAAAAGGTGTACAAAGACGCAGGTCTGTTTCACGCCCACTTGTTCCACAGTGGGATTTAACGCTGGTCCTGCGAGCTCTGATCAAAGCTCCATTTGAGCCTCTGGATCAGGTTCCACTTAAATTCTTGTCTCTTAAAACAGCCCTGCTGCTGGCTTTAACATCCGCTAAGAGAGTGAATGATTAATCTGCCCTCTCTGTCGCTCCATCATGTCTCAGAATTCAGGCTGACGGCAGCTCAGCTGATTTAAGACCAAACCCAGCTTTTATGCCTAAAAACATCACAAGCTCTTTTAAATCAAGAGCGATATCGTTGGAGGGTTTTTAACACCCCGCTCATTCATTCGCTTTTATCTACGTGATGTGACGGCTCGTCCCATGACACATTCTGTCCTTAGTGTTTACAGAATGAATATTGTTGTTTCATGGAACTCCGTTTAACTCACATCTGTCTGCATGCATTACAGTGTGAGATTGTGTTATCAGTCACAAGTTGTGATTGTTATTTTGGTTCTATTGTCACTAATTAGTTCACGACTATTGTTACCAATTAGTTCATTTGATTAATAATCAGTAACACAACAATCAATAACACATAATTATGCAATGCGTAATTACGCACATGGGGAGCTGAGTGACAAGACGTTTTTTGGCAAGCTTCTGCTTCATACGGTGTTCGAATGGACCCAGTGAGGCGAGGACAACATCTGCTTCGCCCTTAACCCATCAGCGACAGCCTTAAAGGGCGAAGCCTATACAAAATAGAACGTTGGTTACGTACTGTAACCCCAGATTCTATGAGTATAGGCGTAGCCCTTTAAGCGTCAGGCTTCACTGGCTCCTAAATGGCTGAAGAAAAAGCTATTTTGGGAACCGATTACCCGCTCTTAACGTGGTGGGGCCCACACAGCAGGTGGGCGTAGACTAAATTTTTCAGTGCATTGCTTCGCATATCGGGATAAACCCATCAGCGACAGCCTTAAAGGGCTACGCCTATACTCATAGAATCTGGGGTTACAGTACGTAACCAACGTTTTAACCCATTTCCCTCTCATTTTTAGATGATGTTGGTCATATGAAACCCTCAGGATCCCCTGTTAATCCCTTCCCTGCATTGTTTTTTAAACAAGTTCTACCCTTGATTGAACCCCCTCATTTCTTGCTATTATAAACAGCATTATGGCTACATGTGTGGTTCCTGATGTTTATAAGCATGCAGTAGTAACTCCATTAATTACAAAACCTGGACTTGACCCTTGAACTTATTCAAACTTCAGACCAATCTCAAAACTTCCCTTTCTTTCTAAAATCTTGGAGAAAAATGGTTTTTACTCAATTAAACAAGTTTTTGAATGAAAATTAAATTTGAGATTTTTCAGTCTGGCTTTAAACAATTTCACAGCACTGAAAAAGCGTTGGTAAGGGTCTGTAAAAACATTGTCCTAGCGAATGATTCTGGTTAGTTTGTGATCCTTGTACTCCTCGACTTATCACTGCATTTGACACTGTTGATCACAGTATCCTTTTATCACAGTTAGAACACTGGGTTGGGATTATGGGTGCAAAATTAGAATGGTTTTGTTCATATCTCAGTGACAGGAGTTTGTGTTAATGTTGGCAATAGTTCATCTGCTTCAGTGCCTCTTTTCTGCGGGGTCCCACAAGGCTCCATTCCTGGACTCCTTCTGTTCTCATTATTGTATCTGCTCTCCTTGGGATCTATCCTGAGGAAAGATGGTCTTTCATTTCATTGTTTTGTTGAGAACTGTCAGATTTATCTATCCTTAAAATCCACCAGTTCCTGCTCTATTCACCCTCTGTTGAAATATCTCAATGACATCAAGGCATGGATGGCTTCAAATTTTTTAAGTTTTAATGACAAGAAAACTGAAGTCGTGTTTAGCCCTAGATCTACCGCTGTCACTGATCCTGTAAATCTTGACTCTCTTCAGCCCTATCTTAAGCAGTCTGTTACGAATCTAGGGATAGTTTTAGACTCGGACTTTAATATCCTGATGCATACTCAATCCAGGTAGATGTAGCATATATTGCATATATGGATATTTATTTGAGTTGGTTAATGAGAGTTAAATCAGAAGAGTCTAGGTTTGACTGCTAGAGGGAAGTGGTACCTTGTAAAAACACACAAACAACCATATAGTGCAAAAAAAAAAAGTGAATTATATTATATAATATTTACTAAAGTCTATATATACAGACAAGTAATTGAAAGATTCCAAAACATGAAATATCCACAAATGTTTTTGCTTAGCCGGGGGGGTCACAGTTCAACTCCTTGATGAGAGTAAGATGGATGGTTCAGTCCAGAAAGAGAATGTGGATGTAAGCTTAAACACCTCCTACCAGACTGGATGGAGTTGAGGAGATTCAACAGTTCTCCCGGTTCATTGTAGGGTAGCTTGCCAGTCTGGTCAGCTCAACAACAGACACGATCCGGAATCAGGATCAACATCAGGAACCTGGCCTGTATAAAGCAGACCTTATAATAAATAACCCTGGGTTTAATCAACATCAAAATAATTTCATAAATATAATCAATACATGTATATGCTTTTCCATCTTTACTATAGTAAATAAGTTTAGATTATAAATAGAATTAAACTCATTTGAGTACTCTTCAATAATCATTAACATTAGATTTCTTAATATTTCACATTAGCACAAAATAGCATTTCACCATTTAATGTACCTTCCAGTTAATTGCTTCAAGATGACGTCAAAAGAATATTCAAATAAAGTTTGTTAGCATTAGCAGAACTAACACAGAGCCCAATTACCTAGAGGCTCGCACTACTGCCAGCTCCAGAAAACAAACAAAACACTCACCAGTTCCTACGGTTAAAACACATGATCAGCAGAAGGTTTCTGTCCCACAAATACACATATAAGGCATATCAGTCAGATGTGGCACTACCTGCAGCAGCAACTGTAAAGCCTCTCCCACCTTGCCTAATGAGCACCAGCTGACTTAATGAGACACTGACGGTTGCATACTGCTACCAGTCAGGTGATTATGAAATACCAGTCATGTGATAATGAAACCATGCGAGAACAAACACATTGAATAGTGTTTGTTCTTGCTTGTTTTCTTTTTACTTAAGAAAATCAAGGAAATTACTTTTTCCAAATAAAATTTTGAAATTAATGAAATAATTAACAATAAATAATTATTTAAGAACATTACTTCTTGGGAACCTAATTTCAACCACACAAAAAAATAAAATGTAAGGGGAAAAAACACTATTAGTAATAAATAACAAAATTATTTTACTAGGAATGGAGAAAATTACCCTGATTACATAGAAAAATCTTAAAAAGTTAAGTCTGGTCCTCTGGACATTCAAAAAACAAAACAAAACAAAAAAATTGTAGAAACGTTTCATCTTCCATATGAAAGACTGAAGAAATCTTTTGTATGGAAGACAAAACGTTTCTACAATTTTTTTTTTTTTTTTTTTTTTTTTTTTTAAATGTCCAGAGGACCAGACTTAACTTTTTTACACTCGGACTTTAAGTTCAATAAACAGACTAACTCTGTTCTTAAAATAGTTTCTTCTGATTAAGCCAGCCTGGTCCTCAGGGCAACTAAAGACCTGGTCAACTGCATGGACCAGCCTGGACTTTGGGACAGCTCAAGACTTGATCACCTCGTTGGACCAGCCTGGACATTAGGACAGCTAAAGACCTGATCACCTCTGTGGATCAGCCATGACCTCAGGAAAACTAAAAGACCTAATCACCTCTGTGGACCAGCCTGGACCTCAGAACAGCTAAAGTCCTGA
>NC_056498.1:74353834-74408560 GCF_014905685.2 Nematolebias whitei | reverse complement strand
ATCACCTCTGTGGACCAGCCTGGACCTCAGAACAGCTAAAGTCCTGATCACCTCTGTGGACCAGCCTGGACCTCAGAACAGCTAAAGTCCTGATCACCTCTGTGGACCAGCCTGGACCTCAGGACAGCTAAAGTCTTAATCACCTCTGTGGACCAGCCTGGACCTTAGAACAACTAAAGACCTGATCACCTCTGTGGACCAGCCTGGACATTAGAACAACTAAAGACAAGGTCATCTCTGTGGACCAGCCTGGACCTCATAAGAACCAAAAGCAAATGATCACTAGATCTAAAGAATCTGGAGAGCACACCAGACTGCAGGAGGTCAGACAGCTTTAGAGCAGTCTGTCCATTGAGGACCTTTTAGGACGATGATCAAACTTTAAAATCTATTCTAAAACAGACAGGGAGTCAGTAAAGCACCGCGAGCACCGGTGAGATCTGTTCCTGCTTCTTTGTTGGAGTTCATGAGAGGCGGGCCTGACACCAACATACTGAGAGGTACAGTGGTCCAGCTGGGAGGCATAACAAAAGTATTAATCACCTGTTCAAAGTCTTTAAACGATAAAAACAAATTCACTCTAGATAAAACTGTCAGTTTAAAAAAAATTATCTTTTTACAACAGGACTAGTTTCTCAAGTTTAAAATTTGTATAAAGTATCACCTGAATTTTTTTAAATATGAGACATCTCTGCTCTGCCCCCACCCACACCTCATCCTACACTTTTCAGGGAGTCACCACACCCCTCAGACAACCTCTCCCCTCCTCATCAGCAACAACATAATGGACCCCAGCTGCAACCCCCTGCACCTAACACCCCTCCCCCTGCACCATCAGAGCCTTCAATCACCATCAGCAGGGAGGCTGTGAGGATGGAGCTCAGCCGTCTACATCCAAGCAAGTCTGCGCAGGTCCAGCTGGATTGAGCCCCAAACTCCTGAAAGGATATGCAGCTCAGCTGTGTGATGTTTTTTTTTTTCACCTGAGCCTGTGCATGAGGGTGGTTCCTGCTCTGTGGAAAACAACATGCCTGGTCGCGGTGCCCAAAAATAACCAGCCAAACTCACACAGTGAGTCCACCAGCAGTCACATGTCGAAGTGTCCCTGGGCAAGACACTGAACCCCTCATAGCCTCTGATGTGTGTCCCATCAGTGTATGAATGTGATCTAAAGCTCTGATTAGTCTCTTTAGAATGATTTGTTCCATTAGCTTTGTAGAGAACTAGTAGAGTGCTGCATGAATGGTTAAATGAGGACATAGAATTTAGTGTAAAGAGCTTTGAGTATCTTGAAATAAGATAGAAAGGTGCTATATAAGTTAAGTATAAGTTATTTATATATTTAGTGCAGTAAATACGCAGGATTTTTTTTCTGACAAAGTCTAAAAATCCTTCCATTTTATTTTGACAGAATTGTTTTTAAAGCTCTTATAACCTCACAGTAACTTTACGTTTGTGTTCCTGAGAGAAGAGATTGGCCACATTAGAATACACTGTAAAAACAAACTTTAATCCCACATTTATCATAACATAAAATAATGTGTTCCTCTCAGAAATGGTTTTCTTTTCATCTTCGTTAATAAACTTTTGATTTTTATTTTAGCCCACAAGGTGGTGCTCTGCTTTTATATTTGAGAGCCTCTGAAAAAATCTACTGAGACTCAGTTCAACTCCATCCATCCATCCATCCATCCATCTATATTTACTTGCTTCTTCCTTTCCGGGTTGTGGGGGTCACTAGTGCCCATATCCAGCTATCACTGTGCAAGAGGCCAGGGACACCCTGGACACGTCTCCAGTCCATCACAGGGACACATAGAGACAAACAACCATTCACTCTCTCACTCACATCTAGGGACAATTTAGTTACCAATCAGTCTAACATGCATGTTTTTGATGGGAAGAAACTGGAGTACCCAGAGAAAATTCACACATGCACGGAGAGAACATGCAAACTCCACCCAGAAAGACCCCCAGCTGGGATTTGAACTGTCGACTTTCTCATTGAGAGGAAACAGCTCTATTAACTGAGCCACCGTGCCACCCACAGTTCAACTCACAGCGGAAAAGTTACGTCTTCTCCGGCCAGAATGCTGCAGAGTCCCACCTCTCATCTCATTTCATGAACAAAAACTCACTAGTATTGTGCACAAGTCAAAAGCTGATGTACGTGCATGCATGTAGGCTGCAGAATCAGACGCTGCTCGACTGACAGCGGGTGACTGTCGTCAATTTATCCAAAAGCAGGAACAGGTGTACCGTGCAGCTGCAGGTCGGTATGGGCAAAACACTTTCTTTTTTTTATTATAAAGAAGTGACCATTTAAAAAAATTGAATAATAAAAAATAAAAAATCCCTCCATGTTCAAAGACTGGGAGATCCGAGTAAGTTTGACTGAAAACAAGGCTTCATTTTCCGCTACAGATTCTAAAAGGGCTGGAGAGTCTTCACAAAACTCTGGACTGAATTTTTTTATTATTATTATATTTATGTCAAAAAATAATTTGGGGTGTAGTAATGAAGGAACATACTTTTAAGAAAATTGCCATAAAATAAATATTTTGTGAAATTTTTAAAAACAAAAATGTGAAGTTTTTTCCTTTCAGTTTTTTTTTAAGCAAAAGACCCTTAAAGAATTAAAATAATAATTAAAAACATATATTAAATTTATTTCCGGCTGTGTTAAAGACTGACTATTTTTTGTGGAATTCAAACACTAAAAGTATTTTTTAAGCAGTTGGTCGATTTTTCCCATAAGAAACATGAATGTTCATAAAGTTAAAGGACAATATGAGTTAAAACTAGAACACATTTGCTCTGTATGACTAGAAACCTTGAAATTAATCAGAAATTAATTAAATTGATTTTTATTGTTCAGCACTTTTTTTAAACATGCTTTATAAATAAATTTGACTTGATAGAGCCCCCAAAATATCTTTAACTCAGGGGGCCACATCCTCTATAAAAATGTGATTCATTCAATTCAGTTTATTTATATAGAGCCAAGTCACAACAGAAGTCATCTCGGGGCACTGAACAGAAACATTCATATATAAAACTAATAATTGAACATTATTTATCCTCTTTAAACTAGCTCTGGCCAACCTGTTCCAAAAATAAATAAATAAAATAACTTTGAAAACAAAACAACTGGTCTTGTCTCGAGGATCCTTTTCTGCAGTTCCCTCTCCATCCAGCAGGTGGCGCCGCTGAGTCTCAACCCCCTGCTCCTCCCTCCTGCCATCGAAGAAGAGCTCTATCCTCCTCAGCATCAGCACCAGCAGCAGACACGTCTCCTCCCCCACATCCACTGCGGAACATCGGCCTGTTTGCGGCTCACCGTCATGGACAACTCGGGCAAAGAGAAGGAGGCCATGCAGCTGATGGCGGAGGCCGACAAGAAGGTCAAAGCGTCCGGCTCGTTCCTCGGAGGAATGTTCGGGTAAAATCGCTCTCTTGTTGCTTACCAGTGTAGCTCATTTTGTTTGGGATGGGGGTCGGGGGTGGGGTGGGGGTGGTGGGGGGCTCAACCCACGACAAGTGGGTCTTCTTAACCATTAAATCCCGTTAATTAAAACCAGCAGCGTTTCTGTTCTCGGACGTGATGACGTCAGAGGTTCGCAGCAGCCACCTCAGCTGCGTGACACAAACATGTCTGCGGCCGGAAACCCGCAGAAATAAATAAAACGATGGTCGTTGCTGCTGCTGCGGGAGGCCGGGCTGCAGGGAGGCGGGGAGAGCAGCGGAGGAGGGAGATGGTTCCAGTTTTAATTTGTCTGTGGACGGGAGGGGTCTTCATTTCAGAGGAGGACATCCCCAGTAGAACATGGAAACTCAGAGTTATGAATTTTACATGAGGTCAGTCAGCGTGTCTGACTGATGATCGATTATTGATCAATTTGATGTTCTCTGTGTTTCCATGCACAAGATTTAAAATCCAAGAAAAATGTTTCCGTGTTCATTTGATGCTTCAGCTGAACCCTCCCAGTGATCTTTCTGTTTTGCTGCCTATTTGATTAGAAGTATTAATTCTATACAAATACTTTAGACTCATGAAGTTAAACAGGGAAATTATTTCAATTATAATTAAAAAAATTCTTTAAAGATGTGCGTGCCTCATTATTCGAACACTTACAGGATCGAGTCACAGAATAATAAACCAAATAGACACGCCTGCTCTGACCAAGAAACAGACATCATGAAGACCAAGGAACTATCCATACAGGTCAGAGACAAATCAGAGATGGGTCACGAAAAGACCCCAGAAATATGAACATCCCACAGAGCTCCATTAAATCCATTATTAGGAAACATGATGTCACCACAGCGAACCAGTCAGGAGAGACTTGTCCACCAAACTCAGAGACGTAAGGAAGACACCAAACAGAAAAACATCCACGATGGAGCTGGAAGAGTGGCAGATCTGTCAGATGAGACTAAACATGAAGAACAACACCAGGTCTGAGATAGATCTACCACCTCTCATCAACACCATCCTTACTGTGAGGCATGGGGGTGGCAGCATTATGATGTGGGAATGTTTTCATCAGCTGGGACTGGAAACTGGTAGGTTAGAGGAAAGAGGGAAGGAGCAAAATACAGAGAAACTCTTCAGAGGAACCCGTTGGAGTCCTCCAGAGGTTTGAGATAGGGACAGAGGTCCACCTTCCACAGCAGGACAATGACCCTGAACGCACCGCTGAAACAAACTGAAGTGGTTTAAGGAGAACCAGGTAAAGATCTTGGTTGGTCCAGTCAAAGCGCAGATCTCAGTCCACCTGAGAGTCACCAGCAGCACCGGCCTGAAGGAGCTGCAGCAGTTTGACATGAAGAATGGACAACCGGTCCAGGTGCAGCGGACCTGAAGACACCTGATGTTGGACACACAAAGTGTTCAGTTATGTGGTGAATACATTTGGAGGTGTTTTGGAACTATTTAGAATATTGTTTACGCATTTAACTTTAAGTTGAAACTATGTAATCCTGAAGTTTTGTAGAACTTTTACTTTAAATAAAAACATTTAAATTAAAATGTTTAAGGCACCAAAATAAGAAGATTACTCACAGTTTAAATCACAGACATCCACTTTCTGTTGAGTAGCAGAAATGCAGATCATTATCTGTAACAGTGACAGACTTATAGTCTCTTTTTATTGCTGTGTTGATTAGCTGTGGCGGCCATGTTGAATTGCGTTCCCTTTTAACAGGTTATAGATCTATCTCCAATGATCAGTTTCTGAGAGTATCCATCTACTCACTGACATTTTGCTAAATGAACAGAAACCATTATTACCTGCCTTTTACTTTTAGTGGTTGGAGATAAAAACAAAGCTGAAGACAGGCGAGTTCACATGGAGTCAACTCTCGGTCCTTTTCCTGAAAACCCTCCAGTACGTAAACTTCAACTTCCCTCACGAGGTTTTAACTGAATTTTACTCCTCGGTGAACGTGACAGATTTACAGGCGTTCACTGTTAACAGCCTAAAAGTTGTGAACCAAACTGGGTCGCATCTGTGTGGAAGCTCGTTGCTGCCACCTTAACAAGCGTTACTCCGACGTCTGAGGGATTTGAATAGTGAATGGAGCGGACTGGAGATGAACAGGGAATGAAAGTAAACCTTACTGGTGCAACATATTCATGTGAGGGTGACACGGTGGCACAGATGGTAGAGCTGCCGCCTCACAGCGAGCTGGTCGCCCCTGTTCAAATCCCAGCCAGAGGCCTTTCAGGGTGGAGTTTGCTTGTTCTCTCCGTGCATGTGTGGGTTTTCTCCAGGTACTCCGGTTTCTTCCCACAGATCAAAAACGTGCACGTTAGTCTGATTGGCAACTCTAAATTGTCTCTAGGTGTGAGTGAGAGAGTGAATGGTTGTTTGTCTCTGTGTGTCCCTGTGATGGACTTGCAACCCGTCCAGGGTGTACCCCGCCCCTCGCACAGTGATTGCTGGACATGGGCACCAGTGACCCCCGTGACCCAAAATGGAAGAAGCGGGTAAAAGATAATGGATGGATATATATATATATATCTAACTATATGAATAATGTTATATATATTTATATTTTTATATATATATATGTGTGTGTGTGTGTGTGTGTTTTTGTTTGTTTGTTTGTTTTGTGGTCATCTTGGATTTTGACATGGCAGCCCAGTTTTAGAAAATAACTTTTGTTAAGCCTGGCTGCAGCCAGACACCAAGATGGAAGTCGTACCTCATTTATTTTTCATGTTATCATTCTCACGACGTTCATGAATGGATGCATGGAGGGTATTTCCAATTCCCCCTCTTCACTCCATGACAGAACAAAAATGTTTTTTAGTCTTAATTACGAGATGTCATCTTATAATTATGACAACATAATATTTTGACATAGAGTCTCAACGTTATGGCTAAGAGATTCTTTTTTAATTTCATGCGTGAGGCCAACATGGGCTTCCATACATGCGTGTCCCATCTGAGCTCCAGCATGTTTATTTAATGAGATTTTGCCCTGAATATTGAGAGGAATTCAGTCGGGAACACTTCATAGATCTTTGATTTCCCCACTCAGAAAGGGAAAATATGTTTTTCTTTCACTGTGAGTTTTAGCATCACCTCCTGCAGATCCAGATGTTTCCACTAACTGTGTCAGTTGTCCTCCCAGGTGTTTTTACAAAAATCTAAAGTGTGTGTGTGTGGGGGGGGGGGTTACTTGTTGGATGTTTCTTGAGTGCAGGACTGCTTTTTCAATATTTTTAGATCACCTAAATGCCACTTGTTTTTGTGTGTTTGTGTGTGTCTGTTAGCAAAATCTCTCATGAATCACTGGATGGATTTTAATGAAACTTTCAGAAAATAATGGCTGAATTTTTTATCTTAAACTGATTAATGTTTGAAGCTGACATATTTCAAGATGGCTGCCACAGCCAGTGTACTTTAGCAAACACAACACAGCTATAACTCGGTCAGTTTTAAAGATGCTGAGCTAAAAATTGTTGTGGGCGCAGCTGTGTCATTGACAACCCGTCATCCGAGCTCTGCCAGAACACGGTTCTGTTTGACAGCAGGACAGCAGCTGATATTCATGTCTTTGCTGGTTTCATCTGAAACAAGATGCAGGAGCTTCATCTCTGCTTGTGTGCTTTCTGCAGAGGTAACCATAAGGTGGAGGATGCCTGTGAAATATACGCTCGGGCCGCGAACATGTTTAAGATGGCAAAGAACTGGAGCGGTGAGTGACACACATGCACGCACGCACGCACACACTTTGTACAACCAGACATGTTTAACTGTTTTTTATCCTTCCTCACTCAAACCAGCTGCCTTCAGAGTGTCTGACAGCAACTTCAGGGACAAATAAACGAGTCGTCTGCAGAGAGCATGTGCTCCACATTAAACAGATGTGTTAATAATAGCTCAATTTGAGCAGAGTTCAGCCGTTTAGATTTATTTTCATATAAGACTTTGAAAGGGGGCAGCTGTGGCTGAGTGATTAGAGCAGTTGTCCTGCAATGGAAGAGTTGGGAGTTTGATTCTACCAGCAGTCACATGCTGAAGTGTCCTTGAGCAAGACACTGAACCTCTCGTACCTCCGATGTGTGTCCCATCAGCGTATGAATGTGATCTAAAGAACTGGTTTAATTTTTGTAGAGATCTGGTAGAGTGCTGTATGAATGTGTAAATGAGGGCACAGATTGTGTAAAGAGCTTTGAGTGTCTTGATAAGATAGAAAGGAGCTCTATAAGTACAGTCCATTTACCATTTAAATGAAACCATGTTTGCTTTTGAGTGACAATAAAAACAATCCAAGCATTTTCATTCAAACTGTGATGATTTGTGTTTTTAGCTGCGGGGAACGCGTTCTGCCAGGCTGCTCGGCTCCACATGCAGCTTCAGAACAAACTGGACTCGGCCACCAGCTTCGTCGATGCCGGCAACGCTTACAAGAAGGCCGACCCACAAGGTGAGCGTATCATGTTCTGCTTTAAATGTTGAACCCACATGCAGGCAGAATACAGGAGACTCCCAGGTAAAAATAAGTCATTCCAATGTATTTTTACAAAACAAAAACTGATGGGGCAGCATAAACTTACTTTTAGGGAGATGACAGAGGAACAGAACATGTAGTCTTGGGCGGACAATCCACGGACAAATGACAGGACACAAGGACGCTGAATAAATACAGACACTGATGAGACAGAATGACAAACACCTGGAGTGATTAGGGTGAGACACAGGTGAGACAGGAGCTGAACCACGAGGAGAAGGAACACTGAGGGCTGCATGAAACATGAGGATACAGAGAAGACAGGACAAAACCCAGAAACCCCACAGAGCGAGCCAGAGGTGGATCTAGAGCTACTTCCTTAAGGTGCCAAAGATGTGCCATGAGGTACCGGGGAGCCAGATTTATTGATGCAGGGAAAGTTTACTTTTAGACATAAAGTTATGCATTCATGTTGTTTGTCTGTGAATATTAATTACACAAATTACATGAAATCACATTTAATTGAGAGCTGTTTGTCAATAACTTCTCTTTCCCTCAGATTTACACACACACACAGAGTGCTAAATTATATTTTTAATATAATTTTTGAACTTTGAATCACCTTCCAAAATATTTGCAATGCATTTGAGATTAAATTTTTTCTTGCAAATAATCAAAGGATACTCACAGTGTATATTATATGGTACTACAGTATACACAGTATGGTATATATGATATTTTTTACCTAAGGGTAAAACTAAATATGACAATGAGAGGACTGAAGAGAGGAGGCAGGAATATAAGGAGATGCAATGTAGAGAAAAGAGGGAGATGGCTAAGGCAAAACAGAATGCGTATGATGAGTTGTATGGGAGGCTGGACACTAAAGAGGGTGAGAAGGATTTGTACCGATTGGCAAAACAGAGGGATCAGGCTGGAAAGGATGTGCAGCAGGTTAGGCTTGTTAAAGATAGGAATGATAATGTTCTAATAAACGAGGAGAGTGTGATGTTAAGATGGAAGGAGTTCTTTGAGGAGCTAATGAGTGAAGAGAATGAAAGAGAAAGAAGAGTAGAGGTCATAGAACCTGTGGACCAGGAAGTGGGAAAGATTAGTGAGGATGAAGTTCAGAAAGCTCTGAAAAGAATGAAGAAGGGGAGGCAATAGGACCTAAGGGTAAAATAATTCAACCAAGTGAGCAGCCTCACTGAACGAGCTGAAGGTAGCTAACAAGCTAACTGACTCAGTTTGTATGTTAGCAGAGCGACACAGCTAACTGATCAATATCGACTTTGAAATTAAGCAGACAACTGAGCTAAAACAAACAAATTAATACAATAATCACCCAGTTAGGAAGGAGCAGGTTTGTGTGAAAAGAGAAATGTGTGTGATGATGTCAGGTGTGAGGAAGGGGCACTTCTGAAGGGAAACATCACTCCCATGCCAAGTACTAAGTGATAGTGGAGCTTGTTGGTTTAAAGGTGCTTCCGTAGTGAGAATTAAACTTTGACTGGACGATTGCAGCACCTCGCGTCACTTCTTTTTTAGCTGTTCTGTTCTAGATCAGTTTCTGAGTTTAGCATCGTTGTCATGTAACGTTTTTTTATAGTTGGGGAGTGGGGGACCCAAGAGTGCAGAACAGCAGGTAGGCAGGCAGATAAAACGCCAAAAATTAGTTAATTTGATAAAACTAAACTAAACAAGTGATACGCTGATGTCCCCATTGCTGAGGGATTTAAACAATGAATTTTCGTAGTTTTGGAGATAAATGTTTGTTCTGGACTGGAGTTAAACAGGGAATGCAGGTAAACTAAAGTTTTTGATGCAAGATATTCAAGTGTGTAGGAGTTACACTGTGGAGAAGAACAGAGATAGTTTCTTTTTTCTTGTCCGAGGCAGTGCAGAGTGACAGATGAACGGAGGGAGCAGTTTTATCCACCATCAGGTGCAAAGGTGGAGCCAGGGGTGGCCAATGGTGGCCTTGGCCACCATTGTTGGCTTACATATACTGTATATGGTGGTGGCCATCCTTTTGAAAAATGGGTTGTCACATCAAAATCGGAGATGGCCGCCATGTAAACCAGCCACCCCTATCATTTGAGAAAACTATGCTTTCTACTTTTTATATTGCTTAAAAGTATAGTTGCCTCAAATGATTGGGGTGGTTGAAGATCAATCTATGGGGTCCAAGGCCACCAATGGCCACCCCCTGGCTCCACCTTTGTGACTTGTGGTGAATAAAATTGTTCCCTTCGCTCTCCAGGAGCCATCACGCTGCACCACCTTAGACAAGCAAAAAAAATTTGAAACTACCTCTGTTCTTCTCCGCTGTGTAACTCCTACACATGTAGGAGAATATGTTGCACCAAAAACATTAAGGCTTACTTGCATTCCCTGTTCTATTCCAGTCTAGAAAATCACTCATCTCAAACACTACAAATATTCACTATTCAAATCTCTCAGCGACAGGGGACGTTGGCATACCGCTTGTATATTGTATTGTAAATCACTGAACAGTTCTGCCCCATCCTATCTCACTGATCTTCTGCAGCCATATGTCCCACCACGCTCTCTGAGGTCAGCAGACCAGAGGCTCCTTTCAGTTCCAGAAACCCGTCGCAAGCTCAGAGGTGACAGGGCTTTCTCTGTTGCAGGTCCAAGACTGTGGAATGAGTTGCCGCTGCGTGTCAGGCAGGCTCCCACACTCACAGTCTTTAAGTCTCGCCTGAAAACCCACGTTTATTCCCTTGCCTTTGACACTGTGTGATTTGTTTTGATCCTCTTTGTAGTCTACAGTGTTGGCCATTTAGTTATTAACTGCTGCTATTTGTATCTATATTTTTATTTTATGTTTTCCTGTCCGCTGTGCTTGTTTGTTTCTATTGTACAGCACTTTGGTTGGCCTTGTTGCTGTTTTAAGGGCTCTATAAATAAATTGGTATGGTATGGTTTATTTGGAAACAGTGATGGTGATCAGTTAATCAATGCATTTGATCAGCAGCTGCTAGCTGATACTGGAAACAACAAGGATGGACATAGTTTTGTGACTGAATGTTTTTTGTAAATTATGTTTATTTTCTAATAATTTACACAGTCACTGTTGTCTTTACAACAATGACTGTATCTTGCATTTCTGAAACTTTCCACATTCAGCACTCAGAGGCAGTTTAGTTAGAGGAATAAAATATCTCTCAAGTTCTCCAGAAAAATCAATATCTGTGTATTGTTCCAGGAGCTCTCCCTCTTCATGGTGATGAACTTAATGAGATGCTCTAGTTTAGCGGGTTATCAGTCACAAAGGGATGAAACTGAGATGAAAAACTTGTCAAAGAGGGCTGCGTCTGATTATTTGTCTTTGTTGTATGACTCCTTACATTTCTGTTTGTCTCCTTCCAGAGGCCATCAACTGTCTAAACCAAGCTATTGACATCTACACAGACATGGTAAGTCCTTTCTGAACCACTTGATGTCTTCTCGTGGGTGTCTTTCCTTTCAATAAAACCCTGTGCGTCTGCCTGCATTCACTGCAGGGTCGGTTCACAATTGCAGCCAAACATCACATCACCATCGCAGAGATTTATGAGTCTGAGCTGGTGGATATTGAAAAGGTAAAGCCTCTTTCTTTTGTGTGAACTGAATATAATTTGTTTGAGTCTGTTTTTCTTACATGTGTTTGTTTTCAGGCCATTGCTCACTACGAGCAGGCAGCAGATTACTACAAGGGAGAGGAATCCAACAGGTATTACTAGTAAAGCTACATACATTCAAACTATACATGGCTGAAAATAATTTGGTCTGGTAATCTGTTAAATTTTAAATCAATGCTGCTTGTCGTGTTGTTGTTTTGATTGCTCCTGATTTATGAATGTAGTAGAGGTGAAAAGAGTGTCAGATAGAGTGATGTGTCTGAAGATAGGAGTAGACAGTCTGATGTTAAATGTCAGTGGTTATGCTCCACAGGTTGGATGTGAGGTAGAAGAGAAATTCTGGGAGGATCTAAATAGAGTTGTTGAGACAATTCCCAAGGGGGAGAGATTAGTGACTGGAGCAGACCTGAATGGACATGTTGGTGAAGGAAATGGAGGGGATGAGGAAGTGATGGGTAGATTTGGTGTCAAGGAAATGAACCAGGGAAGACGGTGATGATTTTTACCAAGAGGATGAAAATACTTGTAGTCAACACCTTTTTTTAAAAGGGAGAGGAACATAGTGTGACCTATGGCAGGAGTACGCAGGTCGAATACGTTCTTTGTAGAAGAGGAAACCTGAGGGAGGTTGGGGACTGTAAGGTTGTGGCAGGGGAGAGCGTGACCAGACAACATGGAATAGTGGTGTGTAGAATGACTGTTGTGGTGAAAAAGAGACAAAGGGTAATATCAGAGAAGACTAAATGCTAGAAGTTGAGGAAGAAAGAATGTTGTGAAAAATTCAGAGAGGAGCAGTTAAAGGCACTGGGTGCTAAGAAAGAGCTTCCAGATGACTGGTCTACTACATCAACAGTAATTAGAGAGACAGGTAGGAAGGTACTTGGTGTGTCATCTGGACAGATAAAAGTTAAGGAAACCTGGTGGAGTAGTAGTGAAGTGCATGAAGCTATTCAGAGAAAGAATTTAGCCAAGAAGAAATATGACAGTGAGAGGACTTAAGAGAGGAGACAGGAATATAAGAAGATGAGACATAGAGCAAATAAAGATCAGTGGTTAGCACTGTTGCCTCACAGCAAGAAGGTCCTGGGTTCAATCCCCGGTTGGACCTGGGGTCTTTCTGTGTGAAGTTTGCATGTTTTTCTCGTGCTTGTCTGGGTTTTCTCTGGGTACTCTGGTTTCCTCCAACAGAACAAAAACATGTATGTTAGGCTGCCTTCAGGCCCAGGCCTCTCCTGCAAAAGAGATCTGTGATCTCAGTGGGATTTTCCTGGTTAAATAAAGGTTAAAAGAGAGAGGTAGCTAAGGCAAAGCAGAAGGTGTATGTTGAGTTGTATGAGAGACTGGACACAAAACAAGGCAAGAAGGACTTATACCAACTGATGAGTCAGAGGGATCAGGCTGGAAAATATGTGCAGCAGGTTAGGCTTGTTAAAGATAAGAATGGTAATGTACAAGTGAGGAGAGTAAAATGTGAATATGAAAGGAGTACTTTGAGGAGCTAATGAATGAAGAGAATGAATGAGAAAGAAGAGTAGAGGTCATAGAAACTGTGGACCAGGAAGTGGGAAAGATTAATGATGGTGAAGTCCAGAAAGCTCTGAAAAGAATGAAGATGGGGAAGACAGTAGGACCTGATGACATACCAGTGGAGGTTTGGAAATGTCTAGGAGTGAGATTTTGACTCAATTCTTCAATTACATTTTTGAGGGTGAGAAAATGCCTGAACAATGGAGAAGAAGTGTACTGGTGCCCATTTTTAAGAACAAGTGTAATGTACAGAGTTGTAGCAACTACAGGGGAATTAAGTTGATGAGCCACACGATGAAGATCTGGGAGATAGTTGTGGAAGATAGACTTAGACAAGAAGTGACTGATTTGTGAGCAACAGTGTGGTTTCATATCAAAAAAGAGCACCACAGATGCCATCTTTGCTTTGAGAATGCTGATGGAGAAGTACAGAGAGGGTCAGAAAGAAGTCCATTGTGTCTTTGTGGATTTAGAAAAAAGCATCTAACCGGGTACCGAGGGAGGAGGTGTGGTATTGTATGAGGAAATCTGGAGTGGCAGAGAAGTATGTTAGACTGGTACAGGACATGAGTGAGGACAGCAGGACAGTGGTGAGATGTGATGTGGGAGTGACAGATAGCTTCAAGGTGGAGATGGGAGTGCATCAAGGATCAACTCTGAGCCCCTTCTTGTTTGCTCTGGTGATGGACCAACTAACAGATGAGGTCAGGCAGGAATCCTCGTGGACTATGATGTTTGCAGATGACATTGTGATCTGTGGTGAGAACAAGGAACAGGTGGAAGAGAACTTGGAGAGGTGGAGGTATGCATGTGAAAGAAGAGGAATGAAAGTCAGTCATAGTAAGACAACGTACATGTGTGAATGAGAGGGAGGCCGGTGGAACAGTGAAGCTACAAGGAGCAGAGGTCACAAAGGTGCAGGACTTCAAGCACTTGGAGTACACTGTCCAGGAAAATGGGGAGTGTGGTAAAGAAGAGAAAAAGAGAGCCCAGGCAGGATGAAGTAGATGGAGAAAAGTTTCAGTTGTGATTTGTGAAAAAAAGAGTGGCAGCAAAGGTCAACGGAAAAGTTTACAAGACAGTGGTGAGACCAGCTTTGTTGTATGGTCTAGAGACAGGGACATGGTCAAAAGACAGGAGACAGAACCAGAAGTAGCAGAGTTGAATATGTTGAGGTTCTCCTTAGGAGTGACAAGGATGGATAATATTAGGAATGAGATCATCTGAGGTACAGCACAAGTTGAACAACTGGGAGATAAAGTTAGAGAGACCAGACTGAGATGGTTTGAACATGTCCAGAGAAGGGACAGTGGGTATATTGGTAGAATGATGTTCGAAATGCAGCTGCCATGAAAAATACATAGAGGAGATATATGGATACAGTTAGAGAGGACATGGAGGTAGTTGGGGTGAGGACAGAGGATGCAGAGGACAGAGGGATATGGAGGAGGAGGACTCCCTGTGGTGTCTCCTGAAAGCCGTATTTCATTTTTGAGATTTTCTTAAAAATATTTGAACACATCTTGTCTCATGTGAGATGAACTCAAACCTCTATTTACCAATTTATTGCTGATTAACGCTTCTATAGATTTATCCCAACAATGCTTACAGGCCTTTACAGAATCAGTTCAAGTGTAATATTATTTTCAAATCCAAAGGTCAGAAAGCAAGGATGTTTTGTTACAATATTCTTACTCATAGTATCTAATAAGTATTTTTACTTTGGTTTCAGCTCAGCTAACAAATGTCTTCTGAAGGTCGGACACTACAGCGCTCAGCTCGAGCAGTACCAGAAAGCCATTGAAATCTACGAGCAGGTACCAGCAGAGAGCGTCTGTTAGCTTTGTAAACCAAAAACGTGCTCATGTTTTTCTGTTTTATCCTCCCAACAGCTGGTTTCAAGGCTCCTAAAGCCATAATTTATTCAAACTTTTTGCTTTAAATTACACAAGTACTAATGACAAACAGAAAGACTGGTGGCTGGTGGGGGTCGCAGGAACACTTTGACATGTGACTGCATACTGATGGAAACAAACCTCCAACTCTCATTGGAGGTTGCCGACTTTAGCCACTCAGCCACAGCTGCTTTGAGTCCTTTATTTGGTTATGAAGTATATAACTCACAACAATCAGTCCCAAAATGTACTAAACCCCCATCAGACTGATACATCTGCAGTTTCAGTAGTATTGGCCTGTTGAACAATTAATATCGACTCTTGTTTGACTAGTCCCTAGTCTAGCTTGGACAAAGTCTTCAGCCTTTTCTCCACACTTTGTGCTTTATGACTGATGTCACAACTGATAAAGTACTAACTTAGGCCTGTCGCGATAAATCAATTAATCACATGATAAATGAAAATGATCAACTTCATTTTCATTTACCGGCTTTATCGTTTCTTTGTCTCTCTCTTTCTACTGAAGACACTGGATGACAAAAGGCTCAACTCCGGTGCTCTTCACTGAACCCTCCCTTTCTCTTTTCTCTTAAAATCCGTTTGAACCGTCCAAAATCATGTTTTTGGATCGTTAAAAGCAGCTAAGCTGAGAAGCTAAGCTAACAGGCCGACCTTGGGAATAAACCTCTGTCTTGTCGAGCTCCAAAATTCACGGTTGCAACCTGTGCCTTCATGTAAAAAGTTGTTTTTCTCCACAAAAAGAAGCTGATAAATTGTTTACTGATTTTATATTAAAATCTTTGTGTGAAAAATGCTATGCTAAAGAGCTCAAATCACCGAGCGTACGCCATGTCAGCCCATGTCACGTCAAGTGCCCTCCCTCCTATTTTTCTTAAAGACATGCTGCTCAACTATCCATCCTTTGGTTCAAACAGTATTATACTGCCATCAGGTGGTCAAAAAAGGTACTACATGCCAAACAAATCAACATTTCTTCTAAAATTTGACAATTAATTATTGTTAAATTTCAAACAATATTATCATTTAAAGCAATAATTTCTGAGACAATTAATCGCCCAGCAAAATGTGTTATTGTGACAGGCCTATAGTAACTACTGATTCCTCCAGCATTAACTTAACCTTCACAGCTCACAGATAAGCATGAGAAATAAGCTGATCTATTATTATTATACTTTCCATCACTTCAAAACCACATGATGCAGCTAAAGCTCTGAGCGCTGTTACGCACTGGCTTGTAGTTTTATTTATTTATTTATTTATTGGCATGTTGAGCGAACCGTCTGAATGTTTTTTCATGCCAATATATTAACTTTGGAGACAACATGTCTTTTAAGAAACTGCATTGTCTAATTGTTGAATATTTTTCTTCCACAGTGTAAATGGTAAAGGAGGCTCACAAGCTTCATGCAGGAAAGGCGTTGGACTTTGGACTGAAGCTGTTAAAACTGTAGCTGTGTAGAATCAGATAGTATGTTAAAATAACCTGACTCAATGTAGGTTAACCCTTTGTAGAACACAGTTATATCTCAGTTAAGGTCAGGTAACGTTATTCTAAAGAAACTGAAAGCTGCATCTGAACTTAAGAAATATAAGTTGTTGTCAAATTTATATGTGAAGCACTTTTTTAATAAAAAGAAACAATGGTTTCTTTGCTCTCATATAAAACAAACGTGAGGAACTTTTATTTTATCAAAAGACTGATGTTTATTGAAAAACAATTTAGGCCATACAGGCAGATTTTAAGCCCTTTACTTAACATTGTTAAGTAACATTCTGTTGAACTCAATTGCTGTTTACTGTATTTTTGCCTAAATTTATCAATATTCTTGAAATTTAGGATATTTTCCTATTTAAACAAATAACTTTTAATATGACACCATATGACAAGGAAAAATGTGGTTACTTCATTAAGCTTGAGATGGAGGTTAAGTCATGTCATCTGGACAAGTTAAAAAAAAATAAAAAAAAAAACTTGTCCAGATGACATGACTTAACCTTTTTTGTATTTATCTACCTGAATAACTGAGTTTACAAGTATTTTTCATTAAGCAAAAATTAAAAAAATGAGAAATAATTTTTTTTCTATAGAGTCCAACAATATAATTGCATTGTATTATTGTTTTTTATTAGTTGAGGTTTTTTTTTTTTATACATTTGGCTACATTTGAATAAATTGTCATGCTAAGTGAACATTCAAGAAAAGGTCTTCAGAAAATTTTACTTTTACAAATTAAAAAATCAGAGTCAGAGTTTCTTTATTGTCATTCGCACCTCATGTGGTACATGTGGTGGAGCGAAATTATGTACACGGGGTCCCAGTTACATCCAACAATAAAATGTATAAGAAAAACAGTAATAACATCTAAGATATGAACTAAGAAAAACATCAACTAAATATACACTAAGCACTCATAACATAAAACATTGAACATCAGCACAAACATGAACATGAGTCTGTGAGCAGATGTGCACACATGAACACATCAACATTGAAACAGATCAGCAGCAACATGAAACAGATCAGCAGCAACATGATATGGTTTTTCACAGTGATTATTTTAGTTAGAGATTCATGAGTCTAACAGCCTCAGGGTAGAAGCTGTTCCTCAGTCTAGTGGTTCTACACTTAATGCTCCTTAACCTCCTTCCTGAGGGGAGTGGGGCAAATGTGCTGGGTGAGTGGGGTCCTTCATGATGCAGGTGGCCCTCTTCCTGCATCTGGAGGTGTAGATGTCTGTGATGGTGGGGAGGCTGATTCCGACAGATTTCTGTGCAGCCTTCACCACTCTCTGCAAAGCTTTTCTTTCTGCAGCTGTGCAGCCTCCATGCCACACATTGATGCTCGAGCACAGGATGCTCTCCACTGCACACCTGTAGAAGGAGGTGAGGACTGAGCTTCCCAGACCAGCTCGCCTCAGCCGTCTGAGGAAGTAGAGTCTCTGATGAGCTTTCTTGATCAGGCTGGTGGTGTTGTTGCTCCAGCTGAGGTTGTCATTCATGTGTACACCCAAGTACTTGTAGCTGGAGACCACTTCCACCGCAGATCCTCTTATGTTCAGGGGGGTGTAGGTGTTTTTGTTCCTTCTGAAGTCCACAATCATCTCCTTTGTCTTCTTCACATTGGTGTGAAGGTTATTCTCCCTGCACCAGCTCTCCAGGTGTTCCACCTCTTGCCTGTAGCTGGACTCATCATTGTTTGTGATGCATCCCACCACCGCTGTATCATCTGCAAACTTTACAATGTGACAGCCTGGATGGGTAGCTGCACAATCATATGTGAGCAGAGTAAACAGGAGGGGGCTCAACACACATCCCTGAGGAGAGCCAGTGCTGAGGGTTATGGTGGAGGAGGAGAGGTTGTGGATCTTCACTAACTGTGGTCTGTTTGTTAAAAAGTCTAGTACCCAGTTGCAGATGGAGGGGCTTAGTCCTAGTGTGGATAGTTTGTCCATCAGGGTTTGGGGGATCATGGTGTTGAAGGCGGATGTGAAGTCCACAAAGAGCATACAGACGTAAGAGTTTTTCTGCTCCAGGTGGTTGAGCGCAGTGTGGACCACAGACGAGATTGCATCCTCTGTTGATCAGTTCTCACGGTATGCATACTGATGAGGGTCCTCGTTGATGTTCATGGTTGTTTTGATGTGAGTCATGACCAGTTTTTCGAAGCATTTAGCGACTATCGGGGTGAGGGCCACTGGCCGATAGTCATCCAGACCAGTCACTGTAGAGCTTTTTGGGACTGGGATGATGGTGGCAGTCTTCAGGCAGGTGGGAACTGTCTCCAGGGTAAGTGAGGTGTTAAAGATGTCTGCCAGCACCTCACAGAGCTGATCAGCACATTCCTTCAACACTTTTCCGGGGATGTTGTCTGGGCCAGTTGCTTTGTGCGGATTAATCCTCCTGAAGGTACTCCTTACTTCTGCTGAGGACATGCTGAGATGCTCTTCATCCGGTGGCGAGGTGAGTCTGGTGCTGGGTGGTCTGTTCGGGTCTTCAAAGCGTGCATAGAACTTGTTGAGGGCATCAGGCAGAGATGGGTCTTTGGGGCATTGTTCACTCCTTCCTTTATAATCTGTTATGCACTTAATGCCCCTCCACATGCTCCGAGGGTCTTGTGAGATGAATTGACCCTCGATCCTCTTTGCATATGTGGCCTTGGCCCTCTTAATACCAGCAACCAGCTCGTTTCTTGTCCTACTCAGCTCCTCTGAGTTTCCAGGCCTGAAGGCAGTGTTCCTGGCTTCCAGCAGGGTACGCACCTCTACATTTAGCCAAGGTTTTCTGTTTGGGTAGCTTTTAACATTTCTGATAGTGGAGACGGTGTCAGTACATGTACTAATGTAACCCAGAACTGAGGATGTGTATTGGTCAAGATCAAGCGAACCTCCATTTTCAGCAGCTTCTCTGAAAACCTGCCAGTCTGTTCGATCAAAACAATCTCTCAGTATGGGTCCACTGTCCTGGCTCCAACATTTAACTTTCTTTTGTACCGGTCTGGAGCGTCTCAGCGGGGGCATGTAAGCAGGAGCCAGGAAGATTGAGATGTGGTCTGACAGTCCTAGGTGGGGGCGGGGTTCGGCTTTGTATGCATCTTTTACGTTCGTGTAAACACGGTCCAGCGTGCGGTCTCCACGTGTCGGAATCGTCACATGCTGATTAAAGCTTGGGAGACAGTCCTTTAGATTCACGTGGTTAAAGTCTCCGGCTACCACGTACAGAGCCTCAAAAATTGCAACGTTATTAAATTCAGTGAATAATCTATTTCAATAATTATATTACAATATTGATGAAAATAACTGTCATTATTACTTTTCACACTGGATAATACACTGAGATCAAAATATTATCCTCAACATTAAGCATTTAGAAATGTGTGTGTTTTTTGTGTGTTTTAGGTTGCTATGAGCACTATGGACAATCCTCTGCTGAAGTACAACGCTAAAGAATATTTCTTCAAAGCTTCATTGTGTCACTTCATAGTGGATGAGCTCAATGCCAAGGTAATCCTCCACTGAGATTTAAAGCATTTGCTTATTAACACGGATTAAAGTTATCCATCACCACATCATATTTCTGTCATTTTGAATGTAAAAGGAGGATAAACTGTGTGTTTTGTTGTTGTCTAGTTAAAACCATCCAATCTAATGTGGATACAGGGATAAAACCAGTGCTTAACTTGGCCTGGATCCTGCCAGAACAGGATCCGGGAACTCTTATTTTGACAGGGTACGTTCCAGTAACTGCTTGGATATGGTAACTCTCAGGCTTACTAATAATAAAGTTATGAACAAATTTTACTTCCTTGAACAAATAAAGCTTATACTGGATATGTAATCTGAAAATATTACGTAAACACCATATTATAGGCAGAAACATGGGTGTGCTATGGGGTCTCCAGTTTCTACTACTGCTGCCAACCTGTACATGGAGGAGGTAGAAAAGAGAGTCTTGACATCCTTTTCAGGGACACCACCAAGTCATTGGTTCAGGTATGTTGACGACACCTGGGTTAAAATTAAATCTCAGGAAGTCCAACATTTTACTGACCACATCAACTCTGTGGATAAATACATCAAGTTCACACAAGAAGATGTAAAGAATGGCAAGTTGGCTTTCTTGGACTGTGAGGTCGCAGTCTCTGATAGAGGACATTTGCAAACCGAGGTGTACCACAAACCCACCCACACAGACCAGTATTTGCAGTTTGACTCCCATCACCCTTTGGAGCACAAGTTAGGAGTCATCAGGACTCTGTATCACAGAGCAGACAGCGTCCCCACTAGCTCAGGAGCCAGGCAGAAGGATAAATCCTACACAAAACAGGCTCTAGAGCAATGTGGATATCCTAACTGGGCCTTCCTAAAAGCAGAGAAGAAACCCAAACAGGACTCCAGTCAGCCATCAGGTGAAAAGGAGGAACCCAGACCCAGACCAGTGGTCATTCCGTATGTTGAGGGAGTATCAGAGAAACTGAGACGTTTATTTTCTAAACATAACGTCCCAGTGGCTTTTAAACCCCAAAATACATTACGACAAAGACTGGTTCATCCCAAAGATCCAGTCCCCCGGCACAAACAGAGCAATGTTGTGTATGCTGTTCAGTGTCAGGAGGGCTGTGATCAGTCTTACATCGGGGAAACAAAACAGCCACTGGCCAAAAGGATGGCCCAGCACAGAAGATCAACATCATCAGGCCAGGACTCTGCGGTCTACACTCATCTCCAGGCCAGCGGTCACTCTTTCAGGGATCAAGATGTTCACATCCTGGACAGAGAGGAACGATGGTTTGAGAGAGGAGTAAAGGAGACCATCTTTGTAAAAACAAACCGTCCATCATTAAACAGGGGTGGAGGCCTCCAGGTTCAACTGTCCCCCTCTTACAATGCTGTGATTGCTAGTATCACTCAGCCCTCTGTGTATAGTAAACAGCCATCAGTGTGCTAATGTTCCATTGTTAGGCTGATGGTTCTTCTTGAGCATGTGATCAGCTGGTTTTGGTTGTCAGCAGCAAACTGGTTGATCCACTCTGAGAAGGTGCTATTTAAGAGACTGAGCTGAATACAGCACCTCAGACTGAGGAAGTCTCTCGGATGAGAGACGAAACGTTTCTAAAAAATTTTTGCTTTTTTTTTTTTTTTTTTTTTTTTGAATGTCCAGAAGACCAGATTTAACTTTTTTGGATTTTTCTCCTGCACCACGCCCCATCATCCTGGGTTTTTTTCTATTCATTCAACCTTTATTTAAACAGGTTAACCCCATTGAGTCTCGGGGACTCATTTACAAGAGAGACCTTATTTTAACAAAGAGTGATGACAACAGTGGACAACAAAGACAATAATAGACAGTCATAAAGGATGTGTACAAATTAATTATTTTTTTTAACAAGTGAAAATAAATTGGTAATTAAAAAGGATAATTAAAAGGAAAAGTAGCACAAAAACAGCTAGGTTGTATCTAAAACCTAACTTTATATTAAACATTCATGTGTTCAGAGGTGATCAGGTGTTTAGTTGTCCTAAGGTCCAGGTGTTGACATGTTCATTTCCCATTCTTTGTATTACACGCAGAGCTTTGGCCAACGACAGTTGTTCTAAAATGTACTATACTGTATAAATACATTTTGATTGATTTGAAACAAAAAAGTGGTATCAATGCCTCCCTACTTATCATCATCAGTCATGAGGTTAGTTGTGTGTGACTTACTCTTAACTCGCTGCATGTGTGTGTTTCAGTTGGCTATAGAAAAGTACGAGGAGATGTTTCCAGCTTTCTCAGACTCAAGAGAGCTCAAGCTGCTGAAGGTAAAACTTGTTTCCTTTTTGAAACTATAGTTTTCAGTCAAGTTTATTATTTTGTAAATGTATTTGTGTTGATTCAATATTTATAACATTTTTAGGCAACATACCCTTAAAAGGGTATTTAAATTTTAAATTGAAAAATGAGCACAAATGTAAAATAAAGACAGGAGAAAGAACTGGAAGTGACAGAAATGAAGATGTTGAGGTTCTCCTTAGGAGTGACAAGGATGGACGAGATTAGGAATGAGATGATCAGAGGTACAGCACAGGTTGAACAACTGGGAGATAAAGTTAGAGAGACCAGACTGAGGTGGTTTGGACATGTACCTGAATTAGAGCCATTTGTGTTTTAAAACGTCAGTTTGTTGAATTTCCAAACGTTTCATTAAAACTCATTTAGCGGTTCGGGAGATATTTTGCTAACTGACAAACACATTACCCACCATCATGTGCTGTTATTAGCAGACGTTTCATTTGAAGTTTTTGTTTTCCTGCAACTGAATTTTGTCACAACAGAAACTGCTTGAAGCCCACGAGGAGCAGAACAGCGAGGCCTTCACGGAGGCTGTGAAGGAGTTCGATTCTGTGTCCCGTCTGGACCAGTGGCTGACCACGATGCTGCTCCGCATCAAGAAGACCATCCAGGGAGACGCCGGGGACTTGAAGTAGACAAGAGGAACATGGAGAGAGGAGATCTGGGTGGAGGAGGGTGGTTCTTACATTAGTGGTATATAAAGGTAGGGAAGGGTGTGGTAAAGGGATAATCTGGTCATTTCTCAAGTGATGTTCTGTCAAGTTTGCGTTAGTTAGATCATCCTTAATATCAGTCAGAGCACAGAGTTTAAAGAAAAGAGCAGAAGTCTTCATCCATGCTAAGCTAACGGCTGGCCTGTTTTTTTTTTTATTTTCAGACTTTTATAACAATTCTTTCTCTAAGACAAGACACTGGTGAACACAACAATAATTCAACTAATTATGCAACGAAAAATAAACCTCTACACTTTTGCCTGCCACAGTTAGTTGAGTCTGTTGTTTTCTTAAGCAGACACTGTCCATGTTGCTGCGCCGCTGTACGCATGTGAGCACAGGCCGTTACACGCCGATGGTCCTGAGGGACGAGTCTGCTGAGAGGAAGGCTATTCTAATATGGAAAAATCTTAATCACTTTTATTGAAGACATTTATTCACTGAGTTTGAAAACATTGCAGTCATATCACCTAAAGAACAACTTGAATCTGGAAGGTTAATGTTTCCAGTTAATATTTAATTTAAAATGAACAACAATGGATTTATTCAAATGTAGGTTATTGAATTAAATAAGCAAAAAATTAAATTGTGCCGCTATATTGTGGAGTCCTGTGGAAAAAAAACTAAAACTTTTCACCCAGGAAGGGTCTGATCACCAGGACAAGAGGCAAAAAGGGGGCGGAGCTTCAGCTCATTATGGAAGCTAGATAAGATGAGAGTGTGCTCACAAAGCAAAACGTGACAATAAATGTTTATTTTTCATTGGGGGGTTTTGTACATAGTCATGTTTCTGTAATTATTTGGGGCTGAAAATAAAACTTAAACTTTGATAAACTGCACATCCAAAGTAAACTGTTGCACTGACTGGGCGCGCTGATGGAGCGAACTGATCCGCTCGGCACCATCGACACGGATGTTCACACAGAAACGTGGACCTTGCTCAGTTGAGAAAACGACAAATTAAACAATGTTGTGTAGCAATTTAACATGAGCTAATGTAATGTTCTTACACACCAGGTTGATATTTTTGAGTTGTTTTTCAGCCTGTAAAACAATAAAAAAACACCCTTATTGTTTCCTGTCAGTAGCCAAGCCTGGCCCTTCTCTGACCCAACTGACCTGATAACATTTGATAGAGCATCACGGCAGAAATAACCAGACTGTCCCTTTAAGGTGGAACTGAAAGGAACAGAACTAAAGGCAGATAAATTACAGATATGTACATATCAGTCTGCATGTGACCCCCAATCAATTTATCATCATCTTTAAATCACTGTTGTCCCGTCCTACAGTATTGCGCAGTAACGATGGACTGAACGGTACTTTGGGGAAAAAATGTGTGTGCAAAAAAGAGGAAATGTGTGTGTGTGTGAGTGTGTGTCCACAGCAGTAAGGTAATTCTACTTTTCGATGAGGTGTGCAGATAAATCATAATGAAACCGGATTCAAAAAATCTATTTAAGAGATTGTTCATATTTATTGTCAATACTGAAAATATTTATTGTTTATCATTGTGCTCAGTGTTACGGTTTGTCTGAATATTTTAGATATCAGCCCCTCTACACCTCCCTTATGTGTTTTCACCTATTTTCAGCTTCACGGTGCATTAAAGTTAGTAAAACCACTTATTGTGATGAGTTGTTTGCTGTTTGGGCGGTGCAGTTAGCTGCCAGAGCTACGTCTGGTTTCTGCCGTCTTTGTGCATGTCTTCGTTGATGTAAGTGTTCTCTGTGTTGTGCTAACGAGTAAAAACATGCAGTATCATTTGTGTGAAATCAGTAAAAATGTATCTCAGATATTGAAATAAAAACATTGCCGCTCTGAAGATGTGCTTATCTCTTCTGCTCTTTATTTACTTTTTTTTGTTTGTTTCAATGCTTGATTTATATCAATTTAGCAGAAAATTAAAGACATACCTGCTCATGCCAGAGACTTCTTAAGTTGAGAAATGATGGAGTAGATGTTTTGGTCACACCACGTTATGAGCAATCCCATGTGATAGTGTGAGATATCACATTCAAAGTGAGTGTTGTGAATGACTCAAACTCAACTACACCTAATTTTAGCTCAATATTTGTAAAACCAACTGAATATGCCATTTTGTGTGTATTATTAAATCAATTGGCTATGACATAACTCAAGAGATAAATCCAAGGCTGAAATTTTCATTTAAATCCATCAAGTGGTTCATTGATGGATGGATGGATGGATGGATGGATGGATGGATGGATGGATGGATGGATGGATGGATGGATGGATGACTGGCTCTGCAGAGGGTGGTTAAGGCTTCACAGAAGACTGTGGGGATGAGCCTTCCCACCACCTCGGACCTCTACAGTACACTTCACAATGCAGGGGGAGGACGCTCTGCATCATGAAGGACTCAACTCATCCTGCACACAGTTTGTTTCAGCCCCTCCCCTCAAGTAGGCGACTGAGGAGCATTCAGAGCAAGACCACCAGACTCAGAAACATTCCTCCCTTCAGCTGTCAGACTGCTGAACTCGAGCTGCACTTAATTCAGTTTCATATTACATTTTTTACTATATATATATATATATATATATATATATATAGTAAAAAATATATATATATATAAATATATATATATATATATATACATATATATATATATTCTTTTGTGTTTTATTTATCTGTTGATTGTTAGGCTTCTTGATCTGGGACCTGAGTCCGAATTTGGTACCATAAACATGCAAATGTGAGCTGGTATGACAATTAAAAAAAATCCTTGAATTAAATATTTTTGCCAAGTCAGAGTGGACTCCAAAGAGTTCATGGCAAAATGTTAGGTATTGCACAATCTGTTAGAGCTCAGAATATCTGATTGGAGCTCCAGCTGAGACACTAACACTCCACATTTTATACCGTGTAAAATTGACTTACAGCTGCTTTTCTATTTTTTTTAGGTCGTGTCTATAGAAGTTAATCATTGAATTATTTCTGCAAGTTTCATTAAAATATGTTTAATGGTTCATGACATATTTTATTAACAAACAGACATGGGCAAAAACATTGTTGTCTGTCTTTTCCTTTTGACAATACTGTAGATGATAAGAAGAACAAACTGTATTTTAAATTGGAATGTTGGTACGTAGCTGCTTAAATCGTTTGTCATTTTGAATCAAACGAGAGTAACATTTATACAGAAGATGATTTAATGAAGAGGTCCTCAGTGCACACCGAATTTGGCAAAAGGGCCTTTGCTAACTCTGCTCCTGTAAACTGGAACACCTTGCAAAAAGATCTGAAGCCCTCAACTTTGTCCTCCCTAAGGGATTTTAAAGAACTAAGTTCAATGCAAAAATCAGTGCAGACATTCCTTTTTCTAATATTTTACACCATTGTTTAATGTAGCATCTTTTTTTTCAATTTGGTTTTATAACAGGCAGCATGGTGGCGCAACTGGTAGAGCAGCTTCCTCTCAGCGAGCAGGTCCCCGGTTCAAATTCCGTCCCGGAGGCCTTTCTGTGTGGAGTTTGCATGTTCTCTCCGTGCATGTGTGGGTTTTCTCCAGGTACTCCAGTTTCCTCCCACAGACCAAAAACATGCATGTTAGGCTGATTGGTAACTCTAAATTGTCCCTAGGTTTGAGAGAGAGAGTGAATGGTTGTTTGTCTCGTTTGTCTCTATGTGTCCCTGTGATGGACTGGAGACCTGTCCAGGGTGTACCCTGTCCCTCG
The DNA here is from genome assembly GCF_014905685.2 of Nematolebias whitei. Classification (NCBI taxonomy): domain Eukaryota; kingdom Metazoa; phylum Chordata; class Actinopteri; order Cyprinodontiformes; family Rivulidae; genus Nematolebias; species Nematolebias whitei. The sequence continues at coordinate 74,381,759 of NC_056498.1, read as the reverse complement.
CACAGTGACTGCTGGACATGGGCACCGGCGACCCCTGTGACCCAAAAATGGAAGAAGTGGGTAAAAGATAATGGATGGATGTTTTATAACACTTCTTTTATTTACTTTTAATTTTATATGCTTTTATATGAATATTTATTGCTCTGTGTACCTCATCTGTGGTTTTTGTTTAAAATAGGTCTCTCTTAAGTCCTTGTGACCTTAAGTCCTCTCTTAAGTCCTTGTCAATGAGACTAACCTGTTGAATGTATTAGTTCCACAGCAATTTTTTTTTTTTAGTATTCTGACTTTTTTTTTGGCAGAATTTGGACTTTAATATCAGACATTTTTTAGATTAAAGTCCGAATTCTGAGAGGGGAAGAAGTCAAAATACTGGGTGAAATAAACAAAAATCTAATTTGGCCCTAATCCTCTTCCTTACATTTATCAATGGTTTGTGTCCAGGTGGTGTTGAGCCAAAAACGGTTCTCCTTTTAAGTATAGACATATAGCCAAAGGTCCTGAGCCGTCAGACAGGTCACTTAAAGATCTGTCACTGCTCAAATAACATGTGGGATTAAGAGCTGTTATTTGGTTTTTTTATTTACTTTTTTTTTTTTTTTTTTTTTTGAGGAATTGGCTACGAAATTAGACTAAAATTATCAAGTGTGTAGATTAAATGGGAGGACTGTTTTCTACAAGCACCGGAACCAAAATGCCCACAATACATTTTCAGTCCATCAGTTGTAGTAACACATTTCCGGTGTATGGCAGTTTTCGTGTTAAAGTGCGCTGCGTGTTCTTCTTTTTTTATTTGTTAAGTTTTTAACGCTGTCAAGTGCGCGAATTATTCAAAGACTTGTTTATCGCATTTAGCTAAAGGGAAAGCTACAATCAGGCCGCCAAGATGCCGCGAATTATGATAAAAGGAGGCGTTTGGCGCAACACTGAGGTACGTGTTTACCTTGTTAGCATAATGCTAACCTCCAACAGTAAACCAGTCGGTTTAGGTTAGCGTAAAGCTAGCTGCTGCTCAGTTAGCTGTAATCAGCTCTCAGGTTATCCAGTGTAGTTATGTGATTGTGGTCAGCTACGTTAAAGCTATTCAGCTAGTATTTAAATATATTAACTTTATTCTAGTGTTTATAGAGTAGTAGAGATGACGACGTTATTAACAAACATTGTGAGCTCGAGAAACATTTTAATTATTGGATTTTTTTGTATATTAATGTTGTCTATATATGTATATATATATATATATATATATATGTATGTATATATATATATATATATATATATATATATATATATCCTTAAATTGATTTTACTTTTTTATTTTATTGCACCAAGAATTGAAAGAAAACATAAACTTACGTATCATAAATGATCAGGCCAAACATTTATAGTAAAGAAGAATAAAGAAGGCAAAACAAAGTTAATTTGACTTTTATTGATCGTCTTATTTAATAAAACCATTCTCAACAGCCTGCTGAATTAAATCTTGTGTTTTTGATGTATTTAATTAATTCTAACCACCTAACCATTTGCATGTTGTTACTGAAATACATATATGAAACAAAACTTCATAAATTACAGGTCCTTCTAAAAAAATTAGCATATTGTGATAAAGGTCATTATTTTCCATAATGTAATGATAAAAATGAAACTTTCATATATTTCAGATTCATTGCACACCAACTGAAATATTTCAGGTCTTTAATTGTTTTAATACTGATGATTATGACATACAGCTCATGAAAACCCAAAATGCCTGTCCCAAAAAATTAGCATATCATGAAAAGCTTCTCTAAACAAGCTATTAACCTAACCATCTGAATCAACGACGTAACTCTAAACACCTGCAAAAGATTCCTGAGGCTTTTAAAAACTCCCAGCCTTGTTCATTACTCAAAACTGCAATCATGGGTAAGACTGCCGACCTGACTGCTGTCCAGAAGGCCATCATTGACACCCTCAAGCAAGAGGGTAAGACACAGAAAGAAACTGCTGAACGAATAGGCTGTTCCCAGAGTGCTGTATCAAGGCACCTCAGTGGGAAGTCTGTGGGAAGGGAAAAGTGTGGCAGAAAACGCTGCACAACGAGAAGAGGTGACCGGACCCTGAGGAGGATTGTGGAGAAGGGCCGATTCCAGACCTTGGGGGACCTGCGGAAGCAGTGGACTGAGTCTGGAGTAGAAACATCCAGAGCCACCGTGCACAGGCGTGTGCAGGAAATGGGCTACAGGTGCCGCATTCCCCAGGTCAAGCCACTTTTGAACAAGAGACTGCGTCAGAAGCATCTCACCTGGGACTGCTGCTGAGTGGTCCAAAGTTATGTTCTCTGATTACAGTAAATTTTGCATTTCCTTTGGAAATCAAGGTCCCAGAGTCTGGAGGAAGAGAGGAGACACAGAATTCACATTGCTTGAGGTCCAGTGTCAAGTTTCCACAGTCACTGGGGTGTCATGTCATCTGCTGGTGTTGGTCCACTGTGTTTTATCAAGGGCAGGGTCAATGCAGCTAGCTATCAGGAGATTTTGGAGCACTCCATGCTTCCATCTGCTGAAAAGCTTTATGGAGATGAAGATTTCATTTTTCAGCATGACCTGGTACCTGCTCACAGTGCCAAAACTACTGGTAAATGGTTTACTGACCATGGTATTACTGTGCTCAATTGGCCTGCCAACTCTCCTGACCTGAACCCCATAGAGAACCTGTGGGATATTGTGAAGAGAAAGTTGAGAGACGCAAGACCCAACACTCTGGATGAGCTTAAGGCCGCTATCGAAGCATCCTGGGCCTCCATAACACCTCAGCAGTGCCACAGGCTGATTGCCTCCATGCCACGCTGCATTGAAGCAGTCATTCATGCAAAAGGATTCCCGACCAAGTATTGAGTGCATAACTGAATATGATTATTTGAAGGTTGGCGTTTTTTGTATTAAAAACACTTGTCTTTCATTGGTGGGATGAAATATGCTAATTTTTTGGGACAGGCATTTTGGGTTTTCATGAGCTGTATGCCATAATCATCAATATTAAAACAATTAAAGACCTGAAATATTTCAGTTGGTGTGCAATGAATCTGAAATATATGAAAGTTTCATTTTTATCATTACATTATGGAAAATAATGACCTTTATCACAATATGCTAATTTTTTGAGAAGGACCTATACATTTTGAAGGAAGAATTTGAACATATAAGGATATGGGTGAGCAAGACTAAAATAAACAAGTCTTCAGAATTAAGCTGGAAGCTCTCAAAGCTCTTATTTCTAGAGTACTGGTGGTATAATTTTCAGCCATGGGTTGTTTCTTTGTGGTGATGAAAGTTTGCAGAGTGTAATCCTCATTGTTTATTTATTCAGGATGAGATCCTCAAGGCAGCAGTAATGAAATATGGGAAAAACCAGTGGTCCCGTATTGCCTCCCTGTTGCACCGCAAGTCTGCCAAACAGTGCAAAGCCAGATGGTGAGTTTTTATACCATGGCATACATTACCCAAAATGATAATTTCACTGAGTACGCTTCTGAAACCTGTTTTGATTCTGCTTTAAGGTTGCAGATTTATAAAAACATTATGATTATACTGGGATGAAAGTTAATTTGTGTATCCTTGAAGACGTGTGATTTATTTCTGTTAGACTACTCTCCTCAATAAAGATCAAATGTTTTCAATTCATCTTTGGTTCTCTTTTCAGGTACGAGTGGTTGGACCCCAGTATCAAAAAGACAGAGTGGTCCAGAGAGGAGGAGGAGAAGCTGCTTCACTTGGCCAAGCTGATGCCCACCCAGTGGAGGACCATTGCTCCCATCATTGGACGCACTGCTGCCCAGTGTCTGGAGCACTATGAATACCTGCTGTACGTTTCTTTATATAAACTTATGGTACCACTTTACAATAAGACTCCTCTCACAGATGGCTAATAAGTATTTTATAAATATGTTATTAATTCCTCTATAAACACTTTATAAAATCAGTAATAATTGTTTATTATGCATTAATTAATGATGACAGAGAGACAAAACTGACCAGTTTCTTGCCAAATAATGAGCCAAATCTGTTCGCCTACCAATATATATATTTCATCTAGAGTTTTTATATTAAACATTTCAGACTAAGTTACTACCTTGTAAGTACAATAAGCTTTTGTAAACCTAATTTTTTTAGGATATAATATTAGTTGTAGATACTTATAATGCAGTGATAAAGTAATGCTAAAGAAATATGTTTACAAATACTTATTGTGCTTACAATTAACTAACATTCACCACATACATTCAGTCTGAAGAAGTCTTTTTTTCTAAGGTGCTATTTTCTGCTATCAGATTAGAGACTTGTGTTAATAGATGTACTTTTTGTTTATTTAGAGATAAAGCAGCACAGAGAGACAATGAGGAAGAGGTGGGCGATGACCCCAGGAAGTTAAAACCAGGAGAAATCGACCCAAACCCTGAGACGAAACCAGCCAGGCCAGACCCTGTGGACATGGATGAAGGTGACGTTATAAACCTAATACTGTTTAGATAAAGGTGAGGACACACATTTTTCACAAGTTGGGTGGCTGTGGCTGAGTGGTTAGAGCAGTCGTCCTCCAATGTAAGAGTTGGGGGTTCGAATCCATCAGCAGTCACATTCCGAAGTGTCCCTGGGCAAGACACTGAACGCCTCATTGCCTCCAATGTGTGTCCCATCAGTGTATGAATGTGATAAATCACTGATTAGTCTCTTTAGAATGATTTGTTCAATTAGCTTTGTATAGATCTAGTAGAGTGCTGTAGGGCTGCAACTAACGATTATTTCAATAATCGATTAATTTGCCGATTATTAACTTTTTCCCCCGGTTAATCGATGAATCGGCAAAAATAAAAAAAAGTTTTAATTTCCACCCCTTTATTCCAAAATTGAACATTTGACTGACATAACAATTCACACTAAAAACAGGTTGCTATTTGACTATTCTGTTAGTAAAATATTGAATAATAAAAAATAAAAGTTAGTCAAATAGCTTAAAAAATTAATGTACACAAAAATATATACAAATGTATCTTTATACCTGCACAATATGTAGCTACTTTGTAAAATGTGTCCTTGAGGGAAGAGTGTAACCTGGATTAAAAGTGTGGATTATTGTAACCTGGATTAAAAGTTTGGATTATTGTAGTGAAGCCTTCGTCTTCAACCATCGACAGAGGCCTCATGTCAGTGACGATCATTTAAGGATGTTATCAGTGAAGACAGCTGCTGCTGTGGTGTCCATGATGTCTGTCCATCATGAAGGCTGTCGTTTGTTGTTGTTTTCTGGAATGAGACAATAAATATGTTTTATATCATAATTTACAGCAACTCAAGAAATGCCTTGTTTCACTTACAGTGTTAGGTTCAGGCAAAAGTAGCTAAAAGAGCAATTAAACACACACACACATATATATATATATATATATAAAATACTTAATTACAGACATTTGAGTAGATGTAATAAATTACTTTAATTCCTGTTTAAATGCAATTCATCCTGCCATACCTGCAGTGTCTTCAGACTTTGCCAGCAAATTAAAAGTTGAAACTTAATCATTAAATTATTATCTTGTGTTAGATTTATTTATAAATCACATTTAAACACTGCTTGTACCAATTAAATTAAAAGTAACACACACGTTCTCTATCACCGTCATTAATCAGATAAACAAACAAACAAACAAACAAACAGCAGCTTCATCTCCCAGACAGACTGACGTTACGTTTTCTCTCTTGAAACAGAACAATGTGTTAAATTGTAGAGACTCACCTGCAACACGAGTTGGGAGTGAGACATGTTGTATCACCGGCTGAGCTCCTTCCTCCTCCTCGTGACTCCGACATGTTTACGTTTACGCTTAAGTGGCTTTAAGAATCTGTTGGACTCCTGGCAGGGACCAATGCAGACATGTTCCTGTTTTTAGTTTTATCTATTTGTCTTGGAATCTAGCTGTTTTTTTTGTTTTGTTACCTTTTTCCTTTTAGCCATCCTATTTGTTAAAAAAAAAACAAAAAAAAAAACTGTAGTATGAGTTTTTATAACTGCTTATTGTTGTTGCTGTTGTCCATTGTTGTCATCTTTCTTTGTTGAAATCAGGTCTCTCTTGTAAATGAGTCCTCGAGGCTCAATGGGATTTACCTGTATAAATAAAGGTTGATTGATTTATCAGCGTGGTTCAACCGTGTCGTGTTGTAAATTTTCAAAGCTGCATGTTTCTTATTTTTTATCTTTGTAAAGAGCTCCCACACTTTGGAGGACTTGGGTTGAACAGTTTTCACTGCGTCGGTCATTTGTAAAATTTACTTATTTTCCTTTGAAAACAGCCTCTGCTTTGTTTCCTCCTCGCTCTGTTCAACTCGCGCTGCAGAGTTTTATTTTTTTTTTCAAACTTTATTCAGTCAGTCAGCATTGACAATGAATTGCCCGTGAACAAAACGAAACGGCTCCGCAGCGCCATGAAAGACGCATAATCGCGCGACACAACGAATCGATAATGAAATTCGTTGCCGACGCTTTTAATCATCGATTTTATCGATTCGTTGTTGCAGCCCTAGAGTGCTGTATGAATGGGTAAATGAGGACACAGATTGTAGTGTAAAGCGCTTTGAGTGTCTTGAAATAAGGTAGAAAGGCGCTATACAAGTACAATCCATTTACCATTTACAAGTGATTTTTTTTTCTACATGTCAGACCAAATAATGCAAATTCGCTTTTTTTTCTTTCATTTTCAGAAATTTACGGTCTCCCTTAAGACTCTTTTATCATTTTAATAAATGTTTCACCTTAGCAGTGATGTTTGAGATGTAAGTGTTAAGGCTGGTTTATATTTCACAATACGTAAGTCATCTGTTGTCGTTCACGTGTTTGTGAGATGTTCTATTTCGCATGGACATTATATAAAGAAAAACTGGGAGAAGTACAGGGAAGCCCCCTCACTTACACATCACACTCAAAGACCCACAAAGTTCTGACTAATCACTCAGTACCCTGTGAGACAATAGTTCTGACAGGGCCATGCACAGAACCGGTTCTGAGAGGCAGTTCACGGGGTAAAAAGGTGCATTTTTTTGTCACACAACCACATCAGCGAGACACAACTCAGGCACTTGTCATGAAGTATAAACCAGGCTTACGTTGTTACGTTGGCTTTAAAACCAAGCAGTTGTTTAAAACATTTAGCTTTAATATGCCAGATCTATGCAACCGGCCGTGAGCGCCGCACAATATATCAAACCTATATCATCAGTCATATCATTGGTTATAATATCAGTACAATTAATCACAGTTTAATAATTGTAAGTGTTGATTTGAGAGGAAAAGCTCTGCGGTGTGGCTTCAGTTTGTCTGGTTGTTATAAAACCTGTCAGCTGTTGTAATATATTTGGCTATTGTCTGGTAAATGTCTTATAAGTTAGGCTATCACAAGTCTATATTAATCACAAGGTAAAGTTTTATGTATTTTTAAAAATCTGTACCAGAGTACGTTTCAAATTTAGAGCCATAAGGAAGTCCTCTTTAGCAAAATAAGAGTGTTTTTATGTTTAGTTTTTAGTTCTTCACTTGTTATAGCTGCCTCAACTATTGACACCTGTGATATTTTTATTTTTACAAATAATTAGGTTAACATTTATTTTTTTAAATTTTTTACTGCATCTTGTCATTTTAAATAAAATAAAACTAGTTTAGCTGGAACAGTAAATTATTAAAACATTTAAATTATGAAGCTGTTTGTTGAGTAATAAAAGTACAGTGACGTCCGACAGTCACAGGTCCAAATTCCTGAAAGGGAAAATTAAACTAGCTAAAATAAAGTGAAATTATCACCTTTGGTGGAAAAATAACTGCAGTTACACTAGACACGTTGGTCCATTAGCCCATCTCATGTTGGTCCATCTCACCATGAGATCCTCATTGCTAGGTTGGAGCAGTGGGTGGGCATCACAGGGTCAGCCCTCATTTGGTTCAGATCTTACCTCGCTGACAGATCCTTTTGTGTCTCCATCAAGGATTTTAGTTCTGCAGCGGCAGAGCTTAAATGGGGGGTTCCGCAGGGGTCCATCCTGGGTCCCCTCCTATTCTCTTTATACCTGCTGCCGCTTGGTGCTATTTTCCGGAAACACAACATGCCTTTCCACTTCTATGCCGATGACTGTCAAATTTACTTCCCCCTAAGACACAATGGTACATGCTCTATTCAACCGCTGCTCAACTGCCTGGCTGACATCAGGGACTGGATGGCTTTAAACTTTTTAAGTTTCAATGAAAAGAAGTCTGAAGTCATGTTGTTCCCTCCCAACGACACGATCACAAACCACTGCATCGACCTTTCCGCTCTAACCCTGTCAGAAAAACAAAGAGTCACTAATCTGGGTGTGATAATGGACCCTTCCCTGAAACTTAACAATCATGTAAACATGATTGTTAAATCATGTTTCTTCCAAATGAGGCGGCTGTCTAAACTGAAGCCCATATTGTCCAAAAATAACATGGAGACAGTAATGCATGCATTCATTACATCTAGGCTTGATTACTGCAATTGACTCTGTTTGGTATCAGTCAGACCTCCATTGCACGACTACAACTGGTCCAGAATGCAGCAGCCTGATTTTTAACCAGTACAGGTAAAAGAGAGCACATTACACCAGTTTTGGCCTCCCTGCACTGGTTACCGGTTCACTTTCAAATCCAGTTTAAAATACTCCTGTATGTCTACAAATCACTGAACAGTGTCGCCCCCCATCTCTCTGAACTGCTACAACCATATGTCCCACCACGTTCCCTGAGGTCAGCGGACCAGTTGCTCCTCACAGTTCCAGGAACTCGTCTTAAGCGCAGAGGTGACAGGGCCTTCTCTGTAGCAGGACCTAGACTTTGGAACGAGTTACCTCTGCTTGTCAGACAGGCCCCCTCCCTCTCGGTTTTCAAGTCCCGTTAAAAAAAACAACACTACTATTCGATGGCTTTCAACACCAGGTGATCTGTGTTTGGAACCTGTATGCTCCACACTGGTTAGTCGTCATTATCTGCATCGTTTTTATGTCTATATTTCTGATTTACTTCATTTTGTATGTTGCTTTGTGTGTTACCTGTTGTTCTGTCTGTACAGCACTTTGGTTGGCCTTGTCGCTGTTTTAAGTGCCCTTTAAATAAAATGGTATCGTATCTCTAGTGATCATATTAATTCTGTGTGTTTGTTTTTCCAGATGAGCTGGAGATGCTGTCAGAAGCCAGAGCTCGTCTGGCCAACACTCAGGGCAAAAAAGCCAAAAGGAAGGCCAGAGAGAAACAGTTGGAGGAAGCCAGGTTAAACTTAAAATTAAATTCAAATGCACTCAGACAAGTTCAGTTTTATTTTATTGAAAGAGAACACTCACAAAACATTAGAAGAAAAAAGAGAAACTAGTAACAGACTCTTCATTTCACTGGTGTTCTGCTGCAGACGACTGGCGGCTCTGCAGAAACGCAGGGAGCTGAGAGCTGCAGGAATAGCTGTTCAGAAGAAGAGGAAGAAAAAGAGGGGGGTGGACTACAACGCCGAAATCCCCTTTGAAAAGAAACCGGCACCGGTATCTATAAATGCACACAAATTCAAATTTGTGTGTAGCATTAATTTATGTAAAAAGAAAACACGGCTGCAGCACGGAGCTTCACGTTTATGTTCCATGTTTCAGAGTTAACGGCTTGTTTTTGTCTCACTTTAGGGTTTCTATGACACCAGTATGGAGCAGTACGATGCACTGGAGCCCAACTTTAAACGGCTCAGACAGCAACATTTGGATGGAGAACTACGCAAGTCAGTAACTCCATCTTACTGTTGTTTTTTCTTCACAAATGGATAAACACAAGTGTAATACCTTAAAAAATATGTTTTTAGTTCCTTCCTACTGTACAACTTAATCACTTTCTTACTGCTCAACTTGTGCGCGCAAATACATGAGCAATAGCCCATAAAGGTGTTTTTGTTAAACGGATAAAATAAATTTGTGGTTCTCACCAGTAAAACTTGTTTTCATATAGTGAACGTGAGGAGAGGGACAGGAAGAAGGATAAACAGAAGATAAAGAAGAAGAAAGAGAGCGATCTGCCGTCTGCAATCCTGCAGACCAGCGGAGTGGCCGAGTTCACAAAGAAACGCTCCAAACTGGTGTTACCTTCACCACAGGTAACTGTAGCAAGGCACTGAAATCCTTATGTTGAGCAGTTTGAGATGTTTTCCACAAAACTGACAGGAAGCTCTCTCATCTTTCACTCATCAAGACCGTCAACGTCTCAGTGAAGTTGTTACCTGCAAACTAAAAGGGTCCAAATCATTTTCACAGGACCAAAATAAAAAATCTGATTATTTTTTTTAAGTCTTTTTTTCTTTAAAAGAATAAATAATTCTCCCATGTTTTCAGGTAATGTCAGAATACAGACTGGTTGACCTAAATATTTCTTAAGGCTTATTTCCTATAAAAATGTTATTTATTTTTACTGATTTGGGGAGTGGTGGCACAGAGGTTGGAGAATTAGAGAAGGTGGGACCATGATTAGAAGGTTGCCAGTTCAATTCCCCAGACCGACAACATCAAAATGTGGGTGGGAAAGGTGAAACACCCACACCTGCCTCCACCCTCATTTGCCACAATCTGGGCCCTTGAGCAAGGCCCTTAACCTCCACCATCTACTCCCCTGGGCACTCTAGATAGCAGCTCTCTGCTCCACACAGAGGAGCTGTGGTAGCTCGGTGGTCTGTGGTTGCATCAGGAAGGACATCCAGTGTAAAAATAACTGCCAAGTCTTCATGCGAGTCAGTTCGCTGTGGCGACCCCTGAAGAAGGGAGCAGCCGAAAGAAGAAAAACTTTTTTTTCCTGATTTCTAATGAAAACATTTTACTACAGATTCAAAACAAAAAATCCAAACAGCTACAAACATGTCACCTTAAAGTAGCGGAGAAAATACTGAAAGAGATTGTGGACGAAATAAATTCAGTCAAGTTTAGATGTTCAGTCTGGTGTTTATGTGAGAGTCACAGGACTGACTGAAGAGGACATTAGAGTAAAACTGCTGTATGTTTTTTTCATGACAGAGAAAAGTTGCTCACACATGAACACAGCAATTAGACAGCTTGTGAGGAGGAGTCTGTGTGTTTGAGTCACAACCTCCACCTCTTTGATCGTCTTCCCGTCAGCTCAGATTCAGAAAGAAGGATCACTGAAAAAACTCATTTCATGGAGGAACTTCTGCTCACTGCAACTTGATGGTGCTTCATGAGACCGTTTCCAACTCAAATGAGACGTTTTAATGTTGTTGCAAGATAACCTCATTACAGCTCTGCCTCTTATACTCATAGTTTGATTAGTTCGAACAAATCATGAAGCGCTTGCTTTTCTCGACTTGTTTTTAACTTGAACGTGTCTTTTAGATCAGCGATGCCGAGTTAGAGGAGGTCGTTAAACTGGGTGTTGCCAGTGAGGTCGCCCGCCAGGCTGCTGAAGAGAGCGAGGGAGGAAACTCTGCCTCCTCCACCCTCCTGTCTGAGTACAGCGTTGCCAACAACATGGCAACCGGACTACGAACCCCACGCACCCCTGCTGCACAGGACAGGATACTGCAGGTATCACTTTCATCATCAGCTTGTTTGTTGTCCATTTCAACTGTTCATCCTCTTTGTCTCCTCTTTAACGCCTGGTCAGCATTTCACCGATCACTAGCTGGATCAGAAGTTGTGAGCTATAACTTTTTAGTGTTTGTAACTTTTATATTTTGTAATATATTTAATTTATTTACATGTATATACATATTGTGAGATCTCTTCATTGCTTAAAAAAAAACATTTTCTGAAATCTACTATCTGTACTTTTGTCTATTTTTTCTCTTCTTATGCTGCTTTTAGCTGCAGTTTTCCTAATTGTAGCTTTTAGCTACTGTTTTCATCTGTTCTGCTTGTTTGAACTTCAGCATTTCATTCTTCTTTAACTGTCAGCAGCCACTCAGCCCTCAGCGTTCACATTCCCTTTCTCTAGTTTGAATTGAAATAGCAGTCAAATCATTAGAAAGAATGATGTTTTTACAAGGCATGTAACTTCCTTCTTGGTTAGATGTAACCGCTGGTTCAGCTTACAGTTTTTTTTGTGCACGTTTACTTTCAGGAAGCCCAGAATCTGATGGCTCTGACCAATACTGACACCCCTCTGAAAGGAGGCCTCAACACGCCGCTGCACGAGAGCGACTTCAGTGGAGTCACGCCTCAGCGGCAGCAGATTCAGACACCAAACACTGTTCTCAGTACACCCTTCAGGTAAAATAAAGTTATACGCTCCTGTTGTTTTGTATGGGACATGTAGGAGAGTGCTTGTAGAAACTTCAAGCTGATAATTTCCGTTTCCCTCAACTAAAGAGAACCCCTAAATTTAAATGAAAGGCTCAGTGTTGTTTGAAGAAGAAGAAATCTCCTTTGTCATCATACTCGTATACTGAAACTATGTTTGGCGTCTCTCCATATCAGTATAAACAGTGCTGGGCAGTGGGCACAGTTCCACTAATCCACTAGAAGTGGAACAAATCTGTTGTTTTCGTTTAGCAGATTAGCGTTTTGCTAACTTTGGAAACCGTTAGCTGAATTAGCTTCCATAATTTAGGTTTCGCCAACTTTTGTCTGCTTAAAATATTTACAAGCAGCTTGTTCCTGTTGTTGTGGGCGTGTCTCGAAGAGTCTGTCAGGCACGCTACGACATGCACATGTTAAGACGTGATTGGTTGACGCAGCTTCAACAGGAAGGAGACAAAACACGTGACACATGCTGAGTGATGTTGTCTAAGCAGTTAGCGGTTTAGCGTTAGCTATCACCACTTTCTTTTATTTTTTACCTGTTTGGCAGTTTAGTGTTGGCAAAGCTAATATTTTTAGTGGAATATGGGTTAGTAAAGCTAACTGTTTGATTAGCTGTGCACGCCACTGGTAATAAAGTAATATAGCAGTACACTAAAAAGATAACTGGTTGGGCCACGCTTGGCAGCAGGAACTCCAGTCAAGCGTTTTTGATTGGCAGTGAGTCTTTATTGGTTATGTGGCAGAATTTTGTCCCGCTCTTCTTTATTGTAATTCAGCCACGTTGGAGAGTTTCTGAGCATGAACAGCCTTTTTAGGGTTATACATCTCAATCAGATTCAGGTCAGGACTTTGACTAGGACACTTCAATGTCTTCGTTTTGTTTTTCTTAACTCATTCAGAGATGGACTTGTTGATGCGTTTTGGATCATTGTCCTGCTGCAGACCACAAGTCCACTTCAGCTTGGAGGTCACGAACAAACAACCGAACGTTCTCCTTCTGGGTGTTTTTGTTAGACGGCAGAATTCATGGTTCCATTTACCACAGCAAGTCATCCAGGTCCTGAAGCAGCAAAACTGCCCCAGACCATCACACTACCACCACCATGTTTCACTGTTGGTATGATGTTGCCTTTACACCAAATGTAATAGAACGTGCACCTTCCAAAAAGTTCAGCTGGAGTGGAGTTGGAGAGGACCACGGCTCGAGAAACGAAGTTGTTTCTGTGTCTGTTGCTGCAGGATCTTGTCTTGGTTCGCCTGCCAGATGGTAACCATTGGACAACTGGGTGTGCGTGGTTGTTGTAGATTTTAGTTGCTTTTTTATTCAGTCAGGTGGACAGACTGTCCAGGGATGGGAGCTCCTGACCAATGATGCGTTAGGCCGTTTTCACAACTCTGGTCAGGTTCTTCTGCTCAGCGGCTGCTCAGCTGTTGTACCACACCGTGGAACAGTTTGTGATGACACACTCACTCTGTCTTCCTTAAGAAGTGGAGCATCAATGTTTTGTGGAGCAGAGCTAGAGCTCTTATTTCTAACCCGGGCCCGATCCGACCCGAATTCTGGGCGGGCTGGGTGGTGTCAGGCTTTTGATTGCGTCAGTGAGTCAGCCACAATTCAATTATATGGCAACATGGCTTGCCGTACTTCCACCAGCTGTACGCAGCCATTTCACTGTGAGCTGACAGGCCTTGAAAGAGGTAAACTAAAGTTCAGTTAAACTTCAGATGGGACTGTACTGTCAGGAAGCAATCCATCGCCCAAATGGACGTTCATTCAGTCGCTGCACTCAGCTGCGCACCCAAACAGGTGAGAACCCAAAGCAGAATGCAGGCAGAAACGTTTTTAATGTACTTTGACGGCCATGAAAGGACAAACACCCCCTCAGCTCCGATCTTCTGCCCCTTTTATTCAGCCGCATGTCTGCCAACCGTTACTATCTATAATAATCAAAGCTTAATTAAAAATGTTGGGGGGGGGGGGTACTTTTTTTGGACCTGTAATTGCTGTTAATTCGTCAGGTCGGGTGGGGTTTGGAAATGATGGCTACGAGCTGGGGCTGGGTTGGATCGGATTTTTTGAGCCCCTATATAACTCTAAGCAGAGCCTGTTTTAGTTCCCGCAGGGTCTTTTATTTGAAGCCACGTGGCTGTTGCCTCTAATGTCAGAGTTTTTATTAAACTGAGTTAGAGGTTGAGTTGCACTGTTGTGAATGACTCTCGACTTATCATGTTTTAGCTCAATATCTGTAAAATCTACTTAGTTATGGTCGGCTGTTGTTTCCTATTGGCAGTTGGCTGTGATGGCCATAATGGAAAGTGTTTGCTCTGGGAGTTAATCGACTGTATCCAGAGCTGATCCAATATTTCCTGCAAATTTCATGAAAATACGCCCGTCATATTTTTAAATACATTATAAACAAATATACCAGTATTGCTCAATATGTTAGCGCTCAGAATATGTTGGTGATTGTTATCCTTCACCTTTCAGCAGCGATAATGAATGTTTTATCAAAACAAGACGCTCCAGTACAAAGATGCATGTGCAAGACCAACATAAAGAAAAAAGGTGTAAATAATAATTTATTATGTTTGTAAATGGTCAAAGCACGTCCGCTTAGGTTGACCATTAAATCATTGGTGTATCTACATCCCAAAGAGACATGAGTACACTTTGACTCAAACTTCATTTAGATGGCACTGACTGAAACACACGCACAGTTCTTGTGTGGACGTTTTTACAGGTTTAAGTGTGACGATACTCAAATATTAGTTATTGAAACTGGAAAACGTTTTTGAACCGAGAAAATAGCACCAAAAAATGAATAAAGAAAGGAATTAATTTCAGAACAGAAGAAACCAAAAATGACTATATTTATATATATTTTTTTGTTTCCTGTTGTCGTCTAGCTCTGCTGTAAATGTCAACATTTATGATGGTGTTGTTTCCTGCAGAACTCCTGGACCCGGCCAGGGCTCAGAAGGAATGACTCCTATAGCTGGAGGTGGGATGACCCCACGCAGTACTCCAGGTCTGACCCCGGGTCCGACACCGCTGAGGGACAAACTGAACATCAACAGTGAGGAGCAACTGGCTGACCCTGCATACGCCAAACATCTGGTAAAAACACAAATAACCATCTACGTTTGGTTCAATTCTGTTTTTCTACTGTTTTAGGCCAGTTCTTCTTCGATTACACTCTTGGTGGAACAGTTAATCAAAAGCAACACGTTTACTTCCTACTTTATTTGGTGCTGCTCTTCAACAGCACAAGGAGAGTCTGCAGCAGCTGAGACAAGGCCTGATGTCACTTCCTGTCCCGAAGAACGACTTTGAGATTGTTCTTCCTGAAAATGCAGAGAAAGAACTTGAAGAAACAGAAATGGAGACGGGATTTATTGAAGATTCTTCAGATGTAGAGGCTCGCAAACAGGTACGCTACGATTTTTTCTCTCCTTGTAAATACTGTAAAATGGAAACTTACTGTCGCCGTGTGTTGATGTGTGTCCTGTCAGGCTCAGAGGGACGCAGAAAGGGAGAAAGAGTTGAAGCTGCGACACACTGCTGTGCAGAGGAGTCTCCCCCGACCCACTGAGGTATAGTTTGAGTTTAGACTGTAGCTTTTCCAAGCATACACCTCCAAGTGTTATAAAATGACCTGTAGCTACCTCTGACACTCATTACCACCAGGTGAAGGGTCGGTTGAACCACCTGAACCTTTATTTACATTTACATAACAATGTCTCTGCAGGTAAACGAGTCCGTCCTTCGTCCTGCCTCCATGGAGCCGCTCTCTGACCTTCAGGTGGCCGAGGAGCTCATCAAACAGGAAATGATCACCATGATGCACAACGACTGCCTGCACCATCCGTCAGCCAACGCAGCCAACGCAGCCAATCAGCTGCAGCGTGGCAAAACCAAAGGCCCCGCCTCCACGTCCAATAACGCCTCACACATCTCTTACCTGGAAACACACCCCTACAAACCAGTCAGCACAGAGGACATGGAGCAGGTCTGAACAAATATGAGCGAGGCTTTGGGTTGCAGACATGACGTGTATGGAAGGAGTACTTCTTCATGATGGGTTTGTTTTCGCTGTGTTGATAAAAAGGCGAAGGTGATCCTGGCAGTAGAGATGGAAGTGGTGAAGGCAGGAATGGGTCATGGAGATCTCAGCCTGGAGGCCTACACTCAGGTGTGGGAGGAATGCTACGGACAGGTGAGCATCCTCATTATTTGCTGCTTGTTGACATGTTATGTCCTCCCTTTATTATCCCGAAGGCAAAAGAGCACAACAGCTTTTTTTTCTTGTGTCTGTCTGTACTGTTAGCAAAATATATGAAACACCCAACGAGTTTTAATGAAGCTTTCAAAAAGTTTGGATGGATATCTGAAAATGTAACTTTCTGATTGTAGTCCCAACACATGCAGACGTAAAGACCACTGTTTGAGGTCAGACGCGATCAATGCGGCTGATTTATGTATTTTGCAGATCATTTTCCCCCACCTACCAGAAATAAAACAATTTAACAAATGCAGTTTAACAAATAACTAAAATTATTTCAACTAGAGAAATTTGATTTTCCTGTGAAAATGCAGTGTATTCTGCTTGGTGCAGAATGATTTTACTAAAAGCTGCTGGACAAGCTAAAGTGTGCTTGAAATACATCAATAGCTAAAAAGCACAAAAATGCTGAAATTTGCAAAAAAAATATAGTAGCTGAAACTCAAAAAAAAAAAAGAGAGCTGATATAAGCAAAAAAAAGTTGAAATGACCACAAATGGGCTGTCGGCAGAAAATCAACAGAAAGAAGAAAAACTTGCTAAAATGCAGAACTGGCTGAATTTGTATAAAATAAAGGCTGAAAAAACATAAGATACTGAAAGAAGGTGAAACAAACACAAACAGCTTAAACTGATTGAAAAGTAGCAGGATAAAAAACAAAAATTAGTTAAAACAGCCAAAAAGGCAGAAAAAAACTGAAACTAGTATAAAAAAAGCTAATGACGTCTTTTTCCCCCCAGAAAATAAGAATTGCACAAATACCAAGTCACAGCAGGAATGTTCCTTAATGAGCTGAACGTTTTCATCTATGAATTGCTGAACTAGAACTAAAATATCTTTTTCCCTCCTCAACATAGCTTTTTAAACTGTGGATCAGAATTTTTCCATTTTCTGATCTCGTGTTTTGGTTTGTCAGCAACACTGCTGCTCAAACGTAGCAAAGTACGAGCGAGGCACGACAGATTGCTGACACTTTAGAGAAAATGACAAATTTGCCCTTTTCATTTGTTTAATACAACAATCAAACTAAACTAACTTTAAGATAACAAAATGGTTTATTAAAAAGTCTAAAAACATCAAATAAAAATCAAACAAAAAAAAAAACATTGATTCATCCATCCATTATCTTTACCCACTTCTTCCTTATTTTAAAAAATAAATAAATAAAATAAACTGGCCTTGACAAAAGGATGGTACTTCTCGAAAAGACTAAACTAATTTCCCCACAGAGACATGTTAAACTAAGGTCCTGTGATCAACATCTCAGGTGTCTTCAGTCTGTTTAAATGGTGACAGGTAGTCACAGGGCTGTTTGGTGTCATGGTGTGAACCACACTGAACATGGACCTCAAGAAGCTGAGGACAGAGTCGTCTCAGGAGCTTACAAAGACCATGACTGACATCATGTTAAAGATAAAGACTATAAGATCTTCTCCACGCAGCTGATGTTCCTCTGACTACAGCTGTGCAGATTATTCAGAAGTTCGAGGTTCACAGGACAAGAGGACAACTGAAGAGACAGATAATAGGAATGGTAACCAAAGAGTCCAGAACAACTTCCAAAGAGATTAGAGAACTTAAAGGTCAAAGTTCATCAGTGTCAGATCAAACCATTGATTTGTTTGAGCCACATTGACTTAATGGAAGACGACACAGGACGACACCACATCATAAAAAGCAACAAGAGAATTTGACAAAATACATATTAACAAGCCACAAAGCTTCTGTATCAATGTCTTTTGGACAGATGAGACCAAACTGGAATGTCCTGGTAACAAGTGCCATCAGCTCTGTGTCCATAGACCCTAAACTGTACCTACAATGAAACATTGAAGAGGCTCGGTTCTGTTCTGCAGCTGCTTTGCTGCATCTGACACAGAGAGTCTTCAATCTGGGGGAACAATGAAATCTCAAGACTATCAAGGCATTCTGAGGTGAAACGTACTGCTTGTGTCAGAAGACTTGGCTCAGTCACAGCTCATGGGTCCTCCAAAGGATTATGACCCTAAACACAACTGAAAACAGCCAGAACTGGATCAGGACCAAATATTGGACTTTTCTGCAGTGACCCGCTGAGTCCTGATTTACCGTATTTTTTGGACTATAAGGTGCATTTAAAATGAATTTTCTCAAAAATCGACAGTACTCCTTCTGTATTGATTCTGGTTGTGCTTACTGGCCTCGACCCGATTTTATGTGGTTATTGTGATGAGTTGAATGAAGTTCGACTTATCTGTTTTGTTTCGCCTAATGTGCCTTATAATCTGAAAAATATGGTAAATCCTGTTGAACATTGGTGGAAGGAGCTCTTCAAACCTGAGGCAGCTGGAGCAGTTTGATCATGAGGAGTGGACCAGAGCTCCTGTGGACAGGTGCAGAAGTCTCAGAAGATTTAAAAAAAATCACTGGATTGTCTCAAAAGGTTGAGCAACAGAATGTTAAGTTAGGGGTTCCCTCCTTTTCTTGGAAGGTCATGTATCGGTACATGTCAGTAACAGTTTGTGTTTTGTTGTGCAGGTGTTGTACCTCCCTGGTCAGAACAGGTACACCAGAGCTAACCTGGCATCAAAGAAGGATCGTATTGAAAGCCTGGAGAAAAAGCTAGAGGTGAGAACGCACACGTCAAACCACTGATTTTAAGTCTTAATGTTTATTAAACAGTTAAAATGTAGACCTGTGTCCTCCTGGTCCCTTCAGGTGAACCGTGGTCACATGACAGCAGAGGCTCGACGAGCAGCTAAGCTGGAGAAGAAACTGAAAATCCTTCTGGGGGGGTTTCAGTCCAGAGCTCTGGGGCTCCTGAAGCAGCATAATGAGCTCTGGGAACAGGTACTGAACAGATTCTCATCTCATCTGAGACGATTTATTCCAGAGGTGTGTAGTTTAAAAGTCTCAAGTTCATCGCACTGTTTAAATCTAGTCAGTAAACAGAAAATGTTAAAGTCTGCTGTCCACACTTGATTTGAATTATAGACATAGCTGAAGTAATTTTTAATTGGGGTGTAGAAGTACAGACATTACTTTCTGAATGTTTCACAATCTGTCCATCCAGTGGTTTGAGAGATCCAAAAACAAATTGCTCATAATCCGGCAGCACTCTGAATAAGTACTGTGACTCTCGGCTACTACCACTCCATGATTGAGCTCAGTTTCCGACTGTGTAGCCATATTGTTCACCATCGCAAAGAGAGGAATTGGAAATATTCTCAGTCTGTCCATCCTTCTTGTGAGTATAACTTAAAAAATAAGCGAGGTATCGACTTCCATTTTGGTGTAGATGTAAGAAGGTTCCTCATCAAAAATTGGGCTGCCAAGTCAAAAATCTTATGTGGCCACCCCCATTTATATCTAAACCGGCCACCCCGATCATTTGAGGAAACTATATTTTCTATATTGCCTCAAAGTTGTTTCCTTTGTGGACTTGGAGAAGGCATTCAACCGTGTCCCTCGGGGAACACTGTGGGGGGTACTCTGGGAGTATGGGGTACAAGGCCCTGTGGTACGGGCTGTTAGGTCCCTGTATGACCAGTGTCAGAGCCTGGTTCGCATTGCCGGCAGTAAGTTGGGCTCGTTCCCGGTGAGAGTTGGACTCCGCCAAGGTTGCCCTTTGTCACCGATTCTGTTCATAACTTTTATGGACAGAATTTCTAGGTGCAGCCAAGGTGTTGAAAGGATCCATTTTGGTGGACTTAGGATTGCTTCTCTGTTTTTCGCAGATGATGTGATCCTGTTTGCTTCATCAGGTCGTGATCTACAGCTTTCACTGGAGCGGTTCACAGCCGAGTGTGACGCGGCCGGGATGAGGATCAGTTCCTCCAAATCTGAGGCCATGGTCTTGAGCCGGAAAAGGGTAGAGTGCCCTCTCCAGGTCGTGGAGGAGTTTAACTGTCTTGGGATCTTGTTCACGAATGAGGGAAAAATGGAGCGAGAGATCGATAGGCAGATAGGTGCAGCGTCGGCAGTGAAGCGGGTGCTGTACAGGTCTGTTGTGGTGAAGAGAGAGCTGAGTCAAAAGGCAAAGCTCTCAATTTACCGGTCGATCTACGTTCCTACCCTCATCTATGGTCATGAGCTTTGGGTTGTGACCGAAAGAACAAGATCACGGATACAAGCGGCCGAAATGAGTTTTCTCCGCAGGGTGTCTGGGCTCTCCCTTAGAGATAGGATGAGAAGCTCGATCGTCCGGGAGAGACTCAGAGTAGAGCTGCTGCTTCTTCACATCGAGAGGATCCAGTTGAAGTGGCTCTCTGGACGCCTCCCTGGTGAGGTGTTTCAGACACGTCCCACCGGGAGGAGACCCAGAGGAAGACCCAGGACATGCTGGAGGGACTATATTTCTCAGCTGGCCTGGGAACGCCTCGGGATTCCCCCGGAGGAGCTGGACAAAGTGGCTGGGGAGAGGGAAGTCTGGGCCTCCCTACTTAAGCTGCTACCCCCACGACCCGACCCTGGACAAGCGGAAGAAAATGGATGGATGGATGGTTTCCTCAAATGATCAGGGTGGCTGGAGATTACAATGGTGACCTTGACATCACCTTGCTCCTCCACTGCACCCGGTCACAGATGAAATGTCTCCCTCCACTCACCAGGATCTGAAGCTCTGCTATCTTGGACAATGGAAAAAAAAACCTACCTCTGTTCTTCTCCACAGTTTTACTTATACTCACTTGAATATCTTTCACCAAAAGCATTGTTTACTTGCATTCCAGAAAAACACTCATCTCCAAAACTACAAACATTCACTATTCACACCCCTCAGTGACGGGGGACATCAGGGATATCATCAGTTGATGGTACCCCAAATTATTAGTTTTTATGGTTTCATTAGACTGTCCACTGGTTCATGAGCTATTTGGATAACAAATGAACACGGGAGAAGGCATCATCTCCTTCACCGGTGGAGATCAGATCCTCCTAATGTTTGATGTTCTTGTGTCCACAGGTGGAGCAGGCAGCTACGGAGCTGCAGACTTTCAACCAGCTGAAGAAACAGGAGGATCTGGCCATTCCCAGGAGACATGAGGTGAAACATTCAACACCTCATATGTTTTTCTAGATTTGACCCACTTCAGTTCATAAATATAAACGGGTATTATTTTTTGTTCATTTTAATTCCACGAGTGCTTGATGCACACCGAGTACACATGCACTCAGTTCACAAGACCAGACATATGCTGGTAAAATCTTTCTCTTAAACACTATTGGAGGTTTAGTCACAAACTCACCTGAGCGGCCTCTCCTGCTTGATTTCTCTTCAGACCTGTTAAAACTGCGTGACCTTTGAACTCAGGGTTGAAACTCATTTTCACAAGGAACAATAATTAAAAACCTGATTCCAATCCACAGCCATTATGCTGTATTTTAAATATTGTCATGTTTTTAGACGTCTCCTCAAAGTATTTGTGCAGAAATATGGACCGAATTTTTCTCCGTCAGAAAGAAAACAAGCTCATAAATTAGATTTAAATAAATTTAGACATATTGACATGTGCTGCCTGACATCGTTAGCTGCTAGGAGATTCTGACACGTTGGAAACCTTCAACAAAAATATCAGTTTCACGGTATTAAAAACTAAAATTTAAAAACGCGTGTAGTTTGTTTATAAACAGAAATGCAGATGGTATTAGTGATGCTGTCCTAATAGAACCACACACACTGCTTAATAATGATCTTATTACAGGTACAGGGTTTCTGCAGAAATCAGCCAATCAGATTTAATGATATGATCAGTGTCAGGAACGTGATTACTGGCCCACGTTTGTTCAACTGGTCTACTACCAATCCCTACTTTAGCTCTGATTGTGATTTTTATGTTTGGTGTGTAAAAATCCACACTTTAAACGACAAAATGAAGATGATGCATTGGCTCTGTAGCTCTTTGTGTCAGTGTGGTGTTTGCTTCTTTACTTCAGAGCCTGAGGTCTATCAGCAGAACTGTAAGAGCACGTCTTCTTTCGGCTTTTCCCTCTTCATGGGTCTCCACAGCGAGTCGTCCTCCTCCATATCACTCTGTCCTCTGCATCCTCTGTCCTCACTTCAAGTACCTTCATGTCCGTTTCCCTCCTCGTGGTCTTCAACTAACAGTAGCACAATTTCCACCAGCACCCTGTTTGTCAGCAGCACCTGTGGTGGTCGTTGTTAACCCGGGCCTAGACTGATCCTGTATGGTTTCGCTTTGATGAACTCGCATTATAGTTTTGGTACAAGTGTTTTATGTCAGATGCCCTTCCTGACACAACCCTCACCATTTATCCAGACTTGGCACCAGCACAAGAGATGCATTGTCAACATAGCCTTTGCGGGGTTCAATAGTTTATCGAATCTTTGGTTAACTAATGTTTTAAACTCACTGTTTTGTCGTCACTGATATCGTCTCAGCAATAAATCTGTTTACGACCACAGCCACATGGTGGCACAGACCATACATCACCTCACCTCCTTTATTTTTGCTAAAATCATGCGCAAAATTGGAAATTGCTGATTTTTATTAGAGCCTGACCAATATGGAAATTTCGGCTATCACCAATACCGATATTGGGATGGAGAGGCGGTCGCCGATAACAGATATAATGGCTGGACATTTTTTAGCTTTGTCCACCACCAAGAATCTATGTAAACAGTGAGTGGAGCGGGGCTTGTTTATTTAGCGCACCTGTTAGCAACCATGAAGCTAAGCTAATCAGATCCACACTTTAATTAGTCCCACAGTAAGTTTACAGGTGGTCCAAAATGTTCCTGTAACTTCACAAATGTTGGTACAAACTTCCAACGTATTTTTTTTTTATTCCACACTTGTCCATTTTGGGGGTCATTTTTCATCTCAAATGACAGCGATCAGTGTTATTCTGTGCTTGTTTTAAATAAATAATAACCTTTATTTGACCAGGTAGGTTCATTAAGGGTCAGTTCTTATTTACAATGACGGCCTCTGCAAGGAAATTAAGTTTCTAGACTTCAGAAATTCTGTTTGTACTTGGACACAAAATGACAGAGAAATCTCAATATTTGAATTTGAGGAGTAAATTTAAACTGGAAGCATCGTTTTTGTCTGTTTCAGGCTCTGCGGGAGGACGTGGACAGGCAGATGGAGAGAGAACGAGAACTTCAGCAGAGATACGGAGAGCTGCTGATGGAGAGGGAGTCTCTGCTCAGCAGCTCACAGAAATACTGAGAAACATAAAAATCATTTCAGGCTGACAGCTGACCTGAAACAAGCTCCTCGTTCAGCGTATCCAACCTGCTCTTCTTTTCAGGTTCTAACTCCAGTGATAAGCCCCGCCTCTCTGTGCTGATGTTGCTGTGATGTCACAGGATGTTCTGAGCATGCTCAATAGTCCTCGTTTCTTCTGTACTCAAGTCGTGACCAATAAAGTTTTTCCAACAATAACTCAAAATGCATTTCTGTGGATTTTACTGAAGAACTTTATTAGAAGAAGAAAAGAGAAAAGTGTTTTTACATCGTGAACCTGCTGAAGCGTCAACAGCTGAGAGAAGCCATCCCCGTCCTGCTGCAAGAGCGCTGAGGGAAGAAAACAAGAGTTTGAACTTCTGGTTCAATCTGAGAAGATGTTTAGCTAACAAAGGAATGCATACACCTCCCCTCACCCCTTTTAAAGTAAGCTGCAGTGGGATCAGTTGGGGATGACTCAACTACTCTGGAGTAAACATGAGTTTCATCCCTCTGGGTTTGATAAGCTGTGGCAGCCATATTGAATGAGGTTGACTCCAAAGGTTCATCATTCACCCATTGGTTCACGACATATTTTGCTAACAAACATACAAACGCATGATCACCCACCACGATGAAAGGGTTCCTAACACTTCAACAAACAGCCCCATGTTTCATCAGCCACAAAAGGTGAAAGGGTGAACATGTTTTAGACCACGTGCATGTCTGAGATGCATCTGTCCTCCACTGTTAGCTAAATATTGAATGAAAAGGCAGTCATTGGATGTGCATCTCAAACTGATTCAAGATGGCCACCACAGCCAAGTGACATTGGGAAAACGGACATTAAGATAAAACTGGGGAGTGCAAGTTGTGAACAGCAGAACATTTTTCAAGGTTGGACCAAAACGACTCCAGCTGTCGTTTCTAACGAGAAGATTTTAGTTTAAAACTTCTAAAAGGTGGAGGGTGATATGCATTCAGTGTGGAGTTTGTGTGTGTGAGCGTACTGTGTGTGTGTAGTTGTATCTCCTGATGGCCTCTCTGATGTGGCAGGGCTGGATGGCTCCACTGGGGGGCTCCACTGGGGCTGGGCTGCTCTGAAACACAGACCAGAGCTTCAAAGCACCAATCAGCAACACAACTCATTAAAAGTTGTACTTACTTTTGCTTTAAAGAACAGAAGTTATATTTAGTGATATTGTCCATGGAAGGGGAGACATTCAGTTCATACAGTGTGTTATTGAGCTCATCTACTTTTTGTCACAACCACAAAACTTCAAAGACTTTTACTGGGATTTTATGAGACAAACACGACGTATCACAGGGTTGTTCTGTATCCAGCTCCACCCTTCAGTCAGCTCTGACCTGCGTCTCCGTCACTGCTGAAGAAAACCATCCCCACAGCATGATGCTGCCACCACCATGTTTTACTGTGGGGATGTTCAGGGTGATGTGTTGTTAGTGTTTTGTATTTAGGCCATAAAGTTCAGTTTAGGTCTGAGCTTGGCAGAGCAGCTTCGTCCATGTGTGCTGTGTTCCTACATGACTGTGTCAAACTGCAAACAGAACTTCTTCTGGATTTCTTTCAACAATGAGCAACTTTCTTCCTGCAAGTCCTCCATAAAGACCAGGTTTGTGGAGTGCACATCTAATAGTTGTCCTGTGGACAGATGGTCCTGCCGGAGCTGTGGATCTCTGCAGCTCCTCCAGAGTTATGCTGTCTTGGCAGGTTTGTATTTCACTTTTCAGATTTTTTTTTTAACCGCTCTTGGAGATGTTCAAAACTTGTTTAATAACAACCCTGCTGTAAACTTCTATTGACCTGTCTAATGTGTTCCTTGGTCTTCATGATGATGCATGATAACATGTTCTGTCAAGCCTCAGCTGGATTTATACTGAGGTTAAATTACACAAAGCTGGACTCTGTTAATTAGGTGACCTCTGAAGATCGAGGGGTTTTAGTTCCATGTTTCAGAGTAAACAATGAACACAAATGCACTGAAGCTGCTTTTGTTTCTTTCGGCTGCCCCATTCTTCAGGAGTCACCACAGCAAGCAAACTTGCATTAAAAATGCGGCCCTAGTTTTATGCTGCATGCTCCTGTACAGTCCATTTACCATTTTACATGAAGGTTAATTTAGACATTGGAAAGAACGTTGGGATCAAGGTGTTTGAAAGCAGCTGGAGCACAGCTGGATGATAAAGAAGAGTTCAACATGTGTAAAACACAAAGGACAGGGATGTGAAGGGTTTCCTTTAAACGACGAGACGGGAGGATATCAAGAGAAGAATTTGAAGGTCTTAATTAAAAACTATTCCCTTTAAGACTGAAACAGACAGGCTCAAACTGCTGAAAAACAGCCGAGCATTTCGATGGCTCAGACGAATTTAAAATTACGGCTTTTAAATTCTGCAGCTGGATGGCTGCACAGACTGTAAGTTAATTACTACATCACATCGTTGAAACACAGAGCCAGAAAGTGTTTTACATGTTGGAGTTACAGCTCTTTTACTAAAAGCTTGGCAGCTCAAAGGCACATCAGCAGCCAGTTATCTTTAACCCCCATTCTGCGTGAGTCCACTCAGAAACCACACTGAGGTGGCCAGAAGGTATCAGAGTTCAGGCTTGAAGTGTTTTGGGGAGTTGAATTTTGTTCTGGTCTAAGACATCAAAT
Organism: Nematolebias whitei; assembly: GCF_014905685.2. NCBI lineage: Eukaryota > Metazoa > Chordata > Actinopteri > Cyprinodontiformes > Rivulidae > Nematolebias > Nematolebias whitei. The sequence continues at coordinate 74,355,315 of NC_056498.1, read as the reverse complement.
CCCAGTAAAATCTCTTGAATCTTGAGTTCGAAGGAGCCGCCACACTTCAAGATTTTCCCAAAATGTTTCAGACACAGCTTCACATCTGTTGCCTTTGATCGTGAACATGCTAAATTAGATCTCGGGTTTAAACTCACAAACTAAAACTTTCATGCAAACTTTCACGACACGATTGTTTATAACTGATAGAATCTGCAGTGTGAAAACGAGCCTAGCAGCTCAAGTCTAATTAAAAGTATGCACTTTAGAAATAAGTGGTCACTACAGCCACGTGTTGATGGGAACAGAAATGGATGTTTTGAAGTCAAACTTGTATTTTTTTATTTTTTTTTAATATCTATAACCAAGGGATTACAGTCAGATAAAAGATTTCTGTTTAAATCAATACTGTTATAATTGATGTGAGGACTTTATCTTAATTTTAGGCACTTTAATCTTCTTTCTCATGATTTCTAAAACGCATAAAAATGCAGGAAATGCAGGAAAGAATGAACTGATTACCGTACATAGTTTACAAATGATGAATTTTAGCACTACTGATATATAAAGTGGAGATACTGTAGTTAAAATTAAAGTCTGCCGCCTGACGGTACCTTTTTGCGTTTCCTCTGCCGGACTCTGCTGTCCACGCTGCCGTTCCCCTGCAGGAGGGGCTTTGAAGAGTGCGAGGACCCTGGAGTGGAGGGGGGCGTCGCCTCAGGTGAGTCCGGGTCCTTCTTCACCTGCAACAACCCGTCTGATTATTGGAATTCTGCAATTATGTAGTGCCTGAAAGAGCTGGGAGTTTACCTCTGTGTGTGTGTTGTAGTGGATGTAGCTGGCAGAGATCACATGACTGACAGGATTTGTCTTCACAGTCATTTCTTGTTTCACCAACAGGGACAAGTCCACTATCTGGAGAAGTTAAACAGGACACCCAGTGTGTTGATCGATATCTTAACTTGTCATAATAGTAGGATTTCAACAGAAATGGAAGTTTTCATCACCACAGCCATTAGTCTTTATAATAACTGACTGAAAATTAATAATTTTGTCTTTAAAAGTCCCATGTAATGAACATTCAAAATATAAAAAATAAAGACAACAGTATAAGGGTATAACAGTAGACAAATCTGTACATATTCCTTTTTAAGTTATAGTTACTGTTAAAGAGGCAGGAAGTGGCAGTGATTGAAACTACTGCATCAATTTTAACATTTAAAACGGTGAACGTGTGTGAACTGTTCTAAACAGGATGGATGGCTGGAAGGGTGGATGGATGGCTGGAAGGGTGGATGGATGGATGAAAAGGTGGATGGATGGATGGAAAGGTGGACGTATTGATGGAAGGGTGGGAGGAAGGATGGAAGGGTGAATGGATGGAAGGATGGAGGGTGAGTGGATGGATAAGTGGATGGATGGATGGATGGATGGATGGGTGAGTGGAAGAGTGAATGGATGAGTGAGTGGATGGATGGATGGATGGATGGATGGATGGATGG
>NC_056498.1:74343379-74353734 GCF_014905685.2 Nematolebias whitei | reverse complement strand
GTGGGTGGATGGATTGAAGGAAGGGTGTGTGAGTGGATGTATGGATGTAAGGATGGATGGATGATGTAAGGGTATGTGGGTAGATGGATGGATGGATGGGTGGGTGGATGGATGGAAGGATGGATGGGTGGGTGGATGGATGGAAGGATAATAATACACTATATATAATAGGATGGATGGATGAGTGAGTGGAATGAATGAGTGGGTGGGTGGATGGATGGATGGATGGAAGGAAGGATGGATGGATGAGTGAGTGGAATGGATGAGTGGGTGGGTGGGTGGATGGATGGAAGGGTGGATGGATGAAATGCATGAGCAGATGGATGGATGGAATGATGGATGGAAGTGTGCATGGATGTATGGAATGGATGGGGACAGATGTATGGAAGGTGGATGGATGGATGGATGAATGTAAAGGTGTATAGATGGATGTAAGGGTGGGTGGGTGGATGGATTGAAGGAAGGGTGTGTGAGTGGATGTATGGATGTAAGGATGGATGGATGATGTAAGGGTATGTGGGTAGATGGATGGATGGATGGGTGGGTGGATGGATGGAAGGATGGATGGGTGGGTGGATGGATGGAAGGATAATAATACACTATATATAATACACTTCTTAAAGCTGAAAGCCTCCTCTCTGAAAACTTATAGACTATCAAAAACACCTGAAAATAAGTTGCATTTTAATCATTATCGAAATAAATGCACTGCTGAATTACGTAAAGCTAAACAACAGTATTTTGAAAGGCAAATTATTTCAGCTGGAACAAACCCAAAAACATTGTGGCAAACAATTAAATCTATAACAGGAGAAAATAACAACAAAACTTTCAACAAAAATTTACAGATTTCAGTAGAAGGTGTGCTTATTTCTGATCACGAAAAAATTGCTAACCAATTTAATGAATACTTTGTTTCTTCTGTTCGGGATTTGTTATCTGGGCCTTCTAATAGGCCAAAGTCATCTAAATCATGTGACACCTCTGAGATGTTTTCCTTTTCAGAAATTTCACAGACTGATATATTGGATATATTACAGTCTTTAAAAAGCTCACATGCCTGTGATATATTCAAGTTAAATATGAACTTCCTGAAAACGCATCTCAGCACTTTTGTACCATTATTCCATCACCTGCTTAACTTATGCATTACACAGTCCATTTTTCCCGTTGCCTGGAAGTCTGCACAGATTACTCCTATTTTCAAATCTGGCGATCCAACTGATGTTTCAAATTATCGACCAATTTCAGTTCTTCCAACTTTTTCCAAGTTACTTGAAAAAACACTATTTAACCAATTACTTCACCATTTAGAGGTTAATAATATGTTAAGTGATAACCAACATGGTTTTCGTGCTTCTCGATCAACCATGTCAACATTAATATTATTTACTGAACAAATACGTGCTGCTCTGAATAAAGGTCAAATAACTGGTTCTGTATACATTGATTTCCGTAAAGCCTTCGATACAGTCGATCATTATACTCTCTTACAAAAATTGACTTCTTTTCAACTTTCTTCTTCTGCAATACAAATGTTTTCTTCCTATTTAACTGACAGGTGTCAGGTAGTGAAACATGGAAGTTGTATATCCCGATCACTGCCATGCTCTGTGGGAGTCCCGCAGGGTAGTATACTGGGACCATTGCTTTTTTTACTTTACATAAATGACCTTCCAAAAGTACTTAATCACTCTAATATTTTAATGTACGCTGATGATACTGTTCTTTTCCTGTCTGGTTCAAATACTGATTCTATCAACAGTCAGTTACATGCAGATCTTCAGCAATTTCATTTCTGGCTACAAGAAAATCGCTTAACGATTAATGTAAAAAAAACCGTATGCATGTATTTTTCCTCACCTAGGAAACATTTTACTATATCAAATCCTCTTTTTTAAACAAACCTCTTTCTATTGTCACTACTTATAAATATCTGGGAGTTATTTTGGATTCTCATTTAACTTATCATGATCATGTGCAATCCTTATGTACTAAGCTGAAACAAAAAATGTATGTTTACTCCAAAATTAGATCAAATCTGACATCTTCTGTTTCCAACACTTATCTTCATGCCATAATACTTTCAACTCTGTCGTACTGTTTACCTGTCTGGTCTCTCACTACTAATGAAATATTAAAACCCATCGCTAGGCTCTACAACAGGGCCTACAAAATCCACAACAAACTCCCTGGTTGGACTCATCACTGTACAGCTCTTTCTTCTTCAAATGCTTTAACTTTTCAAAATTATGTCCTACACAGCAGTATTAAGTTGTATTTCCAGGTTTTTTATGGTATTAATAATGTAGCTCTCTCTGCTTTGATCCCTAAATCCAAGTGTGGAAATGGTCGCTCAACTAGAGCTGCTACAAGCGGACAATTGCCACTACCAGCCTTTAAAAACTGTTATGGACAGAGATCGTTTTTCTATGTTTACACCAAAGCATGGAATGACACTCCACAACATGTGAAATCCATCTCAACATTGGCACTTTTTAAGAAGACTCATGTGCGTCATCTGTTAGACTCCTTCTTTTGCAATCACTGTTAGGTGTCTGCCGTGTAAATGCTGCTGTTCTTGTGTTTTGTAATGTGATGTGTCTGTATGTCTATTGATGAGGTGTGGTGCTGAATATCTGTGTGCTTAATTTATGTTCTGCAGAACAGGAACCTGCTGTAAAACAGCAATTATGCTGAGCCAGGCCCGATTTCTTTTAATCTTTTCCTGTTTAAAAATTAAATAAATAAATAAATAAAAAATGGATGGGTAAGTGGATGGATGGATGTCAGAAAGGATGGGTGGATGGAATGGATGGATGAATGAAATGGATGGACAGATGGATGGATGGAATGATGGATGGAAGGGAGGATAGATGGATGGAATGGATGGATAGATTGGTGGGTGGGTAGGTAGGTGGATGGATGGAAGGGTGGATGGATGGATGGATGGAAGAATGGATGGATGGGTGAGTGGATGGATGCATGAATGGATAAATGGATGGATGAATGGATGGAAAGATGGATGGCTGAGGGGGCGGATGGATGGACTGATGGATGGAAGGGGGGATGGACTGATGGATGGAGGGTGGGTGGATGGATGGACAGACAGACAAAGGTCAGTGTATTTGTTATCTGTGCATGCTGAAGATGTGGTGCAGATGTGGTTCAGTGTTGTTTCTTACCTGTGCAACGGTCTCATACGCCAGGTATGAGAGGATCTCCATGGCAACGCTGTTGGGTTTCAGCTCCAGGCTGCTGCAGTCCAACCAGTCCCGGAACTTGGAGGCTTTCTTGGCTGCAGAACACACAATAAAGAAACAAAGAGTCACACTGTGACTTGTACAATCCTGAAAACCATGTACACCAGAAAAATCTGACCATGTTCCAGAAAAATGAATCCTTACCGAAGCTGAGCTGTCGACTCTCACAGAACTCCGAGTACTGAGCCGGATCCATATTCCGAGTCTGACGCTCCAACCGCTGAATATTCAGACAGAGTTCCAGTGAACATCAACCATATCTCCAGTAAACTTTAACATGCAGCAGGCGACCTCTGACCTCCATCCTTTCCTGTTTGATGGGATCTACTTCCTGTCGCTCAGCCAATGACAGAAGTTCACCTGTCTGATCCATCCATGCTAGGAAGTCCTGGGCCAGTCGCTGCCTCCGCTGGTTCCCACCAGCAGCTGCACCACCTGACAAGGAGACAAAATATAAATCGACAGCCCAAACCATCAGTTCCAGCTGGAGTCTGGCTCTCAAACGTGTACTTTAATACAAGTCCAAGTGTTTACCTGGCTCCTGCTGCACGTCTTCATCCTCTAAAGTTTTCAGAAGCTTGGATTTATAATCTCTGAACTGGAGATACTTGATCAGTCGTGCCAGCTTCTTCTGAAAGACAGATATTCAGGCAGAAGAGATGAGACAGTCATTTCTTGTAAAGCTGTTTTATTTGGGTTAGTGGTGAGAAGAACTTTTCTTGATGAATTTTTGAGTGTAAGCAGTTTGTAATCTCTCCACCTTGTCTCTCCTCATCAGGAACAGGATGTCCTCAGCTGAGATGACCCTCGAACCCCGAAGTGCAGCGCTGTCACAGGCCTGGTGCAGCTGATAAACAAACCAACAGAGATGTTCAGGTATGAAACAACCAGGAGACATGAGATCCAGCAGTTCCAAACGTTGGTTTCAGGTCCGTTACCATATTAATGAGCTGAGTGTGTACGATGTCCTCAACCAGGGCTGCGGTTTCATGCAGAGGTCTGCGAGCATCTCCCAAAGCAAACCTGAACAAACACGCACCGACATTTGATCAGGTCGACGTAAAACCAAACAAACCTTAGAGTACATCTCCCCAAAAATGAGAAAAAATGCAGCTGATAATTGGAGGATCTATAAAGAGGCAGTGGCTGCACTCACGTGTTTGAATCTACTTGTGAGAAATTATTTTACATCCTGCCAGAGACGTGTTTATCTACACGTGTGTTCAGGTACAGACAAGGATGCATTTGTTGAACTCCTTAAGGGCCAGGAATAGTCCGCCCAAAGTGGTAAAATCGGCTCTCACTGACGTAGTTGTGTGATGAAAACCACGTCATTTTGTTCTCAGAGCAGCTTTGCCCCTTCTCGACACAAAGCCCAGGCCGAACTTTTTCTCACAGGCGTTTGCACCAAGGATTGTGTGATTGATCAGAAGTTTGTGGGCGTGTTCGTCAATGTCGAAATACGCAGACATTCAGATGTACAACTCTTTAAATATACCAAATCAGTACGTTGGATGGAGATCGTGCAGACATTGTGTATGGAGGAGTCTGTCTGCTGGAAAGTGTGGTGCCTCTTCATGATGGATTTGTGTCCAAACAGCAGGGACGGAGTGGAGACTCTGGTGGGAAGAAACCTGTGCACGTCTAGACTGGACTATTGCAATGGTTTATTATCTGGGTGTCCACTAGCTTCATTAAAAAGTCTTCAATTAATCTAAAATGCTGCTGCCAGAGTCTTAACTGGAGTTAGTGGGAGAGATCATATCTCTCCAGTTTTAGCTTCTCTCCACTGGCTCCCTGTCAAATCCATTGAATTCAAAATCTTACTTCTAACCTACAAAGCCCTCAACAACCTAGCTCCATCTTATCTTACAGATCTTACTGTTCCATATTTTCCTAACAGAGCACCTCACTCTCAGACTGCAGGTTTACTTGTGGTTCCTAGAGTTTCTAAAAGCAGAACGGGAGGCAGATCTTTAACTTATCAGGCTCCTCTCTTGTGGAACCAACTTCCAATCTTTGTCCATGAGGCTGACACATTGTCCAGTTTTAAGATTAGGATTAAGTCTTTCCTTTTTGCTAAATCCTATAGTTAGGTTCGGCTTGGGTTTCCTGAGCTATCCCATAGTTATGCTGCTAGGCTTAGACTGCTGGAGGACAAACTAACCACATTTCCTCATTCTGCTGCCGTCTTTACTTGCTCTACTCTACCTGTTGGTATTTGTAATTATTTCTATCTTAACATGCTTTTTGTTTTTCTTCCTATAGAACCAACATGTGGACCTGTCGTTCTGTTTGTTTCTACTTCCTGTCCTCTGAAACACAGCCGGTCGAAGCAGATTGCCGCTCACCTTATCTATTTCTTATTGCTCTTTTTGGCAGTATTGTTAATGCCTGTAGTGTCGTTTTGTAATTGTTGCCCCAGATTTCTGCACAATAACTTAAATAAGGTAAGATTAGTGAACAGTAGATTACATGTGATCCTTTTTGTTCTAAGACCGACTTGACTTTGTTTAAGAGGACAATACTTTTTGAGACTTTACTTTGAACATATCTGATGTGCGGTTAATGACACCTAGAAATTTGTTTTCATGAACTTTTTCAATATTCAGCCCATCTATTTGTATTTGAATTTCTGCATGTGGTTTTTCCTTTCCACCGTCTCCTTTGTGCTTGCTCAGGATGGGAGAGTGCGACTAAATGAAGATTCAGTGAGTCTGCTGTCTTCCTCAGATAGAGAACTTTTACTACAGTAATTATCTTTTATATGTATGTGAATGTTTCTGTTCAGCTCTGAGGAGACTTCTGTTGTGACTTTAAACTAAATTGAACTGAACTGTGTGGTGACGTATACTGCACTGGGAGGGGTTTCCCAGGAGCTCCGTGTCTGTGTCTTGTGTACTATAGAAAGTGTGTGAGGAAACAAACGTCCTACACCCATGTGACCGTGCCCCGACTGTTTGGCGGAGTATGCCGGGCCCTTTACTGCTCATTTATACACTTGTTTTTTTCTGAAATGTGACCGAGTTAGAAGCAATCATTAATGTATTTATTAAGGCTTTAAGTATGCAGTAAACAAAAAAATGTGAAAATGAATGACTTGTTGTTTGTTTTACAAATTTATGTGAAAATAACAAGAGCAGGTTTGTTGTTGGTACCCTTAAAGAGACCTTTAATCTTTTAATTACAGTCACGTTTGTTACTCTGTGTGTTTAGTAGCACAGGTGCCTTCAAGCTTTTGAATCAGACGTTCAGCCGTTTTACAAGGAACAGACAGACACTGGCTAGTTTGGTTCGGTTGTTACCACACTGAGCCTGGAGCAGAGGAGCTCATTGCTGCCATGTTGATTTCTATAGATTTCAATAGATCGTTCACTGAAGTTGATCAGAAAAGATCATTCCACTTTGGTTCAAATGAACAGATTCAGTTTTTGTTGCACTTCTGAACATTTGATTTGACCTTTATTGGTCCCTTTCGTTCACAAAAGGAAATAAATAATATTAAAGCGTTAACGCAGTAAAAGTTATTTTTGTCACGCGCTCTTAAAAAATATTTTTTTCTTTTAGATTCAATTAAATTATGTTCATAGTACAATTTGCATGTGCATACAAATCAAAGTCTTCATTACAATGAGCAGAGTTTGCAAATACACTGGGGTCAAAAGGCTACACACACACACACGTGCACACGCACACACACACATACACCTTTGACCATAATTTGGTCAAACCCCAATTTGCATCCAGACAGGCCACTTCCATCCTAACAAATTGACTTCAAGCCACATCCTGCAGCTCTTCTCTCATCTCTCCTCAACATCTCTCTCCTTTCTTTTCCTCCATCACAACCACAACTGACCCCACCACCCCCACCCCCACCACCTTTAGCTGTTCCGTGATTGGCTGTTGTCAGTCATATCCATCATACAGGTGAGCTTGGCTCTGGTCTGGGGTTGCGGGCAGGTCGGCCTCAGGCTCAGAGGTTCTGAGCGGCAGTTTTAGGTTTTGGGGTATAGTTGGGTTTTAGCCTCTTTAACCGCCGCCAGCATCTACCCACCGCACAAAACACAAGGTGAGTGTGAACACACACACACACACTCATGGATATCACAATGCACAAGCGGTTGGAAGACAAATAGAACTAAAACAAACATTTACTTTAAATAACCAGTTAAAACCAGTACATGTCATGAAGGTGCACTGGTTTTATATTTCACTCACAACTGGCACAGTTCTACTAATTTTATTAAACAATAAATTAATTAGATTCAATTTCAACAATTCGAGTACCAAAACATTCGGCTCATTCAGGACATTCCTGCTGGGACTTCTGGTCTTTGTGCATTTTTTACTTGTTGAAATATTTAGCTTTGTCGGCCATGTTGTCCTCATGGAAAATGAATGGAGCTCTCTCTCCACATCCTTCAAAGCCTGGAGATGTTTGAAGCCCTTTACTGCTCATGTCAGCTTCTGTTCTGTTTCAGCTTTTTACTGCTCATTTCAGCTTCTTTCAGCTAAATTCATATTTTTTCTGCCTTTTCAGCCTCTTTCTGTTAATTTCAGCTGTTTTTTTTTTTCAGCTAAGTTTTTGCTAACTTCAACTTGTTTTTGCTGATTTCAGATTATTTGTAATCTATTCAGTCTATCTCTGCTTACTTTAGCTTACTCTGCTCATTTCTGCTACAATTTTGCTGTAGTCAGCTTTCTTTAACACATGTTTGCAGTTTTTCTGCTGCTTTCCTTTTATTTTCCTGCTTTCAGCAAATATCAGCTGTTAAAATTCAACTCATATTAAGTTTAGTGATGGAATATTTTCAGCTGAAATCATTCAGAAACATGCATTCACACTGCATTTTCACAGGAAATGACAGTTCTCTAGTTAAAACTGTTAGTTTCATAAATTGGTTGCATTTATAAATAAACACTTAAAGACAAGAAAAGAGAATCCGAAAACTTTAAAATTGTAGATTCTCTGTCCATTTACCTTCAACAATAATTGACTTTTTAAATGGCTACAATTCTGTTAGATTAAGCGACATCTGATGCTGTGATAAATTAACCTTCTGCAGGCTGTGAGTTTACCGAGGATTTTGTGACATCCAGTTTTGTTTCACAGACAAACCCACAACTTTTAAACTCACTGCAACAATGTTCACATGCAAACCTCAGGGTCAGACTTTACACATTAAAGATTACCGCTTTTAATCCCAAAAAACGAATGGAAGTTATAATCTGCATGGACAGTAAATAATTACAACTATATAATTTGAAGAAGCCGTGTGAACGCTGGGTGCTGAATGATTTGATGAAACTTGGTAAAGAATTAATTTTTAACTAAAGTGTTAAAGTTCAAACACGTAAAACAAAAGCTCAAAGTCAGCAAAACAGTAAGTAAAAGATTAGCACAACAGCTAAAAAAAACTTAAGTTTAAAGCTAAATTGAGAAAAACAGTAGCTAAAAGCTAAATGTAACTCGTTTCTGCTGGGATTTGTTTTGTAAATAAAGTTAAACACCAGTCATTTAAAAAGTATAAAGTTACATTAATGCCAATCAAGCTGATAGTTTGAATATACGAGTGGTTAAATTCACACGAAAAAGTAGTTTGATTGCAAAACTAAGACAAGACATCAGACTCAGCTTCCAGACCTAAATGTATTGATATTGTTGTTTTGGACGTCTGTGATCAGAACTGAACTGAACAAATATGATTCACAGATTCATTTTATTTTTTCCGGAACAGGTTCTCATGGCTTCAAACAGTCTGTTCAGCAGCACCAGCTCCATGCTGTACTGGGGTGAGATGCGTTCAGTGTGTGTGTGTGTGTGTGTGTGTGAGTGTGTATTACATCATGCTTTGCAGCTCTGGGATGAAACTGGTCCTCGAAGCTGGACGGTCCTTAGAACTGGAGGTGGCAGATCCAGCCATCAGACTGACACAAAAACAAAAAAACTTCAATAAAACTGACTAAAAATGCTTTTAATGATCATAGAAAGTGCAAACATTTAACCCTTTTCTGAGGTTATTTTGTAATCTTGTGTTGTTCTGCCTTTAAGCACGGTTTTACAAATAATTCATGATTAAAAATCATTTTAAAGTCATAAAATGATTAGTTTTATCTTTGCTGTGGGAACAACAATCATTCTATTTACTGGCCAGGAAAAAAAAAGAGTAAATAAACTTACTGATAGGCTTGGAGATTTAATAAATGCCTATCAAATGAAAATACCAAATGTGTTTCTATAATCTTCTCATATGTTTATATTTTTGAGTGCAATGTTTAATATGAAGTCAAGCTCTGCTTTAATTTAAAAATCCACTTTTCATTGCATGTGATAATTATATTACTGTACATTACCAGTCCTCAAATCATGTCTCTCGTGGTCGTTCTTTCCTAAAGTTACTGATTTTCCACACAAACTAGGGCCAAACTCAGACCATAGGTCATCAGTACTGTACGATCAAACAAACACCGTCAAACAAACAAACAAACAAACAAACCAGATTAATTAATATGTTGCTGTAGTTTTTTTGGTGTGTTCAAGTCATTTAGCCTGGATAATTGAAGTTTGGGTGACAGAAGAGCAGAAGCTGAGACAAAGCTTAAAAAAACAAGATAGCAGAAAATATGTGAGGCGAATAAACGCAGAGACTCAGACAGTTGGACAGGTGGTTTGACCGCACGGACTTCCCCTCCGGCAGTCAAATCTGAATAATAATACAGCGCAGTTCCCTCCTATTCAAACACTGCGGTGAGTTCATCACAACGAGGACAACAACAAAAACTGAGCGTTCAGGAGACGAAGGGAAATGAAGCGAAAAACAAGGAGAACAAGGTCAAAAATCACTTTAAACACTCACCGAGCTCTACCAAAACAATGCCACTAAACATTGATATCCTAGTTTTGCTCTATTTTCGACGCGGGCTGATGACGTAAGACGCCGCTTGTGTTGTGTCACGTAGATGTAGTTTTTTTCATTTTCATAGTCTGAAGGCTGGTGTCTTTTAAATGTATATACAGTTCACACACACACACATACACACACACATACATACATACATACATACATACATACATACATACATACATAC
>NC_056498.1:74327673-74338379 GCF_014905685.2 Nematolebias whitei | reverse complement strand
AGTGTGCAGCATGACAGAGGAGCTGACAGAGAGCAGAGCTATGACAGCCTCATTAAAAGTAACCTGGTCTGATGCAGAGAGATGGCATCCATCCCACTTTGGATGGAGCCGCTCTTCTTTCTAGAAATATGGCAGATTTTGTTTATCCCCCAAATTATTGACAACCCAGGGTCCAGTCCAGGAAGCAGAGTTGTAGTCCTCCACACCTCTCTGCTTCTTCTCCTCTGTTACCCACCCACACCCAAGGCTGGGTTAACCATATGGGCAACTGGGCAAGTGCCCAGGGGCCCACGATCTGTAAGGGGCCCAGAGCAGTGAGGGCAAAAGCAAAATATCTGGTCATCTCCTGGAGACACCGCTGCACTGCTGCTGCATGTGGGCCGCCCCGTCTCCTCCCAGCGCCGCTGCTACAGCTCTGGGTTTTGTTGGGGGTTTTTTTGCACTGAGTCGGATCCTCCACAGCGCGACCTGTCAATCAATCCAGTAGGCGTGTCAGCAACTGACCAATTGACGACCTCAATTTGTCCCGAAGGTAAACGCCCCTTACCTGCAGACAAGCCCGTCAGGTTTTTTTCTTTTCTAGAATTTTATTAACAACACAAAACAGAACAATGCAACAATAAACAAATACAAACTCGTGAAAGGTGTCATAACTACATTTCACAAAATAACGAAAGAGAAAAAATAAACATAAAAAATTTAATAAATAAAAAACAAAGGCGCGGATTATATGAAAAACTTGTTGTTTTAATGAAAACAATAAGTTTTATTTGTTGTGAGGTGATTCCAGCAGTTTTTTAATCTACTTAACGAAGAACAGTATGACTTCAAAACTTATCCCTCCTCTTACTACAGTGAATGTGGTACTTTGCTATAAGTGTGACTATACTTATGACATCAGAGAAAGCTGAGCTTATGTTATCCACATAAAGTAAAATGTCATCAGCATGAAAATAAGGAATGTTAAGTTTAAGATTAATCCAGTTTCTGATGTCTGACCAAACACTTTGTATTGATGTGAAAAATTTAAAAAAATTGCTCGAGGGATTCATCTTGTGATTTACAGAAGGCACACGAATCAACCTCAAAATTAAATCTTCTTTCAAGAAACATGGCTACAGGATATATCATATTATTTTGAAATGATTTTCATTCACTTTAGGAAATTTAGGCAATTTGAAAAAGTTTTGAATGAGCAGAAGTCATTCTGGTTTTATGATTTATACTGGGAGATTTCTTGAAGGAATCTTTGTTATAATCAGTAAATCTTTTGTCGCAAACATTCATTGATAATCTTATTGCATTTGAAGGCAACTAAGTTACAGTCATTTAATTATAATGTGGGCATCAAATCATCACCTTTGAATATATAATATTTTTAATTAATTGAATCAGCTGTTGGTCAGGCTACTTCTTGTTGTGCCATTAACTCTAAAATTGTTATTAAATCAAGTTTTACTTGTGCAGGTAAAATTAATGTTTAAACAACAAATACACTGCACGCAGGAAATGGAATCTAGTTTTTTCAAAATTTTCTGGGGGAGGACCCCCCCCCCCCCCCCAATCAGTGTCTCTCCCCCTCCATTACAAATGCTTCTGACACCAGTGGCCAACACGTTGCTAAACAAGTACGCAGTGTCATGTGGTGTTCAAGGTGCGTTCAACTTAACTCAGTCACAATGATTTGCATCAACAAGAGAACATGGTAGCATTTATAGTTCTATGAGCATTTGGATTTTTATACATCAAATGCACTTGATAGTTAGAATTTGAAGTATATTTACTGTATATTATGGTAATTTATTCTGTATTTTGCCAGATTATGGTGATTCTGGGGTCGTGATGATGGGGCCCTTGAAGATTGTTGCCCAGGGTACAGCGAAGTGTTAATCTGGCCCTGGGTCTGTGTGTTTGTTCCATCTGAAGTCCACGACATCATCTGAAGTCCACGACCATCATCTGAAGTCCACGACCATCATCTGAAGTCCACGACCATCTCCTCCGTCTCCTTTACATTGATGTGAAGATTGTTCTTCCGGCACCAGCTCTGTAGGTTGTGTATAATATTTATTCATTATTTTAACTTTTCTTAATTAGATAATGACAAATTAGCTTAACTAGGGTTAGAATGACAAAGGAAATATGAATTAAATTTATTTTCCATCTTTGTGGACTTAGTAACCAGTAAAATGAGAGAACAATATGTGCAAGTTTTGTTCCTTACTTTATTTCGGGTAAAACTCAATTTGGTAAAAACACAATTTCATTATCACTCAGATGACAGATGAATACCAAGAGATGAAGAGATGATTCAACTGCTCTTTGTTCAATATTTATGCAATTATGTAAAACATATATTTAACTAATAAGTATATAGTAAATAAAATAAAAAAAATAAAATAATTGTACAGTATAGGGTACTGTCTTCATGACGTTTTCATAAGTGGCTTTAACTGAGCCACAAACAAAAGCTCTATTTTGAAACGATCATCATTAGCGATGAAAAGGTAGCGCTTTTCACTCTGGAAATATGCACTCATCTTTTGTATAAAAATATTGAAAAACAGCACATTGTGTTTTAATAAGACAAGATTAGTGACGGCCAGCAACGTGCAAGAAGGCTTCCAGTTCCTGTCATCGTGTCCTCTCCAGCTTGTCAAAGTGTGTGTTGATACCTGCAGGTGTGAAGGCGTGCTCTTGCATTCGTCACACCTCTGTTATCATTGATGCATTAAGCTCACAAGAAGTGTGATAACATTCCTGTTCTACAACAAAAACACATACACACTGATGCAAACGAAGTGCACTCATCCAGCATGACCTCTCTGGACTATTTATAGGAACGGTTCTACTGGCGTTGCAGCAGACACCAGGAACCTGTGTTTATCTGAAGGTCTGAACCTTTTCTGGTGCACAGCTGACGGTCACACCAGAGATAAAGTGATGCTGACAGGGTGAACTCAAGTTAAAGACATTTTTAAAAACTGTGTTCAACACTGTGGATACACTGCATGACAACTATGGGCTTTTAAGACAATGAGGTGTTTAATTTGTCACTTTTTGTTGCCAATATAATGTTTGCTGATACTTTTATACTTTAAGAACATAGACAGTAACAAATACACACACACACACACACACACACACACACACATATATATATATATATATATATATATATATATATATATATATATAAATCTTCTGAATTAGTTTTAAAATAGCATTTGAAGTCTGAAGTGAGGCATGCAGTACCTCTGCTGCTCTGCAGGAGGGGCCTCTGAGCTAACAGCCTGATTTTTCTTCAGCTGTTCTGTGTGTATAATATTTAGAGATGGGATATTTGGTGCTTTGAAGGGAACCTAGTCTTGAAGATCCATTCATTTCAAACAGCTGTTATATTTTTAATGGTGGTGATTTCACCATTTATGTATTTTAAGTAGGGATGCACGACGGAAGAGCAGTACCACGTGACATGACAAGCATGCAACCACCCACGTGCTTCTAAAAGTGCATGTATGACCTGCTCTTATTTGCCTGTTCTTCATTTCCGTGGACAAACAAAGGAAGCGCATGTTTATCAAGGTTCAAGGATCTTTATTGTCATTCGCATCACATGAGGTACATGAGGTGGACCAAAATTGTGTACACAGGGTGCCAGTTACATCCACCAACAGCAAAAATATAAATTGTAAAAGAAACAGTACATAAGGATTTAAGACATAAACTAAAAAAATATGCTAAACACTTAATAGTGCGAAACAATACAAAAGGCTACAATGAGAGCCCGTTTATCACAGCTTGTTGTCAGGTCATCTGGACAGTTTCTTTTTTGACCTGACTGAAAAATGTTGGATTTTATACCAGGATTCTTGAGCATGGACTTTGTTGTTTTCAACCAGTTTGACAAGACTGTCAACAAGGAAGAGGGCTGGCAATGGAGGAGGGGGATACCAAAGAGACCATCTAATCACAAGCAGAACTGGTTTGTTCCACTTTGGAGTAAGCTGTTGGAGGAAGAATCAGTTTTGTTGTGTGTTTCCTTGACTGATGAAGCCTTCTGGATTGAAGGCGAAATGTTTCAGCACAAAAAAAAAAAGAAACTGTCCAGATGACCTGAATGAAAAATGTTGGATTTTATACCTGGATTATTGAGCATGGACTTTGATGATCTTTTCAACTTCTTCATTTGACACAATCCGACTGACTAGGAGGACAAGAGAGGAATCCATTACCCTGTTCGAGGATAACATTTTCTCAGGACCGTTATCTCACCTATAGCCTTTTCCTGTTTTGTTGTGTTCTGCTGTTGAAACTGAAGTAATGGTTATTGCATAGAAAGGGCACCAGAGGGCGCTATAAGACTATGTTTAAAATATGCTGTGCAGAGAGGAACGGAAAGAAGTGGACAGTGAAAGTAAACGGAGAACAAGGTGATCCACGTGTCAGCTTATTTTTCCTTTAATTCAATCTTGCAACCCACAACAACAAATAGTAAATAGTTGGAGGTGTCAACGCAGGTGAAGAAGACCCCGATGTACTTACAGAGTCTGAGATTAGTGCTTAGTGTATATTTAGCTGATGTTTTTCTTAGTTCATATCTTAGATCTTATTAGTTTTTCTTTTACATTTTATTGTTGGATGGAACTGGGACCCTGAGAACATAATTTCGTTCCACCACATGTACCACATGGGGTGTGAATGACAAATAAAGAACCTTGAATTCTTGAGTCATTTTCAAGATTCAAATGGTCATCTGATAAAAAAAAACTTCTTCCCAGTTCAACCACGTCATCATCGGTTTCTGATACACCGTTTTTCCGTGCCATTGCACAAGTATTTGCGCACACGGGGAACACTTTTGGATATCTTCTCTGTAACTCATCTGGGCTGTCAGATCTCACTGGGACTGTTGTAAAATCTGGGTTAATCAAGATTTTACCACCAGCTAAATCATTCCCCAGAAGAAAATCAACCCCTTTAATTGGGAAAACGGGACTTGCAGCCACCACCACATCACCAGATACTAACTCTGAGCTCAAACAAATGTGATGGAGAGGAATATTTAAAAATTTCATTCCAAAGCCTTGCACCAATTCATTTGAGCTTAAAGAGGTTTCATCAGTTAATGGTAGAACGTTATCTAGAATAATAGATCTAGAGGCCGCAGTGTCCCTCAAAATCATCACAGGCACTTTGTCCCCACCTGTTACAGAGACCTTCCCTTTCATTAGAAAGGGTGCATAGATTTCAAGATCTAGTTTACCCGCCCCGCAAGTAACCAGTACTGGTGGCGGCTTAACTGCCATGGCTGCTTTAGGAGACAAGCTTTTTTTGTTAAGTAAAAAGCAGTTGACCATAGTATGACCATGCTTATTGCAATGAGCACAGACTGGCCTAGTCCTACCAGCTCCACCTTCAAAGCCATGTTCCACCTCCACCTCAGACCTTGCAGGTGGAAGAACAGGAGAGTTGCACTGTGACAAATAGGGCTGCTTCCCAAATACATTTTTATGAGTTAAAACATACTCATCTGCCAGCACAGCTGCTTTAAAAACGTCAGATACTGTTTGTTCATTTATGTATGTTGCAATCTGTTTTGTTACACAATTTTTAAATTCTTCCATCAGAATCAAATCGCGTAACTGATTAAAATTTTTAATGCCTTGTGGCGAACACCAGCTATCAATCAGAACCTCCTTTTCATGAGCAAATTCTACGTGGCTCTGAGCTTCAGAACTTTTGCCTATATGCTTCTTGTACAAGCTCATATGCCATCTACATCTGGACCTACCATTCTGTGTTCATTTGTCTCTCCTTCCTGTCCTCTCAAACCCAGCCGGTCGAAGCAGATGGCTGCTTGTCCTGAGCCTGGTTCTGTTGGAGGTTTCTTCCTTTTTAAAGGGAGTTTTTCCTTTCCACTGTCTCCTTTGTGCTTGCTCAAGATGGAAGACTGCGACGAAGCCAAGATTCAACTTGTCTGCTGACTTCTTTAGATAGAGAGCTTTACTAATTGGCTTTTCTATGTATGTGAATGTTCTTAAAGTGTCCTGAGACAAATTTGTTGTGACTTGGCGATATATAAATAAACTGAATTTAAATTGAATTGTTTTACTAAAAAAGGCTGCTAAAGTTTAAATCAGTAGATGTGGTGTTACTTTAGCGTGCATTCAGAGTCAGAGTCAGAGATTCTTTATTGTCATTCGCACCGAAATTATGTACACAGGGTCCCAGTTACATCCAACAATAAAATGTATAAGAAAAACATCAACTAAATATACACTAAGCACTAAAAGCATAAAAACATTACGTCAAACATCAGCACAAACATGAACACGAGTCTGTGTGAGCAGATGAGCACGCATTAACACATCAACGTGAAACAGATCAGCAGCAACATGAAACAGATCAGCAGCAACATGATGTAATTTTGTTCACAGTGATTATTCTGGTTAGAGATTCATGAGTCTAACAGCCTCAGGGTAGAAGCTGTTCCTCAGTGTAGTGGTTCTACACTTAATGCCCCTCAACCTCCTTCCTGAGAGGAGCGGGGCAAAAAGTGTGTGTGCTGGGTGAGTGGGGTCCTTCATGATGCAGGTGGCCCTCTTCCTGGTTCTGTTTTAGGATTTATGCTCTAATTATAAAATAAGAAACTGTTGTATAATTCTGAGACATTCAACTAATTGTTTGATGCAATTAAGGAGCAAAATTACTAAATATATTTGTTGAAATAATAAATAATAGCATACATAAACCTACAAATATTGCTGTTGATGTAAAACATTAAAATATCTTTGTTAAATGTTTTAATTCATAGTTTTTTATTAATAATTTATTTTGCTTTAAATAATATGACAATGATTGCAGTGCATCATGAGTACAAAATCACACAATATGTAAACAAAATAGAGGGAGAAGGAAAAGGATTAAAAAAAACAGCACATTGATTAAAAAATACATTTTTATATGTTTTTAATTGTGCAGGTGCATTATTTCAGTTTGTAAAATATAAAATGGAATCTGTCATAATGTAAGTATTAAAACCAGTACAGTTTACAGTGACAGTGATCATATTGGTAATCATACTTACATATATCATGCACTCATAATAATATATTATAATTAAAGAATCCCTGAAGAAACCTCAAAGGCAGCCATAGCACAAAACCTCAACACAACACCACAACAATCCAAGCTGAGACCAAAACCTCCAACACATCAATGCATGAGCTGTGAAGAAGTGCAACAAAACAAAACCAACAGAAGTGCCAACGGTTGGTTCACCCTCTCCCACCCATACCAAGCCAACAATGTCAAACCCCAAAAGTCCCCAAATCCTGATCGGCAGATGATCCACACCCTGGCACGCCTCATGCAGCAGAAATGTCAAGCCAAAAAAAGCTCCCATCCCAAGTCCAGAAGAAAACCACGACTGAAGTCCGAGGAAGCCCAGGTGCACATCTTCCACATCCTGGGGAGATCTGAGAGAAAACCGTAAACGTCTGGTCATACCTCACAAGACTTAAAGACATCAGACCTCGCTGATGTAAACTGAGATGGTCTTTTCACATGGACTATACTCAAGGAGAGAACGTGGGGAGAACTCCTGATAAGTCCTCTTACTGCAGCAGACACCAAGCGCAATCAGCACCAACACAGACAGCACGGTTGTCAGAGTGGATCTTTATCTTCACTTGATGATGAAGGAGGAAGATCTTACATTTTTGTAGTTAACACAGAAGAAGTGCTATTTTGTAACAAAAATAATAACAATAATATTTAATATTAAAAAGGGACCACCACTATTTCAGCAGACAGCGTGGGAACCCCTGCTTCACCTGGGTGTATCTCACGTGTGATGGGTTAAATGCAGAGAGTTAATTTCGTCATTGTATGATAACATAGAAAGATGACAGTCTCACACTTCCCTTCCTTCCTAATCTCCCTGGCCAAGAAGAACTTCCTCCCAGTCAATCACTGGCTGTCCTGCTGGTCTCCTGCGTGTGCAAAAAAGTCCAATCTCTTTCTCCAAGTTGTTTGATTAGCTTTATAAATTTTATTTGACTTGATCTTTTTGACAGAAACAGTTGTAATGATTGTTGTATTTTTTTTCACAGACTCGGCCAGCGGCTCCTCAGCAGATGCTGTTCTCAGATATCAGCTGACTGCAGCCACTTTTCATAAACAAACTCACCCACGAAACTCTGACCAATCACACAATGCCTGTGGCATTTTTTTATTTTTTTATTTAGCCTTTATTTATACAGGTTAGTCTCATTGAGCCACGAGAACTCATTTTCAAGAGAGACCTGTTTAGGCAGCAGATGGGGGTTAAGGGCCTTGCTCATGGGCCCAGAATGGGGCGAATGAGGGTGGGGGCAAGTGTGGGTGCTTCACCTACCCCACCCACATTTTTGTTGTTGTCAGTACAACATCGCGTGAACCGGCGATCTTCCGATCACAAGCCCACCTTCTCTAACCTCTGCGACATACCCTGTAAGACGATAATTCTGACTGAGTACAATGAACAAGACAGGGTCTTAGCAGAAGAAGGTGCAAGTAGAAAAATATGCAACATTCTTCACACACCCACACAAAGTCAGCACTTCTCATGGACTATAAACTAGCTTTCAGCCCCACAGCAGCTAGAGACACACCAAGCGAAAGAAGACAAAATTGATATAGCTCAACAACTCAATGAAGAACTGGCACTTACACCAAAAAGAGCCACAGAAGCAAAAAGAACCCAGATCTACTAAAGATCTGAATATCCCAGACAACCCAGAAACCAGACGGACATCAGTAACCACCAGCCGAATCTCTAAAGCACCTAAATCAAACAGAAAAAGTACAAAAATTGCAAATGACAACATTATGACATCCTAGATGAGCAAAGTTCCCCCCAACCACACAAACCCTAGATAGCCTGCACCCCTCACACACCACTAAATTCCCATCAATCCCTGCCTATGTTGTTGTTAAAACAACACATTCAGTCATTAATAAGGTCCCCAGACAGGCTCCTCCCCTCTCATAGTGAGACACGCCCCTTCAATGTAATTGGTCAGAGCTGTAATGACGTTGCGGTCCTCCCCTGTGGGTTGGAAAGGCTGGTTTGATCTGTAGTAGAAGCTGGACGGCTGGAACGGGCCACTGTGGCTCAGTGGAGGGGGGACGAGAGACGACAGGTAGGAGGAGCTGTAGGGAGGAGGTTGGGTGGAATAGGGGGGGAGATGGTGCGTTCTGGGAGTCGGAGCAAAGGTGGATGTCAAAGATGCCATCTGACCGAGAAATGATGCTTCATTGGTCCACAAGGAGGAGGAGAGAGATCTACTGTCTGAGGAGAAAGGAACAAGAGCTTCATTAAAAGTTAGAATAGAAACAGCCTTTATCGTCCCACAGAGACGAGGTTCCAGATAACAGCAGCAACAGATCAGGATTGTCCAGGAGGCCTGGACTGAATGAGCCACTTCTCACACAACATGGCTGTTTAACACACACACACACACACACACACACACACACCATCACACACACACACACACACACACACACAAAAGGTCATCCTCCTTTTGATCCCATTTTGTCCTATTACAAACACAAACCTCAAAATATTTTACTTGGATTTTAAGTGGCTGACCAACACAAAGTAGCTCATAATTGTGAATTGGAAGGAAAATGATACACGATGCATAATTATCACAGGAGTTTCTAACAATCACCTGCATGACAGAAATAAGGCCCTTTGCCCTTGGAGTTTTATGGCAGCTTACTCCTCGACGCCCTCCTGTTGCCCTTGGATCGTTATAGAACATTTATTTTAGCTGAGTTTAGTTTTGGCTCTTTGATTTTTAAATTTCAAGCACAGGATGTGACTTTTAATCTACTCATTACCTTGTTCACTTCTTCACTTTTAATACAGTATTGCCTGCGAGTGCAAAACCTGCATTGTGGTGCCTGGGTGATTCTGGGTCTTGGTACGTTCTTTCCTTAAATTTATTCTGCTTGTTTCGTCTGAGGAGCACCTGAAGTCTCTAAAGCAGAGCTAAACTTTGAGTGTTGGAGTTGCTGCCCTTGCTGCTGTCATTTAAAAACCTCAGAGAGGAGTTATGGCCGATCTCCATGGAGGTGCTAGCAGCTAGCCCAAACCAGAGGTCAGCAACCCCTCAGGGTCTACAGTCTGTCTCTTGTCTGAGAGAACAGCAGCATCTCAGCCTCTTCTATTCAAAGTTAAAATCCTACTTGTTTGGCAAGCTTCCTTGTTTTATGATACATTGATGCTTTCTCTCTGTCTGGACCGGGTCAGTAGGTACTGGAGGTGGGGCGTAGGTTCAGACCTCCCAGAAACGACTGGGTCAACGACAGGAGAAACTAGGGAAATGTAATTTCCTGTGAAAATGCAGTGTGAATGACTGCTGAATGATTCCTGCTGAAACCAGCTGAAAAGGTTTCATCCCTGAACTGTTCATGTGAGTTGAATTAGAACAGCTGACATTTGCTGAAAGCAGGAAAATAAAAGCAGAAACCAGCAAAAATGTGTAGAACAAGCTGAATAGAGCAGATAGACAGACAGACAGACGGATAGATAGACGGACGGACGGACGGACGGACGGACGGACGGACGGACGGACGGACGGACGGACGGACGGATAGATAGACAGATAGATAGATAGATAGATAGATAGATAGATAGATAGATAGATAGA
>NC_056498.1:74316462-74327663 GCF_014905685.2 Nematolebias whitei | reverse complement strand
AGATAGATAGATAGATAGATAGATAGATAGATAGATAGATAGATAGAGAGGCTGACAAGATTACAGAAATGATGGACTGTACTTATATACAGTAGCACTTTTCTGTCTTATCAAGATACTCAAAGCTCTTTACACTACAATCTGTGTCCTCATTTATCCATTCATACAGCACTCTACTAGATCTCTACAAAGCTAATTGAACAAATCATTCTAAAGAGAATAATCAGAGCTTAATCACATTCATACACCGATGGGACACACATCAGAGGCAATGAGGGGTTCAGTCTTGCCCTGGGACACTTCGGCATGTAACTGCTGGTGGATTCGAACCCTCAACTATTGCATTGGAGGACGACTGCTCTAACCACTCAGCCACTGGAATTGAAATGAGCAGAAAGCATCTCAAATTAGCATGAAGGTATTTTAAAATAGCTGAAATGAGCAGAAAGAGGCTGTAAGGAGCAAAACAACATTTAAATTATAGGAAGGAACCATTAAAGTCAGAAATTAGTAAAAACAAAAGCAGAAAAAATGCTCAATCTAGCACACACACAAAAAAACATAAAATGTAGCAGAAAAAGAAATAAAAACAATTCATCAGAAAGAAGCTGAAAGGAGCTGAAAGAAGCTGAAATGAACACAAAGACAAAAAAAATCTGAATTTGAACAAAAGCTGAGCAGTAAAAGGTTTTAAACAAATCAAAGCATTTGAAGGATATGAACAACGCTTCATTCATTTTCAATGAGAAAAACATGGCCGACAAAGATAAATATCTCAAAAAGCACAAAAATGCACAACAACCAAAAGTCCCAGCAGGATTGTCCTGAATGAGCTGAACGTTTTGATTCATGAATTGTTGAAACAACTAAAACTGAGGAACGAGTTGCTGAAAAACGTGGAAGATAAACAGACCTCAGTGAGAAAGATTCAGAAACTTTCAGATTATTACTGGTTGGTTTTTATCTGGTGGTAAATACTACTCTAGTACTACTCTAGTACTACTAATCGAAGGGGTCTCATGTGCACAAACTACCAAAACTATGTTTAAAGTTTCATCGTGTACCTGATGAAGCAGGGCTGCTGCTGATGCTGCTGGGAGGTCTGAACACTCCAGCTTTCAGCTCCTTCTGTCTCTGTCCTGAAAAGAAAGTCCAAGTGAGTCACAGTCCAGATTATCTCAGATTATTGTGTGAACACTTTACGTCTGGCACTATTTCTGCTTTCTTTGTGCAAATTAAATGTTCCTTTATAGAAACATTAGGCTCCTTGAAGAGATGGGTGCTGACTTTTCATACTTTTTTCATTGTTTTGATTGAAAATGTATGTCTCTTTTACAATTTCTACATTATTAATTGATTGTTTGGGGATTAATTGAACTCAGCCTCATCAGGTTTTGTAAATTTCACTAGAAAACAACAAATATTTCTAAATTTGTGACCAATTTTAGAAATTCTCCCATTAGAGTTTAAAATATCTAATTTCTTTATGATCTTAGCTTCAACTTTTTCTTTAACGCACTCCACCCTTTGATTTCCTCTTCATCGCAGCTTTTAGTCATTGTTAGGTTCTGTTCTACTAATTGTAGCTTTTAATTAGCCTTTTAGCTTGTAATATTATTATTATTTTATTAAGAACCACCATTCAACCAAGCAAATCCCACTGAGAACACATATATCTTTTTGGACTGAAAGGATACCGGGGAAAGCCCACGCAAACACGAGGAGAACATGCAAACTCCACACAGAAAGAGCTCAGGTCCAAACTGGGGTTTGAACCCAGAACCTTCTTGATGTGAGGCAACAGTGCCAACCACTAAGCTGCCGTAGCTAGCCTTTTGTCATTTTTAACATTTAGCTGCATTTTACAACTTAGGCCTATAACTTTTCGCAAGCATTTTGATTCTTTTAGCTTCTCGCTAACAATTTTATAGCTTTTATAGCATTTAGCTACTTTAAGGTTTTAGCTAATCTGTTACTATTTAAGGGCAGCACGGTGGCGCAACTGGTAGAGCTGCTGCCTCTCAGCGAGAAGGTCCTTGGTTCAAACCCCGGTCCAGGGTCCTTCTGGGTGGAGTTTGCATGTTCTCTCCGTGCATGCGTGGGTTTTCTCCGGGTGCTCCGGTTTCCTCCCACAGACCAAAAACATGCATGTTAGGCTGATTGGTAACTCTAAATTGTCCCTAGGTGTGAGTGAGAGAGTGAATGGTTGTTTGTCTCGTTTGTCTCTATGTGTCCCTGTGATGGACTTGCGACCCGTCCAGGGTGTACCCCGCCCCTCGCACAGTGATTGCTGGACATGGGCACCGGCGACCCCTGTGACCCAAAATGGAATAAGCGGGTAAAGATAATGGATGGATATATTTAGCCAGCCATCCAGCATAAAATGTGATTATAGACAACGATGACAACATTTTGGTCAGTTTTACTAAAACTGAGCTAACATCTGGTGTTGTATCTTAGTCATTCACAGTAACACTCATGCCAAGAGATCACATGCAATGTTATATTTTAAGTTTGACTAAAATGGATAAAACTATTAAAAACTATTATAAAACATATTAATATTATTATTAACCTTTATTTAACCAGGCAAATCCCATTGAGATCACAGATCTCCTTTGCAAGCGAGGCCTGGGCCTGAAGTCAGATTAACATGCATGTTTTTGTACTGTGGGATGAAACCAGAGTGCCCGAAGAAAACCCACGCACGCACGGAGAGAACATGCAAACTCCACACAGAAAGACCCCAGGTTCAACCAGGAATTGAACCCAGGACCTTCTTCCTGTGAGGCAACAGTCCTAACCACTGAGCCATCATGCTGCCAAACTTATTTTTGTATAATAATGTATGATATGTTAACTTAAAACATAAAATGATCTAAGTCTAAGTTCACACTGCAGGCAAAGTGGCTTATTCTTATTAATAGTAGCTTATTATTTTCTTTTTGCCCATAAGCAAATTACTTTGGATTTTGACCATATGAACGTGGTTTTCAAAGTGACTTCTGTCTGAACAGTCATTCTCATCCAGCTGCTACAGAACAGAAGTTGCTTTGTCTTTTTTTATTTTCATTTTTCACATTTGCCACATCCCGACTGACCGAGAAGCTACAGCAATAATGCTGGTGTTGGACCGTACCGATGCTGACTTGATGGGATTGATACTTGAGTTTCTACTTTTAGAAAGTGTCGCTCAGCTCGTCCTCTGCAGAGGAGCTTCTGCACGGTGTCTTGATGGATGCACGGTGTGCACAGCTGTTCCAGAGATTGCTGCCAAACTTCATTTACACTGACTGTAAAGATGCTTCTATTGATCCAGAAGTCCAGTTCTGCACCAGAATAGGTGAGGAGTGGCCAGAACACGTCAACACTGATTGAAACAATCATATCAGGTAATACGTGAATCGGTTCTGGTTGCACAACAGCTTCAGAATCACGCATGCTGACACTGATTCATCTCTTAGCGTGGTACAGATCTAGTAGAGTGATGTAGGAATGAGTAAATGAGGGCACAGATTGTAGTGTAAAGCACTTTGAGTATTTTGATAAGATAGAAAGACGATGTATAAGTACAGTCCATTTACTATTTAACATCTATTTTTACTTCTGTAACCCCAGCGTGCTGCGTGTCACGTCTTCTTCGGCGGGTTGCTTCAGAACCGTAGACTGTTCACTCTGGAGTAGAGCTGTCATTTCTAACTCGCACCCGAAGCCCGGCCCAGCCCAAATTTGGGCTAGGCTACAATAATGTGCTGGATGGGCGGGCCGGGTCGGTGTCGGGCAAAGGACAAACACTCCCTCAGCTCCAATCTTCTGCCCACTTACTCAGCCGCACGCAGCCGCTGACTGTCAATAACTATATAAGCAGTCAAAGCTTTATTAAAAATGTTGGGTTTTTCTGGGGCAGCACGGTGGCGCAACTGGTAGAGCTGCTGCCTCTCAGCGAGCAGGTCCCTGGTTCAAACCCCGGTCCAGGGGCCTTTCTGGGTGGAGTTTGCATGTTCTCTCCGTGCATGCGTGGGTTTTCTCCGGGTGCTCCGGTTTCCTCCCACAGTCCAAAAACATGCATGTTAGGCTGATTGGTAACTCTAAATTGTCCCTAGGTGTGAATGAGAGAGTGAATGGTTGTTTGTCTCGTTTGTCTCTATGTGGCCCTGTGATGGACTTGCGACCCGTCCAGGGTGTACCCCACCCCTCGCACAGTGATTGCTGGACATGGGCACCAGCGACCCCCATGACCCAAAATGGAATAAGCGGGTAAAGAAAATGGATGGATGGATGGGTTTTTCTGGTTCGGACATGTAATTATTGTTAATTCGTCGGGTTGGGATGGGTTCGGAAATGTTGGCTACGGGCTGGGGTCGGCTCAGACTTTTTGGGCCCAAATGCAACTCTACTCTGGACTCTGATGACTCCTGATCATTTAAATAAAAATGAATGACCACACAAAAACACATCCGATCTGAGTATAAAAATAAAAAATAAAATCAGATTTGAGCATTAAAACCATGTGAACAGTCTGGAGTTAAAACTCTGACGTGAAAGGCTGGTGGGTGATATGCATTAAATGACAGAATGGTAGCCCTTTAATTCCTTCAGTCTTAAACAAATGGTTGAGGAGCATTAAGTGTAGAACCACTAGACTGAGGAACAGCTTCTACCCTGAGGCTGTTAGACTCATGAATCTCTAACTAGAATAATCACTGTGAGTAAAAAAGTCATTTTGATGCCACTTGATTGTTGATGTGTGCTGCTGACTATGCTGCTGATCTCATGCTGCTGATCTATTTCATGTTGCTGTGTTCATTCGTCCTCATCTGCTCACACAGACTCATGTTTGTGCTGTTGTTCGGTGTATTGTTTTTGTTCTACTAGTGCTTAGTGTATTCTTAGTTTAGCGCATTTCTTAGTTCATAGCTTAGAACTCATTACTGTTTTTCTTTACAATTTATACTTTTGTTGGATGTAACTGGGACCCTGTGTACACAACTTTGTTCCACCTCATGTACCATGTGATGTGAATGACAATAAAGAACCTTGACCTTGACCTTGAAATGTCGGAGTCTTCAGTGTCTTTGGTGCCTGAACTGAATCTGTACTGGATTGAGTCTAATCATAAAGTTTTTTACTTATTGCTTCTTGTTCTTATCTTGTTTTCTCAGTCTGGTCCTTGTTCCATGGTTCCATGAGTCCTGCTCTGCTTCCTGTGCGGAGCACAAATTATTACTCTCTGACCTCGTGAATAAAATATTCACAAATATCTGCTATGAACAGGTCAGCCTCTTATATTTTTTATTTTCTAAATAAATACATTATTATACTCATTTGGTTATTACCGATTATTGCCGGTACATTGATTTATTTTTTCTACTATAGAAATATTCCTCCTTAAGAAAAGTTTATATTTTTATAAAGTAATAGTCATTTTGTTGGAGATTGTCAGAGAACAGTGAACCATCTGAGAATCAGTGTGTTAGAATAAAGGTTTCTAACTCATTTAAACTAGAGTCAGATTATTGATGCAGGTAAGTCTCTGCTGTGAAAAATGTTTTAATTTCAGGAAAAAAACAAAAAAAGTTTTAGAAAAAAAAAAAAGAAGAAATCCCCAAATGCTTGAACCACTTTTTTAATGAACAAAAGTCCCCTTCAAATGTCAGATTATTCCAGTTTTTAAATGTGTGTGTGTATTTTTTAAGTGCTCCCAGCATCATTAATAACAATATTACTTCCTGGTATAGACTTTCACCTGACCTTTGCTTGAGTGTGTGTTCATTATACAGCACTCTGTATTGTTCTGCATCCTGCCCCAAACACACACCCACACCCACGCACACACACACACACACACACACACACACCATAACACACACACACACACACACACACACACCCAATGAGTCTCTTTTCCTTTTGATGATTTACAACAAAATTGATAAATCCATGATGACTTTGCTCGGACCTGAGGATGTTTTTGTTCTGATAAAAAACTATTTATAACATGAACAATTAAAATTTAAAAGATTGCCCCCACCCCTTTTACCCCCACCCACCCCCCACACACAAAGTCGACTAATACAAACCAAAAACCTGAAAAAAATGTGTTTCTATTTTATCAACAAAACTGAAAAATAGAATGTAGGCAGCAAGATTTTAGTCCAGATTTTGAGCTTGTGATTTTATTTAGGATTTGTTTTTTACTTCTTGCACTTGAGACAAAGAATAAAAGACATTTGAGCAACAAAAATCAGAATGAGCCCGTTTTTTTTTTTTAAAAGTCTCGGATCTCGTCCACACATTTTGTTTTTGTCTTTAAAAAATAGTTGCAGAAATTCCACTTTCTGAAACAGCATGGTCAAATTAATTTAGATTTATAGGTTCAGAAATATTTTTATATTTAAATGTACTCTTCCTTATTTAAAAAAAATATGTATGAGTTGAGCAAGTTATATGTTTATATGATAATGTGATTGAAACTGAGTGAAAATGAAATGTAACGATATAAATTGATTTTTATGTTTAAATTTGAATAAATGTGTAGCACTGTTTGAAACTGAATGCACAAACCTCAGTTTACCTGCTTTAAAGAGCAGCCGATGATGCAAGCTGTTCCTCTCCAGAGGTGATGAGGAGGATTCCCAGCAGCAGATGTTTCTCTTCAGTCCAGCTGAAGAAATGAACCGTAGGTTTCACCTGATGGCCGATAGACGGGTGAGGAGAGCAGAGTTCAGCCGATTGAGTCGATCCGGTGGCAGACAGATGTGAGGAGGTGGTGTCCAAACGTCTGGACTGAAACAGAGTGTGAGAGAGTCTGGAGTGAGTTCTGGCCTCTCCCCCTCCTTCCCTCTCTGCTTCTCTTTCTTATCCACATCTCCAGAGGAAGTGGGCCTGGTGCCGCGCTGCCTGCTGTTCTAAATTAATGTATGTTCTTGTGTTTGTTTGTGGCATCTAAAGGAAGTCACATATTGTACGAGGACACAATGGCTGAAGGCCTCGTTCCTGCATTCCTTCATGCGTTCTTTACGAGTCTCATTTTGCCCCCACGGTGGACAGAAGCACTTTTACTCCACCGTGTAAGTTCAGCAATACCAGCCTAAAAACTTGACAAACATTAACAGCACTTTTTTGTTGTTGTTGTTGTTTGTCAGATTTATCCCAAAGGGCTCGTTTTTGATGGGGGGGGGTGCGATGGTAAAACACGTGGAACTACAGAGTTTTTATTTCCTGTGAAAACCGTGTGATGCTGAGCGCTGAAAGACTTTGATGAAATTTGCTGAAGAAGCAGAAACTAAAAGTGGCATTTCACTGGGGTGCAGGTTCTCAAGGGTGACACTGTGGCACAGTGAAAAGGTTGCTGGATCAAATCTCAACTGGGCCCGTACTGGGTGGAGTTTGCATGTTCTCTCTGTGCATGCGTGGGTTTTCGCCGGGTGCTCCGGTTTCATCCCACAGACCAAAAACATGCATGTTAGGCTAATTGGTAACTCTGACTGGTTTGCCAGCATGATGGCTCAGTGGTTAGCACTGTTGCCTCACAGCAAGAAGGTCCTGGGTTCAATCCCCAGTTGGACCTGGGGTCTTTCTGTGTGGAGTTTGCATGTTCTTCTCGTGCTTGCATGGGTTTTCTCCGGGTACTCCAGTTTCCTCCCACAGACAAAAACATGCATGTTAGTCTGCCTTCAGGCCCAGGCCTCCCTTGCAAAAGAGATGTGTGATCTCAATGGGATTTGCCTGATTAAATAAAGGTTAATAAAACAATTGTCCCTAGGTGTGAGTGAGAGAGTGAATGTTTGTTTGTCTCGTTTGTCTCTATGTGTCCCTGTGATGGACTGGAGACCTGTCCAGGGTGTCCCCCGCCTCTCCACAGTGACTGCTGGACATGGGCACCAGCGACCCCAGTGACCCAAAATGGAATAAGCGGGTAAAGATAATGGATGGATGGATAGTCAGAGAGTTGTTGCGAGCGTCTTCAACTCAGCCTAATAGAGCTTAGTGTGGGAGTTCTGCTCTGATAATGGTTTTTGCTAATTCCCCACCAAAACAAACATGTCTTCTCTTAATGCAGCACCTCCTGTGAGATTCTGTGCATCTTAAAGTCAAACAAAGAAAACTTTGTGAATTTGGAGCGACTCTGTTTTAGTTATATAGGACTCTGTCCGTTTCAGGAACTTCAAGTTCAGTTTGAGCAAAATATGAGATTTATTTTTTATCACAACAAAACATCTAAAATTAAAAATATGCCATCTTTGAAAAAAAATAAAAAGTAAATCCACTGTTGTCTTTGAGGTCAAAACTTGATTATTATTATTATTATTATTGTTATTGTTAATGTTTTCCTTTCTTTTTCATAATTTGCATTTTTACAGCCAGACTCAAACCATGAGCCTGGGATCATGATGAGACATGGATGGAGATAAGGTTTAATTAAAACGTGGTCTTCAAGAGTGAGATTTTTTCTAGTTCTGTCTCTGCTGGTACTTGAGTTGATGATGTTGTCCATCCCCTTTCTGACAAGTGTCAGCGCTCTGTTTGTTACTGGAACAGTTTTTGTTTTTAGACCCCACATACACTCAATTTCTATTTCCAGATCTTTATATCTGGATATTTAATCAACAATAATAGAAGCATTACTTTACAGTGGGATGGACATATTGATAAAGAAGCAGTTTTTTTCTTTTTTGTTTTTGATGACAATATTTGGCCTATTGGCACCAATTTCCTGATCCGTTTGGATAGGCCTGTCCCAGAGGATGGTGACATCATTGTTTTCTACTAGAGTTGGGGGATGTGGTCATTCCATTTGTCTTTAGTTTTGATTTTATATTCCTGGCAGATGTTCCAGTGCAGGTATGACAAAGTCTTATTGTGTCTGAATACATTTTCTTTTGGCCAGCTCAGAGCTCTCAGGTGGTCAGTAGTTTCCTGGGCTTTGTTGCGTAGCCTGTGAACTGATTCAGAGCCATTTTTATGATATTGTGTCTGTAGAAGTTTGGTTTTAAGGCTTGGTCTTGTACAGCCATCATGAACTCTACTATTTCAGCTCATTATTTTTGGTCCATTTTTTTTTAATGACCAAGTTATAACCAGTATTGCTTTTAAATCATCTAACATAGTTAAATCAGGTTCTCTGGATGGATTAAAAAGAAAAAAAACTTGTTCAAACATTTCGTCTTTAGTCCCAAAGATTTCAAAATTAAACGTGTTAAAAATAAAACAGTGGGTCGTTAGGCTGATGGTCCTCCTTCATCAGGTGAGCAGAGCTCTTCAGACTGAAGAAGTCTTTTGGATAAAAGATGAAACATATCAACAAGTTGGTTTTTTTTTTAAATCCGTCCAGACGACCTGACTTACAGTAACTTTGTTAGATTATTCTACCTGGATTATTGAGCATGCATCAGGATGTTTTTAGGTCATTTGGCTGTGTCAACCATCTTCAGTCAAGTTGATTC
Organism: Nematolebias whitei; assembly: GCF_014905685.2. Taxonomy (NCBI): domain Eukaryota; kingdom Metazoa; phylum Chordata; class Actinopteri; order Cyprinodontiformes; family Rivulidae; genus Nematolebias; species Nematolebias whitei. The sequence goes on along the minus strand of NC_056498.1, from coordinate 74,318,217 downwards.
CAAAAGTTACTCGTCTACATGTAAAGATACTTTCTGCAAGTTTTATTGCAATTTATTCAATGGTGAGAGATATTTTGGTAACAGACAGAGAAATTCTCTCGTTCTCTGATGTTATTTACCCAAAAGAACCACACTCAATGGCAGGAGAAGAGTTTTAACCGATATTTTATACTTGTGAGGTCAGATTTCAGGACAGGTCACACACATAACATATATATAAACATACAAAGAAAACCAGTCACAAAATCAGCCATGAGCCACGTTTTCTGCTCGTTTTTATACTCCTCTCGGCTCAGCTGCGTTCACAGAGGTCAGGAGGTGACCTTGAAGCCAGCTGCGGTCAACCCAAACATATGGTTCATGGGCAGAGATGAGAGTGTCTTAGGAGACGGTTTTAGCTTGTTTTGGCTTCTTGTTCTCAGGGCAGAGGGGAAAATGTTCTCAGCCATTGTAATAAAAACGCACATAAACTTATAACCCTGACACACACACACACACACAGAGAGACAACGGGTACAACACAATTGTTCCCCTTTGTCTTTTGGCAGCAGGTGATGACAATATTTAGGAAAGAAATATTGATTTAAATCAGACTACATTTGTCGTCATAGAAAGAAGAAATGAAGCATAATGTAAAAAAGACTGATTTCCTCCATCCATCCATTATCTTTACTCACTTCTTCCTTTCCAGGTTGATGGTGCCCATGTGCAGCAGTTGTTGTGCAAGAGGCAGGGGACACCCTGGAAAGGTCTCCAGTCCATCACAGGGACACACAGAGACAAAACAACCATTCACACTCTCAGTTTAGAGATAACATCTAGCTTGACATTCATGTTTTTAGCCTGCAGGAGGAAACCCATTCATGCAGGAAGAGAACATGCAACCTCCACCCAGCAAGTTCCCAGGCTGGGATTAGATCCAACAACCTTCTCACTGAGAAGCGATAGCTCTACCAACTTAGCTACTGTGCCGTGTTTTAACATGATCCAACATCATAGATGATGACTCAGTGTTTTCAGACAGACAAGACCTTTCAGGAGTCGGGACGTTAACTTGAATCATTACACTTTATATACATTATGTACTTTTACACAGCTTTTACATATTTTTACACTACTTTTATTTATAATACAACTTTTATTTTAACTGCATTTTTACTGTAGCTTACTGTTGTTGTTGTCTGTACTTAAAATGTTCTGTCTGGAACAGGTCTCTCTTATAAATGAGTCCTTGTGGCTCAATGAGACTAACATGTATAAATAAAGGTTGAATGAAAGAAAAACATTTAAATGAGTAAATATAATTAAAAAAGAGAAAAGTTGTACTATACTGTACAGCGTTTAAACTTGGGATCACTCATCATGGGCATGGGTGTCCTGCTATTTTTAGGCTTTTGGTGATTAAATTAAATCTTCTTTTTCAAGGTGGAGTGATTACACAACAAAATACTTTTTTCCAAAAGAGTATTGTGTGCTGAAGTCTGACTGTATTGTGTTTTTCCTTTGATCAACTCAGGGTCAAAGGTAGACAGAGTAAATCTACACATGTATTTACATTAAATTGCATTCAATAAGTGGTACTGAAGGTTCTAGATGCTTTTTAATGTGACAGGGCTAAGGCCTACTAATCAGAGTCAGAGTCAGAGTTTCTTTATTGTCATTCGCACCTCATGTGGTACATGTGGTGGAGCGAAATTATGTACACAGGGTCCCAGTTACATCCAACAATAAAATGTATAAGAAAAACAGTAATAA
>NC_056498.1:74311764-74316452 GCF_014905685.2 Nematolebias whitei | reverse complement strand
TGCCTGTAGCTGGACTCATCATTGTTTGTGATGCATCCCACCACCGCTGTATCATCTGCAAACTTTACAATGTGACAGCCTGGATGGGTAGCTGCACAATCATACGTGAGCAGAGTAAACAGGAGGGGGCTCAACACACATTCCTGAGGAGAGCCAGTGCTGAGGGTTATGGTGGAGGAGGAGAGGTTGTGGATCCTCACTAACTGTGGTCTGTTTGTTAAAAAGTCTAGTACCCAGTTGCAGATGGAGGGGCTTAGTCCTAGTGTGGATAGTTTGTCCATCAGGGTTTGGGGGATCATGGTGTTGAAGGCGGATGTGAAGTCCACAAAGAGCATACGGACGTAAGAGTCCTTCTGCTCCAGGTGGTTGAGTGCAGTGTGGACCACAGAGGAGATTGCATCCTCTGTTGATCGGTTCTCACGGTATGCATACTGATGAGGGTCCTCGTTGATGTTGATGGCTGTTTTGATGCGAGTCATGACCAGTTTTTTTTTTTTTTTTTTGATGCGAGTCATGGCCAGTTAATGTCTCATTAGTAATCATGATTGACTGCAGCTAGTGGTTTCAGGGTTTGTCTGACAGCTCTTAATATATTGATTGATTGAATGACTCATGTGTCCCCCTCACATTGGTTCCAATATTCAGGAGCATCCAGGAACCATCAGAGATCAATCCTGCCATGAACTGGAAACTGCTGGAACAACAGTGTCCCTGTCCACCTCTATCCCTGTCCACCAGTGTCCCTATCTACCAATGTCTCTGTCCACAGTGAAGCCAGTTTTACATCCCCATAAATTGAAAGGACCAAGAATAAAGCTCCAACACCTTAAAGCTAGACTGAAACCTACAGCTGTCCACAGTGACAAGACACATGTCCTTTGGAAAAAAGTTTCTCAATCAGACGAGACAAAGATTAAGCTGTTTGGACAGAATGATGAGAAGTTTGTTTGGAGGAGACAAGGTGGGACTTTCAGATCTAAGGACACTGAAACTGTCAAGCATGGTGGTGACAGCATCATGCTGTGGTCCTGCAGCACAAAGTGGATGGAATAATGAAGGAGGAGGACTACCTCCAAGTTCTTCAACGTCACCTCAAATCAACCTCAACTGGATGACTGAAACGTAGACACAGTTTGGTCCAACAGAACAATGAACCCAAACACATGAGAACCAGTTACTGATGAAACAGACGAACATTGAACTTCTGGAATGGTCTTTCCATAGCCCTGACCAAAATTTGATTGAAAATATGTGGACTTTGATTAAAGTCTGGATTTGTATTTCTGGATCAACTTAATCTTGGCTAAACGGAGGTTTTTGCTGTTAACAGGGAGGTAAAAGAGTATTCTCTTGACATGCTGCGGCTCAAGATATCCAATTCAGGTTTTGTCTGTTTTGGAGCGTACATAGCCACGCAATGGTTAATGATTTTAAGACAAATATAAGTTATTTTTTGCTTACACAAACAGGATTTTGAGTGATGTTCACACCTAAATCTTTCTGTGGCTGCTAGAATTATTGCCATCAAAATGAATATCTTATCACGCCTTTTATGTACGTTTCCGTGTAATCCAATCTTTATCCCATTAATTCTTTTATTTATTTTTTTTCAAGATCAAAGACCAAAAGTCTAAATCTGGATTTTAATTGAAGCAAGACACCACCCAGGCTGGACCATCAAGTCTTAGAGGCACGCTCTGGGTGGAATGGTACTAACCTCTTATAGTACCACTGGACAATATGCTGATGAAGATTCTCAGTCATCCAGGACATGATGAATTCAAAAAGCGTTCAATACAAAAAAACAGCTGGACTTTATTTGTAACAGAAGACGTTTCGCTTAACAGTAGGGGTTTCTTAAGGTCTTTGTTCCTCTAATTCACAGACGAGGCCCCTCTGTTCCCATCATGTGTGAAAACCTGCTGGGAATCAGTCTTAAAGTTGCATTATAGGTTTTTGAAAGTGGAAATCTGAGGCCTCCTCCTCTGTTAAGAGACTGCTTTTCTCTTTTTACATAAATTGCCTCCTTCACCCCCCTCCCTCTCAAACCATCTGTGTTTTCGGTCCAAAATGTGCACATTTTGGTCCTCAAACGAGTGTCCCTTCTCTGTGAGGTGGAGGTGAACAGCTGAATCTTGTCCTGAAGAGGTGTCTTTGCTAGAGACAGTCGTAAAGCCAGCCTTACAACAATATTCGATACAGTGTCCCCTCTGTGCGAACGATGCCGACAGGCCTCAGTGAATTACTTCAAGGTTTTGAAGCCTCCACGAAGAGTTTCAAGTCTGAAAACATTTAGAGCTTTTTAAACAACAAAGACTGGGCAAAGATGCAGCATGTGACATGTCATGATTATGGGATGACAGTAGTATTAAATCTTATCAAATTTGGCTCAAGGCCTTAGTGATTTACCATGAACATTTTAATGAGGCTGGGTCTTTTATTTAGGAAAACTTGTGATATTTTCAAATTTATCCGAAGCCCCCCTCAGGCCTTGAGTGTGGCTAATTTTCACGAACTGGAACCGTGGTCTCACCATGTGACACTTAAAAATTTGTGGTGAGGAACAAGAGACCACGTCAAACTCAGCAATGTCCACGAAGTGCAAAAGAAAAACACCTCTAAATTATTTTGGGGGGTTTGGAGCAATTAAATTGTGATAGCGTTGTTTCCTAAGGTGTCGTGACAGCTGAGTGTGATCCTGAAGAGCTGCTGCTGCAGGTTGTTGTTCAGATCAAAACTTTGGGTTCCAAGAATTTGTCCCCAACTGACATTCTGTGAAATTTAATTTTAACCAAGTAAAATTGGGGCAAAAATAGCTTCTAATTTCTCCAAATCATTATTTCTTTTTGGAGTTGGATAAATGGTTTTTGGCTTCATATGATCTTTGGATCAAAGCAGATGGAAACAGCATCCTATTCTTGCCACAACTGCACCAACTAAACCAGAAGAAACCGCTTCTTGTTCAACGCAGCTTTAACTAATTAGGGGTTTTACAGAATTGTTGTTACACACTCAAAATCTTCAATGGGATAAACTTTACTTAAGTGTGTGAACTTGACCTCAAATTTAAAGAAAATTATCAACATATGTTGCGAATTTAGAGACACAAAGGTGTTGAACTTTTAGGCTGGATCTGAAACCTGTTAATAAACAATAACAATATTCAAATGTGTTTTGGCGTCCATGGTCGATCTGTGGTCAGTGCTGTGGTTCCGTAGCCCTGAGGCTGCTCGTTCAAACCAGGCTTGTGTCAAGAAGGTCACCCACTGAAAAACTCCATAACTTCTATCTGTTGTTCTTTGTTTTCATTTATTTATTTAATGTTTCTCAGTTTGATGTTTTCATTTTATTGTCTTGATTGTGATGTGGTAACTAGGTTTTGTATTTGCAGCTGCCTATCTTGGCCAGGTCTCCCTTGAAAAAGAGGTTTTTAATCGCAATGGGACTTTCCTGTTAAATACAAATAAATAAATACCTTGCCAAAGCTTACCTGGTGAGTTCGCTCGATGTGGTGACCCCTGAAGAAAGGAGAAGCTGAATAACCAACTTTTTCCTCTCAGGGGAACACAAACTTACAACTCCTTGTTTAACACTTCCTTACATAAGTATTACAAAATAATCTAAAGTGTTGGAGAGGGGAAAAAAAAGAAAATTTAAGCATAAATATTAGCTTATTTATTTTTGGATGGCACGGAGAATTATTACTGCATTAATAATTTACCAGTAGTTTGTGTTTGTAAAGTTTACTCTTGTTTTCTTTTGTTCATGTTTTGTGTATTCCTTGTGCCATTACTCACTTCGGCTCAGTTTCTGTTCCTCCGTCCTGCCACGCCCACTTACACCTGTTCTCTATTCCTCATCAGTCACAGCTGCAGCCACTTCGCTCATTAGCTCCAGCCTTTATATTCCTGCAGTTTTCTTTCCTCTTGCACACGAGCATTATGGGACTCTTATGCCACTTCCGAGCGTCCTCATTCCTCATGTTTGTTCCTCCCTGTGCTCATCTCCTGACTTTTTGTAAATTTGATGCCACGCCAGATTTTTTTGTTTTGTTTTAATAAAACTTTTTTTTTTAACTTCTCGTGTCTGTCTGCACTCTAGAAACAAACCAGCTGAAAACTGTGACACAGTAGTAACTGCAAAAAAAAAAAAAAAGTTGCTGTTATTTTTTTGGGGGGGTTGTTTTTCTAACACAAAAGCAAGACATAGAGATAATTTAACAAAACAGACAAAGCATATATATAACAAAGATATATAAATTATTAATAATAATAATACTCAATAATAATAGTAAATACTACTAATAATATATATATTTTCATTTATCCTTTATTTATACAGGTAGTCTCGTTGAGCCATGAGAACTCATTTTCAAGAGAGACCTGTTTTAGGGAGCAGATGGGGGTTAAGGGCCTTGCTCAGGGGCCCAGGGTGGGGCGAATGAGGGTGGGGGCAAGTGTGGGTGCTTGACCTACCCCACCTACAGTTTTGATGTTAGTACCGGGGCGTGAACCATCGATCTTCTGATCACAGGCCCACCTTCACTAACCTCTGCGCCACCACTCCCCTATATAATGAAATATAGGATAAAATCAGACAAATTTGAAAATATCACGTTTTCCTAAATAAAAGACCCAGCCTCTGTCATGAACCAGAGGCCGGATCGCAAACAACAACAACAACCACTG
>NC_056498.1:74242549-74281764 GCF_014905685.2 Nematolebias whitei | reverse complement strand
CAAGCAAAAAAAGTCACTTCCTGTTCTGAGGGGGCGGGGCTTTGATGACGTCAAAATTTGACCTCAGGGTATCGTCGGGCATGGAACAGGCATGACTCGTGCCAAATTTGGTACAAATCTGTTTTTCATTGTGAAAGTTGTAGCGTTTGGAAATTTTTGGCGTGAAGCATAATTTTGAGGTCCGGCCCCGCCCCCTCAACATGCGTGAATTTGCACCGTTTTGATAACTTTAGGTCCCCCATGCCTACTGAGCAAAATGGCGAAAGTTTGAAACCGATTGAGCGAAATCCCTAGGAGGAGTTCGTTCAAATTCGCCGTGTACGAAAAGTGAAAAACGGTCAAAATTGACCCTTTGACCCAAAATGGCCGACTTCCTGTTGGGTTTAAGGCATACCTCCAAGAGACTTTTTTTCTTGATTCGGTGGGTTCTACATATGTACCAAATTTCAGCTCTCTACGACTTACCAGTTTTCATATCTCACGTTAGGGGGCGCTGTGGAGCAGTTTGGCCACGCCCACTTTTGGTTCCATTAAATACCTCGCATTTCTCGCGGGGGACAATTTTGGGTAAAATATGGTGAGTTTTGGGATATGTTAAGGCCTCCAAAAATGCGATCTTAGGCGGAAAAAAATAATAATAATAAGAAACAGCACAATTACAATAGGCCTTCGCAGCGCTTAGCTGCTCGGGCCTAATAATAAGAAACGACACAATTACAATAGGCCTTCGCAGCGCTTTGCTGCTCGGGCCTAATAAGAAACGACACAATTACAATAGGCCTTCGCAGCGCTTTGCTGCTCGGGCCTAATAAACAAAATACCTTTGAGTTCTACATATCCACACCAGCATCTATTTCTCGCACTATTCCTGAGTGATATTTACACAAATAACTCATTTAAACAGTTTTAGCACAAGTACTAACTTCTGTAACTGTTGTTTAGGTTGTGACATGTTGTGACACAGATACTTGTTTAGCAGTTTAATGCCAATCCCAGTTCAAAGTCTAATCTCTACTCTAAGGATTAGAAATGACCCCTTGGTTCTTAATTTAAAGTCCAATAATGGTCAGTCAGGTCATCTGGACAGTTTCTATTTTGTGCCCTCCTATTCGGAGGGCTTCATCAGTCTGAGGAGTCCCAAGTAAACTGTTTCCTCACTAAGCAGTACACTTTAGTGTGCAAATACCAGGACAAGGTCAGGGTCAGATCGTAGCACCGCACTAAAGACCGACTTCTTTGGTTTAAGCTTGCGAGTCACCACTTCACACTAAATATCAGATAATCTGATTATTCATTCTCATCCAGTTTTGACACCTTCTGACTGACTTGGTGTCACATGTGAACAGGCTAATGCAGCGACACCTGACGTGCCTTTGTGTTGCAAAGCGAGGTAGTAACAGAGCCAAAATGGACAACAAGTGAAAAGGAAAGCCAGCTTTGTAGCTTAATAATGCGATGATATAGTGTGTGTGGGTGTGTATGATCACCTGGTTGTGGGTTTAAACAACAAACATTTATTTCCGAAGGAAGATCGATGAAGTCACACATCAACTTTGCATTTAGTTTAAATAAATTCAGTTTAAACCTCTTTTGGTTTTCTAATGCTTACTTCATTGATGAATGCTTACATCTTTACGGGACGTGAACGTATCCTTTAATTTATTACGTGAATAATGGTCAGAGGTTGCATAAAGATGGACTGGTCTTTGGGGCCATTTCAAAGATGTTTTTTGTGAAAGTGCCTTACAATAGAAGCAGTAACGCGGAGGGACATTCTGTGGGTGCCCAGACTAGCCTCTGTGCCCCGTCCACACAGAAACAATGCGTCTGAAAACTTTGTTTAAAACTGGACTCCAGACTGAGACAAACCTGACCAGCTCATAGCTGACCCCAAAAGAGCCAAATGAGAATTTCTTTTTCTGACAGGAATGTGTACCTGGAAATCCTCTGTGTTTTTTTTTTTGTCCTGTTCATTGAAAGAGTGGAAGGTTTAGTTCCCCCCCTTGATGATTTTTTTCATTCAACCTTTATTTATACAGGTTAATCCCACTGAGCCTCGAGGATTCATTTACAAGAGAGATCTGTTTTTAACAAAGAATGATGTCAACAGTGGACAACAAAGACAATAACAAACAATCATGAAGGATGCGTACAAAATGAGATTTTTTTTAAGAAATTAAAATAAAATGGTATTTAAAAGCAAAATGTTACCAAAAACAGCTAGGTTGCATGGCGGTGTAGAAAACTTAAAAACAAGAACATGTCTGCATTGGTTTTTGCCAGGAATTTAGCAGATGTTTGAAGCCACTCAGAGAGGTCAAGGTCGAGAGCTTCAAATCTTTTTGCAAGATATTCCAGGAAACAGGAGCGGAGTAGGAGAAGGCCCTTTTGCCAAGTTCAGTGCTCAATGAGGGAACACTGCAGGTAATAATGTCCTGAGAGCTCATGCTGTAGCTGCACTCATTCAGTGACACGTAGGAGGAGATGTATGAAGGCAACAGACCAAGAAGTGATTTAAAGATGAAAATGTACAGTGGGAGAGTCTGCATGAAGTTAATGAAGTCCAGTTAACCAGTGAATACAGGGTGCAGTGATGGGTACGGTATTTACAGCCAGTTATGAATCTTAGTGCACCATGATAGACAGCATCCAACATCTGCATGGAGCTTGTAGGAGTGTTCATATAGATAATGTCACCGTAGTCAATGGAGGAAAAGAAAGTCGCAGTTACAAGGCGTTTCCTAGCATTCAGAGTTAGACAGGATATATTTTTGAAAAAGAAACCCAGTTTAACTTTTAGTTTCCTTACTAGGTTTTCCTCGTGGAGCTTAAAAGAGAAATGCAAATCGACCAAGATACCCAAATATTTATAGGAATCAACAAACTCAATGGGGATACCATTTGAGGATAAAATCAGAGGAAGAACTGCTGGGACCAACTTCCTGTTTGAAAAAAAGCACCCCTTTGGTTTTTGCTGGCGTTTAGTACAAGTGACTGGATGATGTCAAATGTGGATTGCAAAAGCTGGAGAGCCTTAGTAACTGTTTTAGCTCAACAATAAACAACTGTGTCATCAGCATAGAAATGTAAGGATGCATCAGGGATGATCTGGCCTACATTGCGTATGTAGATTGTGAAGAGGCTGGGTCCTAAGAGAGAGCCTTGTGGTACACCATTGTTGTCTATTGGATCACTGGAGGAAATACCATTTTGTTGAACACATTGCTTCCAATCTGAGAGATAGTTAGTGAACCAACCAATTGTGTGATCTGAGAAACCAATTTCTGAAAGCTTATGACACAAGATGTTATGATCCATAGTGTCAAAAGCTTTAGACAGGTCTATGAAAAGTGCAGCCCAATAATCCTTAGCATCCAATGCTTCAAAAATGTTTGATTTCTACAGCCTATTATCAAATGAAATGGCTGTGTTGCTAGTTTAGCTGATATGATGAGTCCTTTAACGTGTGCAGGACCGTGCTGCAGATGTTTTACCGCTTGGTGGTCTTCAGCATCTTCTTCTAGACTGTGATGTGCTGAGGCAGCAAGGTGAAGCTGATGCCAACAGACTTGATAAACTCATCAAGAGAGCTGTCTCACTTAGTTCTGGGAGTGGAACTGCAGTCTCTGACAGAGGTGTCTGAGCAGAGGATGCCTTAGATAGAGAACTTTACTAATGGGCTTTTATGTATGTGAATGTTTCTGTAAAGTGCACTGAGACAACTTTGTTGTGATTTGGCGCTATATAAATAAACTGAATTGAAACTGAATTGATGCTGAGGAAACTGCTCCAGATCCTGAACAACATGTCGCACCCCCTGCATGACACAATGGACTCTTACTGCAGCACCTTCAGTCGTAGACTGAGACCATCAAGGTGCTCCACAGAACAACACAGGAAGTCCTTCCTCTCTGTGGCTATCAAACTTTTCAACTCCTCCCCCTTTCTACACACTGGACAATAAAACTGGTCCTGCACCACAATAAACACGTCAATGTTTTCACATTAAAACATTTCATACATGTATGCACCTGACCTGTTTAGAACTTAATTGCTGGTATTTTTATATTCGCTGTTATTTTTTATATCTTGTGTGATTCCTTGTGTATGTTCCTTTGTATCGAAACTCTGGCACAACAATTTCCTGTGGGATCAATAAAGTTCTATCTTATCTTATATATTTTTTTCTTATCTTATGTTTCCATTTTTACCAGTTATCACATACAGTAAATCACACGAACTAACTTACGTTTGATGTAAAAAAAGAAATGTTTCTTTTTTCAGCTTCACAGACTTTAAACTTAGGACACCACTTTAAAAAGCTAACATGGTAATTTTTATTCATTTCTTTTACGTTCCCAAAAGTTTTTAATTTTCCAGACTTGTAGCATGCTGTCCTGTTGGGACTTTTATTGGGTGGACTTTTGTGTGTTTTTGCAGCTTATGGCTGCTAAACAGTAAAACAAACAAACAAAAAAAAAAAAAAAAAAACCAACATAAGATGACAAACATTGTGAACCAGTTTTAGTAAATATAAAAGTCTACCAAATAATTAACCAGCCATAACAGATTGCACAAACTCTGTTTAAAACTTTTGGCTTGCAAAGAAGCTGCAACATGGTTTCATTCAAGAAATACTAGTTTATTTTCTTGTTCCAGTCTTTATGTGTTTTCAATTTGTTATTAATGTATCATAAAAAAGAAAAACTAAGCAGGCTGTATTTACTGTACAGTTTTTTTTTTTATGCCAGAAGCTGCAGGGCACATTCACAGAAACACACATCAGTTCAGAGCTGTACAGCAGCTGAGATTTCATTATGATACAAACAGTTTTTTTTATTTTTTTTAACAAATTTATCCAACGATGGACCAGAATCTTTGCATTTATCTCCATCAGCTGACAGTCAGCTGATCTGAACAGCTTCTTCTTCTTTCAGCTGCTCCCTCCTTCAGGGGTCGCCACAGCGAACTAACTCGCATGAAGACTTGGCAATTGTTTGTTTTTTTTACGCTGGATGCCCTTTTTGACACAACCACAGACAACTGAGCTGCCACAGCACTCTTTGTGGAGCAGAGAGCTGTTTTAACACTGGACTTAAAAACAGAACTGAAAACTGTCATCAGATATTTCCTTAAGATTTGCTTGACCAGAAACACACAGATGACTGGCTTGTTGCATAAACTCAAAGTAGCATGTGGCCATCTCAAAGCACCCAACAAAAGGATTACTCCTGCAACGTCAACCAGAAATACAATGTTTTATGATCAAAATAACTAAAGTCACAACAGGAGTGTCCTGAAGAAGCTGAACATTTTGATACATCATTTGTTGAACTAGAACAAAGATGGTGGAACGAGTTATGAATTGAAAAACAAACGGAAATTAAAAGGACCTCTATAGGGAGAATGATTTAGAAACATTCACGCAACAAAACAATAAAAGCCAAAATCTCAAGCTGAGTTAAAAGCCAAACAGAAAAACATGTGTTTTAAGAGAAGATTTAAAATCAGGAACATTTGATCAGACACAGATCAAATGTTTTTATTTATTTATTATTTTTATTGAAACACAATACAATATTTACTCTGGGATTTGCATTTGATACAGTTGATCACAATATTCTACTACAGAGACTTGAATATGATATTGGGATTACAGGAACAGCTCTAAAATGGTTTAAATCATATTTATCTGATAGATTCTAGTTTGTAAATATAAATAATGAATCTTCTTCATACACCAAAGTTAGTCATGGAGTTCTTCAAGGTTCAGTGCTTGGACCAATACTCTTTACCTTGTACGGTATATGCTTCCATTAGGTAATGTTATTAAACAGCATGGGGTACATTTTCATTGTTATGCTGATGATACACAATTATATTTGTCCGTTAAACCCAATGAATCCAATCGGCTACTTAGACTACAAGCATGTCTTAAAGACATAAAAACCTGGATGACCCTTAATTTTCTCCTGTTGAACACAGATAAAACTGAGGTTTTGGTTTTTGGACCTGAGCACCTTAGGAATGAATTGTTCAGTATTTCGCCCTCCTTAGATGGCATTAATCTGTCCTCCAGCTCTAATGTTAAAAATCTCGGTGTTATTTTCGATCAGCACATGTCTTTAATTCCCCCCGCCCCTCACACACACATTAAAAACGTTACTAGAACTGCTTTCTTCCACCTGTGTAATATCGCTAAAATTAGAAACATCTGATCTAAAAATGATGCAGAAAATCTGATTCGTGCATTTGTCACATTTAGACTGGATTATTGCAAAGGTTTATTATCTGGATGTCCAAATACTCTTTAAAACGTCTTCAGTTGATCCAAAAGTCTGCTGCCAGAGTCTTAACTGGAGTTAGTGGGAGAGATCATATCTCTCCAGTTTTAGCTTCTCTCTATTGGCTCCCTGTCAAATCCAGAATATAATTCAAAATCCTACTTCTAACTTACAAAGCTCTCAACAACCTATCTAAAAAAGTTAAATCTGGTCCTCTGGACATTCAAAAAAGTCATTGGTTCAAGTATGTTGACGACACCTGGGTTAAAATTAAATCTCAGGAAGTCCAACATTTTACTGACCACATCAACTCTGTGGATAAATACATCAAGTTCACACGAGAAGATGAAAAAAATGGCAAGTTGGCTTTCTTGGACTGTGAGGTCTCAGTCTCTAATAGAGGACATTTGCAAACTGAGGTGTACCGCAAACCCACCCACACAGACCAGTATTTGCAGTTTGACTCCCATCACCCTTTGGAGCACAAGTTAGGAGTCATCAGGACTCTGTATCACAGAGCAGACAGCATCCCCACTAGCTCGGGAGCCAGGCAGAAGGAGAAATCCCACACAAGACAGGCTCTAGAGCAATGTGGATATCCTAACTGGGCCTTCCTGAAAGCAGAGAAGAAACCCAAACAGGACTCCAGTCAGCCAACAGGTGAAAAGGAGGAACCCAGACCAGTGGTCATTCCATATGTTGAGGGGGTATCAGAGAAACTGAGACGTTTATTTTCTAAACATAACGTCCCAGTGGCTTTTAAACCCCAAAATACATTACGGCAAAGACTGGTTCATCCCAAAGATCCAGTCCCCCGGCACAAACAGAGTAATGTTGTGTATGCTGTTCAGTGTCAGGAGGGCTGTGATCAGTCTTACATCGGGGAAACTAAACAGCCACTGGCCAAAAGGATGGCCCAGCACAGAAGATCAACATCATCAGGCCAGGACTCTGCTGTCTACACTCATCTCCAGGCCAGCGGTCACTCTTTCAGGGATGAAGATGTTCACATCCTGGATAGAGAGGAACGATGGTTTGAGAGAGGAGTAAAGGAGGCCATCTTTGTGAAAAGAAATCGTCCATCATTAAACAGGGGTGGAGGCCTCCGGGTTCAACTGTCCCCCTCTTACAATGCTGTGATTGCTAGTATCACTCAACCCTCTGTGAACAGTAAACAGCCATCAGTGTGCTAATGATCCATTGTTAGGCTGATGGTCCTTCTTGAGCATGTGATCAGCTGGTTTTGGTTATCAGTAGCAAAACTGGTTGATCCACTCTGAGAAGGTGCTATTTAAGAGACTGAGCTGAATACAGCACCACAGACTGAAGAAGTCTCTCGGACGAGAGACGAAACGTTTCTACATTTTTTGTTGTTTTGCTATTTTTTTTTTTTTTTTTGAATGTCCAGAGGACCAGATTTAACTTTTTTAGATTTTTCTACCTGGATTATTGAGCATGCATCAGGATATCTCAACAACCTAGATCCATCTTATATTTGAGATCTTTTTGTCCCATATTTTCCTAACAGAGCACTTCACTCTCAGACTGCAGGCTTACTTGCAGTTCCTAAAGTTTCCAAAAGCAGAATGGGAGGAAGATCTTTCAGTTATCAGGCTCCTCTCTTGTGGAACCAACTTTCAGTTTCTTCTCCATGAGGCTGACACATTGTTCAGTTTTAAGAATGGACTTTAGACTTCCCTTTTTGATAAATCCTATAGTTAGTGTTGGCTTGTTATGCTGCTATAGGCTTAGACTGCTAGAGGACAAACTGACCTCATGTCCTTAAATTAATTGTTAAAATTAATTAGTTTTCATTTGATGCTATTTCTATCTTAACATGTGATTCTCAACCTGCCATTGTGTATCTATTCCTACCAAAGCCAGCCGGTCGAAGCAGATCACTTATCCTGAGTTTGGTTCTGCTAAAGGTTTCTTCCTCATGAGGGAGTTTTTCCTTTCCACTGTCGCCTTCATGCTTGCTCAAGATGAGAGTCTGTGATGGAGTTAAATTCAAAGCAGTCTGCTCCTCAGAGAAAAAATGTTATTAACTGACATTTTATATACAGTATATGAATGTTTCTGTTCAGTGCCCTGAGATGACTTCTGTTGTGACTTGGTGCTATAGAAATAAACTGAACTGAGGAGGAAATTGGATACATTTTAATTCAATAATTTATTTTAATAAATATATCTTACATTATAAGTTTAAGTAAAATAATTGACCTGACCAGAACAGTTAGAAGGAAGCCAGTCGATGTGGTTTGGTCACACTACCTATTCATCATCTTACAGACTGACTCAATGTTTTCATGTAGACATGAGACATAACTTCAGCAGTCAGAAGACAGACAGAAAGAGATGAGACATGCAGGGTGCTTTTAAGAAAGAGGGGCACTACGGGATTAAAATAAACTAGCCTGGCTCATTCCCATGGCCATAGTCTAGATTGGGAAAGTGTCTGATGGGAGAAATTCCAGTAAGGTCATTTGAATTTATAGGAATGTTTGGGAACAACAACGCAGAAGAGTTCTCCTCGTCTTTCTTTTCCTCCCATCAACATCCTCCAATCCAGTTTTTCTTTATTTACTTATCCTTTATTTAAACTTCAACTTTTCCACATTGAAAAATTTACAACCATGCCCCACCACACCATACGTTCACATGAAGACATAGTTTGGAAGTTAAAAAGTGTATTTTAGATATTAACTTTAATTCTAGTCAATTGAGAAAAAAGCCTAAATAATGCATATCACCTGCTGCATGTCATAGCAGAGATTTAGACTAAAATTATCAAAAGACAAGAAATGCCAAATTATAACAAGTTTGGTCTAATCTCGAAAATACGTAGTATGTACAATCAACATGTCACACTCAGATTATGTGTTGTGAATGACTCTCAGCTACTACCACACCAAAGTTTAGCTCAGTGCCTGCTTGAGCTTTGAAGTTTTTAGTGTTGGCCAATGTCATATAGTTGTGGTGGCCATTTTGATTTTGATTTAAGGTCATGAGTTGTATCCTGATGCATGCTCAATAATCCAGGTAGAAAAATCCAAAAAAGTTCAATCTGGTACGGATAGAGGACATTTGCAAACCGAGGTGTACCGCAAACCCACCCACACAGACCAGTATTTGCAGTTTGACTCCCATCACCCTTTGGAGCACAAGTTAGGAGTCATCAGGACTCTGTACCACAGAGCAGACAGCGTCCCCACTAGCTCAGGAGCCAGGCAGAAGGAGAAATCCTACACAAAACAGGCTCTAGAGCAATGTGGATATCCTAACTGGGCCTTCCTGAAAGCAGAGAAGAAACCCAAACAGGACTCCAGTCAGCCATCAGGTGAAAAGGAGGAACCCAGACCCAGACCAGTGGTCATTCCGTATGTTGAGGGGGTATCAGAGAAACTGAGACGTTTATTTTCTAAACACAACGTCCCAGTGGCTTTTAAACCCCAAAATCCATTACGGCAAAGACTGGTTCATCCCAAAGATCCAGTCCCCCGGCACAAACAGAGCAATGTTGTGTATGCTGTTCAGTGTCAGGAGGGCTGTGATCAGTCTTACATCGGGGAAACTAAACAGCCACTGGCCAAAAGGATGGCCCAGCACAGAAGATCAACATCATCAGGCCAGGATTCTGCCGTCTACACTCATCTCCAGACCAGCGGTCACTCTTTCAAGGATGAAGATGTTCACATCCTGGACAGAGAGGAACGATGGTTTGAGAGAGGAGTAAAGGAGGCCATCTTTGTGAAAAGAAATCGTCCATCATTAAACAGGGGTGGTGGCCTCCGGGTTCAACTGTCCCCCTCTTACAATGATGTGATTGCTAGTATCACTCAGCCCTCTGTGAATAGTAAACAGCCATCAGTGTGCTAATGACCCATTGTTAGGCTGATGGTCCTTCTTGAGCATGTGATCAGCTGGTTTTGGTTGTCAGCAGCAAACTGGTTGATCCACTCTAAGAAGGTGCTATTTAAGAGACTGAGCTGAATACAGCACCTCAGACTGAGGAAGTCTCTTGGATGAGAGACGAAACGTTTCTAGATTTTTTTTACTTTGTTTTGCTTTTGTTTTTTTGAATGTCCAGAGGACCAGATTGAACTTTTTTGGGTCATGAGTTGTAGACTTACAGACAATGATTGCTTCATAGGAGTTTCATTCAAATATATCCAGTGCTCCGTGAGAAATTTTGCTAACAGACAGACTAAGTTAGCTGTAAATTTTCAACTCTCATACAGTATGTGTGTTGGAGGTCAGTCTCAACCGTTACTACAAATTCAAGTCCATGTCTGTAATATTGACTGAATGTAACCATCTTTGAACTTTGAAGGCTGGAATCGAATGATCTTTAATCAGAGCTTCTGGGGAGTGAGATCTGACCGAACCTGTCCAGAACCTGCAGAACCGCTCACCTCCATCCCCCGGAACTGAAACCACCAGGAAACACAGGAAGGCCAGCAAACATCCCAGTCTGACAGATTAAAACCTCATCTGACCGCACATCGACAGTCACAGTTTTCCACAAACCTCACCTGGATAGGTAGACTCCAGGTAGACCACGGGTAATCTTAGAGCCACCCGATTGGCTGCCTATAGCTCTGACATCATAAACATCCAAACAAGTTCCACTTGAGGGACCTCAGGTGTGTGTGCTACACACTCACCTGACAGTGTCATTCCCCGATCTGTTACAGAAGCCGATCCATAGTGTTGCTCATTTGCGCATGCACTAAAAGGAATACTTCCGGGTCACATGGATCGCCATTGAATATACTAGATTAAGGAAAATGTTCTGGTATAATTCAGTTTATGAATAAGAACTGTCTTCATTTACTTAGAAAAGTATGTGCTGTATCTCCGCCGATTTTCATGTTGCTAATTTACGTCACTCATATTTCCGTTAAAATCATTGACATATTTACGTCATGGTTAAAACGATATGCAGCTTCACCACTGAGCGACACTGTTTCACCATGGAAATAATTCATTCTGTATCTTGCAGAGTTTTTCTTTTTCAGCCCTGGCTGGGGGTCAGATCTAATGCGTTGCATATCATCTTAACCAATGATTTGTGACAGAAATACGAGTGGCGAGTGAGCGGGGCAAAAAGTGTATGTGCTGGGTGAGTGGGGTCCTTCATGATGCAGGCGAGCCTCTTCCTACATCTGGAGGTGTAAATATCTGTGATGGTGGGGAGACTGACTCCAACATCTTCTGTGCAGCCTTCACCACTCTCTGCAAAGTTTTTCTTTCTGCAGCTGTGCAGCCTCCATGCCACATGTTGATGCTTGAACACAGGATGCTCTCCACTGCACACCTGTAGAAGGAGGTGAGGATGACAAGAAGAGGATTTTGGATCTGCACACAACAACGAACACCAAGAATGGTTTAAGCATTTTATTGGAACACAGCTGCTGGTGGAGATCTGGGTCCAGGGAGATTTCATTCTGTTAAGACAGAGAGGTTAGTGAACAGGTCTTGGCTGAGGAGGTTCTGTGAGTCACTGTGGCTGTCCTTCTCAGTCTGCAGAGCAAGACACACTGTTGTAGGACTGGTGAGAATGATGTCACTCGTGGTGAGAGAGCAGCATCAGTGGAGCAGACAGGTGCTGTACATGGTCGGTGAGGGGTGAATCCAAAAGCGGGGTCCACTAGTTAAAGCAGGGGTCAAACACAGGAGGGCAGAGAGCAGAAACCAGATCCAAGACGTGACCCGCGAAGCGCAGTCGTAGAGGAAGAAGGCAGAGTTGGCACCATGGTCAGAATAAAGAATTATCAATGAGAATGATTTAGAAATGTTTTCTCAATAAATCCAGATTAACCTTTTTGTGGTCCCTGCTTGGGCAGCACGGTGGCGCAACTGGTAGAGCTGCTGCCTCTCAGCAAACAGGTCCCTGGTTCAAACCCCGGTCCAGGGGCCTTTCTGGGTGGAGTTTGCATGTTCTCTCCGTGCATGCGTGGGTTTTCTCCGGGTACTCCAGTTTCCTCCCACAGACCAAAAACATGCATGTTAGGCTGATTGGTAACTCTAAATTGTCCCTAGGTGTGAGTGAGAGAGTGAATGGTTGTTTGTCTCGTTTGTCTCTATGTGGCCCTGTGATGGACTTGCGACCCGTCCAGGGTGTACCCCGCCCCTCGCAGTGATTGCTGGACATGGGCACCAGCGACCCCCGTGACCCAAAATGGAATAAATGGGTAAAGATAATGGATGGATGGATGGTCCCTGCTTATGATGCTTTGTTGTGAATAAATCACTAGGAGTCAGTGGTGGGATGTAACTAAGTACAAATACTTTGTTACTATACTTAAGTACATTTTTCATGTATCTGTACTTTACTTAAGTAAAGTTAAATGTGGGTACTTTATACTTTTACTTCACTACATTTTACATCAAGTATCTGTACTTTCTACTACACTACATTTCTATAACTCATTGCATTACAAGTTACATTCATGTTGCAACTTTTTGATTTGTTTGTTACTTTGAAAGTAACCAATGGTGAGAGGGGAGCTGGTCCTTGAATCACTGCAAAGTGGACAGGTAACGTTAGGCCCACCTTCAAGCATATATTTTAGTCCTTCTCAAAAAATTAGCATATTGTGATAAAGGTCATTATTTTCCATAATGTAATGATAAAAATGAAACTTTTATATATTTCAGATTCATTGCACACCAACTGAAATATTTCAGGTCTTTAATTGTTTTAATACTGATGATTATGGCATACAGCTCATGAAAACCCAAAATGCCTGTCTCAAAAAATTAGCATATCATGAAAAGGTTCTCTAAACAAGCTACTAACAGACGTAACTCTAAACACCTGCAAACGATTCCTGAGGCTTTTAAAAACTCCCAGCCTTGTTCATTACTCAAAACCACAATCATGGGTAAGACTGCCGACCTGACTGCTGTCCAGAAGGCCATCATTGACACCCTCAAGCAAGAGGGTAAGACACAGAAAGAAATTGCTGAATGAATAGGCTGTTCCCAGAGTGCTGTATCAAGGCACCTCAGTGGGAAGTCTGTGGGAAGGAAAAGTGTGGCAGAAAACGCTGCACAACGAGAAGAGGTGACCAGACCCTGAGGAGGATTGTGGAGAAGGGCCGATTCCAGACCTTGGAGGACCTGTGGAAGCAGTGGACTGAGTCTGGAGTAGAAACATCCAGAGCCACCGTGCACAGGCGTGTGTAGGAAATGGGCTACAGGTGCCGCATTCCCCAGGTCAAGCCACTTTTGAACCAGAAACAGCGTCAGAAGCATCTCACCTGGGACTGCTGCTGAGTGGTCCAAAGTTATGTTCTCTGATTACAGTAAATTTTGCATTTCCTTTGGAAATCAAGGTCCCAGAGTCTGGAGGAAGAGAGGAGACACAGAATTCACATTGCTTGAGGTCCAGTGTCAAGTTTCCACAGTCACTGGGGTGCCATGTCATCTGCTGGTGTTGGTCCACTGTGTTTTATCAAGCGCAGGGTCAATGCAGCTAGCTATCAGGAGATTTTGGAGCACTTCATGCTTCCATCTGCTGAAAAGCTTTATGGAGATGAAGATTTCATTTTTCAGCACGACCTGGCACCTGCTCACAGTGCCAAAACCACTGGTAAATGGTTTACTGACCATGGTATTACTGTGCTCAATTGGCCTGCCAACTCTCCTGACCTGAACCCCATAGAGAACCTGTGGGATATTGTGAAGAGAAAGTTGAGAGATGCAAGACCCAACACTCTGGATGAGCTTAAGGTCGCTATCGAAGCATCCTGGGCCTCCATAACACCTCAGCCGTGCCACAGGCTGATTGCCTCCATGCCACGCCGCATTGAAGCAGTCATTCATGCAAAAGGATTCCCGACCAAGTATTGAGTCCATAACTGAACATGATTATTTGAAGGTTGGCGTTTTTTGTATTAAAAACACTTGTCTTTCATTGGTGGGATGAAATATGCTAATTTTTTGGGACAGGCATTTTGGGTTTTCATGAGCTGTATGCCATAATCATCAGTATTAAAACAATTAAAGAGCTGAAATATTTCAGTTGGTGTGCAATGAATCTGAAATATATGAAAGTTTCATTTTTATCATTACATTATGGAAAATAATGACCTTTATCACAATATGCTATTTTTTTGAGAAGGACCTGTATATGTCACTGAGCTGGATGCACCCACAGCACCGCTAACATACCCAAAATGCATTCCACCGCAAGAGTCACCCAGAAGATATGCTCCACCGATGGCCTTATTGAAAGACTGTTCAGTACAACAGGACCGATTCTCTCTCCCAAAAGAGCCAGATTGGACTAAAAAAATCTTTGAAAAACAACTTCTTCTGAACTTGAACATGAAATTCTTGCTGCAATATTAAAATGTGTCAGTTCATGGGATGTTAGGAGACAAGAGATGTCTCCAAATGTCTCAACACTCAGGTCCAAGTTTTAAAAAAGTTGTCAGGAAGTTAAAATATTGTTCACTATTGACCCGTTACAAGGTTGAATAGACAGTATTTTAACTAGAGTTGAAATGATCAGAGCCTGTTCCTTTGTTAGTTGTGTCTAATACTCCTTTTTTCAGGCAGACAACTTTTACTTAAATGTGGTTACTGCAGTTAAAATGACACATTGATTTTGATTTGTGTTAAATAAAAACTTTTAAAAGTATAATCATTCCTCTTTCTTATTTTGATTAATGGCATATAACTCTGCAGGTCATCCCTGAAATTCTGACGCACAGAAGCACAAGTCCAAGTGTGAACTGTGTCACAAAGTAAACACAATAAAAACATGTATTATCTGCAGCATTGTTCATTAAAATGACTCAACACTATTAATGTATTACAGAAAATATACATATGGTAGGCACACTTAATGATATTGTAGACCATTGCATTATGTATTACATTCAGCAAGTACTTTTGCTTTTAATACTTTAAGTATTTTAAAAGCAAGTACTTATTTACTTTTACTTAAGTAAAAATGTTGATGTGGTACTTCTACTTTTACTAGAGTACATTTTTGTCTGTTTATTTGTACTTTTACTTAAGTACAGTGTTTGAGTACTTTCTCCACCACTGCTAGGAGTTTACACGATCTCAGGAAACCACTTATAGTAAAAAAAATAAAAGTATAATAAAAGTTGTTTTAGCATAATAAAACAATGCACTTTAAAACTGTTCCAGTCTGGAGTCCACCAGTGCCTGCTGTCTGAGACATGTCTGCACACTGAGGCGCATGTTGGAGCTCTCTGCTGTTATCTAGTGGAGGTAGGAAGCAGCAGAGAGGCGTTTCTCCTTTTAGCATTTTTTTTATTAAACTTTATTGAACTATTGAACATACAGAACAAATGAACACAAGAACAAAATAACAAATGACAATCTCAAATTAAAATGATGCATATAAAAATGTAAAAAATATTCTGTCATACCTCCTAAGGTCAAGAAATGATCATATTAACCATCATACATTTAAATTTAGGTAATATTATTATCATATAATTTGCAAATAATATGGTACAGGTAAACTCAAAAAACATCTAACATTTATCTAACATTCTACATAATTTCTAAAATAATTTGTCAGAGGTTATATTATGTGAGCGAGGTGATCAGAGCTGTTTTACTTGTGGTTTTTTAGCACTGTCTAATGAAAGTTTTAACATCTGGAGTTCTTGTATGAATACAGACCATAATGGCTTGGGCTTGCCATATATGCATTTATGTATATATAATTTTAAGATTATGATAATGTTATTAACACAGTATTTGTCTTTTTATTTTCAGATACATATCCATATAAGACATTCTGAGGGGAGAAGGAGTCCATGTTCATGGATTTTATGGTCAGAAGATCATGAAGGAATTTCCATAACGTGTTCACATTACGACAGAAATTAAACAGATGTTCTGTTCTTTCAGGTTTGCTAACAGTTATCACATTCAAATTTAAATATATTTCTGATAAACTTGTTCGAAGGATAAATATTATTTAGAGTTTTGAAATGTAATTCTTTATATTTAGGTGGAAGAGGGGAAACCCAGATATTTTGTCCTTATTTTTATTCTTTCCTTCTTATCGTAGAAATCGTAAAACTTTCTTCTTACCTGACCAGAATATATTGTTTTTATTAAATGTTGTCTTTAAAAAACTGTTATTGCATTTTTTTGTGTATTAACTTTAATTCATTGAGATTAATGCTCATTAAACTAATTGTTGGTTTAGTTTCATAATTTTTTTTTAATTAAATGAACAAATGCAACTGGTATATTTTTTATTACTCTGTCATAGTCTTTTTTGGTACAGGTTAGATTAAATTTTTTAATGAATTCTTCATATTCATATAGATTTCCCTTTTCATCCATTAGATGAGCGAGTGACCATTTTTGTTTCTCCATGAACACAGACTTCCTTCTGTGTAGAACGACTCTGTTGTTCCAAAAAGGAATATTATGAGGACTGAAGTTATGTTTGTATGATATTTTCCAGTTTAATAACACCTGTTGGTGAAAAGCAGATCATTTAACAGGTAATTTAGGAATGTCAAAGTCACATATTAACAGGAAGTCAATACCTCCAACTTTACTAAAAACCAAAGTGGGGACAGCAAACCAAACCTCATGAGCATTTTTAAGAAAAGATTGAAGCCATTTAAGTTTTAATACGCCACTCATTATTTCAAAATATATTGCTTTAATACCACCATCTTCATGTTTTATGTTATGAGTGCTTAGTGTATATTTAGTTGATGTTTTTCTTAGTTCATATCTTAGATGTTATTACTGTTTTTCTTATACATTTTATTGTCGGATGTAACTGGGACCCCGTGTACATAATTTCGCTCCACCACATGTACCACATGAGGTGCGAATGACAATAAAGAAACTCTGACTCTGACTCTGATAAGTTTTAACTGTATCCTGTAACTGTGTAGCATCTTTATTCCCAGTGACACAAACGGTGGCTTCTGAGGCCTACGAGCATCGTGTGAGCACACACGTACACAAGTTCTGCATGGGCCCGAACCGCCTCAGACAGATCAGCACAAAGAATGGCTCTTGATACTGGTTCCAAAGTAGAACAATCACCAATCACCTCCTTTGACATGAAGCTGTGCACATCACTGATCCACCTCACCAGGATATCAGCAAAGATATTAGCATGCCATTCAGACTGGACAAATGCAGCTGAATGCTAGAGATGCAAGGTGATCCCAAGTGAAGGGGTTCGTCTACCTGAAGGCAACAATGCAGATGTCCAGGACTCTTGGAGTTCCACAGGCAAATGTCAACCACAACCAAGTAGACTCTGGAGAAATACAAAGAGCTGAAAGGTGAACGACAGGTGCATCTAAATCATTAGAATATTGTGGAAAAAGTTTAATTTTTTTGTCAATCTCTTCAGAAACTGAATCTCGTATATTCCATAGATTCATTACACAGAGTGAAATATTTCAAGGCTTTATTTCTTGTAATTTTGATGATTATAACTTACAGATGATGAAAAAACAAACAAAAAAATCAGTGTCTCAGAAAATAATAATATTGTTAAGAGGTTCAACATTGGGCCAGCACGGTGGCGCAACTGGTAGAGCTGCTGCCTCTCAGCAAGCAGGTCCTTGGTTCAAACCCCGGTCCAGGGGCCTTCTGGGTGGAGTTTGCATGTTCTCTCCGTGCATGCGTGGGTTTTCTCCGGGTGCTCCGGTTTCCTCCCACAGACCAAAAACATGCATGTTAGGCTGATTGGTAACTCTAAATTGTCCCTAGGTGTGAGTGAGAGAGTGAATGGCTGTTTGTCTCGTTTGTCTCTATGTGTCCCTGTGATGGACTTGCGAGTCGTCCAGGGTGTACCCCGCCCCTCGCACAGTGAACGCTGGACATGGGCACCAGCGACCCCCGTGACCCAAAATGGAATAAGCGGGTAAAGATAATGGATGGATGGATGGATGGTTCAACACTGTAAACTCATGGTGTCACAACCTAATCAACTGATTAACTCCTAGACATGAGCTACAAATGTCTCATTTCTCAAGTCAAACTGAAGCAAAAACATCAAAAGTGTCTTACCTGCTGAGGATAAAAAGACCTGGACTGTCTCTCAGTGGTCCAGCGTCCTCTTTTCAAATAAATGTTCATGTCATTTATAAATCAAGCTCTCAGAGTGTGGAGGAAGAGTGGAGAGGTCCAGAATCCACATTGTTTCAGTCCAGAGTGAAGTTTCCACAGTCAGTGATGGTTTGGGTCCATGTCCTCTGGTGCTGCTGGTCCACTGGATTTTCTGAAGTCCACAGTCCACACAACATCTAGCAGGACATTTTAAAGACCAACAAAGTCCATGCTCAATAATCCAAGTATACAATCCAACAATTTTCAGTCAGGTCATCTGGACAGTTTCTTTTTTTGTGTGTGCTGAAAGGTTTCACCTTCCATCCAGAAGGCTTCATCAGTCAAGGAAACACACAACACAAAACTGATTCTTCCGGAGGGCCGGCACCAGAAAGGGGGGTGGGGGGGGTGGCGTGCCAAAGACACCATCTTAGCACCAACATAACTGGTTTGTTCCACTTTGGAGTAAGCTGTTTGGGGGAAGAATCAGTTTTGTGTTTCCTTGACTGATGAAGCCTTCTGGATGGAAGGTGAAATGTTTCAGCACAAAATACATAAATAAATAAACTGTCCAGATGACCTGACTGAAAATTGTTGGACATTTTAGAGACTTCATGCTTCTTCTGCTGACGAGCTTCATGGAGATGATGGTTTCTTTTTCCAGCAGAACTCGGCACCGGCCCACACTGACCAAGGAACCAGAACCTGGTTCACTGAGCATGGTGTGCTTGACTGGCCAACAAACTCTCCTGACCTGAACCCCTTAGAGAATCTATAGGTCATCATCCAGAGGAAGGTAGGACACCAGACCCAACAATGCAGATGACCTGAAGACCACCATCAAACTGGGCTCCATTACACCTCAGCAGAACCACAGGCTGATCACCTCGATGCTCTGATGTGTTTAAAATGTCTTTTTTATTGATCTTATGTGAAACTCAAATTTTCTGAGACATCGAATTTTGTTTTTTCGTTATTTGTAAGAAATAATCATCAAAATTACAACAAATAAAGGCTTGAAATATTTCACTGTGTGTAATGAATCTACGGAATACACGAGTTTCACTTTCTGAAGTGACTGATGAAGAAAATAGAGATTTTCCATGATATTCTATTATTTTTAGACGCGCCTGTATAGAAGTTATGGCGAGTCAAAGAACCAGTAGTTCCAGTGGTAAAGTCTGTAACTTTTTAATTGTGACTGATCAGAGAGAAATCCAAAAAGTGGAGGAGTTTAAATATCTGGGTGTCATCTAGATTCCCACCTTAACTTTGAGGCTCACATTAGGAAAGTGTTTAAAACCATAAGGACAAAGATGAATTGTTTTCGTCTTATAAGATCATGTTTATGTGGAAAATCTGCTCAGTTGTACCAACACGCCATGATTCTGTCTCATTTCTCAAACTGGAGCCAAGCAGCTCAATCTGCTTTAAAACCTATGAGGATGTTTATGATACGTTTATACATACTGTACACACATTTACAATATGTATATGTTCATATATGTATACAAATATTTATGAGTTTATACCTATGAGGATGTCTATTTTAGCTGTTTTTAAAAAAAATATGCACTACTCTTATTTTAGCTACATTTTACTGCAGTTTATTGTTGTAAGTGTTTACTGTTATTGTTGTCTAGAACAGGTCTCTCTTGTAAACGAGTCCTCGTGGCTCAACGAGACTAACCTGTAAAGGTTGAATGAATTGTTTGCACAAGCGCTGAAAGTTTTAGACCAAAAAGAAATAAAAAAAATCATTGAAGTGGCACCACTGTAAAATAGTCCTGGAGAAATATAATTTCTTAAGCTTTGACCATTTAAAAATAAATGTATTGTTTAAAATTGACTTTTCAATGCCTTAACGGTCCTAGAATGATTTTCAAAGTCAGCAGCACAGGAGTTGCAACAAGAGGTGCAGTTGATGGAGACTGCAAACCTGTGAAATACAAAACATCGTTCGGTCAATGCTCCTTCTCATTTAAAGGCCTCGTGTTTGGAACAGTTTACCATCTGCAATCAAAACATGAACAGATCTTTAGAGTTGTTAATTCCCAGGTGAAGCAATGGCTGAATCTGTGAACGCTATGGGGATGGAGAAGCAGGCACGTGTGGGAGGGAACTGCTTAATTTTAATTTAATTGTAGTTCTGTTTTAGCTGTTTTCAAAAAAAAAAAAGCCCAACCAAGGACTGGGTTTGCAAATTAGCTAGAAAACCTTCGTACAAAACAGCGGTTGCTTGTTTTTTAACATTGTTTATTGTGCTGTCCTTGATCAAATAAACTTACAGACCAGCTTAAAGACACTCGTGTTTGTTCACTAGCTGTGGCGTCCATCTTGAACGGAACAAACTCTCCAAGTTAATCAGACGTAGACGCACGTCCAGGGATCACTGGGAGTTTCATTGCAATGTGTCGAGTTATTTTGCTAACACTCTTCAGTCCAACAGTTCATAGCAAAGCTTGGAAACGGATTGTTAGCCCTCAGAACTGTTTTGTGAACGACTCTCAGTTACTATCTGTGTTTTGCGTTTCCAGGTATGAGTTGGCCGAGGCAGCCATCTTGAATGTGGTTGCTGAATGACAAAGAAGTGACTCGTGGAAAGCCTGGTTCTGCTTTGGTCCAACAGTTTGTAGTAGTGACTCCAGGTGTCCACAAATATCTTATTAATGTCAGTTTCTGTTCAAACTTCACTTTGATGAAGCCAACAGGAAATAAATGCTTATTCAAGATTAAAATTAGGACGTAATCCCAGTTAAAATGAACTTAATGATGATTCTTATAGTTTTTTTTACATGTAATTTCCGTTGTTTGCGACTTGAGAGCCTGCTAAATTTACTCAGCTCCTCGGACAGTAGACGTGGCTGAAGACATTCCTGTCATGTCGCTGCTGTTAGATGAGCTTTAGTCTGGGGTGTGGGGGCCACTAATCCCAGCCGAGCTGCTTGCAGCTGACTGGCTTCCCAGAAAGACTCGGAGAGACCCAGCGAACCCTGTAACAGAGACTGCAGAGGAGCAGGCGTGGCAGAACAGCCAAAACTAAAAGCAGCGTAAAGAAGAGCACTAGCTAAAAATCAGATACAAACACGTGCATGAGAGCTTGTGTTAACTACAAAAGGATTTAGCTGCACAATTGTCAGAGGAACCTTGGATTGAAGAGAAATCCACGTTTGAGTTGTGAAGTTTTCCTTTTATTGATCGTTTAGCTTTTCTGTCCACAATCAGACGACATAACCACCAAATATTTAAAATACAGATTACAGTCAAACAATAAAAGAGGTGTGAAGCCTGTGAAACCAGGTAAATAAAATCCTTCACTCATTTGTGTTTTTCCTTTCTCCCGTTAGGCATGGTGATCGTACGCCAGCTGCTTTCACTCCACCTCACCGTGGCAGTAATAAATATTCAACGTGCCACGTTAGCCGAAAAAGCAGATATCGGTGTTTTGTCTTAACCAGGTCTGTAGCCACGAGGGAGTTCCCCAGCAGTAATGTAACACAAAAAGAGGTATTGTCAAGATTCAGACTGAGAATTTGCATCAGTTGAAAAGTTAAAAACTCCCCCCGAAACCAGGGAGCAAATTTAGATCGAGCACCAAATCTCCTGTTTCCACACTCTGTCGCTGACTTTAGATCAAGTTTTTTGAAGTTACTAATTGTCATGAAGAACAGATTAAATGAGATTAGCCGTTTTAAATTCAGATTTGTTAGGACACATTCACAAAAAAATAAATAAAAGTGCTGCAGTTTTATGTTTCGTCACTTGAATGACTTCTATGACACGACACTTCATACGAAGAGCTGCTTTTTCTGAATAACAGAAACAAATCTGCACAAATGACTAAACATAAAACCGTTCTGAATGTAGATGGTCAGAAGAAAGAAAAACAAAAGTTTAATCTTCAGGTTGTTTGATCGTTTTCATGACGTTGATGCCTTGAGGTAAGCGATCAGGTCCTGGCGCTCTCCCTTCTTTTTGATGCCGGCGAAGATCATTTTGGTTCCAGGAATGTACTTCTTGGGGTTCTCCAGGTACTCCATCAGGGTTTCCTCACTCCATACAATACCTGGGGGGGAAAATGAAATCAAAGCTCAACAAAAACTATCACAAAATGTTATAAAATATGTTATAATTTCTTGAAGGAATGCGTATCGCCTGCTGCTTCTCATGCCAGAGTTATAAATTAAGATCATCTTATGTTGTAAAATGATGCAGTTGGAGCGATACTGCTAAAGCTTGTGCAGCACATTAATGGGCAGAACGTGTCGTTAATGACACGTTAATTTGTAGCTCATTGTGTGTTGAACTGACATTTGTAGCAGTTTTACCACCTGCTTTTTTTAGACGATAATATAAATCTTTCTCACTGAGCCATGACTGAACTGACCTTTACTCTTGTTGGCGTCTGTGTAGGAGAAACCCTCTGCCTGTCCGGTCTTGCGTCCCATCAGACCCCAGAGGTTTGGGCCCACCTTGTGCTTGCCCCCTTTCTCGATTGTGTGACACTGAGCACACTTCTGGACGAAAACCTTCTTTCCTTTCTCCACGTCACCCATAATAATCAGCTGTGGGGGACAGAGGGCAAACAGGATACAGCAGGAATAAGGAAAAAGATGATTTAAGTCATAAATGTAGAAAATAACCAGTAATCGTGAAGGCATAGATTCTGCCTGTTTAAATGATGTTATGGGTTCTCCTGTGACCTCTGTAAGAAGGAGACATCTCCTTCTGCCCTTCACACCAGTCAAACCAGTTATTCTGCTCAGCTTAAATCAAGGAAACTAACCCTCTGCTGGTAATACTACCCAGATGAAGCAGCCAGGTTTACAGAGTAATTAAACTTAGATTTAAAGGTTGAACATCCGATGGGGACAGCTTTGATTGTGTAAGTCTTACGAAGAGGAGCCGACACTAATGAACTTAGCTGAAGGTGTTTAAATCAAACATGTGGAGGAACAAGAATAATTCCTCTTACTTTAATCTTTATTATATTAGTTTTAGCTTGAGGGTCAACTGATGATCTTCAGGTGACCTCTAGTTGTTCAAAGCGCTTAGATTTAAAGTTTTAATAAAACTGGTCACCTACAGGAGTGATGGTAACCAGGATGCTAGCTCGACTGAAAAGATTTAGCTCCTGGTTTGTAGAACACTTCACGGTCGTTTTTCTGATTCAGAAATAAAAAAAAAACAACGGGTTTGTTCAATTCAGATCAGCATTTCATAACTTGTAGGTGAAAACTGTCCGACTTTGAGCTGAGGTCGACCGGACTGGCCTGCTGCTAAGATTAGCCGGGTCTCCATCTTCCATTCAGGATGTCAAGGATGCTTCAATGTCGCTGTCTGAGCAGCGCACACGACGCTGCTGTTTGAGCTAAGGTAGTCTAAACTATCTCCAGGGAAACCTTTAAACTTTGTGTCAGTATCAAACACGGACTAAACCAAGACAAGCGCCGCATTACACCATTATAACGGTTTGCTTTATTAAACCGTACAGCCTCTACGCAAAAAGAGCAAGCGAGCTATTCACGAACATAGAAACTAACGGTACTCTACAACCACCCTCTCATTTTAATTCTGAACAAACAGTCGCGCTTATTAGTCTTCTAATAAATCATTTTAGTATAAAATTACCTTTAGATTTAAAAATGTGCCGGGCAAATATCTCTTGGACGTAGGAACAGTATGTACCTCGCTGCCGCAAGCGAATTGGCTCCTGACGGACGTAAGGAAGGTCACCACGTTTAAGAGGCACCGGCTTTTTACGTCATTACGCAATCACGTGCAGAAAGACCCACGTTTATGATGCGTTCAGGAGCAGCTAGGAAGTAAACCTTTACTAGGGATTATCACGAATCTTATTCCTTTCTTGTAGATTTTTTCACAATATTATGGTGTCCCTCTGTTTTTTTTTATTTTTTAAATTTAGTTAGGTAGTTAGTAAGTTAGTTTATAAATGACTCCGGGGGTACAGATGTTTAACAATCGTCAAAAGCTATATTGATTAATAAACACTTTATTATAGGTAGGAGAAGGTTATGAATGTAGGCTGTTAACAAAGAGCACTCTTGCCAAAATAGTTGCTTTTCATTTATAACTTTCAGAAGGGAAGGAAAAGGAACAGAAACACATCCAAGAAGCTCTCCAAACATGTGGATATCCTAACTGGGCTTTTGTCAAGTCAGCGAGGAAATCTACAAAACACAATACTAAACAGAAAAAGGAGAACAACAGACGTAAAAACATCGTCATCCCTTATGTTGCTGGAGTATAAGAGAAATTCAAACGGATTTTCAACAAGCACATCATCCCATTTACATTTCAAACCCAGCAGGACTCTCAGACAGAGGCTGGTCCACCCTAAGGACAAAACACCCATACACAAACAGAGTGGTGTGGTGTATGCAGTTCAGTGCAACGAGGACTGTCCAGACCTCTACATTGGAGAAACCAAACAGTTATTTCACAGACGCATGGCTCAACACAGGAGAGCCACCTCCTCTGGACAAGAACACAGATGGTTTGAGAGGGAGGTGAAGGAAGCAATTTATGTTAAGAAAAAACGTCTCTTAACAGAGGAGGAGGTCTCAGATTTCAACTTTCAAAACCTTATAATGCAGCTTTAGGACTTATACCCAGCCAGTTTTCACACCTATCAGATGGGAACATAGGGGCCTCATCTGTGAATTAGATTATGAAAGACCTTAAGAAACCCCTACTTATAAAGTGTGAGGTGTGGTTTGTCAATCTATATATGTATGTGTATCTTATCTCAGCTTTATAACCTGAATCCCGCACGCTCTGCTCTTTGAGTTGAGAAAGCTCCTCTGATGAGGAGTGAAACGTCTTCTGTTACAAAGTCCGGTTGTTTAAGTCCGGTTGTTTTTGGCTTGAACGTTTTTGAAATTTGCAACTTGAGTTTTCCAAGGAGTGCTTGAAGGCAGCACCAAAGGCCACGCCCTCTTTTAACGTTCACACACAAAAAAAAAGCCAACATGGAGGAGAGCTCCGTAAAACAAATACCCGAAAACCTCGATGATCCTCCCAATAGTCGACTTTTCGTGATCACGAGTCGGTCTATAACTGAAGATGAGATTCGGGAAAGGTTTGCTGAATTTGGGGACATCCAGGGTGTTTGGGGGGTCAAAGACAAGCAGACAAAGGAGTCCAAAGGCGTCGCCTACGTGAAGTACGCCAGGTCCTCACAGGCCTGCTTAGCTATGGAGGAAATGCATGGAAAAGTGTTGGTGGATGGAACTAAACCAATTAAGGTAGCGTCTTCAGCTAGGTCACAGTTACAAGAAGTGGCGGATGCAGTGTTATCTTCTGCCTACTTTAATATATAATTAAGAATCAACTGATGCTAACATCCTGATGCATGCTCAATAATCCAGGTGATGCTAACATGTTAGCCTAGCAAC
Organism: Nematolebias whitei; assembly: GCF_014905685.2. NCBI lineage: Eukaryota > Metazoa > Chordata > Actinopteri > Cyprinodontiformes > Rivulidae > Nematolebias > Nematolebias whitei. The sequence goes on along the minus strand of NC_056498.1, from coordinate 74,255,972 downwards.
AGAAGAGGCGCCCGTACTGGCTCCGCCTCCCTGATCATTCTTCAGATGCATTTAAAGACTGTTGGAAAATATAAATAAATCTTACTGACTAAAACTTTGTACTGAAATAATTTCCTCTAGTACACTAAGAGATGAAATTAGTTTACCTCTGAATATACTAACAGTTATGATTGTCTCGATAAAGATTAATGTGAATATATTTTCTGTGCTTGGTTTAAAGGTATTTATCGCTCAGTCACGTTCGTCCACAAAACACAGAGATGTAGAGGACGAGGACCTGACGAGGATTTTCGTCATGATCCCAAGGACCTTCACAGAGGAGGATCTCAAGAAAACATTCAAAGTAAGTCCACACCAGTTTTTCTGTAGAGTTCAGCATCGTCATCCACAAAGTTCAACACTGAGCCTGAAACACGTTCCAGATTAAACCAGAGAAATGTTATTTCCTGTGAAAATGATGCAGTGTGAATATGTATTTATTGTGGAATGATTTTTAGCTGAAATCTGCTGAAGAAGCTGAAACTAGCCGAGAAGTTTTCAACACTAAACTAATGCAAGTTAAATATGAACATTTGCTGAAAGCAGCCAGAAAGCTAAAATCAGCAGAAAGGTAGTTGAAAGAGCACAAACAAGCTGATAGAAGCTGAAAATAATCCCAAATGCTGAAATGATCACAAAAGTAGCCTTGTCTTCTTATTTACTGTTTATTTTTATACTTTATATTTTGCTATTGTTGGATGTAACTGGGACCAGGCACATAATTTTGTTCCACCTCATGTACCACATGTGATGGAAATGACAATGAAATAGACTTGAACTTGAAAACAGCTGCAATCAGCAGAGAAGGAATTGAAATAGCACCAAAAGATAAAATTAACAAACTAAGCAGAAAAGAATACATAAAGCTGAAACTAGAATTGGAATATACAAAAAAGCTTAAATGAGCAGAAAAGTAACTACAGCTGAAAATAGCGGAAAGAACTGAAAAGAGCATAAAATGTTGAAATTAGCAGAGAAGCTGGAAGGAGCAGAAAAATAGCTGATAAAAGATCATTTTTTAAAAAGGCTGAAGGAAGCTGAAATTGGCAGAAAGCAGCTGAAGAAGAACATTAGCTTAAATGAGCAGCACACAGCACAAAGGCTTTGAAGGTTTTCAAAGGAGTTCCATTCATCTGCATTGAGAAAAACGTGGCTGAAAAAGCTAAATATTTCAAAAAGTAAAACTTGCATAAATACTAAAAATCCCAGCAGGATTGTCCTGAATGAGCCGAACATTTTGATTCATGAATTGTTGAAATAGAACAGAAACTGAGGAACGAGCTGTGTCCTGAAAATCATATGGAAGAAACTGAACTGTGAGAAAGATTTTTGAAACGTTCACACAGTGAATGTGACTTTTCTATAAGGAATGCATGTCACCCATCACCTTAGGCACCAGAGTAAAAAAAAAAGAAGAAGTCATGTGATACATTAGAGCTATGAATATGTGTTGGGGATGATTCTCGACTACTATCACAACAACTTTAGCTTAATATCTGTACAACTGATTGACTTTACTTCCAGACATGTTTGTGTTCGCTAAGATGATTAGCTGAACTGAGACGTTCATTCACATCTGTCCAGTGGTTCAAAGGCAGCCAAACGGACACACACAGACGGTGTGTTTTCATGTTTTATGGCTGCATGTGAAAATAATCTGAATTCTTACCTCTGCTTGTTTTGCTGTGCTGTTTGTTTTTCAGGAGTATGGAGATATTGAGTACTGTGTCATTATCAAAAACCGGAGCACAGGTGAAAGTAAAGGACTCGGCTACGTGAGGTACTACAAGCCCTCCCAGGCTGCCCTCGCTATAGAGAACTGTGACAAATGTGAGTCTGTGCCAAATGATTTTACTGTGTTGACTTCAGATCTTTTAAATGTCAGCGAGCTGCTGTTCTTTATGGTTCGTGTGTGTGTTCACTAAAGCTGTGGGGTTGTCTGTAGCTTACAGGGCCATCCTGGCTGAACCTCGATTCAAGGCTAACACCTCAGATGATTACTCTGGTGTAGGAGGAGGTGGTGGAGGAGGAGGAGGAGTAGGAGGAGGCGGCGGCGGCGGAGGAGGAGGAGGAGGAGGAATAATGGGACCAGGACCCAGAATGGATTACTCCAGCTATGGTGACCCATTTACTCAGTTCACCTCCATTAATATGCATCTACTTGACATCCCAGTTTAAAGGAACAGTCTGGTCATTTTTGAAGTGATGTTCTGTCAGACAGTTCTCAGTGAGGACCTGTTCAGCCGTGGCGTCAAGAGTTTAGAGGAGGAGGGAGAAGTCTGTCTACGCTAGTCTTACAACCAGCCACATTTTTCAGGCCTCTCCTGAAAAATAACACAGCGCCACATTAGCTGAAAGGAAACCTCAACACTTATTCACGACTCCGTTAGTTTAGTTTCTTCTGTTTTCTTCATTCAACGTTTGCGTTTGTAGCTGAATGCCCTTTTTAAAGTCCCTGCATCAGCTCTCTGCGCATTTCAGCATTGCTTTAAACTGGTTTTAATATCGGGATTGTACCGGTAATTATTTTTCTTCGATGAATTGCAATGAGGAAATACAGTAATGATTCTGAATCCATTTAAAAAGACATGAAAGTATTTTTTTGATGTTAATAACGTAGTGGTGAGGTCGTAATGTTGCCAAGTCATCATGAGAGTCAGTTCGCTGTGGAGATCCCTGAAGAAGAGAGCAGCCCAAGGAAGAAGGAAAAAATATATCTATACCGGTGTTTATATTTTAGGGATGCACGATATTGGATTTTTGGCTGATATGTTAAAATGTATTTGTCTGATAACCGATACAGATATTCTTACATACTTTCCTTTGTCAGAACGTAGTCCTCTTATTTAGGCTTATTTGCTACAAAAATTGTGTAACAGCTGTAAGAGCTGGTGACATATGTTCAGTAACAGCCATATGATATGCAGAGCACTTTAACTTGTATTAAATGGAAAGTGTTAAATGCTATTTATTAGCATTAGTCACCTGCGATGCTCTCTCACTTGTGGAGGCTTGTTCCAGGTTCTTTATTTATTCAGGTTAATCCCATTGAGCCTCCGGGACTCATTTACAAGAGAGAACTGAAGACCTTCTAGCTGCAGTGTGGGATCCTCTGCACTCCTGTGCATGAAGGACAGACTTTTTTTAAGTTCAAAGTTTTTGTCTATCCATTGTGCTATAAGCCTAATCATGCTAACGGGGCTAACACTTGACGTCCAAATGTCTGTGATAAAACTCATCCAAGTGCTATCAGCTTCTCAATGACGTTGAAAATGACGGCTTGTAACTCGGCTACGTCGTAAAAATATATTTGGGGACAGTGTAGCGAGGCTCAGCGTAGTCCAAAAATCTTCACAATCCGACATCCTCAATGGGAAATAAAACTTCCACACCACCGTGATCAGATCAGGTAGGCGTGCATGACGTCATCACGTTGTGCTGGCACTGCAGGCATCCTTGTCACTGGGTTTTCATACAAAAACAGCTTCTTTTATATCGGTGAGTAGGGGTGTAACGGTACACGTGGGTGTATTGAACCGTTTCGGTACGGCATGTTCGGTTCGGTCCACGTGCGTACCGTTTCGGTTATTTTTTCACTCATTAAATTTTATTAACGAGAGATTATACGCCGCGGAACTAAAGTTCCTAAGCGTGTTTCAGCACGGCGCTATTATCTTGCAGCACGCGCAGCATTAGCAACCTAGCATGTCGTTGCGGTCTCCTGTTTGGGAACATTATGGCTTTCTTGTTAAAGACAAGTGAACAAACCCAAAGCTGTGTGTCGACGTTGTTTCACGGAGATTGGCTCTGCAGCAGCAACACGTCTAACTTGTTAACGCGCTTGAAACATCATGATCCGAACGTGAACGTCTCTTCTACAGAATAGCAGCCTGGTTGGTGCAAACACTGAGAACAGCAGCATTTAAACAATCTTTATCAGGTAATTCAGATCGGTCCAAAATTAATAACACAAGCTGTAGGAGTTTTTAAAGCTCTGGATCTACCTCCGAATTCTGTTGTTGATGCGCCGGCTTTAAAGTTCTTGAGCCCCGCTACGACATCACATCACGTCAACACTTCAGCCAAAAAGTTGTAGCAGCACTTTATGAAAAAGATAAAACTGATCGTCAACAAGCCCTGGACCAGATTAAAGCCCTGCCTCATAACAAATGATGACCATTCAAGAAGAAGTGTTATTTTATTATCATTATCTAATTAACTTTTTTAATTTAAAATTATAATCTTGTTAAGTCATTATTTTTTTCCCTCTTTGTGTTGCCCATGTCTCGTCAAGGGAGGCCCCTTGATGTGACATGGGTTGTCTCCTTCCTTTTATTCCGGTTCTCAAAATGGCGGACGCTCGGTGTGGTTTGAGCTCTTTAGCATGTCTTTCGTCACACAAAGCTTTTAATAAAAAAAACAGTAAACGAGTTCTCAGCTTCTTTTTGCAGAGAAAACAACTTTTTAGACGACTGCACGAGTTTCAATCATGAATTTTGGAGCGTTGGGTGCTCTTCAGTCCACATGTTGGTCACCTCTGTTTAATCCTTCACAAACCTGTTGCAGTTTCTCTTTACTGCTGTTTAATGTTTGGTTTTGTCAGGTGTAAAGCACTTTGTGTAGGAGAACGTCTTTATAAATAAAGTTTGATTGATCCATGTTGGTAACTGACAGAACATAACTTCAGAAATGACCAGAATATCCTTTTAAAAAACATTTACAATGTAATTCCTTCTAGCCTCATCCCTGTTCAAATGGTCCTCATTTGGTTTCTGTTGTTAGCGAATCCTGTAGCAGCTGATCCCGGGAGCTACACGGCCATGGATTTCCGCTACAATGAATTCACGCGCACGCTGATGCTGTCCACACGGGCCGCGCTCACCCAGGAGCAGATTTTTGCTCTGTTTGACCTCATCCCTGGCATGGAGTACTGCGAGCTGCAGAGGGAACCGTTCGGAATGGGCAAAGGTCGGTCGACAAGGCGAATGAGTCGAGATTTACTTTTATAAACAGAAATAAATCAAGACAGTAGAAATGGCACATTTAAATACATAAATAAAAAATTGTATAACTTGATTTATTTACAAAATGTGCAGCTGTTCTCATCATGGTGTCTTTAGGACTTCTCACAGAACATTTCAACAACTTTGTTAAAAAAAAAAAGACAAAGATTTGGTTTTAGGCGGTGGAGACGTTTTTGAGTGATTTCAACAAATGATCAGACTTGAGAACACATGAGTTTATTTTGTTCGTCTAGTTTGCCTGTATCTTTTACAAATCATTTTGAATGTTCAAGTACTTTCAGCTTCAAGAAAGTCAAACATTAGAATTTTCATTCAACCCTCATAATGAGAATATTCACTAGTCAAAAACGTGATAAAACTCCTAAATGTTTACACTGAGGGGTGTTGTTACCTTTTTATTACCTTTGTTACATAAAAACTAAATTTCCCTCATGACTATTTCATTTAAAGGGATTGTAGTTTTTTAATTTGAGCTCATGTAGTTAATGTCACCTTCTGGTTTTAAATACAAAACCTTACTGTAGTTAACATCACACAACTATAAGCAAGCGTAGTGCATCCCAATCACCAAACGTTGTTCACATCGCTATAATCTCATGCACAGTTCAAACCTAGTTATTGATCAGGGCTCAGCAGTCTCCAGGTGTCCAAGACAAGGGACGGAGTCACGTCTGTTGCTCGCCTGCTAGTTTAGTGCTACGGTGCTGCCGGTTTTTATTGGGGGGGTGGGGGTGCTACATCAGTAGCATTTTTGCTAGCATGTCTGTCTTGCGCCCCACGTAAGTTGTTTGATGGGGTTGGGGGGTGGTGTTCGGTAGGCAAGAAGCTTGGTTCTGTTGGCCGGGGCGCCCCACTTGTCTAATGTTAGGGGAAACACTGAGTTCTTATAATTAAACAATATGAACACTAAAAGAAGAACATTTCTATTCCCCAGATCATACCAAAGACGTGCCTCTGTTTCTCTCTGGGTCCGTTTCAGCTGCAAACATTCAATTCTGCACAGAGTTGTAGTAACAAGGTGTTGGTACTGGATGAGCTAACTTGATTTTATTTAGAGACATGCTGAGAGGTGGAGCCGGGGGGTGAACATTTGTACGTAAACTTTGTATTTAGTGCAATATACTGATTTGCGGCACGGCGCGGGGAGATGACGTCTGAACTTTGGTGTCTCCCTCGGCCTCAGTGAACTGGTGTGAACACAGACAGATGTGAATTAATTGATTCCACTCCATGATCTTCATAGATGATCCAGGTGCATCAATTATCATTTTATAACTACGTCATGCCTTCTGAACTGTAATGAAGTCCTATCATGAGGTGCCTAACGCCCCCCCAACTCAATATAGCTGTATGCTGCTGTACTGGTCCTTTTTCAGTTTAGTTCCCAACAAGTGCCTTATTTGTTGATCTGTATACACAGTACCTCTGAATTTAAATCTTACTGAGAGTTTGCAACTGTATCAGTTCTTTTCATTTCCAAGTGTAACTGTAAATATTTTCTTGGAGTTTTGTGTCTGCAGCTAGTCTCTAACAGTCACAGTCCAGTGAGACGGTACCTAAAGCGGTTTGACTGTGAACTGATAGCATTTCCTGTAAAACTGCTTTTCTGTGTCATGTGCCTCCAGGCTACGCTTTGATCCGCTACAGTAACCTTGGTTCAGCGATTTATGCCAAAGAAAAGCTCAACGGCTTTGAGTATCCGCCTGGAAACAGAATCCAGGTGTTTTTCCATGACGATGGAGAGAGGTGAGTATACACAAGCGTTTGGGCCACACAGCACTCGGCATTCACTCAGCAGCTGTAGAAAGGTCAAGATGCTTTTAAAGCCATCATCTAAATATGTTCTACAAACTGAATAAGCTGAAGTGCCCCAGACAACGAACTGTCTGCATGAGCTTTTGTTCATAATTAATTAGTTAATGTTGGTGGGTAACAGCGAGCAGGTAGTCTTGATGTTTGGTCTGTAGTGCCACAGACTGGTAAATGTTCTGACAGCAACATTTAGAGCGAACTGGAGCAGGACCTGCTGGAAATAATCTGTGAAAACAGTCGACAAGCTGGAGCAGGTGGAGCTGCTCCCCCATTTCTAACAGGGGGGGGTACAAACTTCTGCTTTTGCTCCTCCCTTTTTTACTTAAAACGCGTCATCACTCCCAGAAATAAGACAAAAGTATGAAGTGTTTTTTTTAACTAATTGATTTTAGTTATATGAATAATAACTGAAGAAATTAATGCACGTCTATTTTGGGAGATGGTCCTCAAGAGTACGTCTAAAGTTGGACTTATGGTCACATGATGACAGAGTGGGCGGAGTTATGGTAGGAAATTTGAAACCCTGAGTGAGAGGTTTGGTACATGTGATTACCTGAGGCGTTTACTCTGTGGCACAGGAGGGGTGGGTGCTGCGCAGATACAGGAGCGCCCAGCTCTGTCAAAGGAAAATGTTAGTCAGTGCCGAGAGATGACAGGAAGCCTGTCAAATTAAAATATAAAAAATAAATGGAAACAATAACGTATTAGCCACTCCTCTAAATAAATCATGGGGACGATATTTATTTCTTACACTAGTACACGATAAAAGTAAAAAAGGACAAATTTAACCAAAAGTACAATCATTTCCTCACTTTTACTGACATTTACTTCTAGAGTTCAGTGGAATAATAAAATGTATTTTCAGGTGTAATAATAATACAGAATACATATTCATGTTTTTTTCACTTGTACTTTCGTCAGTTTTAAAATATTTTGCTCTCTGTAGTGACAAAATTGTCATTTTAGGTATAAAAGTTACTTCTTTTTTTTACATCTGAACAGTGCTTTGTTTTGCAGCTTTTTGTGTGTGTGTGTGTGTGTGTGTGGGGGGGGGGGGCAATGTCAAATAAAAGTAAAATTTAAATTCTTCCAGTGAACAATAATTTCATATTTGTGTCCTGGAGGAGCATTTTATCATTTCCAAAGCAGCTAAATGTCTTCGCTTCATGTAGCCAAAGATTTGTTTCAGATTGATGTTTGTTAAAATCAGTTGTTGATGTTTAGGTTGGTTTAAACGGCTGTGGAGGACGTTTCAAAGCAGCAGCGTCTGAAATGAATCCCACTTCTCTTGTTTTGTGCAGTTCTGTCAGTCGGATGTCAAAGCAGTTTGTTCAGACTCAAATAATGACGTCGACGTGGAACGGAGCCTCCGGCCTCCAGATGATGAAACCTGTGAGTTCACACCTGTTGCATCAAATCACTCTGCTAACCCTTTTTACTGCTCATTTATTTTTAATTTCACAGCATATTATGTACATTTTCTGCTTTAAATCAATAAAACTGGTCAGCTGATTATTGCCAAATGTCCAGTATGTCTACACTTTCATTTGAACACAAACACTAAATGAACAATTTTAGAACTAAAGCACCGAAAACGTTCATGAATGAAATTCTCACATTGGACTCAAAACAGGACAAACTACACTGAAGTCAATAAAAATAAATTATGAACAAGCATGGAAAATATTCAACAAGTCACAATTATATGATTGTTGAGTTTCAGCTCACCACAGTTTTTATCGTGGGAAAGCACGATTAAATTTAACGACATCTGACTCGTGTACAACACTCTTCATGGTCTGTGTTCCTCTCCTTGAACACGTTATTTATTGTCACCTTTTTTCATAACTCTATCCAGGATTATGTAATTTTATTGCCTTAAACTTGGTAATTACAGTAGTCCCTCACTACTTCGTGGTTCATTTATTGCGGACTCGCTCCATTGCGGTTTTTCAAAATAAGAGTGGACATGACACACAATTGGCTGATTGATGGATGAGCCGCACAATCACCATGAAATTTTTATTTAAGACAAATTATTTTAAATTATTATTTTACTGCAGGATTTACTTCCTGCTGGAGCTGATCAGCTGTTCTTTGTGCAGAGCAGAGAAGTGGGCGTGGCCAAGAGCGCTTGCAGGTGGCAGAAAACAGACGAGGCACCGAGCTGAAATCATGACATTCTGTGCTCTTAGAGCTTTAAAGTTTAGAAACATTGTTTAAAATTTTGCAAGAGTGTGGGAAGGCTTTAAAACACCTTATATATTTATTAGGGCTGCAACTAACGATTATTTCAACAATCGATTCGTCGGCCGACTATTTTTTCGATTAATCGATGAATCGGCAACCCCCCCCCCCCCCCAACTTTTTAATTTCCACCCCTTTATTCCAAAATTGAACATTTGACTGACAAAGCAATTCACACAAAAAACAGGTTGCTATTTGACTATTCTGTTAGTAAAATATTGAATAATAAAAATAAAAGTTAGTCAAATAGCTTAAAAAAATAAATGTACACAAAAATATATACAAATGTATCTTTATACCTGCACAATATGTAGCTACTTTGCAAAATGTGTCATTGAGGGAAGAGTGTAACCTGGATTAAAAGTGTGGATTATTGTAACTTGGATTAAAAGTGTGGATCATTGTAACCTGGATTAAAAGTGTGGATTATTGTAGTGAAGCCTTCGTCTTCAACCATCGACAGAGGCCTCATGTCAGTGACGATCATGTTCAGGATGTTTCAGTGAAGACAGCTGCTGCTGTGGTGTCCATGATGTCTGTCCATCATGAAGTGTTTTTGTTTGTTGTTGTTTTCTGGAATGAGAGAGTAAATATGTATTATATCATAATTTACATCATCTCAAGAAATGTCTTGTTTGACTTACAGCGTTAGGTTCAGGCAAAAGTAGCTAAAAGAGCAATTAAACACACACACACACACACACACACACACACACACACATATATATAAAATACTTAATTACACACATTTGAGTAGATGTAATAAATTACTTTAATTCCTGTTTAAATGCAATTCATCCTGCCATACCTGCAGTGTCTTCAGACTTTGCCAGCAAATTAAAAGTTGAAGTTTAATCATTAAATTATTATCTTTGTGTTAGATTTATTTATAAATCACATTTAAACACTGCTTGTTCCAATTAAATTAAAAGTAACACACACGTTCTCTATCACCGTCATTAATCAGATAAACAAACAAACAAACAAACAGCTTCATCTACCAGACAGACTGACGTTACGATTTCTCTCTTGAAACAGAACAAAGTGTTAAATTGTAGAGACTCACCTGCAACACATGAAGAGTTGTATCAGCTGCAGCTCCTTCCTCCTCCTCGTGACTCCGACATGTTTACGTTTATCAGTGTGGTTCTCTCGTGTCGTGTCGGTGATTTTCAAAGCGGCATGATTCTCATTTTTTATCTTTGTGAAGAGCTCCCAAACTTTGAAGGACTTGGGTCGAACAGTTTTTGCTACGTCGGTCATTTGTAAAATTTACTTATTTTCCTTTGAAAACACTCTGCTTTGTTTCCTCCTCGCTCTGTTCAACTTGCGCTGCAGAGTTTTTTTTTTCAAACTTTATTCAGTCAGTCAGCATTGACAATGAACTGCAGGTGAACAAAACGAAACGGCTCTGCAGCGCCGTGAAAGACGCATAATCGCACGACACAACGAATCGATAATGAAATTCGTTGCCAACGCTTTTAATCATCGATTTTTATCGATTTTATCGATTCGTTGTTGCAGCCCTAATATTTATATATATATATATATATATATATATATATATATATATATATATATAATAAACTTGTACTACTATTCCTACTTTGCGGTTTTGCTTCAGGGTACGGATCCCTCTCGATAAATGAGGGACTGCTGTTTATCTGTTCTCTGTTTTTTTTGTTTGTTTGTTTGTTTGTTTTTGAAGTGTATTTTTTTGTGCCATTTATATTCTACTCATGATACATGAACGTGCTCCGGCCCTTTTAAATTTACACTTTACATCCTTTATCCTGTCTCCCCCAGGGCTACTCATCGTGCTCATCAGCATCTCGACTTCAGACAGACGTTAACCTGCCGCCTCAGAAGAAGCTTGCTCCATCCGACAGCATCGCCAGAGAGCGCCTGTTTGTCGTGTTCCACCCCTCCCCCCTGCCCCACGACGTGCTGGAGGACATTTACTGGTAAACTTACTGTTCTCAGCAGTATTATTTTATAAAACTAAAACATTCTCATGATTTAGGTACACATGCTGCCACAAAATGACCACACTTAGCAGCAGGTCAAAGGTTCAGTCCATTGTGACTGAGGTTGTTGCTCAGGACAAGAACATTCAGCCAAGTGGTTGTAATGACGACATAATGCTGCTATAAAATGAATCTTGAGGCAGCACTGGAGACCTCACTGCTCTCTCTCTCTCTCTCTCTCTGCAGCCGCTTCGGTTCTCTTATCGAGGTCCATTTGGTGCCAGGAAGGAAGGTTGGATACATGAAGTATGCTGACAAAAAGGTGAGACACAAACTAAAAGATAGTCGTATGGATTTGATCAAATCCACCGAAGAGAAAATCAAATGGAGGAGAAGTGGCGCAGAGGTTAAGAGAAGGCGAGCCTGTGATCACCGGTTTATCTCCCCAAACTGATAACATAAGAAAATGTGGGTGGAAAAGGTGGTGCTGTAAGAGTGTCCAGATGTTTCCAGTTGTAGGACACTGTCCACCACAGTGCCCACTGGTTATAGTCGCCTCCTGTTAGCTGTAAATCTGGTTGCTCTTCTCTGAGAGCACACATGTATACACACAGGATGACTAATATTCAAGGCCCTACTGGGTTTACCATACCGTACCATACCATACACCATACACCATACCATACACCATACCATACACCATACCAAACCAAACCTTGACCCCTCAGTCATTTCCAACTACCGGCCTGTCTCCAAACTCCCATTTGTTTCTAAAGTACTAGAGAAAATAGTCGAGTCCCAGTTGAAGTGCTTCCTGGAGGATCACGCCATCTTAGAGCTTTTCCAATCTGGCTTTAAACCTCTCCACAGCACTGAAACTGCCCTGCTGAAGGTCTTTAACGACATCTTCAGATTCACAGATACCGGTGATTCTGTGCTGCTTGTCCTGTTGGACCTCACAGTCGCCTTTGACACCATAGACCATCAGATCCTCATTGCTAGGTTGGAGCAGTGGGTGGGCGTCACAGGATCAGCCCTCAATTGGTTCAGATCTTACCTCGCTGACAGATCCTTTTGTGTCTCCATCAAGGATTTTAGTTCCGCAGAGGCAGAGCTTAAATGGGGGGTTCCGCAGGGGTCCATCCTGGGTCCCCTCCTATTCTCTTTATACCTGCTGCCGCTTGGTGCTATTTTCCGGAAACACAACATGCCTTTCCACTTCTATGCCGATGACTGTCAAATTTACTTCCCCCTAAGACACAATGGTACATGCTCTATTCAACCGCTGCTCAACTGCCTGGCTGACATCAGGGACTGGATGGCTTTAAACTTTTTAAGTTTCAATGAAAAGAAGTCTGAAGTCATGTTGTTCCCTCCCAACGACACGATCACAAACCACTGCATCGACCTTTCCGCTCTAACCCTGTCAGAAAAACAAAGAGTCGCTAATCTGGGAGTGATAATGGACCCTTCCCTGAAACTTAACAATCATGTAAACATGATTGTAAAATCATGCTTCTTCCAACTGAGGCGGCTGTCTAAATTGAAGCCCATATTGTCCAAAAATAGCATGGATTCAGCAATACATGCATTCATTACATCTAGGCTTGATTACTGCAATTCACTCCTGTTTGGTATCAGTCAAACCTCCATTGCACGACTACAACTGGTCCAGAATGCAGCAGCCCAATTTTTAACCAGTACAGGCAAAAGAGAGCACATTACACCAGTTTTGGCTTCACTGCACTGGTTACCGGTTCACTTTCGAATCCAGTTCAAAATACTCATGTATGTCTACAAATCACTGAACAGTGTCGCCCCCCCCATCTCTCTGATTTGCTACAACCGTATGTCCCACCACGCTCCCTGAGGTCAGCGGACTAGTTGCTCCTCACAGTTCCAGGATCTCATCTTAAGCACAGAGGTGACAGGGCCTTCTCTGTAGCAGGACCAAGACTCTGGAACGAGTTACCTCTGTTTGTCAGACAGGCCCCCTCCCTCTCGGTTTTCAAGTCCCGTTTAAAAACTCACTACTATTCAGTAGCTTTCAACACCAGATGATCTGTATTTTGATCCTGTATGCTCCACACTGGTTTGTCGTCATTATCTGCATCGTTTTTATGTCTATATTCTGATTCACCTCATTTTGTATTTTGCTTCGTGTGTTGTCTGTTGTTCTGTCTGTACAGCACTTTGGTTGGCCTTGTCGCTTTTTTAAGTGCTTTATAAATAAATGTATGGTATGGTGTATGGTATTACCATACACCACACCATACCATACACCATACCATACACCATACCATACACCACACCATACACCACACCATACACCAT
>NC_056498.1:74235542-74242539 GCF_014905685.2 Nematolebias whitei | reverse complement strand
CCATACCATACACCACACCATACACCACACCATACACCATACCATACCATGCCATACACCATACCATACACCACACCATACCATACCATACCATACACCATACCATACACCATACCATACACCACACCATACCACACCACACCATACCATACACCATACCATACCATACACCATACCACACACCAAACCATACACCATACCATACACCATACCATACCATACCATACACCATACCACACGCCAAACCATACACCATACCATACCATGCCATACACCATACCATACACCATACCACACACACCATACCATGCCATACCAGCACTTTAAACACCCACAGGACCAAAGTGCTGTACACATAATAAAACAATCATACAGTCAGATAATTAAAAAAAGATTAAAATGATTAGAAGTCACATAAAAGTTGTACACATATAGTACACATCATAAAACAATCATACAATCGGGTAATAAAAAGCAATTAAAGTAATTAAAAGTCAACATGTCAGATGGTGTCAAAGGTCAGGGAGAAGAGAAGGTTTTAAGAAGGGATTTAAAACCAGACAGGGAAGAGTCTTATGTTCAAGGGAAGGTTGTTCTACAGTTTAGGAGCTGCCACAGCAAAAGCATGGTCTCCTCTGAGCTTACACACTCAGGAGCAGCTGATCACATGACCTGAGGGATCGAGAGGGTGTAGGGATGTAACAACTTGGACAGATAAGGCGGGGCAAGTCCATTAAGAGTTTTAAAAGCAAATAAAGTAATTTTAAAATGAATCCTAAAATGTATGGGCAGCCAGTGCAGGGAGGCTGAAACAGGACAAATGTGGTTTAGTTCCATTTTATTTGTGCACTTTTCTTCAAAGAACTATCAGCTGCTCTGCTTTACAAACAGTGTTGTCCTCTCACTTCTTGGAATCAGAACTGGATTAGGGAGAAGAAGAGTGTTCAGCTTTGCTGAGCCTTTTGTGTGGAAGAGCTTCAGACTGATGTGAAACTGGCAGACCTCATATTTCTGGAGCTTTTTGTTAGAGCCTGACTGATATGGAAATTTTGGCTATTGCCGAGATCGATAGGAGGGAAGGTGGATGCTGATAACCCATATAATAGCTGAAAATTCTTGAGCTTGAGCAGCAGAGTTTATTTATTTTTGTAGAGAATTAAAGATTTCAGACAAACAATACATTTCAATGAGGATGACAAATATAACGTTACTGATATATTTGACCTCTGTTAGATTCAATAGCCTATGCTGGGTTATCTAAACGTTAGCTTGCTAACTTGAGAGGCATGTAGCTAATGACAAACGGGTTGGAGGATTGAAGAGAATTTATTGTTGATTTGTTTTACAGATCAGTTAAAATAAACTTACCATGCTCTGTTCAGCAAAATATGCTACACAGTATTCAGTTGCTCCCTGCTTCATCTGTGCTGAAAGTGAAAGTTAAGTAAACGGCCGTGACTTGAAAGTAGTCTTCCTGCGCCTTCTTCTGGATACATTGTACAGTTACAGCTGGTTCCAGCATTTTAGGGGTGAAAATTAAAAGTGCTTATATCGGCGAATAGTTAGACAATTATCACAGATGCTGATAGGTCCCCACCGTTTATATTGGCCTAAAATATCGACCCTACTGATATATCGGCCAGGCTGTACTTTTGGTCTAATCCTGACAAAGTCTGTGTGACCTTTAAACAGTGTGTGCTTTTGTACCATTGCCTTGTTTTAAATCACACACCTTGCACTTTAGTTTGAAAAACATTTTTGTGCGTTAAAAAAAGTATGTTTTGTTCAAGATTAAGTTATCAGTGCTGTAGTCTCACTCCTGAGACTTCAGGTTCAAGCCTAGGTTACGTCAGGAAGAACATATGATATAAACCAGCTGGCAAATCTTTCACGTAGTTTCACTTGCTGTGGTGAACCCTGCAGAGGACCAGCAGCCTAAACTAAACCAGCATCGCCCTACACCGTTACTTGTTTCTGCTGTTTTATGCTGTGTGCAGCTGACCTCCTGTCCAGGTCACACTTGAAGGAGATCCTGATCTCAGTGGGTTTTTATCTGCTTAAATGATGAAACAAAGATCTGACTCAAATGTTGTCAGAATACGTGATCAGTCACCAGTGATGTGATGTGTGTTTGTGTCACAGTGTGCTGATGACGCCATGGCAATGCTCAACGGTCAGGTCATTAATGGAGTGAAGATGAAGGTGATGCTGGCTGATCCTCCCAGAGAGGAGTCTCACAAACGTCCTCGTACCTACTGAGCATGAGCTGAACGGTAAGTGTTGAAGGTGACAGCAGTTAGTGTTTTGATGTTACACGTGTTGCTGAACAGTGGGACAGTAAGATGAAGACTGAGCTGATCTGGATGTAAAGCTGTTATGACGTGTTACTTTAAGGACTCAGGACTCAGAATGAAGACTTTCTTCTGTTTAAAGACTAAAATGAACCATTGTTTCTGTTGACACGTTAATATTCCCTCTCACTGAGGGTTCTTTACTCTGAGACCTGCTTCATGTGAACTGCAGTCTCTCTGCTCCTTTTTAATGTGAAGCAGCTCCTGGGTTATTTTGTTGGTTTTGTTTCAGTGATGCTTTATAAATAAAGATTATTTACAAAGAAGCGCTCAGATCGATGGGGAAAGAAAGTTCACCCTTGGTCAGTCCTGGAGTTTTAAGTATCGGGACATAAAATGATCTGGTTTCCATCCAGATTCTAAAAATGATCTAAAGTACAAAACAACAGATTCCACCATGTTAATATTTAACAAACCAAAACAGAAAGAAAAAAAAAACCCTGTGTCCACCTCTGCCTCTTCCACAGAGTGTCCAGCATCAGCCCAGAGCAGCTGATCAGATGTATTGATTAACTGATCATCAGTTCTATAAAAGCAGGAGTGTGCTGCTCTGAAGCGTACAGGTGTGTGTTAACACAATGTCAGGGTGGAAAGACATCAGCAATGACCTTGGAGAAGTAACTAGCTGTGCATCAATGTGGGAAGGGTTCAATCCTTCATTCATTGTTTATTTCAAACTATTTTAACTTTTTGTACTATGTACAAATTCAACATTACCCTGTTTTAAGGGTCGAAGGTCATTTACAAGCTATTTGGAGTCCATCTTTCTACACAGAGACAGATTATTCACAAGTGACTGCTGTCATTCTTCACCCCAGGGTCAGACTGTGCAGTGCCCAGAGACATTACAAATCTTACTCTACTGGCCTCAGCAGGTCAAAGGTCATGACAGGACAATTAGAGAAAGACTGAATGAACCACAAGACTCCAGGGACAATGTCCTCTGGACACATGAGACGTTTACCCATAATGCACAGCAGCATGTTTAGAGAGGACCGTTCAGCACAAACACCACCCAGTCAGCACGGTGGTGGAGGGCTGATGGTTTGGGCTCCTTGCAGTCACCAAGCAGACCGTGAACTCCTGTAGACCAAAGGGTTCTGGAGTCAGATGTGCTGCTGTCCAACAGTTTGGACCAACTGGGTCATGATGCAACAGAACAATGATCCAAAATACAGCAACTGATTCAGAATATGACGACTCGACAAGAAAAATCAGCATCATGTAGCGGTCCAGTCAGTCCAGAACCTGAACCGGACTGAAGCTGGTGGGACCTTCAGAGAGCTGAGCAGAAACCTCGGTGAACTGAAACAACGATGGAAAGAGGAGTGGGACAGAACAGTTTTTGTTTATTATTGACACGGTCAAACGTGTTGTGTTGTTTGTACACGCTCCGTTAGACTTTAGCTCATGTTAGACTTTAGCTCATGTTGGGGCTTGTTAAAGACCAGATCCTGGTACGGTAAAACCCCAGAACTGAAAGAGGGTGGACTCTTTCTTTCCTACGACAGTTAAAACAACAACTTTAAGATGTCACCATGTTTGTTTGGCTGTTTCATTTTCCCTGTCAGTAACCCTGCAGCTTCTTGTTCTCCAGGTGACTGTTGCCATGACACTGACACCTGACCTGACAGACCAACAGACATCCACACCGTCTCTCGACCTCTGACCCCGACCTTTGACCCCTGTCTGACTCGTAATCAGCTGAAGAGCAACATGTACACTGTGTTGTGGTCAGTCATGCATTTGTTTTATTATGTGTAGATTTTAGCTGTTAGGACTGAAAACACGTGAACTTTTAAAACTCAGTGTTTGTCACAATGTCCTTAAGACGGAGAGCAGAGTTTAGTTCATCGAAGCTGATCTGAAGTTGCTTCAGATCTGGTTTTAGTTTTGTTCATGGACAGTCTGACCTGTAATCTCACAATGTTGACTCGTTTAAAACATGTTTGTTTTTTCATCTGATAATAAAAAAACCCCAACATTGTGTTGTCTCTTCTTTTCCAAACGTGCAACAAATACAAACTGCATTACACATAAAAACCATTTTAAACTGCAAACGTTCATTTTGTGCTTGTTGATCAATCAGTACGTTGAGCAGGTTTCTGCTTCGCATGCAAACAGCCAAGTATAAAAGCATCTTAGGTCCACTCTAAAGAAAAAAACTAGAGGGGCAAATTTTATTTTAAAGTTTTGGAGTTGAAGCTTCACTTCTGACAGAATCAAGTGTTTTCTAGACATAATCCAGAGGAAGTGAAGGCCACGGTGTTTTTTATTCCAGTTGTTAGGCGAGAAGTACAGTATGTGTGTGCTGTGTGTTATTCTTTGTTCCCTTACAGCACCAACACTGATCCTCTGCATTTAATCCATCACACCTTGAATGCACACAGGTGGAGCAGTGGGCAGCTATTGAGGACCAGGGAAGCAGTTGGGGATTGGGTGTCTTGCTCAGGGACACCACGACGTGGAAATGACTGGGAGTCGAACCACAACTTTCTGGCCCCAGATCGGCCCTCCCTGTCGGGGAATCGAATCCCCGTCTCCCACGTGACAGGCGGGAATACTCACCACTATACTAACGAGGAATCTGACGGTTACTGGGTGCACCTAGAAACCTGTGGTATTTTGGTTGCAGCAGTCAGAGGAGCAGCTTAGAACTACAGCTAACACCTCCAAGTGTTGACTTCTGAAGACTCTTAATCCATGATTGTCTAGACGCGTATGTTTTACCTTAAAAATACGTTTTACCTTAAAAATAAGCTTTTCATTACTGTTCAGTTTTTTTACAGCACCAATTCACAACAAACACGGTCTCAGAATTGTACAAAAACATTTTATAACATGCCAGTTAGTTAAAATCATCTAAGGAAGCCAGCACATTGCTTTAAGTTTTCACTTTGTCACAGCCTCCCATCCTGAGCAGCACACTGGTGACAGTGGAAATAAATGATTCCTGTTTAACAAGAACCTGCCAGCAGAACCAGGACGAGCAGACATCTGCCTCCACTGGATGGTCCTGCTGAGTACAGACGGCAGCAGAGTGCATAATGTGGTGTTTGTCCTCCAGCAGTCAAGCCTATAGCAGCATAACTAAGGGATAGTTCAGGAAACCCATGCTAACCCTAACTATAGGATTTAGTTTTCAGTCTAGTCTTAAAAGCAGAAAAAATGTCAGCCTCAGACAGAAACTGGCAGTTGGTTCCACAAGTCTCATAACTGAAGGACTAGCTGGACTTGGGAGCTCTGTCCTGAAGAGCTTCTATCGCTGCGTGGTGAAGCGCGTTCTCTGCACCTGCGTCACCGTGTGGCACGGCAGCTGCGGAGAAGATGGCTCTGCAGGGGGTGGTTAAGGTTGCACAGAAGACTGGAGCAGCCTTCCCACCACCTGACCTCTACACTTCACGATGCAGGGGGAGAGCGCTCCACATCATGAAGGACTCCACTCATCCTGCACAGTCTGTTCCAGCCTCTCCCCTCAAGCAGGCAGCTGAGGAGCACTCAGAGCAGGACCACCAGGCTCAGAAACAATTTCTTCCCTGCAGCTGTCAGACTGATGAACTCGGGGTTTGAACCAGGGACCTGCTCGCTGAGAGGCAGCAGCTCTGTATATATATATATATACACATATATACACATATATATACACATATATATACGTATATATATATGTATATGTATATATATATATATATATTTGGGGAGTGGTGGCGCAGAGGTTAGAGAGGTGGGCTTGTGATCCAAAGATCGCCGGTTCACGCCCCGGCCCCGACAACATCAAAAATTGTGGGTGGGGTAGGTGAAACACCCACACTTGCCCCCACCCTCATTCGCCCCACTCTGGGCCCATGAGCAAGGCCCTTAACCCCACCATGTGCTCCCTAAACAGGTCTCTCTTGAAAATGAGTTCTCGTGGCTCAATGAGACTAACCTGGATAAATAAAGGCTAAATGAAAAAAAAAATATATATATGTGTATATATATATATATATGTGTATATATATGTATATATATATATACATATATATATACACATATATATATATATATGTGTGTGTATATATATATATATATACAGAGCTGCTGCCTCTCAGCGAGCAGGTCCCTGGTTCAAACCCCGATCCAGGGGCCTTTCTGGGTGAAGTTTGCATGTTCTCTCCGTGCATGCGTGGGTTTTCTCCGGGTACTCCGGTTTCCTCCCACAGTCCAAAAACATGCATGTTAGGCTGATTGGTAACTCTAAATTGTCCCTAGGTGTGAGTGAGAGAGTGAATGGTTGTCTCGTTTGTCTCTGTGTGGCCCTGTGATGGACTTGCGACCCGTCCAGGGTGTACCCCGCCCCTCGCACAGTGATTGCTGGACATGGGCACCAGCGACCCCCGTGACCCAAAAATGGAATAAGCGGGTAAAGAAAATGGATGGATGGATGGATATATATATATACATAAGTGTATATATATATATATATACATATACACACGTGTGTGTGTATATATATATATATATATATATACATACATATACACACGTGTATTTACTATTTATGTATATATATATATATATATAATATATATATATATATATATATGTGTGTATATATATATACACACACACACACACGTGTATTTATCATTTATATGTATATGTGT
>NC_056498.1:74205325-74230542 GCF_014905685.2 Nematolebias whitei | reverse complement strand
GCGCGAAGGGAACATTCAGTGCTTTCAGCACCGCCCTCTGGCGGTCATCCGGGATTCATAGAACCGTAGTTACATACGTAACTTTCGATTCATCAAAGGATGTCACACTAAACGATCACACTGAGAAGAAAACAAGATGCATGTTCTAGTCACTGGTGTAGTGCAGGGTTTGGGTTTGTACAGCGATGAGTCGCGTTCAGTTCAGTAATGAGCTGCATATGAAAATTATGACAGCATTTGATAGGGAGATTTTTTCAGGTTAGAAATTAATTGAGTTTAAAATATTAAATATACATTAAGCTACAACTGATTTGAACCAAAGTAGAAGATGCGTTTTACAGCTAAACACTCAATAAACAGTGAAACGCTGCCACCTGCTGGTCAAAACTGGTAACTGCACGGTGGCT
Organism: Nematolebias whitei; assembly: GCF_014905685.2. Taxonomy (NCBI): domain Eukaryota; kingdom Metazoa; phylum Chordata; class Actinopteri; order Cyprinodontiformes; family Rivulidae; genus Nematolebias; species Nematolebias whitei. The sequence continues at coordinate 74,230,135 of NC_056498.1, read as the reverse complement.
TTTGAGTTTTATTAAAAAAAGAGAGGAAAAGAGTGCCTGGCCAAAACAAAAACGGGAACACTTAAAATGTCATTGGACTATCTTTAGCTTTCATTACAGTGTCATTCAGCGCAGTGGAGAGCATCCTGTGCTCCAGCATCAACATGTGGCATGGAGGCTGCACAGCTGCAGAAAGAAAAGCTTTGCAGAGAGTGGTGAAGTCTGCACAGAAGACTGTTGGAGTCAGTCTCCCCACCATCACAGACATCTACACCTCCAGATGCAGGAAGAGAGCCACCTGTATCATGAAGGACCCCACTCACCCAGCACACACACTTTTTGCCCTGTTCCCCTCAGGCAGAAGGTTCAGGAGCATTAAGTGTAGAACCACTAGACTGAGGAACAGCTTCTACCCCGAAGCTGTTAGAATCATGAATCTCTAATCAGAATAATCCACCCCATGAACCACGTGTGGTGGAACGACAATAAAGAATCTCCGACTGATTCTCTGTGGCATCATTTTCAAAAGCTTCTGCAATGTCACAACATTCATTTCTGTCCTGAGTTGCGTTAATTTTTCACCAAGATCTTGTAATGATGAGAGATTCCGACTGCTTGGCAAAGTCTTCTCCAGCACATCCCAAAGACTCTCAATGGGGTTCAGGTCTGGACTCCGTGATGGCCAGTCCACGTGTGAAATGTTCTCTGAACCACTCTTTCACAGTTTAAGCCTGATGAATCCTGGGAACATGCCCATGCTATCAGGGAAGAAAACATCCATGGATGGAATAACCTGGCCGTTCAGTTTTTCAGGTAAGGCGAGATCAGCTGAACTCATTCTTTGAGCTCAGAATGTTGCTGAACCTAGACCAGACCAACCCCAGAACATAGACTGCCCCCACAGGCTTATAATAATAATAATAATAATAATAATAATAACACATTTAATTTGAGGGCGCCTTTCAAAAACCTAAGGTCACCTTACAAAAACTAACAAAAACAACAAAAACAATGTATATGACAACACTTAGGACCAAGTTAAAGTGAATGTGTCTGTTTGAACAGATGTTTTCAGCTTGTACGATACGCTCCAAGCTTGATGGGTACATCACTTCAGCCACCTCTTCCTACCCTGATGTGCTCCTGACTTTGGAGCAGGGTAACAGATCACATGACCTTCTTCTATTGCTCCAGAGTCCAATCTTTATGCTCCCTCACATATTAAAGCTGATGAGTCTCACTGATAAGTGGTTATCTTATGGCTACACAGCTGTTTGGTCCCACTCCCTTGAGTTCCTTTCACACTGTGTGGTAATGCTCTTACTTTCACTAGCTACCAGTTTTACTGCCATCTTTCTACAATTTGATTTCACCAAACATTTAAGTGATTGCGTTTCTGACCACATACCTTCATCAAAAATTCTGTTTCCCCACTGTCTTTCCAGTTCTTAATCTGAGTTTGGTCGTTTTAGCAATCTTAGATGTTTTCTCTGCTTGATGAAAATAATTTGACCCTTCCTTTCCACGTGGTTGTTGAACAACAGAGAAGCTCCTCACGGCATCAGTCAGGGTTAAACACATCCACCAGCTCTGTGACGTCATCATGGAGGAGCGGAAGAGGATTCCAGGGGCGACCTGTGAAGCTCTAGTGAACTCCACGACCGAGAGTTAAGGCGGTTCTGGACAATAATGGTGGCCACACAAAATATTGACATGGGGCATTTTCACTTAGGGGGTGTACTAACTTTTGTTGCCAGTGGTTTCGACATTAATGGCTGCGTTGAGTTATTTTGAGGGGACAGTAAATTTACACTGTTATACAAGCTGTACACAGACTACATTGTATCAAAGTGTCATATCTTCAATGTTGTTCCATGAAAAAATACAAGAAAATGTTTACAAAAATGTGAGGGGTGTACTCAGTTTTAGGAGATACTATAAAACAATCAGCCAGGCAGTAAATATCCAATGGGAGGCTCTTACCCATTTGCTTAGCTTAATCCAGGTGGCTACCTGTTCTTTTTGGCCTGGCTGTGCCTTATAAGTTTAGTTTAAAACAAAGTGGTCCAATTTTTTTTCATGTTAAATAAAATAAATATTAACAAATTTCACACAACCCACAATAGATTAGATTAGATTAGACTACAGTGATGTGAGGCGTGATTACAAGTGAAAAAACATGTAGCTTTTCTAAATTCCCACCTGATCAATCAGATGAGCAGCCAGGACTTCATGCATATTTAATATGACTTAATTTGAATTTGGCATCCAAGATTGAGACCCGACAAAAAAACAACGCTAAAACGTCTATAATTCAGTTAATCTTACAAACGTGCAACAACTGGACGTGGTAGTAGCCGAGTGATTCTCAACAAACTGTTCAGGCTCGACCGAACCAAACACAACGATCATTTCTCTAATTAGACAGTCGTAGTTTAAAACCTAAGGACTGCTAGGTCTTTCATTTGTTAGGATTAAATAAACCCAGCAGTTTATACAAAAACTTTTATCACCTCTGAATATCAGTTTCTAAATATTTAAATCTAATCTGGACATTCAAATCCAGATTTTATACCAAGATATTTCAGAATCTGTAGAAATCTGCCTGACAGCACCATCCCACATCACCAGATTAACTTTGTGAAAGTGTAGAAGCACTGCAACAATATGACTGTTGACATTCCACATGAACAAGATCAACTGTGAGACTCGTGCAGGCTCTTGTGCTGCAGCGACACGTCTGCAGGGCACTAGCTCAACATGAAGACAGAAACTCAATCACAAACTGCAGTTTCATTCTCACTCTCTTACTTTGGTCTACAAACGAGACGTGTTGGTGTTTCCATCATTACCTGTTCGTCCTCCTCCGCTGAGTCTTCGTTAGCGTAACGAGTATCATCAGCTTCATCGTCGTCATCGTCAACCAGCTCGGGGCGGAACTCGAACACCTCACGGCCGCTCACCTTCAAGAACACGTTAAAATCAGCATCGCTCAGCGTGTGGGTTTAAAAAGAGCAGTTTTTCTTCAATGAACTCACCACGAGAGACTTCCCGGCCTTAAAGTCTGCTTTCTTTTTCTCCATCTCCTCCCGGGCTTTGTCCACCTGGAACCATCAGAGAGGGGACGAGGTCTGAGCCAAGTCTCAAATCACCACAAGACCGCGTCCTCAGGGAAACGTTTTCTGTTGCTGCTTTTAAAAAATAAAAAAGTTCCAACCTTCTCCTGCCTTTTCCTCTTCTTCCAGGCCAGGAAAGTCTCCAGGGTGATCCGAGTTACGTTTGGACCCAGAGCTGCACGCTGAGGACGAGAGACAGACAGACGTCAAGAAAAAACAAGACAAATCAACCTTCAGAGTGATTTAGTGATCTTTAGGATATTGTTCTTTAATTCAAGTCTCTTCTATTGTTTTCACCAGAACCGATGCCCTTCTGTTAGAACACTTAAAGAAACTTGATGTTTAATGAAAGTTTCTGATCCGAGTCTGTTCTGGAGTCCATGACCACTCTTGGCGTCACGCCACCGAGCCTCACCTCGCGCTCTATTAGCTCCTCCAGTGAGATGTCGTCCTCTCTCTCCTCCTTCTTTTTGTCTTTCTTCAGCACAAATCCAGGCGGCAGGGCGTGTCGGTACATACAGTTGTCCCCCCCCGCTGGACACACCCAGAACCAGCCGTATTTGTTGTTTTCTATGGCGTCCAAGAAGTACTTACACACCTGCAAACAAAAAAGAAAATGCAGCTCTAAAACTGAATCGTATTAAAGTTCAGGGTGGACAACTTGAGGCTTTTTGATTCACATCTATCCATATTGATCAGTTCGTGTTAGTCATAGGCATGAGTGAATGTTTTCATCATTTTTACAAGCGTACGCACCATACGGTGTGTGTGTGTGTGTGGGGGGGGGGATGTAACTTTTCAAAATAACCAGTGGAACTAAAACAGGTGGAGCAGAACTCTGCTGTGCTGAACCAGAGTGATGTGTTCAATGCCAGTCGGGACATCTCCTTTGTGTACTTTATTAATGAATTAACTCACTTTGGCAATACTCTGTGTAGTTATTTATTTTTAAAACAAACAAAAAAAAATGCTGTCATCAATATTCCCCATTCACTCATATCACATAAGACTCATTACACAGACTGAAACATTTCAAGCCTTTATTTCTTGTACTTTGATGATTATGACTTACAAATTATGAAAAAACAAAATTCAGTGTCTCAGAAAATGAGAATGAAATGAAAATGAAATGAAAATGAGAATACTGTGAAGAGCTTCAACATTGTAAACTCCTGGTGTCACAGCCTACCGTATTTTTTGCCCTATAAGTCACAGTTTTTTGCATAATTTGCATGCCCTGTGACTTAAACGCTGATGGATTTTCTCCCCATATTTATAAACCAATGTTTGGCTGAGATATGACCGTTTTCATTCATTCTGACATTGAAAATATTGAACAACAACATTTTCAGCTGCTAGATGGCACTTGAGCGGTATGGCATGCCATTGTGTCATGTAATATGTAAAAGTGGCTATTAATGACACAATTGGCCCACCTTCGTTCTGCTCGCCGTCAAATCCGCCTCATTTCGCTGCGTCGCCCCGATGAAATGCAGCCAATTTGACCATTAAAGTGCATTTATTAAGTAAAAGTTTAACTGAGACAAACCTTTTAGATATAATGTCGAGCAAACAAATAATTGTTTTTAAGTGTTAATCTTGTTAAAGTCCTCCTGTGCACACTCTCGCGGCCGCCATTTGGCAGCCCATCAATTTTTGACAACACCGGCCCACATTTCCAGTTTGTCAGCGGTGACACGTAACAAACGCGACGCGTCAGTGGTGATGCATAATAGATGTGACGTATACGGCCAAGTGACATATTTATGGATTTTTTTTCCACTTTATTAGACATATTTGGACTGATGCGACATTTACGTCAGAAAATATGGTAATCAGCTGATGAAACTCCCAGACATGAGCTACAAATGTCTCACACCTCAAGTTCAGCCACTCCTGAACCAGAGACATCAGAAGTGTCTTACCTGCTGAAGACAAAAAGAACTGGCCTGTCGCTCAGTGGTCCAATGTCTTCTTTTCAGATTAAAGTAAATGTTCATCCAGCCATCATCTTTACCTGCTTCTTCCTTTTCAGGTTGTTTCATGTCATTTATAAATCAAGGTCTCAGAGTGTGGAGGAAGAGTGGAGAGAATCCACGTTGCTGAGGTCCAGAGTGAAGTTTCCACAGTCAGTGATGGTTTGGGTCCATGTCCTTTGCTGGTGCTGGTCCACTGTGTTTTCTGAAGTCCACAGTCCACGCAGCATCTAGCAGGACATTTTGGAGACTTCATGCCTCCTTCTGCTGACGAGCTTCATGGAGATGATGGTTTCATTTTTCAGCAGGACTCGGCACCGGCCCACACTGACAAAGGAACCAGAACCTGACTGTGGAATATTCTCAGTTTCTGAGAAAATGAATTTTATTTTTCATCATCTTTAAGTTATGATCATCAAAATTACAAGAAATAAAGGCTTGAAACATTTCAGTGTTTGTAATGAGTCTGTAATTGACGGGGGAAGTTATGTAAAGGTCATGGATGTTTTCACTTACTAATGTTAATATAGAACCATGTATGTGAAGTCAAGAGAGTCTTTCTGTCTACTCAGAGAGGAGTCTGATAACTGATAACTTCTGATGCCTTCAACAACCCCCTGCCCTGAACACAAGAGGATCTGCAGTGGAAGTGGTCTCCAGCTACAAGCACTTGGGTGTGCACCTGAACGACAACCTCAGCTGGAGCAACAACACCACCAGCCTGATCAAGAAAGCTCATCAGAGACTCTACTTCCTCAGGAGGCTGAGACGAGCTGGTCTGGGAAGCTCAGTCCTCACCTCCTTCTACAGGTGTGCAGTGGAGAGCATCCTGTGCTCCAGCATCAATGTGTGGCATGGAGGCTGCACAGTTGCAGAAAGAAAAACTCTGCAGAGAGTGGTGAAGGCTGCACAGAAGACTGTCGGAGTCAGTCTCCCCACCATCACAGACATCTACACCTCCAGATGCAGGAAGAAGATCACCTGCCCTGTTGCACCAGGAAGCAGAGAGACCACAGCAGCAGAAGACCACCGAGGCCACTGCTGTCAGCTGAGAACAGGAAAGTGAAGCTACACTTCATAGGCTCCACAAAAATGGACAAAGAGATTAGATGAATATTGCCTGCTGGGTTTTGTTGGATCTAAAGACAGCTGTGAGTAAAAATCCCAGCAGACCAGCAGTTTTTAAACACTCAGACCAAACCCTCTGGCACCAACAACCACGCCACATTCAAAGTGTCAAACTCTTTTCATCCTCGTTCTGATGCTCAGTTTGCGTTTCAACAAGTCGTCTACAAGCCTGAAGACAGAGTCTTTACCATGCGATGGCTCATAAACTCACAACCATTCTAACAGGTGGACCTAATAAAGTGATCAGTAAGGGAATATTTTTGATTTCCTAACCCCGGTCTGAGTCAGTTTTTGTCCTGGCATCTCTCATTTATCCAATATTTCTCAGTCAGGTCATCTGGACAGTTTCTGACTGATGAAGCCCTCCGGATAGAGGGCGAAACGTCTTTATAAAAAAAAAAAAAAAAAATAAACTGTCCAGATGACCTGACTTAGAAATATTGGACTTGATGCCTGGATGATTGAGCATGAACTTTGTTGATCTCTTATTTATCCTCGTACTGCCTGATTTGTCTTTGTTATAAAACTTCCCAGCAAAAAACAAACAAACAAACAAACAAATCACTAAATATTTATAACCCCAGACTTACAATTTGAGTTTTAGCCTTCTTCTTCTCTGCCTCTCCGTGTTTCTTGTTGATTACTTCCTCCAGTTTCTTTTCGTCCCAGTTCTCCATAGTATCTGTACAGAACCACAAGTCCAAACATAAACAAGCAGCACATCCACGTCCCGCCGCTGAGGGTTTGACTACTGAATGTTTTGGAGTTTTCAAGATGAGTGTTTTTCTGGACTGGGGTTGAACAGAGAATGCACGTAAACCTAAATGTTTTTTAAAGTGGGGAGGAGTTACAATGTGGAGAACAGAGGGAGGTGTTTTTCTTGTTTGAGGCGGAGCAGAGTGACAGATCCTGAAGAGTGGAGGGAGCAGTTTTATCCACCACCAGGAGCAATGGTGTGTGTGTGTGTGTGTGTGTGTGTGTGTGTGTGTGTGTGGGAATAGTGGCCTTGCCCTCCATAGATGAATCTTCAACCACCCCGATCATTTGACAAAACTTTACATTTATGCAATATGAAAAACAAACAAAAAAACCCCAAACAGTTTCCTCAAATGATAGGAGTGGCTTGCTTGCACATGCACACATGGCAGTAGCCATTTTGGATTTTGGCATGGCGACATAATTTTTGAAAGGAAGCTTTCTCATGCCTACATGCAGCCACAAATCAAACTGTGTCAGTACCTCGCTTATTTCTCAAGTTATCATGCTCACAACATGCAGAAGGGCAGATGGGGGGAGGGTATTTCCAATTCTCTCTCTTCGCTCCACAACGAGGGACAAAAACACTGTACTAAAATATATATATATATATATTTTTTTTTTTTCCTAAAAAAAAAAAAATCATTCCTTTAAAAAAAAAAAACCAACCAAACAAACATCTAATTAGAATGAAGTAAATTCTTCTTCACAATACACATTGTGGCATTAGGAGAGTGGTGGCACAGAGGTTATTAGATGGGCCAGTGATCAGAAAGTTGCAGATTCAACTCCCGGTACCATCAACATCAAAATGTGGGTGGAAAAAGTGGAACACCCACACCTCCCTCCACCCTCATCACCCCACTCTGGGCCCCTGAGCAAGGCCCTTAACCCCCATCATCTGCTCCCTAAACAGGTCTCGTTTGAAAAAGTTCTCGTGGCTCCTGGATAAATAAAGAGTAAATGAAAAAAAAAAAAAAAAAAAGGAGAAAAAAATTAAGCCTGGCACTGGCAGCTGAGTGGTTAGAGCAGTTGTCCTCCAATGGAAGAGTTGGGGGTTCAATTCCACCAGCAGTCACGTGCTGAAGTGTCCCTGGGCAAGACATTGTCTCTGATGTGTGTCCCATCGGTGTATGAATGTGATCAAGCTCTGATTAATCTTTGTACAGATCTAGTAGAGTGCTGTATGAATGTGTGTGGAGGTAAATGAAGGCACAGATTGTGCTGTAAAGAGATTTGAGTATCTTGATTAGATAGAACGTACAGTCCATTTACAATAGATTTTTAAAGTGTTTAACACACAAAATAATTTTAAGTCAAAGGAAACACATCCTTCAATTTAGTCAACAACCGAGCAGCTGGTCTGGTTGGTACGATCATAATAGTCATTAATAATTCCTGCCATTTTTATAATATCAGTGTGTCTGGGAGACAGAAAAATGAATTATTCTTATGTTAGTTCTTAATAATAATAATAATCCAATTCAAATAAAAACAAAAATAAACATCCACGTAATGACATTCTCCAAACCTTAATGTTGCCTTCTTTTTGAACATTTACCTTTGATAAACATCTTGTTGCCTCATCAGACACTAAACTGAATTTAAAGCTTGTCCACTGACCTTTCTCCAGGTCTTCGTCTCTCTCGTCCACGTAGACGCTCTTCTTCTCACATTTTCTCTCCATCGACAGGTCGTGGCTGAACTTACACTTGTCACCCTTGGTACACTGGCCCTGCTTGAAGAACGCACACAGCACCGACTTTGGATCAACCCCTGCATGGGAGACAAAAGGGACTGATCAATAATCTTTTCTGGACTGCTGGTTAAATCCAGTGCTCACCATTCAGCAAATATTTCAGCTTTGTAACACGAGGCACACAACAGCTGCATACGTCACCTTTGCTGACTTTCTGCGCAGCGACTACAGGCTTGAACAGCTCGTTGAGTTCGTCCAGCTCTTTCTTCTTATCAGACTTTTTATTGCCTTTGTCTGCCTCAGCCTGGGCAATCTGAACAGATGTGGGAGAAGTTTAAATCGCATCCTGTTGAATTTCATTTTAATCACAAATGAATATGATTCAGGTAGTGGAGACAAGTACAACCCACTGACCTGTCGGGCGTTTTGTTGTCCATACTTGACTTGTTGAGTGACGTTCTTGATGAACTTCTGCTGCTTGGCCCCTTTTTTGTTCTTCAAACCAAAAGTTTTGTCCTGAGAAAAAATAAAAAATAGTTTAATATTTAACGCTCAACATCTTCCTGAAGAAAGCATGTTCACGTCTGGGTTCACACTTTGTTTATATAAAAAGTTACAATTTATTTATTTAAAGGCAACAGCTGTCGAATAAAATAAAACTACATTATTACTTTAATCCAAATCTGGTTTAAACAATGCTGATGTCCCCCGTCACTGAGGGATTTGAACATTAAATCTAGTTTTCCAGATGAGCGTTATTCTGGACTGGAACTGAACAGAGAATACAAGTAAACCTAAATGTTTTTGATCGTGGCAAGTGGAGGAAGCAATTCTATCCACCACCAGGCGAAGTGGAGGAGATGGGGGTCTGGGGGTAACAATAAAGTAAACTATACTAGTTTTCAAACAAAAACCTCCCTTGTGCTGAGATGCAGCCACACCCCAGAATGGAGGTCAGTACTTCATTTATTTTTCAAGTTATGCTCACAAAGTGGACGGATGGACAGACGGCATTTCCACGACGGGCCAAAAAGCAGCAGAAAAAGTTGGACAGAATGAAAATCTAGAGATGTGAAAGATGAGTCATTTCATTACTGGACTCCTGATCTAAGCAGCTACACGAACAGTGTAAATGATCAAACCAAAGCAATAAGTTGATCCATCTTCTCACCCAAGGCAACTTAAGGCCTGTTCGCACGGGATTCGTTTTACCTAAGGACCACAAGTAATAAATAAATTACTCCCCAGCGTCTGCTTTTTATGTGGCGCATTCACACGGGATAACAAAAGACTGAGATTTAACTGAAATTTACGTATATCTTCTGGATATTATATTAACACGCTGCGTTGTCACGACCGGGCTGGTCCATAATAACGTGCTTAATGTGTGGGCCGGTCTCAGGCTTTGATGTGCTTTTATGAATCAGCATAAAGAAAACTAAATAAGAATAAACAATATAAAATTGTGGGGGCAACACGGTGGCGCAACTGGTAGAGCTGCTGCCTCTCAGTGAGCAGGTCCTTGGTTCAAACCCCGGTCCAGGGGCCTTTCTGGGTGGAGTTTGTATGTTCTCTCCGTGCATGCGTGGGTTTTCTCCGGGTACTCTGGTTTTCTCCCACAGACGAAAAACATGCATGTTAGGCTGATTGGTAACTCTAAATTGTCCCTAGGTGTGAGTGAGAAAGTGAATGGTTGTTTGTCTCTATGTGTCCCTGTGATGGACTTGCGACCCATCCAGGGTGTACCCCACCCCCCGCACAGTGATTGCTGGGCATGGACACCAGCGACCCCCGTGACCCAAAATGGAATAAGCGGGTAAAGATAATGGATGGATGGAATATAAAATTGTGTTAATCTACTTCTTGAGGCGGAGGCAGGTCCAAGGTTTAAAAGGTAAAAAAAAGCCACGTTAAGCTCAGATGGACAGCTGTCACCGGCCGTGCACGTCCGCTGACCCGCTGGTTGAAATGGACTTGCGACCTGTCCAGGGTGTCCCCTGCCTCTCGTACAGTGATGACTGAACATGGCACCAGCGACCCACGCTACCAGAAAAGGAAGAAGGGTAAATATAATGGATGGACGGGTCAGATGATCACCGGCAGCTTGCGAGCATTCCCGCACCTGCTGTCATTTGTGGTGAAGGAAGTATCAGCATCTACAAAAGCCGAAGCGAGTAGCGCGTTCATTTAAAATAGCCTTGTTCTGTATTTTTCCAAATTATTTTGCTTAAACAAAAACAAAAATTGTCTCATTACGTATCAGATCCTGCCCATTTCTGTCCAAATCACAGAGATGCCTATTCACATTGGATTAGTGTTATCACAGGACCTCGGAGTTCAGCAAAATATAGTAGGTCATTTGTAAGGAAATTTTTGCACTTTACAATTACTGACATGGCTGATTCGCATGGGATTAACAACAGACAATCTCTGTAATTATTACAAATAGCATGTGGTCCCTAGGTAAAACGAATCTCGTGCGAATAGGGCTTTAGAGATAGTGCGAGAAATTCAGTTATCCAGGAATGACTCGAGTACAACTGCTGCTCCTCCACATGGAGAGGAGCCAGTGGAGATGGTTCAGACATCAGGTAAAGATGCTCCCTGGGCACCTCCGGACAAGGTGCTTTGGACATGTCCAACTGGGAGGAGACCTCAGGGATGATTCAGGACACGTAGGAGAGACTATGTCTCTTGGTTGGCCTGGGAACCCCTTGGTGTCCTCCCAGAAGAGCTGGAAGAGGTGGCTGTGGAAAGAGATGTCTGGACCTCCCTTTTCAAGCTGCTGCCCCCGAGACCTGACTTCAGAACAAGTGGAAGATGATGGATGGATGGAAGGGACAGTGGGCGACTGTGGCTGAGTGGTTAGAGCAGTCATCCTTCAATGCGAGCTTTGGGGTTTCGATTCCACCAGCAGTCACATGCCGAAATATCCCTGGGCAAAACACTGAACCCCTCATTGCCTCCGATGTGACCCATCGGTGAATGAATTAGGGATGGGGCCGATCCGATATCGGCCTCAGATACCAGCATAATTTACGTATCAGATTTTTCTGATCCAACCTGCTGATGTTTCCGATCCATGATGCATGTCTGTGTCTGATGACCTGCTCTGCAGGTTGTCTTCAAACTATGGAATGGATTTCCTGAACAGAGGCATGTCTCATGAAACCCAGAGTAATAAGACCCGCCTCACATTCAGGAAATCCATTTCATAGTTTGCAGCCATACTTTTTGAGGGCTGAGCACTGAGCAGCACTGTTGCTAACGGCTAACCAACTTTTCATCGTAACACGTGTGAAAGTATTTTACACTAAACACCGTAAGACAGCAACATGCAATGTCTGCAGAGCCGCTGTACAGAGAGGGGGAAGCTCAGTCACGCCCTACAATACATCGAACTTAAAAATTTGAAAAAGTACCACATTAAAGCGCACAAGGATTGTTTAACCAGGCACCACGGTAAAGTTATTTTTATATTGGATGTTCGAGCTCCGTGGCTTCAGCGGTGTGTTTCTCTTGTTCAATCCGGAGCAGACAGTCTGATTTCAGTCAGCCGCGCTCAGTCTTCCCGTCTCGGAGGAGCAGACTGAGTGAGGCTGACTGAAATCAAACTGTCTGCTTCACAGCTTGACTGAATATTTGCAGCCAAGATATAGTTTACATTTACCCTCCAGGAGATATTTATCAGCTCAAGATGAGAGTTCTGTGATGGAGTTAAATTCAAAGCAGTCTACTCAGATAAATAATCTTAAATTATTATTTTTATATATGAATGTTTCTGTTAACTTATTGTAATGTTTCTGTACAGTGCTCTGAAATGACTTCTGTTGTGACTTGGCGCTATATAAATAAACATAACTGAATAGACACATAAAAAAAGATTATGAACTGAAAAATAAAAGAAAATTATATATGAATATATAAAAAAAAGAAACAAAACAGCTAAATTATAAAGCGATGTAAAATACAAAAAACAGGAGCATGTTTGTGTTGGTTTATGTCATGAACTTAGCAGATGTTTGAAGCCATTTAATCCCTTTAATATCCACTTTAAAGATAGGAATGAAACAAACAGTATGTTTTGTATTAGCATGATTTAATTCTAACTTTGAAACTTAACCAACATAAAAAAAAACTTACCTCAAGTTGTCTTTTTGGACATACAAGCATATATTTGTACAAACTGTACTTGAGAGATTACAGCCTCATAAAATCAATTATGATATCGGAATAGTATTGGTAGTGGACGATATATAGATGTAGGGATCAGGATAAGATCGGAAGTAAAAAAATGTGAATCTGTGCATCCCTGGTACGAATGTCACCTAAAGCACTGATTAGTCTCTTTAGAATGATTTGTTCAATTATCTTTGTATAGATCTAGTAGAGTGTAGGAATGGGTAAATGAGGACATAGATTATAGTGTAAAGAGCTTTGCGTATCTTGATAAGATAGAAAGGTGCTATAAAAGTACAGACCATTTCCTAAAATTTGTTTTTACAGTGTATTCTAATGTGGCCAATGTTCCCCCTCAGGAACATGAGTGTAGTAAAGTTACTGTGAGGTTATGAGAGCTTTTAAAGAAATTCTGACAAAACCTTAAAAAGGAGAAGGATCGTTAGGCTTTGTCAGAAAAAGAAAATCCTGTTTATTGACTGCACCAAAATATATGAACAAATAAAAGTGCAGACATAAAATGTGTGTGGCTGATTTTTCTCCAAAATACGACAAAAGGGTCTTTTGCAAACAAATTAAGAAACGGGTCCATTTTTAGGAAAACAAGTTCATATTGAATGTAAAAAAGTTGTTACAGTCATGTTCCTCACTCTTTCACGTCACACAGACTTTCAACTGTTTTGAAAGTGGATTTATATGACTATGCTCAACCAAGATACCAGCCCATGCCGATGTGAGTACTGTGCATAAAACTTACTACAATTGTTTTTCATCAGCCTGGAGGAGCATTTCCCACAGACGGATGTCTAGTACGATGTAGCCAGAAAGTTACTCTTTCACCTCGTTTTTGCTTGGATGGATTCTGCCCTTTCTTCATTTCACAGGTGATGAAAATGTTTCTTTCAACAAGCATGTTCAGGCTCACAGCACTCAATGGAGGTAGAACTAAATTACATTTAAATCCTGACTGACTTTCATGACAATCTGACACCAAGAATGTAGTTTCTGACACAACAAACGTCATGGAGGATGCAAACAATACAAACTATCTTTCAGCTGTAATTAATTTCAAACATGTTTTTCAGAAAAGCAGTCAGAAGATGATGTCACTGACATTACGGGTACTGACTGAGGACACATTTATTTATTTAAAAAAATTATAGGAGATCACCAATGATCAATCTTACAAGTGAGGTTCAGTTTTTAACATTTTACCCAGTAACGTTTGTAAAGCCTGACTATAAAGTTGAACAAATCCTGAATTAATTCATTACCCTGATAAACGCAAAGTTGTTTGAACACGTATACAAATAATTAAAGACTTCTTTATTTTAACAATTTGTAACTTCCATCACTGCATGCTCACTTCTGAGAAACTCATCATAATAAAATTTATTATACCATCAATATAAAAAACGACTCAATTAAAAAAAGCTACGAATAAGAAGATATAATCTATAAAACTCGATGAATTATATAAACCTTGGTCAGACAAGCTAGGCCCAAAGTTTAAGCAGCTTCTGTGCTACACGATTGATCTAACAATTTCAGCCTCATGACAGCTTCCTGAGTGTTTATTTAAGGACATTTAAAATCATCTCAATGATAAGATAAAAAGTCAGTTTATTACAAACAGTGTCCACAAGCCAGAAAAACTTTAAAATGTTTCGGTTTCCGTTAGCTGTTAAGCTAACACCGCCAATATGCTAACTCGTGCATTTTTACCTCAATAATCTTTTCCTTTTTCTTCTCTTGAGTTTTTTTATTTCCCGTGGCAGGAGGAGGTTTCTTCGGCGGCATGCTGGCTCAGGAACTGCAGCGGAATATTTAATTTAATGAGGTCTATTGGCTGGTCAAACTGCCCCACATTAAACAGCGGTTGCTAGCACGCGACAGGCGCCTTCTAGGCCACATGTGAGTTGTTGATGTGCTGTTACGTCATCACGCACCACAAGAGGCAGCATGGGAGAAGTAGTTTATTTGACAAAAGTTAAATAAATGCCTTTACACATTTACCATGTCAAACACTCCGTGGCATTTTACATTAAGTCTCACTACTTGTTGCTAATTAGGCAAAAGGGCGATAATGTTTTGTCCATGCTTGTGTGTCTTCATTTGTACTTCTAGCAAAAAGTCTAATGAAGTGCAGAACATATTTTAATTGAAACTTTCAGAGAGCACCGTAATCATTATACACACACATCTACACAACTCATTAACTTTGGGAGCAGATGCAATTCATGATGTTTGCCACAGGCAGCTGAACTTACAAAACATAAACATGGCAACATCTTAGCTAATTTTACAAATACTGAGCTGCACTTTGAAGAAACCAAGCAGCGTGCAACATGTCGTTTGAGCAGAACACATTTGTTTAAAACCTTACAATTAACAGTTGGAGACAACCCACGATGGATGGATGGATGGATGGATGGATGGATGGATGGATGGATGGATAGATAGATAGATAGATAGATAGATAGATAGATAGATAGATAGATAGATAGATAGATAGATAGATAGATAGATAGATAGATAGATAGATAGAAAGAAATATTACTTTACAAACTAGTAACAGTACAAGTTATGTTTATGTTTGTTACCCTGTTTGTAACAAACATAAAAAAATAAAAACAAGAAAAACAAGTAGGATGTATGTAGATTGTGAAAATGATTCAACAATGATGGCAGCAGAGCTGCATCAGCCTGTGTGAGTAGAGAGGATGGTCCAGGTTGTCCATGATGGACAGCAGCAGTGTCCTTCATGTCTTGTCTGCAGCTGATAATGGAGCCTGCCTTCTTACAGTAATGAGCTTCCTGAGCCTGTTGGTGTCACTTGCTCCGATGCTACTGCCCCAACAAACCACTGCAACTCTGTCCACAGCAGACTGGTAAAAGATCTCCATCATTCTGCAGCAAACATCGAAGGACCTCAGCTTCCTCTGCTCATCCCCTTCTTGTACACATCATTAGTGTTGGATTACCAGTCCAGTCTGCAGCTGATGGTGACTCCCATGTGTAGTCCTCCCCCCACCTTCTCTCCTTTAATGCACAGGTTGTGAAGACACCTGTCCATTTAAAGCTCTAGTAGTCAAGAATAAAAAAAGGCTATACTTTAACACATTTTACAGATGCTGAGCTGAAATATGGTGTGGTAGTAGCTGACAGTCACTCTACAGTAATAACATTTGACTGCATATAATCTTATTTTCAGTGTTTAATATTACTATTGTTGAATAGTTTTAAACAACACAAAATTACCAAGAATTAAAGATGTGTTGTGCACACAGTATATTTTCTCTTGCATTCTCAAGGAAATGAAAATAACATGGCATGTCAGGGAATTCATAACAGAAAACAACTGAGAATATAAAAAAATATATAATTTAATAAAAAATTAAGAATTGCCAAATCATTAAAATATATATAAACAGACTGTGTCAACGGCTGCAGCACTAATATTCTCACATATGTTTTCCCTTTTCTACTCAATAATTTACTCACGCTTTATTATATGAAACGGACAAATGTTTTCTTTATATATCCACATTACTAAAACAAAACCATGTGGTTTGTTAGAAACATTTTAACTGCAGATCTTTGCAGGTTTAGTCTTTCTCCATCAGGTGTCAGCGATGTACCATCTGCCAGCTGAGCTGAGGGACAAACTGGAGACCAATATTATAAACTAACCCTGAACATAAAAGTTATGTCAGATTAAAATCTACATATATGTTGGAATAACTGTGTTTGGATGTGGTTGTATTTACCGTATTTTCTGGTGTATAAGTCGCATCAGTCAAAAAAAAAAAAAGCACCATGAACAAGAAAAAACATGCAAAGTATATAAGTCACATTTATTATCATAACCACGTCGTGTTTATTATGCGTTTATTTAATGGTCAAAACAGCTTCATTTTGCATGGGTGGCACAGCACCATCCATCCATCCATCCATCCATCCATCCATCCATCCATCCATCCATCCATCCATCCATCCATCCATCCATCCATCCATCCATCCATCCATCCATCCATCCATCGCAGCCGAAGCCGCTACATCGTTTTTCCGCCTGCACCAGCTGAGTGAAGCGAGTGCACACAGGAGGACTCTCTGTTGCAGTTCTTTGAAATTTAAAGCGTCAGTCAAAAACTGAGTAATGAATATGGGGAAAAAAAGTATATAAGTCGCAGGACTAATAGGGTATATTTTTCAGCTATTTAGGAGGAACCTTCTGAGCTTTGGCAAATCAGAAATGCAGAAACTTTTACTGAAGTGCTTTTATTCCAGGTGGTGCATGAAATCATTGTTATGCATCATCCAGACGGTTAATGTTCAGCCAGATGTTTTAGTTTTTACCTGTTTCTCTGTTCTGAATCCAGTGTTGGGTTCAGTTCATTTACACTGCGCCCGTTCACAACAACGTCTCACACTCATTATAGAAGGCCAGGTTGTAAACGTTATCTAATGAAGCCAGCAGATCACTTTGTCACATCTTACTGCTCAGGTAAGACACACCTGGACTGACTTTGTAGTTTTCAAAAGTGCTGTGAGGGAAAATATGTCGGTGTCAGGGTGTGAGCTGCAGTCGTCTGTGATTCAACTCCAGGAAAAGTGTTTGTTGGGTCGTGGCTGCAGGGCAGAGAGCCAACCAGCAGGAGTTTTACTGCTTCAGCTGCTGATTCAGCTGCATTTAATTAGATTTCACTTAACTTTTAATGTAATTTCATCTGGCACGTTGGAGACGTGTGGCCTTCATCCACGTCCTGCACCAGTTCAGTGGTCAGCTCGCTCTCTAATGTTGTGTGTGTGAGTGTGTATGTGCTGTACGGACACAACACACAGCACAGCCATGACCCAAAATGGGTCACACACGCCTGCTCCTCTCGGGCTCCTATTTGCTCTCGTGCGCTGTAATGAGCTTTGATTTTCGAGGGTTAGGGACAACATTTACTCAGTTTGGGTGCACACATAATGGCGGTGCTGGAAGTGGTCTTTAATGAATCCCAGAGTGCGACAGTGAATTTACCCCGGTAATATCATCCCTGGCTGCAAATGTGCTACAGAGCAAAGTGTCTACATCGTCTTTTATGCTCGGCTGCAGCTCTGTTTCATTTCCTCTGATGAGGAGGGATTTATTTCTCATGCACGGTGCTTTCTGGATGAATGTGTGCATCGTAACCTATACTGACAATACATCTCTTCGCTGTAAGGCTGAGGCTTGAAGACAAGAAAGCTGTGTGATATTGCCGCAAGCAAACTACATCTCCTTTCCTCCGTCTTGCTCCATCCTTCTCTTTTCCTGTGAAGATATTCTGAGTGTGAGAGCAGCCTAATAAATCACAACATCAGCTACAAGAACATGTTTTTCCCAGGACAGCCCCCTTCATATTCATCCAAACATTGATCTTTCTTCTGCAGAGGGCATAGGTGTCATGTACACACACACTGGAGGCACTCTTCTATTGTGATGCCTGCAGATGTAAGAAACCGCCTCCTGCCTAATTAGCAGAAGCTCAACACTTTCCTCCCTGCTGAGAAGGCTTGACACCGCACAACCTGTGTGACTCGAGCTTCACCGTCCAAAGGCAAAAGTGCGACAATGTTTTGTGTTTGTTGTTTGTCTTTGCCGTTAGCAAAAACCTCACGAACCAGACAGACTTTATTAATTGAATTCCCCAGGGGGGTTGATGCTGGGCATTTTTTAATTTTGAATAAAATCTTGAATAAAGTATATATAATTTTTTTTGAATGCGGACCCCCAATCACTGGCTCGTGGAACCCCTTGGGGTCCAGGGACCCCAGTTTGAGAACTGCTGGCATAGAGATCTGAAAAATAATTTTTCTTTAGGACCAATAATCTCAAGCACTGTCTTGTTGTAGCATAGTTAACATGCTTTATGAAAATGTGTGTCTCTAATACTCTTTAGAACTATAAAACTGGCTCTTGCGACAATATACAGTATTACTTTAAATATGCTAATTTAAATTTTTTTTTTATTCATTCATTCATTTGTGAGTTTTTAAAGTCTAGTCTAGTTCTAGAAGCAGAATGTAAAAAAAAGTTTTAGCCTATTAGGCTAAGGGTTCTCAGTGCATTTATCCAAGATGTTTAATTTAAACTTAAGTTTCACTGATGGGCAACACGGTGCCTCAGTTGGTAGAGCTGTTGCCTCTCAGGGAGAAGGTTGCTGGTTCAAATCCCGGTCCAGGGCCTTTCTGGGTGGAGTTTGCATGTTCTCTCCTGCATGCGTGGGTTTTCTTTGAGTACTGCAGTTTCCTCCCACAGACCAAAAACATGCATGCTAGACTGATCGGTAACTCTAAATTGTTGTGAGTGAGAGAGTGAATGGTTGTTTGTCTCTATGTGTCCCTGTGATGGACTGGAGACCTGTCCAGGTTGTTCCCTGCCTCTCACACAGTGACTGCTGGACATGGGCACCAGTGACCCCTGCGACCCGAAAAGGAAGAAGCGGGTAAAGATAATGGATGGATGGAAGTTTCATTGATGAAATGCAGGTTTTGATCAACTAAAAAGTTGTTTTCTTTTCAATGAATAATTTTGGGGGCTGGATGGAGGTTGTCCAAGGGCCACTTTTGGCCAGACTTCTCATCATTGTTGTAAGATTCAAAACCATTTTAGTTGCATTTTTATGGTTCAATGCACCACACCAAATAAAGTCTAATTATCTAAATTTAGGGGAGGATTTTAACTCATAAAACTTCAGTTAATTAATTTGTATTAATATAATGTGACATTTTGCTGCTCAGACTGTTATTTTGTGATTAACAGACAGCACATTATAGATTATAGCAGCTCCAACAACAACTAGAGCAAGCGTTAAACTATAAAGCACTCATCTTGGCAATTCACTCTGTTAGAGTCATTTTATGTTGTTCATGTTATTTAATTTGTTAACACTGGAGGGAGCAATATGCTACCTGTCATTGTCTCCACACCCATAAAAGCCAGGTGCAAAGGTGCACACGGATGAGACAGGACAGAGGCAAACCGTTTTTTGACCGTGTAACGTGTAAGCTGTACTCCAGAACCTGTAAAAGCATGTTTGAAAGTTAATGGAAGTGCAAGAAGTGTGACTGGAAACTTTTTGCATCATCTATGAAATATGGAACCTTGAAATGGAGGCTACGCATGAACTTTATTAAAGTACAGAAAATAAATGACACATCGTTTTACAAAAAGGAGCTGATTAAAGAACAGCTGTCAACTCATCACCTGTGATGATCGAGCCTTAAAGGAAAAGTTTGGTCCCCACACACTCCCATGAATAAAAATCCTGAATAAACACATTTTATTGTAAAGTGTTCTGTTAAACAGTTCTTGTGAACTTTCTGTAAAAATAAAAAATAAAGTAAATCTTCCCATCAGAATATTTCTAAGGATGATGGTTGAGTTACCAATCTGCTGGATGCTGAGCAGACTTTATTATTTTAACTTTTACTGCTTGTGTGTATGTGTATGTGTGTATGTGTATGTGTGTGTGTGTGTGTGTGTGTGTGCGTGTGTGTGTGTGTGTGTGTGGGTGGGTGGGTGGTGGGGGGGGGGGTGTCATGTTAGTTCAGTTGGAAGTCCTACAGTTTGTCACAGGACAGATTGTGTTCATATTACAAACCCAGTGTGGGTAAAAGGTTCAGCCTCCTTGTTTTTGCACTCTGAGGCTGCAGTCAGTCTTGTATGTATTTAGTGCTGTCTGGTTCCAAACTGGAACGTGTGGAACTCCCAGCTTAAGATCCTGTTTACCCAAGAACGCTCCCTAACAGCGTTAGTGTTTTTTTTTTCTTTGTATGTGTTTGGGGCAAATAAACAAGAAAAGAGCCTGTTTATATGAATTTGCTGTAGCATCCATGCCGGTTGCCAGATAATAAATGATGAACTATTGTACTTTCACTTTAAAGTTATTGTATTTTAACACACACTGTCATTGTGCTGAGTGAAGATGTTGAAGGATGCGATGTGTGTTGTGTGGTGAACATAGGAACAGAACAAGATGGGGTAAATAAACATATTAATGTTTATCTGGTAAATGGCTCAGCTGCATACACACACACACAGGTTCCGCATGATCATTGTTACATGTAAACTGGTTCCTTTGGACTGAGGATGTTGTTGGTTTTGCTCTTAAATGCTGAAAGAGGCTGAGTAGCAAATAAAAACATTGCTCTCTGACATTTTTTGTAAGTGTTGTTAGAGCAGAAAATCTTACGACTGCAGCCGCCTGTGACTCCACACCTGCGGAGTATTTCATACCTCTGCGGGAGGTTCCTCCACAAACCTCCCCTCCGAGACATGGATTCAGAAAGAACGAGGGCTGTTGCCATATACACAAACAACTGAGTCGCAGCAGAAAAGCTCTGGTTTAAATTTAAAAACCCAAACTCCACATTGTCAAGTTTTAGCCTATTAAAGCTGCATGGACAGGAAGTAAAACAATTTCTTCCCCCCTCCCCCCAAATGTATCAGATGACAAGAATCTACACCATCATATTGTAAAGGCTTGACCAGCATGGCTATAACTCACAACCTTTACATTCTTTTCTCTTTTCTTCAAGCAATAATAAGGAATGTCCTGGTATTCAGTGTGTGTCAGCCTCCTCCTGTGCCCAAGGACAAACTGCAGCACCTCTGCTGCTCTGCTGACTGCAGGTCATCGGCTGCCAGCTGCTCCCCGTCAACGAGCTGCTCCACACCGCCAGAGAAGAAAAAGGGCACAAAGGATCGCCTCCCGCCAAGCTCGCCCAGGTACCGCTCTGCTGCAAAGCAAAATAAAATAAATGAAACTTCACTTTAGATGAGAAGAGAGTAAACTGCAGGTTAACTCCTGGTCCACCCATCACTTCACCAGCCTTTCTCTGCAGACCGCACATCATCTCCTCAGACTCTGTTCAGTCCTGAGAGCCCTTGTTGCTTTGTTTTCTATAAGTTTCACATTCAACTAATACAAGCCTTTTGCTGTGGTATCACTATATTAACACTGTTTCTCTCTATTCTTTATCTTTTCCACTGTGTCTACTGCATGCAGTTAACAAGTAACTGATGACTTTCTGGTGTTTGAACCATTCGTACGTCAACATTTTCAGCACAATTGGACTGTTGATTATTGTAACTTTTATATTTCAAACTTTTTAAAATTATTTGTAAATGTTTACCCCAAAAGAATACACTGAGATCTCTTTAAATCCACCAAAAACATTATCCTTTTTTGAGAACGTGCTTTTTTTTTGTCTTTTCTTGCCATCTAGTATTTAGCTACTTTTATATAACCCCTTGCTACTTTTAGCATTTAGATTGCTTTTTTTAACAAACATTTTATTACTTTTAACTTCTAGTTATTGTTTGATACCATTTTGCTAGTGTTTTGCCACTTTGTGTGTGGTAACTTTAGCTACTGTTATGCTTCTTGTAGTAAATAGTCACTTTTAGCTCTTAATTTGTTACATTTTGCTAGTTTTTCACTACTTTAAGCAACCACGTTGGTTTTGTCAGCTTCTGTGCTGCTTATTTTTACCTTAAACAACTCAGTTTCCGCTTCTTAGCCTATTAAACAAAGTAATGCAGCGCTCAGCATTCACACTGCTTTTTCAAATAAAATGCTGTTTCTCTGGTCTCCATTTACTTTCAGTAAGTTTATCTTACCCTTCTGTAAAACCCAAGAGAACAGGTGTGAACTTGTTTCATTTAGCTTTGTGTTTTATGTTTAGGTAATGAGCAGGGATGATAGCGACAACAGAAGAATGTTCTTATTTTCATCCTGGAAATGGAAGAATTGTATCCTTTAACTGATAACAAAACTCGTCTGCTGCGTGTGTTGTACTCAGGTCCCTTGAGGCGAGTGTGAGCGGAGAGATTTTTATGTATTCCTCCTCTTTTCTTGGGTTTCTTTTTCCTTGTGTAGGGGTTGAAAGATTTTTCAAAATGAAGCGTAAAAAGCGAGACTCTTTGCTCAATAATCCTGAGGGAATTGCATCAAAACACAATTTTTAATCTGTTGTTGAACTTGAACAAAGATGGAAGAAAAACTTTGTACTGTACTTTAAAATCTGATGCCACTGAAAATACCTCATAATGTAGGAAGCCAGGAGGCATAAGGAATACTTTAAGGATCTTCTCAATCCCACTAGGACCTCTTCCATAGACAAAGATGAATCGGGGGTGGGGGGGGGGGGGTGTTGGTCCATCCATAACCAGGACTGAGGTCACTTAGACTCGGACTCTGCCAGGGCTGACCGTTGTCACAGATTCTCTTCCAAATTTTTATTTGCAGAAATTCTCGGTGCAGCCAGGGGGCAGATGAAGTCCGGTTTTGTGGCCTCAGAATTCTGTCTCTGCTATTTGCAGATGATGTGGTCCTGTTGGCATCATCATGCCATGGTCTCCAGCGCTCACTGGAGTGGGTTACAGCCAAACTGGGATGAGGATTAATTCAATTCAATTCAAAAATACTTTATTAATCCCAAAGGGAAATTAAATGTTGTTGGAGCTCATTATTCTTGTTTCATTAAAATATGTTATAGATACTGATGGCTGTAGGCAGGAAGGATCTCTTGTAAACATCCGTCCCACAGCAAATCCGAAGAAACTGGCTGCAGATGCCATCCATTCCATCCACCCAGACTCAGCTGGTCTCGGTTCCTCTGGGCTGCAGGACCACCCGAACGCCAGGCAGAGAACTCCTCCCAAAGCGATGGTCACTCCTCCCAGCAGCCTGCTGAGATCCTCGTCACTGCGGACAGCTGGCTGCAAGTGCCGGGGGATGATCCAGGTCCTTTTGCTGTCACGAGCCGCGTTTCCTGCCATTTCCAGGATCTCAGTGGTCAGGCACTCGAGCACAGCTGGCAAGGGGACGGGAATGCATCTATGGCACCTTCTTTTCAACTCATTTGAGATTTGGGACTGTAGCTGAGCTATTATTTGAACTTTTGAGATATTAATCAGCTGTTGTAAACAAAAACCCCACCTTGTTGCCATGGTTACGCATCATAACAGAAGTCCAAAACTAAAAATGTTTAAGTAAAAATCCTTCCAGCTGCACAGCATCTGATATCAGAGGAAACAATCATCCAAAAAAAAAGCGATTTACATCCAGAAAAAGAGGAATTAAAGTTTCCAAAAGCAAAATCACAGAATTAATGTAACAAAGCTGCTCCAACATGCAGCCACCCCGAGCGGCGCAATGCTAAAATGTTAGTGCCTCCAAATCTGAAGCCAGACATAAGGTCATGAACTAGTGACTAAAAGAACAAGATCTTGGATACTATTGGTTGAAATAACTTTCCTGTGCAGGGTAGAATCTCCCATTAAGATAGGTTAAGAATTTCAGTTATCCAGGAGAGACTCAGAGTAGAGCCACTCTTTCACATCGAGAGGAGTCTCTTGAGGTTTTCATGTCATATCCAACTAGGAGGAAACCCTGGGAAAGACCCAGGACACACTGGAGAGACTATGTCTCTCAGCTGGCCTGGGAATGCATTGGAATCCTCCCAGAGGAATTGGAGAAGATGGCTGTGGAAAGAGATGTCTGCACTTCCCTGCTCAAGCTGCTGCCCTGCGACCCAACTACGGAGAAGTGGCTGTTATGTATGTATGGATAAAATGCATATCGCCTGCCTTTATTCATGCAATCATTTTAGACCAAGATCATATATACTGTATGTGTGTGTGTGTATATATACCTGTTTATACTTTGTGTATAAATAAATAAATAAATAAATAAATAAATAAATAAATAAATAAATATATATATATAGGGCAGCACGGTGGCGCAACTGGTAGAGCTGCTGCCTCTCAGCGAGCAGGTCCTTGGTTCAAACCCCAGTCCAGGGGCCTTTCTGGGTGGAGTTTGCATGTTCTCTCCGTGCATGCGTGGGTTTTCTCCGGGTACTCCGGTTTCCTCCCACAGACCAAAAACATGCATGTTAGGCTGATTGGTAACTCTAAATTGTCCCTAGGTGTGAGTGA
>NC_056498.1:74197918-74205225 GCF_014905685.2 Nematolebias whitei | reverse complement strand
ATGGATGGATATATATATATATATATATATATATATATATATATATATATATATATATACACACACATACATATTGAGATGATTATGTTGAGAAATGACAAGTTGTGTTTGTTGTAGTCAAACCTTGAAAATAACTCTATCTCATCCAATATTTCAAGATGTCATGTTCAGAGCATGTGTTGTAAACGACAGTCTACTACTTTTTATTTTTCCTCTGGCTGCTCCTTTCTTCAGGGTTTGCCACAGTGAGCAAACTCTTACACAGACTTGACAATGTTTACACCAAATGCCCTTCCTGATGCAACCACCGACCACTAAGCTACTGCAGTCCTCCATGTGGAGCAGTGGGCTACCATCCAAGGCACCATGGCCAGAGGGATTTGAACCGGTGACCTCTCAATCACAAGCTTGTCTTCACTAATCTCTGTGCCACCACTCTCCCTCAGCTATTATGAACTTTGATTTCAAAAATTAATCAGTTGTGATCCGGGTTCTCCAGTTTCCTCCCACAGACCAAAAACATGCATGTTAGGCTGATTGGTAACTCTAAATTGTCCCTCGGTGTGAGTGAGAGCGTGAATGGTTGTTTGTCTCGTTTGTCTCTATGTGGCCCTGTGATGGCCTTGCGACCCGTCCAGGGTGTACCCCGCCCCTCGCACAGTGATTGCTGGACATGGGTACCAGCGACCCCCGTGACCCAAAATGGAATAAACGGGTAAAGATAATGGATGGATGGATCAGTTGTGATCCAATGATACTTTCTGAGAGTTTCTTTAAAAGTACTGCTTCATTAGATATTTTGCCAACAGTCAGACAAACACACACAAACACAAACAAAAACATTATTGCTTGCTTTGCTGTTTGGGCGCAGGCAAAAAAGATATATAAAAAAGTTTGAAGTCTCTAAAATGCTTTCAGGAGACTTTTTTCATTTTATGACCACTGGTATTTAGATATGATGTATTCAATTCTGACAACAATATTTCAATTATCAACCCCCTCATGGTGCCATTGTCCATGTTTGGTTGAGCAGCATGATACATTTTTTATGTTACTGCCTTACTGTTAAGCCTTTTTATTGTGTGTTCCTACTTCATTATTTTATTGCTAAGTCTATTTGCGAACTCTATTCCTCTCAAGGGACAGCAGACATTGAACTGTGCAGCAGAAAGTCATTCAGGAGAAAAATGGACAGTGGGATGTTTATAGGCAATTAACTAGAAAGATGAATGAAACAAGCTGGGACAATAGGTTTGAATGCAAAGTGTGTGAAAGTTTAGCTGACCACAAAAGGCAAGAAGAAGAAGAAAAACATCGAAAAGGTTCAAACCTTGCAATGATCTGTGAAGCTTGGTAATTTTTACTTAGTTTGTAGTTACTTGTTTTATTGGATTTTTTATGTTTAATTTGATTTTAGAACCCCCACCCACCCACATCTAATTCAAGAACATTTCAGCAGTGGGGAACCCTCAGAGCCTTCTACATCTTCAGAGAAGGCTTAAGATTTCAGAATATATGAAAGGTTATATTTAAATTGTTATTTATTTCATATAAAATGTATATTTTCAATGTAGTTTTTTTAAATCAATTTATTTGGCTAAGTATTCTTGTTTTTATGTAAACTACTTTGCAGTTGAGCAAGAAACCTTCTAATTCAAGAAAATATAATTATCCAATCATATTCGTTTGAATTTGTCTCCAGGCAGAAACATGCTTGAAGGTTCTTTCTCATTGGTTAGGACTTCACAGTCAGGAGAGAAGGCCCAACTGAGTCAAAGTATCTGCAGGGTGAGTTTGGTTTTTAACTCACAGAAGATTTAAGATGGGACCAAAACACAGAACTCTGAACCTTACAGAAAGCTCTGCTGGCTAGAATATTTGTGAAGCATTCAACTGGAATCCGTAAATTAAAAAATCCACATGGAAATAGTAGTTTATCTAATAAAAGAAGGCTAAATATCAGTTAAATTAAAAACATCAGTTAAATCTACACTCATAATTTTCAATATCACATTTTATTTTGGTTTCATTACATGGTGAAAGTTTTGTGGGTTACTATTAACTTTCAGTGTGAATAATTGAAATTACACTAGTTGTGGTGCTCCAGGCTCGGTATATGCAGCTGCATTCACCTGCAGGTGAAACTCACTCCCCTCTCACTAGAGGCTCATTAGGGTTTATGTTTGCCTGATTCACAGAGAGAGGTTTTGCCTGCAGTGTAAAGCTGGAACTATAACTCACACCCCAGAAAATAAGCAAAATGCCTTCAAGGCTCAAGATTCAAGGTTCAAGGTTCTTTATTTGTCATACACACCACATGTGGTACATGTGGTGGAACAAAATTGTGTACACAGGGTCCCAGTTACATCCAACAAAAGTATTAAAAGTTAAAAGAAAAACAGTAATAAGATCTAAGCTATGAACTAAAAAAAATGTTAACTAAAAACACACTAAGCACATAAAAACAATACAGTAGTCCCTTGTTTATCACGGGGGACCCGTACCCAGAAGACTCACAATAAGTGAAAAACTGCGAAGTAGGAATAGTAGTACTGTGGAAGTCGGCAGAAAGAGACGAAAATATTTTGAGTCTCGCTTTATTCTCTACGTCTTCCAACATCAAACTCAGAAAAATGAATGATTTACAACCGTTGATCTTCTCTTTTTATATGCTGTCCCTTTCACAATAAGAGCACATTCTGACGTGAAATATATACATTTATGTTCGCCACACAGGCCCTGCCTGAACACACAGAATGTCACAAACACCAAAAACACATAACCTGTGAAACCCATTACAGGTTTAAAACACACAAAAAAAGAAAAGAAAAGAATTGCCTAATTGTAACAGCTAGGGAGTTTAATAAGGTGCCCACCACGGTTCTGTGGTGGGTGCACCACAGCAACAGGGGTTGAAAGTGAAGGAGACCCTCCGGACCGACTGCCACTAAACTGTTCAACTGAGGGAGGCAACCCAGCTGTAGGGGAAAAACCCAGAAGAGTGGGCAAAGAAACTGGGGGACAGCCACAACAAGGTGGCTGAGCCAACTTAACCGGGTCCCCTGGTAACACATGAGCTGGTTTCAAATGGTCCACCAAAACACTCTCTTGATTACCCCTCAAATCCACCCAAAAATCCTTAGGTCCCCTCTCCAAAACATGAAATGGACCATCGTAAGGAGGCTGAAGTGGTGAATGGTGTGTCATAACAAATAAATACATACTTGACTGACATAAGTTCCTTCAGCACAAACACCAGTAGAAGGCAGTGATGTGTTGCCAATGGAGCAAAAGATCTATTTTCCCCTGTTAGGACCGCCCTACTCCTCTTGGGAGCAACCGGACCTGCCGAACCTGGAAGAAACTCCCCATGTACCCTCAAAAGCTGGCACAGGACCAACTCAGCTGAAGAAAACTGCAGGTCCTCTTTAGGAGCTGAACGTAGGCCCAACAAAACCCAAGGCAGGCGATCCATCCAACCATTATCCACCAATGAGACCCGCAATGCAGCCTTCATTGAGTGGTGGAACCTCTCACAAAGACCATTGGCCTGCGGATCGTAGGCAGTAGTACGGTGGAGTTTAACCCCAAGGCTCTCTGCCACTGCAGTTCACAACTCTGAGGTGAACTGGGGACCCTTGTCGGAAGTCAAGTCCAATGGCACACCAAATCGGGACATCCAGGAGGAGATAAATTCCCTAGCCACATCAACCAAAGTGGTTGATGACAGCGGAACTGCCTCCGGCCACCAAATGGTTCTGTCCACCATAGTTTGGAGATAGGTAAAACCTCTGGTATGTGGAAGTGGGCCCACTAAATCCACATGCACATGCTCAAACTTCCCTTGGGAAATAGGAAACTGTTCCAGTGGAGCTTTGTCATTGCACCTTGGCACAACGGCAAGCTAAACAGGAAGTTGCCCATGTGCGTACATCTCTACGGAGCCCTGGCCACACAAACGTTACCCTTACCAGTTTTACTGAAGCTTTCACCCCCAGGTATGAAAGGGAATGAACTGCATCAAAAATCCACCGATGCCAGCCACTAGGAAGCAGAGACCGAAGCTTGCCAGTCAAGACTTCACAAAGAAGGGTTGTACCACACTCATGAAAGGAAACTTCCTCCAAATGCAAACTGGATTCAGTTGCTTTAAAGGCCAGAATACCCAGGTCCGTCAGTTGGTCTGCTTCTTCAGCCAGGGAGCGATAATCCTTTGTCTGGATCAGCTGGAAGCTGGCCAGCACAGTGCGAACAGGTGGAGGAAGCTGGTGAAGAAACAGGTGGGTAAAACGGAAGGAAACATCCCCTGAGCCAAGTAACACCAGCATGTTCTCCATCAGCTCGGAGGGCTTGAAATCACCCAAGCCACTCAGGGCCAACAAACGTAGCAGGTTCTCCTTGAGTGAGTAAATGGCATCTACTTTATTCAAAATTTTCTGGGGGAGGACCCCCAGACCCCACCACCAGTGTGCACCCCCCCATTACATTAGAAAAGCTTCTGACATCAATGGTCTCCTCATTGTTCAAGCCAAAGAGCCATTGTTAAAACTAAGAGCTGAAGCGCCCCTAAAGGACAGATTCTAGAATCGCCCCTGATGTAAGCTTAAAATTATATGATTTTAATAATCATAGGTTGTGATCTAAAGTGGGCCACTCTGAGACATGAAACTCCAGGGCTGAAAATGAGTCCCACTCTGGCCCTGTCTGTGATGGTGGGGAGACTGACTTCAAACAGACTTCTGTGCAGCCTTCACCACTCTCTGCAAAGCTTTTCTTTCTGCAGCTGTGCAGCCTCCATGCCACACATTGATGCTGGAGCACAGGATGCTCTCCACTGCACACCTGTAGAAGGAGGTGAGGACTAAGCTTCTCAGACAAGCTCACCTCAGCTGCCTGAGGAAGTAGAGTCTCTGATGCACTTTCTTGATCAGACTAGTGGTGTTGTTGCCCCAGCTGAGGTTGTCATTCAGTTATAGACCCAAGTACTTGTAGCTGGAGACCACTTCCACCGCAGATCCTCCTATGTTCAGGGGGAGGGGGTAGTTGTGTTTGCTCCATCTGAAATCCACGATCATCTCCTTCGTCTTCTTCACATTGATGTGAAGGTTGTTCTTCCTGCGCTAGTTCTCCAGGTGTTCCACTTCCTGCCTGTAGCTGGACTCAGTATTGTTTGTGATGCATCCAACCACCACTGTATCATCTGCAAACTTTACAATATGGCAGCCTGGATGGGTAGGTGCACAGTCATATGTGAGCAGAGTGAACAGGAGGGGGCTCAACACACAGCCCTGGGGGGAGCCAATGCTGAGGGTTATGATGAAGGAGAAGAAGTTGTAGATCCTTACAGACGGCGGTCTGTTGCTTAAGAAGTCCAGGATCCAGTTGCATAAGGAGGGGCTTAGTTCATCAGGGTTTGAGGGTTCATGGTGTTGAAGGCAGACGTGACATCCACAAAGAGCATACGGATGTAGGAGACCTTCTTCTCCAGGTGGGTGAGAGCAGTGTGGACCACAGAGGAGATGGTGTCTTCTGTTGATTGATTCTTGCGGTATGCGTATTGGTGTGGATTCTCACTGATATCGATGATAGCTTTGATATGGGCCATGACCAGTTTCATATTCCACTTAAGAACTATTTTGTGTTGGTCTGTTATAAAATTCCAATAAAATAATTGATAATAATAATAAATTTGTGGTTGTAAAATGAGACAATGAATTAAATGAATGAATTAAATTCAAGGTACTGTTTCAGTGATTTATTATCAACACATTAAAAGGGATCTCCGACTACCTGCACATAGGCCTAAATGTTTTTGTTTTTCTATTCTAGTAAAAGTTATTGTTGGGGACACATGGAAACATCTAATTACTAAAATACTATCCATATATACTATCCAGAGGATGGCTGGGAAGGCCTTTATTGCATTTCAAGTTGTTTTTATCTTGTACATTAATTTTATTATTTATCTATTTCTTTTTCTTGGTTTTTAGATGCCAGCTGTTTTAAATCGTTGAAATCTGTCCAAACTTTATGATCTGTACTGTACGTTTGTCTTTATCTTATTGTGTCTGTATCTTGCAGTCGCTGCACTTCTGCTCTCAAAGAAGTTCCCTTAAGGGACAATAAAGTATATCTTATGAGGACAAAACAGATTTTATTGTATTTTTACTTTCCTGACTATTAATATGACCTAGCCTACCAATCAAATGTACATAGGTAATGAAAACACCCCTGATGGTCACTGTTCTGCTGGTTCATGTATCAAATGTAGGCCTATTAATTGTTCTTAGCCTATAACATTGTTGTTGGGATTATTTATGATTGGATATAGCATACATTAATGGGCTTTTTAATATTATCCATTTGTGATTTAATATCAGCGACGTGCTGTGGGTTCATGACTGGTGAAGCACTGAATCCTCTGGATTAAGTGTTCAAGTGCTCTTTTTGCATATTAATTTTTTGGTTGTGTTCCAAATCTGACAAAGTTTCAGTTGTTTTAAAAATGAGATGCTCTTAAATGGCTCCACTTCACACCTGTCTCTTCGTGTTGCTCTGATCATGCACGTGGATTGCAGACTGCATATTCACGTGACCCTGCATGCTGGGGTGACGTCAGTGAATCAGTGCTTAGTAACCACCAGATGATTTGTAATAAATCTGTTACTGAAATGAGCAAGCGTTTTTGTCAATCTCTTCGTTTTTACCCTCAAAATAAAGTTAGTTGTTAACTACATTAGTTTAATAGTTGGGTTTACTCACCATCTCCCGTGTAAAAAGACAGCGCAAGTTTGCTTCTGCACCGCTGTTCCAAACTGTGCTCTTGTGTCAGTGTATATTATTTACTTGTGTTTACTTTTTTAGTGGTCATTTATAAAGCAGTTAGTTTTACTAATGATCATCATTCCTAATAAATGATTTGAATTGAAAAATCACAGGTGAAAACTTTTCATTTTTTAATTGTTAATTGTTGATTGATGATGATGATTTGATACAGGTAAGAGTGTGACGCATAATTAACCTTTGTCTATTAAATAAAAAAATATATTTTAATTTTAAAAATCATTGTTTAGCTAATAAATTAAAATTTATCTTAGTTGTAAACTTGCAAGATGAGTTAATTGAGGTTATGCGGTGGTCAAAATCTGTGAACAGCGATGATGAGAGGGTGACAAACAAAAGAGACACTATTCATTTCACTAATAACAAGTTTTACTATTGATAGACAAAGATATCTATCTGCACCACTCTGAAAAATTTGCACTTCTAACATGACTACAAGTTCTTACACACACACACACACATAT
>NC_056498.1:74177439-74197518 GCF_014905685.2 Nematolebias whitei | reverse complement strand
ATTTTATTTTTTTTTCATTTTCAAAAGAAAGTCTTTTGTTGCAAACTTTTTCAAATGTGATGACTGTGAAAGCACCCACTCAAGGTGTGTATGAACAGAGAGTGCAACTGGTGACAAAAGACCCCCATGCCCCCCCACCTCCAAAATGAATCCGGCGCCGCTGTGTGTGTGTGGTGTGTGTGTTTTAGCTGCTCTCCATTGGCTCCCTGTCAAATTCAGAATTGAATTCAAAATCTTTTTTCAAGTTCAAGTGCAAGTAGATTTATTGTCATTTCATCACACGTGGTACATGAGGAGGAACAAAATTATTTACACAAGGTCCCAGTTGCACTCAACAATAGCAAAAATATAACGTGTAAAAATAAACTGTAAATAATGATCTAAGATATACACTTAACTATATGCTAAACAAATGCTAAACGGCATGCTGAAAGGTCTAAGATATACACTAAACACTAATAATTCAAAACAATTCAGCGTAACAACAACAGCTCCAACGTGAGTCCATGATGAGTACAAATTAATACAGCAGCATGAAATAATCAGCAGCATGAGATCAGCAGCACATATAAGTCACAAATCACCAATAAAAGTGGCTAACCTACAAAACCCTCAACAACCTAGATCCATCTAATATTAGAGATCTTATTGTTCCATATTTTCCAAACAGAGCACTTCTCTCTCAGACTTTTTGCCGCTCTCCTCAGGCAGAAAATTATGGAGCATTAAGTGTAACCACTAGACTGAGGAACAGCTTAACCCCTGCTATTGCTCATAAATCCCTAACCAAGATTATCATTGTAATTCCACTTTAACTATGGGGGCTGAGGTGGGGTAGAGGCAGGGCAGCTGAACTGGGACCTGAAAGCCCAAGGTTCAATCCCCAGTCACTGCACATGTCATGGTGTCACTGAGCAGCACACCCTATTCTCAATTGCTCCCCAGGCACCTTGGGGTTGGTGGGTTAAATGCAGAGAGCCAATTTTACCATTGTATGGGAACACACAATGATGACAACATATCATTATTATTATTAATTGGTGCTTGAATTTGTT
Organism: Nematolebias whitei; assembly: GCF_014905685.2. Classification (NCBI taxonomy): domain Eukaryota; kingdom Metazoa; phylum Chordata; class Actinopteri; order Cyprinodontiformes; family Rivulidae; genus Nematolebias; species Nematolebias whitei. The sequence continues at coordinate 74,196,463 of NC_056498.1, read as the reverse complement.
ATTAACTCACTTTATATATATGAATGTTTCTGTTCAGTGCCCTGAGATGACTTCTGTTGTGACTTGGTGCTTTATAAATAAACTGAATTGAATTGTGTGTGTGTGTGTATGTGTGAGTGTGTGGCGATCGTTTTGTCCCGTTTGTGAACTCTTTGTCTTGTCAAATAAATTTGTCTGAGTGTTGCGCTCACCTCAGCGAGATTTAGTGCAAATGTTGCAGGATAATTCACCATGCCAAAGATTGTCTCCAGTTCTGCTTCATTTTCTGCTGGTGGCATGTTACAGATTGCTTTTACCTTCAAAGGATCTGGCTCAAGTCCATTTGCAGTGAGCTTGTGTCCAAAATAAATTACTTCATTGACACAGATGCAACACTTGTCAGAGTTGAGCTTTTGTTCTTGTTCTGCTGTGCATGGCTTTGAGTTTGCTGTTGTGCACCTCTTTTGTTTTCCAAACACAATGATGTCATCCATGATGCAAGCCACTCCTTCCAGGCCCTCGTACATTTCGTAGATCCTCCTTTGAAATTCATCTTGGGTGGACACAATGCCAAAAAGGAGCCTAAGGAAACATCTGCAAAAGACACTTTTGAATGTAGTGAGCAGAGATGACACTTCACTGAGTTTGATGGTCCAGTAGCAGTATGTTAAAATACTTTGCTCCATCCAACATGTATGTTAATTCATCACGCACTAGGAGGCGATAATGTGGCTTCATTATAGATTTGTTCAAAGCTCTTGAGTCAAAGCAAATACAGAGTTTTTTGTTTTTGGTTTCGCACAGGTTACGAGTGCACAGGGGTGGTCCTAGCCTATTTGGTGCCCTGGGCCAACAACCTCTTCGGCTCTTGGGGTCTTCATCCTCAGGATCAGACAACATGTGTGGAGACACATTTGTGGATGAGGAGGTGTATTGTTCATCTTCCTGAGGCTCCAGAACCATTGCTGAAGAGGCCTGTGTGGCTGAGGAAGTGGATGGCTTCTCATTCTGGCCTGTGGCAGAGGGTGCTCCAAAATATTTCAGAAGTGCCCCTGAATTAGCATTGAAATACCAACATAAAACCTCTGATACATTACACAATAATTCTTTCATTTTCAAACATTCATAACTCTATGTCTCTCTGTGATTATTTAATAGGCTATAAAACTGTTGTTAAATATCCTAATGTGTAATTACAGCAGGCTAACATAACTTTCCCAAGTAATGTGAATTGATTTAGTACTGTCATAGCTAACGGCTAACAACTAAGACAAAACTAACAGGTCTACATATATGTCCAATATTTCACAAATTGGACAAACAGGTCTACTACATACAGTATTTGTCCGATTAGTGAAATATTCAGAATAGGAGTCAAATCAACACCTTTTCTAGTTAACGGCTATTTGTTTGATGTCCAAGCTACATCACAAGATCATGGCATTTAGTAATTATTGTCGACTACTATTACTTTCCCATGTGTAGTTTAGTTTTAGACATTCAGTCTTCAAAACGGTCATATTTCCTGATGAAAACCAAATATCGTCCTAAGCAGCTAAACGTACAACAGTTAGCAGCTTATGCTGGTAAGTTTACTTGCAAAAGACTATAGCCTACATAACATAACACCTTTCATGCTCTGAGAGAAGGCACAGCTGCATACCTTTATCTTTTGCTCGTTTCTCCTATTCTTCTTTTCTCTTTTTCCTAAACTGGACACTTGATGGTTTTGACCTGTTCTTGTCCATCTTCCATGTGTGTCATTGGTAGTCCCCCAACATGAGTCGAAACAATTTATTATCCTTGTTGTGCATATTTATTTATTTTTTTTTTTTTTCAGCAATTTCACACAAATTAGCTATGAACTATTGGCTATATTCACAATAATATGAATGAAATTAGCTTTGTTTGGGAGCAATCAATGATGTGATTTACTTAGTAAACTCACTGACATGATGTGAACGGTAAGATTGTTCTGCTCACACAGAAATGTAGCCCAGGGTGAGTTAACCTCTGACAAACAAGATAGCTGTAATAATGGAGGTAGTGAAGCTCAGTGTTACCTGAGGCATCCAGTGAGAGCACTTTGCCTTATCAGCCAACATTAAGGCAAAGAAGACAAGCAAACAAAAAAAAGTTTTCATAGATACTAACTAAAACTTCAGAGCACTCACTCAGTTTATCATTTGACTGGTTGGTTGTCTCTTTTGCTTGCAGTGGAGACTGCATACACAACTTTTATGAGCCCAAGAGTTTTGCAAGTTTTAAAGCCCATTATTGGTGGTTTTTGCAGTCTACAATGTAGAACCTCTGTGTTATTGGACACAGGTACTTTCAGGGCGTGTCCTCCATAGGCATATAGCTTGCTTGTCTTTTTAATCTATCTGTTGCATGAGCTTCTTAAAGTCTTATGTGGGTATCACGCTTGTTTGCACTTCTGTGTTTAACTTAAATGGTAGTTTCACATTATCTTGTCCTAGTCTTATTTCTGTATATGCACTGTCCTTGTCCTCTTCTGTCACTGTGAGGGTGTCCACAAACAGCTCTGGGTGGAACTCTTCCAGAGTTTCTTGAACAGAGTGCATGTCTGTGCCCTGTTTTAACTGAAATAAGGGACTTAGATTTGCATAATTTGGTATAGTGGTTGTACTTTCTGCACTTTAAGCACTGCTTCCCTTTCGTTGGACATTATATCTGTCTGTTGTGTGGACCGCTACAAGCACCACTGATTTGTAATTTCTTTTTTCTTTGGATCTTTGAAATGATTAAAACCTGTTTTTCGACACACTGCATGCATTTCTTTGTTGTCATTAGCCATAGTTTTTAAGTGACGTTGGGTTAACTCATGGGAATGGGCTATGTCAACTCAGGGCCTTGGGTTAGTAGCTTTTCTCTTACTTTCAGTGAGTTGGTGGCAGAAACGATATGGTTTCGTACCGTTTCATCATTATTTGCATAACCACAGTCTTTAACCAGGAGTTTGAGCTCTGCGGCAAACTGCTCAAATGACTCACCACTGCCCCGCATCGTTTAGTGGAATTTGTATTTAGCAAAAATTGGGTTAACTTTAGGCATGAGGTACCCTGTGAATTCACCTTAATATGTTTGGAGCAGCTTAGCTTGGTCCTCCAACATGGCCCAGGTGTTGTTTTTGTCCCAACCTTTATCTCCAATCCACACACAGCTGGAGGAAACTGCATTTCTGTTCCTCAGTTTTCCGTTCCAATGGTCCCTTAAACATTAGCTCTGATGTTAGCTCAGATATTTATGGTTATATGCAGATATACTGTAAGGATTTACATACATATAGCATCGGTCATCTTGGATTCTGAGATGGCAGCCCAATTTTAAAAATGAAACTTGCTTTCACGTAGATGCAGCCACACAGCAAAATGGAAGTCGATACCTCACATTTTTAAAGTTATCAAGCTCACAGTATGGAAGGAGGATATTTCTAATGCTCCCTTTTCGCTACACAACGGGGGACCAAAAAAAAAAAAAAAAAAAAAAGCTTCACAGCAGAAAATCTTGTGTTTCTCTCAGTTATTCAAAAACTTTCATTAAGTTATCGCTCTGCCCTGTGATAATTGTTATGTTTGTGTTTTTTACTGTTGGCTGTATAAAGTGGATTCATGTTGAGCCATTCACATTAATGGTGTCTTTCTCATGCATAGATCTTTAATTTGTGCCTCTACGTGGACACAAATAACCGTTGATTATTTATCACACTTCACACTGCAGAGCTGCATATTTTTTGATGCTCTAGAAAATGGTCTTATGATTTATTATTCACTCAGCAATGAATATTAATACAAGAGCGCCGTCCTCTCACCAAATCTCAGTTTTTTTAGACTCTTATCCCTTCACATCAGCCACCAGGCAGGAACCAGCAGGTTTCGTTTCATTTAAACAAAATGTGCAACTGTTTTAGGATGTTTAAAACTCCAAGCTTTAAGAATTGTTCTTTGGAAGGTTTCAACAAGGAAAATTATGTTTGAGACTGATTTGAATCTTATTCTTGAAAACAGTCAGAGATAATTAGCCTTTATCTTGTTCTTTAAAAATTTATGCTTTCATTCCAAATTTAAACATCATCAGCTTGCCAAAAGAAACATTTATGTATATTTTAATATGTTATAGGACTACTAAAAGATAATTGAGGCAGTAAAGTTCAATTCTGTCAGACAGAAGTAAAGTCAAGTTTGCTCTGCAAATTGTTTGAATTAAGAGCTTAATAAACCCCGTTTCTGAAATATTAATGTAAGAATTTTTGACAAAAAAAATTAAACCTATAAATCAATTTCCGATCTCTGTCTGACATTCCTGAATGTTTCACCTAATTCCTCTCACAGCTTGTCAGGCCATGTGTGTGCATTTTCAAGGATTCAAAGATTCAAGGATCCAAGGTTCTTTATTTGTCATTCGCATCACATGTGGTACACGTGGTGGAACAAATTCATGTATACAGGGTCCCAGTTACATCCAACAATAAAATGTAAAAGAAAAACATTTTAGTGTTCGTTGTACGGTGATCGTGAGGTATAAATGAACAACATTTCAAAAAACAAAATTACATTTGAAAAACGGAATTACATTAAGCAAAACTGGAAGTGGTTAAGTTTGTTTTTAGTGTTTTTTTTAATTTACTTTATTAATAACATAAAACAAAACAATGTACAGTACACAGACTTACTAACACATGCTGGTGATTCTGTGGCCAAATCTATTTATTTATAGTCTGCAAAATTTGGGGGTTTCCATTGTGGTTAGTTTTATCATTTAAATGATCATGGTTATGTATACAATATTAGTAATGCCATGCCACTAAAACTAAAATGTAAAACTAAAATGTATATCAACAAAACTTAATTATCTTGAAGATCCTGCCGAGTTTTTCCGGTGTCATATCTTCTTCTTTAAGCTTGAACAAAACATAGCTGTCCATTTCTACAGGCTAAAGACTAGCCTGCTAGCTGTACCTCTACTGTGTGTCTACTGTACATTGTTCTGTTTTAAGTTGTTAGTAAAGTTGCTTTGGACAGATAAGTGTAAATGTTTACCCATAATGCAAAGTTTCATGGAGAGAAACCCAAATTCTGCACATCAGAACTAACACCTGATACTTACAGCTCATTGATGAAGAGCTGGTGGTTTGGGCACCTTGCAGTCATTAGACACTTTCACTAAATATTTCAAGCTGAGTTTTAGACGCCTTCTGGCTGCCTTGATTTCTGAACGGGTTGAAGCAGCAAGTGGGGTTGAAGCCAACCCGCCTCTGATGCATCTTTGTGCCACAAAGTAAAGTAGTACCAGAGCCAAAATGGTGAACGTGTGAAAAGTTAAGCCAGGTTTGTAGCTCAGGAATACGATAAAGTGATGATCTCAGGTCTGTGTATCTGGTCACAGACCTGAGGGAAGATTGATGATGATATCCTGATGCATGCTCAATAATCCAGGTAGAAAAATCTAAAAAAGTTAAGTCTGGTCCTTTGGATGGATTAAAATTTATTTTTTTTTTTAAACTTGCTGAAACGTTTAATCTTTAATTCAAAATACTTCTTCAGTCTGAGGAGCTGCAACAGAGTCACATGTGACACTTGCTGCTCTTTGGTCACAATGATATACGAACCCTCAGCTGTAAAATTGGGGCTTCATGGATCACTTCGACCGTAAGGCAGCAGGAGGGTAAATGTGTTGTACCTTCACATCAGACTTCTGCTCCATACCTCTTTTGATCTTGCAATGCTCAATTTATTTCTGAAAGCTAACATTTGTGCTGGACTTGGCTGGCTTGCTGATATGTGAACAGTCAGAGGCAACATAAAGATGGACTGGTTCATGCAGCCACTTGCAGAACGTTTTACAAAAACATCTGAGTCAACCAAAAACTCCTCTGTAGACCAAATGATTCTAGAGTTACATGTGAGGCCATCTGTTCTGCTGGCCAAAGCTTTGACCAAACTGGGTCCAACAGAACAATGAACCCCAACAGCAGCTGATCTAGAAAACTGCTGTGTCATTTCTTAGTGTTTATACTTAAACTAGTACAGTGAGGAACTCACACGGGTCTAGGTCAAAAGGTAAGCAGTTTATTATTAGGGTTTTCAGTGAGGGACCAGGACCAGCTGCAGAGGAAGACCAGAGGTGAATATGGGTTTATCTGAATAGGATTGTCAAAGATTGGATAATATTTGTTGCACAGGTTCCAAGAGGTAGTGATGGTAGTATGAAACAAAAGCTTCAAAACATGCTTCGAACTCTGAAGTAAAATTACATCAGACTTTGGAGCTTGCTATGGTGCGGAAGAAGTCATGTGGCACGTGACATCTGAAACACAAACTGTTTGGTTGTCAGAATGAATTGCCTGACTGGTTCATGGTCCAATCAGCTGATTCCCTGGCACACAGTGTATTTCTGCAGGTGCAGTGTTTGGTGTGTTCAACTGAAGCATCATGGGAACACCTCCTCTATGATTAGACACTTCAGCACCAAACATGGAGATGCTGGAAATGTCATTTCATTGTTATTTTTAAGAATGATAAAGACTCAGACTCTGCCACAGTTACACAAGCACAATACCACTGCAACATTTTTATTAAATCTCTTCAATGCACATTTATCAGGCTTTATTTGAAAACATGTAAGCAGAATACATTTTCAAACCAGATAACATAGAAAGTTGATGAATTTATATATATATATATATATATATATATATATATATATATATATATATTTTTTTTTAACCACAGTAAAATAACACTAATTATTGAAATTATTCAGCGTGTGTCACCAAAAGCATAATATGACAGCAGCATTGCAAATTGCCACAAAAGGTAACTGTAACTGAAGCTTCAACAAATGAACCTATTTTTGAAACATTTGGCCCAGCTGGTTCAATGCTTCATAAAAGCTTCATTTGCTCATCACTGCCAAGAGGCACTGCCAGACTGTGGGTCTGAGCTCAAGTGGAAGATGTCAGGATGAGATGAGTAAGTGTCATGAATGAGAGCAGGCAGCAGAGCAGAGGAGGCTGCATCCAATACAAGCTTCCAGTTTGTTACAAGCAGAGAGCTTCCAAGGAGCTCTTGTACATCCAAGAGCACAAGCACATTTCATTTGTGACCAACAATCTTCCAGAAAAATGACAGGAGAGTCAGCCTTATGAAGAAGAGCAGGTTGATTACCTGATTGGAATCAGATGGAGGTTGCTCTGCTCTGCACAACACCTGAAATTATAATATTAATCCAGCAGATGGAGCCAGAAAACACACGACCCTAGCAGACTGAAAGAGAAAAGAATCAAGATGTGTATGAAACAAAGTCCAGAATGTGTGTGTGTGTGTGTGTATGTGTGTATGTATGTGTGTATGTATGTATGTATGTATGTATGTATGTATGTATATAAGCTTTAGGAAAGCTTATGCTGTCTCGTCTATAGAACTGGGTGGGCTTTCAAGGTACTGCTCTACAGTGGTTTAGATCTTATTCAACAGTGAGAAGCTTCTGTGAGCGTATTGATGCTGTGGAGTCCTCTTTAGTGCCTCTCACATGTGGAGTACCTCAGGGATCTATACTTGGCCCTCTTCTGTTTTCCCTTTATTTGCACCCTCTGGGATTCTCCGGAACTATGGCATTACTTTTCATTTTTATGCTGATGACAGCCAAATTAAAACAAGATAAACAGTACTCCATGAACCACCTGTTTGAATGTATGGCAGAAGTCAGATCTGACTTCTTCTGGATGTCAAATAACTTTTTATACTTTAATGAGGAACAAACCGAGGTCTTGTTGTTTAAGCCCAGTGATGGTTTCTAAGTCCATGCTGATCTTAGTTCTTTAACACATCATCTGACTGAGACAGCAACATCCCTGGGCATGAGGCTGGACATTGATGTTAAGCTAGATGCACAGATTAAATCAGTGATCAAGCAAACCATTTCTGTCATGACATCATGTTAAGATTTTAATCCATGCTTTCATCACAACTCGTCTGGACTACTGTAATTCACTTTATGTTGGTCTGAGCCAATCGTTACTGACTCAACTTCAGCTGGTTTAGAATGCTGCTGCTCACCTTTTAACTGGTACCAGAAAATGAGCGCACATCACCCCATTTTCTTTTTCCATGACTGAATGCAAACTGTTTAAACTTTGAAAAACAAAAGCAACATTTTTTGGTCTCTGAAGTTTGGTCACGTTTTGTGTAAACAGCTCAGCTCAATCTATTTTGATTAGAGTTTAAATGAACTCTGCGTTAATGATTGGAGCGCTTCCGTTGAAATCTGCAATCAGCTAAATGGCTCAATTTTGAACAACTGAAACAAAGAAAATAATTAATTTTGGAAGTTTAAAAAAACAAAACAACTTTTAGTCAGAGTAGCAAAGAAATAAATAATCTGAGCAAACGATGCTGAGTGGAAGAAAGTGATTCATTCAGAGGAGTCAGTTTTAAATGACTGAGCCAGCTTCGTCCTGGAGTTAAAAATAGGCTCTGCATGGTTGAAGATAGATTCCCCCCCCCCCCCCCCCCCAGAAGTTTGCATGGTTAAGCCATGCTGTCAACGCTTTTGCACCAATCTGGACCTGAAAACACCCTCAATTACATTTTTGTAGATTTTTCTAATTAAAAACTTGCTTACTTACACACAGAGACAATGTCACACTTTCTGTCACCAGCAGTCTTTTTTTTTGTTCCCTCACTTGCTGACACACAAATATAACCGTGCACACACACTCTCTGACACACACACACTTGCGCTCAAGCTCATGAATTAAAGAGCAGAGCTGGTCCAGGGGGAAGAAATTATTCAGGCAGATCTGCTCTCTGACAGAGGAGTGGGAGGGAGGAGAAGAGGAATGGAAAAGAAAGAAGAAAGGAAGAAAGAGAGGATGGAGAAAACAAGAGGGAAGAGAAGAAAAAGGCTGTTAATAAGGAATGCAGTGATTTGACATAGAGAGGCGATCAAACCCCCTGATGGCGTGCTCCATCTCGCTCTGTGTGTGTGTTGGAGTAAATGTCTTTCTTTCCATACACCAGCTTCTTATCTTGGAGGACATGGAAATCTGCTCCTCTTTATTGACTGTGTGTCTCAGATGCTCCTGCATCAGTTTCTTCTTACCTGTGAGCATTCAGGTGTGACTGTTCTGCTGAAGGATGACCAGCTTTTTTGTTTTTAGACAAGCTCCACATGTTGTGTTCGAACGGGTGATAGGGACTGTGTTGTGTCCAAACTCCCTGATGACGTGAAACAATCTGCAAAGGCTTTATAAATGGCAGCTGTGAGCTTTAATACGTTCTGTGTAAGTATTTGTAGGTAACATATGAGAAGAAGATAGCTCAGGAGCAATAAACCAACAAAATATTTAGACATTTCCATTTTTCTTCTACAGATAAGTTTAGTTTAAATAAGGGGAAAAAAGAAATATGAAATATATATATATATATTTAATTTGTCAACTTGACAGTCGTAAATGGTAAAAATGGAATTTTCTGAATGAAAAACAATTTCCCTTAAAACTCTAGTTGTATATTTTTGCAAAAGTGGAGATTGCATTTGGTGTCATCCACACTACTTGACATTTATAAAACCTGAGATTTTCTTTTGTGATTGCACCTCCCATTTTGATAAATCTGTATGGAATAGCAATACAGAAAATTTTATAAACGATGGTCAGTCCTTTTACACATCACTCGCTATCTCACTGTAGGAAGCACCTCCAGGCGTGAACAATCTTGGAAGCTCCACCACCACAACTGACACTGACAGGCCCAGTATGTGCGTGACACGTGGGACCATTTAACTGTTAGTTGACTCAACCGTCAAGGTTGGACCAGAACATGGGTTTTTCTGGCTTTGGACCCGTCACTGCATTGTTCATCAAGACAAATCGTAAAGTGGTGGGTTTTTGTGTTGTAGCGGACCTTCTTTTTTAAACTGGGATCCTTCGTTTGATGTTTCTGTTGCCACTAGCTGTCAAGTCTGTGTGCTGGTTAAATGTCCACTACTGTTTCCTTTCTGAGGAAAACGAGTGGCAGTAAGGCTAATGTGGCATGCTCGGAGGTACAGATGAGGTTTTTTTTTTTTTTTGGTTTGCTTAAGCTGCAACAATGCCACCTTAGGACTTTTGCCTATAGACAAATTTTATACCAAACATAGGCACATTTACAAAGTAAGCATGAAACTGTGTTCCAAGGTACAACATAAAATTGATTTTGGGGCTGTCATGGCTGATGATATGTCACTTAAATGTTGCATGGAGAACTGGGACAACACCTACCCTTGGAGTGGCAGACTGGAGTAGTAGTTGCCATCATCTTTACTCATTCCTTCATTTTTAGGTCACAGGGGTCACTGGTGCCCATGTCCAGCTATCACTGTGCAATAAGTGGGGGACACCCTGGACAGGACAGTCCATCACAGGGACACATAGAGACAAACAAGACAAACAACTATTCACTCTCTCACTCACACCTAGAGACAATTTAGAGTTACCAATCAGTCTAACATGCATGTTTTTGGTCTGTGGGAGGAAACCAGAGTACCCAGATAAAACCCACACATGCAAGGAGAGATAATGCAAACTCCACGCAGAAAGGCTCCCGGACCGGTATTTGAACATGAGCAACCTGCTCGCTGAGAGGCAGCAGCTCTACCAACTGCACCACTGTGCTGCCATGCCATAGTGGTTTCATCCATCCATCCACTATCTTTACCTCCTTCTTCCATTTTGGGTTGTGGGGGTCGCCAGTGCCCATGTCCAGCAATCACTGGGGGGGGGGGGGGGGGTGTGTTACACCCTGGACAGGTCTCCAGTCCATCACAGGGACACATAGTGGTTTCCTTTTTTTATTTTTCCTCTTGTCCTGTCTGGCATTGTGACACGTAGAATTATTGTCTGATTGTCAAAGTGATGTCTAACAGATTTACTTTCACAAGCAGAGCATTATGGCTGGCCTTAATGCTCCACTTGATATAAAAATTTAATTTTATTAGAATTTGCTATGGGCTTGTTTCAGATGTAATGGACATGGGGATGAAAAACAAAGAAGATAAAGCAGAAAAGTGAGAGAAGTGTTAAAAGGTAAAGAAGGAGATAGGAATAGAGGAGAGAGAGACGGATAAAGAGAACACAAATCAACATAATTGAAGTCTGCCTCTGGACCTGCGGGGAAAAAAAGACAAGACAAAACCGAGAAACCACAACAACAAACAACGTATATAATGATACTTATAACATCATTAGAAAGTATTTTATACAGTACATGGTAATACAAGATATATTTAGTGGTCTCTACAACCCAACTGAGTGTGTATCTGATAAACACCTGAATCTAAACACCTGTGTGAGCATGCTATAAGGTTTCTCCATAAAAATGTTCAATAGTGGATGTGGGGACCCACAGACCCATCCCCACAGGACACGATGGTAACACAGGGAAGACCGGAACCACAGACACACAGAGGTCCCCAAGCCCAGAACTCCGGGAGTCCCCCAACAGGGACATCCGCACTCCCCAGAGAGAGAAGCAAAGGGAAGCCCCCGGGCGATCCCCAGCCACCACAATTCAGAAACCCCAGGAGGCTGCAGCGACGAGTCCAAAGGCCCCACCAGCAACCCGCCCCTCTAGAGTAGATCCGGCCATGTACACCGAGCCCCGAGTCCCGAGGTCATACCACCCCCCAACAGAGGCCCGACAGAGCCAGGGCACCCAGACACCGGCAGGCAGCCACTAGGGCATGCCCGCACACACCCCACCACCCAGCTCCAGCTGCTGAGAGCTGCCAATGCACCGGCGGCAGGGGGGCCCACCACCGGAGGGGAGTACAACACACCAAATTGGGGGGGAGGGGGGCAAAATTGATCCAAGAGAGGGGACATAAACAGCATAAACAGGTACACAGAGACAGCCCGACGGAGCCTCCGTCGGGCCGTCCATGTGCCCCACCAACCCGACAGCGACCGCAAGCCGGCCCTAGGCCGGGGGCCAGAGCAGCAGGGAACAACAGCCCAGGAAGGCCGGCCCAGCTCACCAATGCTTCCCTACAGCCCCACACCACAGGCCCGGAGAGGCCCCGGCACACCACCCATGCCCCCCCCCCCCCCCCCCACACACACACACACAGCAACCCCCATCGCAAATGTCACATCAGGCCGACCAGCCAGCACCCCATCAAAGTGAAGCCACGCCCCCGACCGCCGCCATGGTCGGGGGCGTGGTTTAGTAGACCTGATCTTCATACTTTCAGGGTTGCTTAGGGGGCTATAGGCATTTGACTCCTCAGTCTGTATGTGTTTTGTAGATCGGTAGAAGGCTAAAGACAGTCTTCCCCGAGATACTCTGGGGGTAGGGGTAAAAGTGGGGTGCTACGGGAGTATGTGTTGTCAAGGTTGCTTTAAACCCTATCTGGCTCCTGTATAACTAAAGCAGGAGCTCTGTCTGCATCCTCGTCACAAAGTGGAGTTTGTTCTCAGTGCAGTTTGGATGCCGACGGTCCCTGTCTCTAATCCTGTTTGTGGTGCTCATGGACAGGATGTTGAGGTATAGTTGTGGAGAAAAGGGTGTATGGTTTGGTGACCTGAGTAGCACGATTGCATGTTTAAAGACCCCCAATTGACAGACTGAAGAACTCAAACACAGGTTTACAAAAGACGTGTTTGTTTATTTACAATGCAGGAGTCAGGGATTTGGGTGTGGGAGGAAATTGAAGACAAGAAGAATATGATGTGTTCAGGTTTTTTCAGTTGATAAATTATTGTTAGTATAAATATTGTTTGTAGAAATATCTTAGAATAATTTGTATTGCAGGTTGCGTTGGAGAGCGGGAGATACAAGGTCCTAGTCCTTCCAATGGTGGTTAAGGTAAAATCCAGAGAAGTGAGTATGAAGCAGAGAATGGTTGTACTGAGGAGTTGGATGTAAGATGAGTAATGGTGTACAGGTTTGGTGATCCAGATGAAGCCAAGGAGCCAGGAGAAAGTCGAGGAGAAACAGCAGAGTAGAACTGGACAGACGGGCAAAAATATCAAAAGGTTAGTAAAAAGTTTCACAAGTTCAGATTTCAGGCTGTCGCTCCATTAGCCAAGGCAATTAATGCTCCAGTGTTGGTTGCATGTCTGGCAGGGGTTTAAGTAGTGCAGAGGTACTGGATGTGAATCGGGTGCAGGTGTAGTTGATTAGATGATTGTCAGCTGAGCGGGAAGGTGGTTATGACTGAATACTAGGAATCCCACACTGAGAGCCTTTTTTTCTGCTTTTTGCAGATGATGTGGTTCTGTTGGCATCTTCCGGCCATTGTCATCAGCATGCACTGAGATGGTGTGCAACAGGGTGTGAAGAGGGTGGGCAGGGAGTAAACTCCTCTAATCTGAAGTTGTGGTTTTCAACTGAAAAAATTGGAATGCTTCGTCTGGGTTTGGAATAAGTCTCTGCCTCAAATAAAGAAGTTCAAGTTTCTGAGAGGTATGTTTACGAGTGATGGGAAGAAGAATATAGGGATGGATTGACAGACTTGACTTAAGTAATTATAGTGTCAAGCTGGTTTATCATAGTGAGGAAGGAGCTGAGCTGAAAAGCAAAGTTTCTGATTTATGGTCAGTGTTCCAACATTTATCTGTGGTCATGAGGGTTTGATCATGACAAAAAGAAGCAGATCTTCTATACAAGTGTCTAAAATGAACTTCTTTCATAAGGTGGCCATGGTCAGCTTCAGGGTAATAGAGTATATCACTGAATTACAATTGTAGGAAACAAATTGGCTGACATTATTTGCAAGGGAACCCCCAGAATGTCACAAAATGTTCTTGCGAGTTTCAGAGAAAAGCTGTCCTTTTGTATCAACATTGATTGATGTTGAAAAACTTATGACATTTTCATTCAAAATATTCTCTAGAGTCATTGCAGAAAACTAGACTTCATCTAAATTTATGAAGTTCCTGTCAAGATGGGTACAAAACAAGTCAAGGTTGGTACAGTGTGGGTAGAGGTGGACAACAAAATATTTTGCAAAGCCTAGAATACAATACAAAGTTTGTTTTCTCAGTCATCCAGGTATATAACAACAAAAAAAAGGTTGAATCAAGATTCAACCTTTTTTTTGTTGTTATATACCTGGATGACTGAGAAAACAAACTTTGTGTTTTTGAAACCATTAGTGAAAAGGCCAGACTTCAGGGGTATCTGAGGCAGGCTTGAAACACAAGAGTCAGGGTGGCTTCTGGGTAATACCAGATGGCTAGGCCTCAGACTGACGAAGCCTCTTGGATGAGGGGCGAAACGTTTCTTTTTAACAAAAAAACGAAGTCCAGATGACATGATTCAACCTTTTTTTTGTTCCTAGAATACAATGTTGTAAGTTGTGCCTAAAATTTGGGTGGTTATATATTTTTTTATTTGATTATTCCAAACATGTTCATGTGCACATTTGGCTGCAAATATTCAGAACTGAGTGAGACTTCAAGTCAAAAATGACCCATTTCCTTACAATTTTGAGGTACAAACACGACTCAAAAGTCACAGCCCAACCTTTGGAGATACTGTATTCAGGAAGTTCATGGTTATGCTGATGATACACAGTTATATTTGTCCATGAAACCCAATGAATCAAATCAGCTACTTTAAGACAAGCATGTCTTAAAGACATAAAAATCTGGACGACCTCAAATTTTCTGCTTTTGAATACAGACATGACCAAGATTTTGGTTTTGTACCTGAGTTCCTTAGGAATAGTTTTTCACCCACCTTGGATGGCATTAATCTGGCCTCCAGCTCCAATGGTAAAAATATTGGTGTTATTTTTGATCTGGATATATTTTTTAAACCCCACATTAAAAACGTTGCTAGAATTGCCTTCTTCCACCTGCGTAATAACAATAAAATTAGAAACATCTTATTTAAAAATGATGCAGAAAAACTGGTTCATGCATTTTGTTTTGTTGCAATGGTTTGTCTGGGTATCCAAATACTTCTTTAAAAAGTCTTCATTTGATCCAAAATGCTTCTGCCCAAGTCCTAATTTTTATTTTTTAAATTTACTCTTTATTTATACAGGTAGTCTCATTGAGTCACGAGAACTCATTTTCAGGAGAGACCTGTTTAGGAGCAGATGATGGGGGTTAAGGGCCTTGTTCAGGGGCCCAGAGTGGGACAAACGAGGATGGAGGCAGGTGTGGGTGTTGCACCTTTTCCACCCACATTTGATGTTGTCAGTCTGGGGAGTTGAACCTGCGACTTTCCAATCACAGGCCCATTTTCTCCAACCTCTGTGCCAATATTCCCCTAATTGGAGTAGAGCCGCCACTCCTCTGCATTGAAAGAAGGTGGTTGTGGCAACTGATCAGGATGTCTCCCCGTAAATATTTTCTTGGTACATCCTACTTCCAGGAGACCCCAAAGTCATCCCCAGAACTCATTTGGAGAAATATAGCCTAAAGTGGGTACGGAAAGTATTCAGACCACTTTAAAATTTTCACTTTTGTTTCATTGCAGCCTTTTGCTAAAATCAAAAAAGTTCATTTTATTTCTCATTAATCCGCACTCAACACCCCATCTTGACATAAAAAAACAGAAATGTAGATTTTTTTTTTGCAAATTTATTAAATAAGAAAAAGTGAAATATCACATGGTCACAAGTATTCAGACCCTTTGCTGTGACACTCATATTTAACTCACATGCTGTCCATGTCTTTCTGATCCTCCTTGAGATGTTTATACTCCTTCATTGGAGTCCAGCTGTGTTTAATTAAACTGATTGGACTTGATTAAGAAAGGCACAAACCTGTCTATATAAGACCTCACAGATCACAGTGCATGACAGAGCAAATGAGAATCACAAGGTCAAAGAACTGCCCAAGGAGCTCAGAGACAGAATTGAGTCAATGAAAAAAATCTGGCCAAGGTTACAAAATAATTTCTGCAGCACTCAAGGTTCCTAAGAGCACAGTGGCCTCCATAATCATTAAATAGACGAAGTTTGGGACGACCAGAACTCTTCCTAGACTTGGCTGTCCAGCCAAACTGAGCAATCGTGGGAGAAGAGCCTTAGGGAGAGAGGTAAAGAAGAACTCAAAGATCACTGTGGCTGAGCTCCGGAGATGCAGTAGGAAGATGGGAGAAAGTTCCACAAAGTCCACTGTCACTGCTGCCCTCCACCAGTCGGGGCTTTATGGCAGAGTGGCCTGACGGAAGCCTCTCCTCAGTTCAAGACATATGAAAGCCTGCATAGAGTTTGCCAAAAAAACACATGAATGACTCCCAGACTATGAAAAATAAGATTCTCTGGTCTGATGAGACGAACTTTGAACTTTTTGGTGTTAATTCTAAGTGGTATGTGTGGAAAAAAAACAGGCACTGCTCATCACCTGCCCAAGACAATCCCAACAGTGAAACATGGTGGTGGCAGCATCATGCTATGGGGGTGTTTTTCAGCTGCAGGTACAGGACGACTGATTTCAATCGAAGGAAAGATGAATGCCGCCAAGTACAGAGATATCCTGGAAGAAAACCTCTTCCAGAGTGCTCTGGACCTCAGACTGGGCCGAAGGTTCACCTTCCAACAAGACAATGACCCTAAGCACACAGCTAAAATTACAAAGGGCTTCAGAACAACTCTGTGACCATTCCTGACTGGCCCAGACAGAGCCCTAAACTAAACCCAATTGATCATCTCTGGAGAGACCTGAAAATGGCTGTCGACCAATGTTCACCATCCAAACTGGAGAGGATCTGCAAGGAAGAATGGCAGAGGATCCCCAAATCCAGGAATGAAAAACTTGTTGCATCTTTCCCAAGAAGACTCATGGCTGTACTAGCTCAAAAGGGTGCTTCTACTCAATATTGAGCAAAGGGTCTGAATACTTATGATCATGTGATATTTCAGCTTTTCTTTTTTAATAAATTTACAAACATTTCTACTTTTGTTAGTTTTTTTATGTCATGATGGGATGATGAGTGTATATTAATGAGAAATAAATTTAACTTTTTTGATTTTAGAAAAAGGCTGCAATGAAACAAAGAGTGAACAAAATTACAGGGGTCTGAATATTTTCCATACCCACTGTATGCCCTTTCTGGTCTGGGGACACCTCAGTATCCTCCAGGAGGAGTTAGAGTGTCACGGGGGAGAACGTCTGAGTTTTCTTCTTGGCCATGTTAGTTTCAGGATCAACTATGAACAAGCAGAAGTGGATGGGTTGATGAAAAGATGGACGGATTAATAAATAGATGAATACATTATTAGATTAAAAAAGGATGGGTATGTGGGTAGATAAATGGATGGATGGCTGTATGTATCTATGTATGAAAGGATGAACGAACGAAGGAATGAATCATTAAATCAAAGGATAGTTTGATGGATGGCCTAGAAGCTAAAATACAGAGAGAACATTTGGAGCATAATGATGAAAGAGCGCAAAGAAAACAGGTCAAAATGTGCATTCATCATAATTATCATTATCACAACATTCAACAGAAAAAAATTACAATCACCCGTTTTTCTAGTATTGTGCAGCTTCTTATACAAATAAGTACAAAGATATTTACTGTAGCTTCTTTGACATTTTATCTCACTTTTATTATTCTCTACAGTGCGGTTGATGTTTTTTATGTAACAACGTAGAACAACCTTATTCAGACAACTTTTCTTCTATTGCATCCTTATTTTTATTGATATACATCTTGTATTTTAGTCACATGTTTGGTAAAATGTAGGTGTATGTTCATGAAGAAGACAATGAAACAAATGATGACCTTATGTTGCTGGAGCTCTTTGTTGTTGGTGAACTAAAGGTTAGTGACGCTCTGTGAAGACAAATGAAGCCTGATTATTCTCTGAAGGTTCATCGTTATATGCTCTTTTCACATTGTCTTTAGATAGATGTGAGTTTTGTAAAAGAAAAAAAGCATTGATTGCAGTCACCTGAGATTACTTGTTCTCTCTGGAAGGATAAACCTAGGTTTTGTTCCTTTTGTATTAAATTTTCACTGAAGTTTTATCTCCTCTACTAAAAGGTAAAAACAATGCAAGTTAGTATATCACCAAATACATACAAAGTCGATAAAGATAAAGATATCAGTACAAGAAGATATAACAATATCTTGCACCAATAATGTTAAGGTTTACTTGCATTCCCTGTCCAATACCAGTCCAGAAAAAAAAAACAAAAAAACAAACATCCAAGTGGCTACGGGTTACACTGTTAGTTGATAGCAAATGGTTATAAACCTACAAGTAGCAAAATAGTAGCTAAAAATAGCAGAAGTGTAGCTAAATGCAAAAATTAGCAACAAATAAAACAAGTACGCTGAAGAAGTATCCTGATTCATGCTCAATAATCCAGGTAGAAAAATCCATCAAAGTTAAGTCAGGTGCTCTGGACGGAACACTGGAACTTTGAACTTTGAACCACTTTGGCCATGACTGCCTCAAACGAGTCGGCTGGGGAGAGGGTGGACTCCAGAAACCACCTGAGCACCATAAAACAGGTTGAACCACAATGCTAAGGTGCTATTTACAAAACTGAGTTTGTTGTGGCACCTTGGACGGATGAAGTCTTTTGGATGAAAGACGAAACATTTAAACAAAAAGAAATCATCTCTGGGACCTGCATATGCTGAAGAATATTTCAAAAAGATGGGATAACATATGTAATTAAAACAATGCATACATCCATTATATTTACTCGCTTCTTCCTTTTCGGGTCACAGGGTCACTGGTGCCCATGTCCATCCATCACTGTGCGAGAGGCTGGGTTCATCCTGGACAGGTCTCCAGTCCATCACAGGGACACATAGAGACAAACAAGACAAAAAAAAAACATTTACTTTCTCACACTTAGGGACAATTTGGGCTGTGGGAAGAAACCAGAGTACCTGGAGAAAACCCATACATGTACGGAGAGAACATGCAAACTCCACCCAAAAGGGTTCCCAACCGGGATTTGAACTGGCGACCATCTTGCTGAGAGGCAGCAGCTCTACCAACTGTACCACCATGCTGCCTTATATAAAATTATATTTTATATAAAAAATAAAGTATATATATA
>NC_056498.1:74134431-74162439 GCF_014905685.2 Nematolebias whitei | reverse complement strand
ACGAGACAAACAACCATTCACTCTCTCACTCACACCTAGAGACCATTCAGAGTTGCCAATCAGCCTAACATGCATATTTTTGGTCTGTGGGAGGAAACCGGAGTACCTGAAGAAATCCCATTCATGTACGGAGAGAACATACGAACTCCATCCAGAAAGGCCCCCCGGCAGGGAATTGGACCGGGGCGACCTGCTCGCCGAGAGGCAGCAGCTCTACCGACTGCATGGTGCCCCCTGTTCTACGTGCAACTTCAAATGACTGCAAACAAGCTAACTTTAGCTGGCATTAGCTGATCAGTTTATGTGGTCTTGCCCACCAGCCTTCTGCATGACATTGCTGTAGAGCCTCTCGTGGATCTTTCTGCTGTTTCTTCTCTGCCTCTGTTTGAACTTGTTTTTGATGAGAGACAGAACGATGAACAACAGCATGAGCTCCATGTTTTCCATTATTGGGTGTTACAAAAAAATGACATCACGTGAGCTTCAAGCATTCTTTCTATGATGATCCTGTCCACATGCACAAACAATCAAGGTTGTGCTGAGCTGAGGAAGACCTGGGCTGGGCTGACCAAGGCCAGGCTGGACCTTCTGGGGACTTTAAGGGCTGATCAGGGCTCCAATACTCTACACGGAAGGACAGGGATGAATGGACCAATCTGTCTGTAGATATTTTTAAAGCATTGCTGCTATGCTTCAGTTATGCTTCTATTGTTTGTTTTGAATGTTTATGTTCAGTGCCCTGAGATGACTTCTGTTCTGACTTGGTGTTATATAAATAAACTGAACTGAATTGAAGGCGAGGGTGACAGTGACTGACAGGCGCTGCCCTGTGACAGTCACAGAAGCCAGACTGCGTCAAACCACCTTGAGATGGGAGCGAATCACATTTTAAAGAGTTAGAATAATGAAGATACATAGCCTGATTATAAAATAAAGCGCCCTGTGATGAACTTGCGACCTGTCCAGGATGTACCCCGCCCCTCGCACAGTGATTGCTGGACATGGGCATTGTCGACCCCCATGACCCAAAAAAATGGAAGAAGCGGGTAAAAGATAATGGATGGATGGATGGATAAAAATAAAGTGTATGGTCTTATTTTATTAAAATATGTATTATGTACAGTGAATATTTTAGAGTATTTATGCATTTATGATTTGTTTCAATAGCTCAAGCCAATCTACAGAAAAACAAGACCAAAGTCACTTATAAAAAGCAGATTTGACACCGGTGGTTCTCTCCTTGCACCTTCCTGTGATTTAGATTCAGTTCTACATGTAAACTTCTGGTTACCAAAGAATCCTCTCACCCTCGTCTGATGGTCCTCCAAATATGATCTACTCCTACAAAGGAAATGTAAAATTCCTCGGACACTTGCCTGCCCACTCTGTGCCTCTACCTTGCTCAGCATCTCCTTGGACTTAAGGTTTTCCCATCTTATGGGGAAAAAAATGTAGAACAAACAAGATCATATGATCACACATTAATACCTGTGCAAATATGGACCAACGACTAACACTTATTTCCTTGAGTGAATTCACTTTGAGATCCCATTATTTACACAGTAATGCATCTATGTATATATTTAAGTCTATTGCTGCTTTCCACTATGACATGCTGCTCATGAGCATCATTGTTGCTTTTATAGTAAACACAAATACAACATGTCTGTAACCATCACTGAGATGGTTAAAGTTTAGAAATAATTCAGGATCTTTACAGAGTAATGTCTGCAGAGCATTTCTTCTTGGCACAACAAAATACAAACAGGGAGCACTTTTTAAACACAACAGCCACATCTCTGCAAAGCATCTGCTGCTCATGATAGCATAAAACATTTACAAACTTACAGTGTGGCTCTGTTTTGTGACACGATACTGTACCCTGACCTAATACATTATAACAAATCAGAATTTCACCAAAACACTTTGGCCAGATTATTTGTAATAGA
Organism: Nematolebias whitei; assembly: GCF_014905685.2. Classification (NCBI taxonomy): domain Eukaryota; kingdom Metazoa; phylum Chordata; class Actinopteri; order Cyprinodontiformes; family Rivulidae; genus Nematolebias; species Nematolebias whitei. Next base: position 74,160,490 of record NC_056498.1, on the reverse strand, counting down.
GAATGACGTAAAGGAAAATGCATTAGTTTTGAAGAAAACATTTTTATTCCATGATAATTATTTTAATTGAATTGTGTATTACCATCCAGCCATCCATTATCTTTTACCCGGTTCTTCCTTTTCGGGTCACGGGGGTCACTTGTGTCCATATCCAGCAGTCACTGTGCGAGAGGTTGGGGACACCCTGGACAGGTCTCCAGTTCATCACAGGGACACATAGAGACAAACAACCATTCACTCTCTCACTCATAGGGACAATTTAGAGTTACCAATCAGCCTAACATGCATGCTTTAGGTTTGTGGGAGGAAACTAGAGTACCCAGAGAAAACCCACGCATGCAAAATAAACAGGTCTTTTAAAAATATATATAGTTTGAAAATAATCTCTGACAAGAAGAACTGTTTAATGCTGTATCTGATCACACGGTAATATACAAAAACAGTGTACTGAACCGTGTGCAATTAAATATGTATTAGATTGTCTTGTAAGAAAAAGATAAACACTCCTTATGGCCACCAAATTTTATTATTTATGTTTTTGTGCCATAAATGTCCACAAAGGACTTTTCCCACCTAATGTTGGGGGGTGTGGGGGAGTTGTTTTGTTCTTCAGACTTTCTACAGCAACCATGAACAACAACAACAAAAAAATCAAGTTATTTTATTTTATGCTCAGTGGGACAGCAAATATACTGTTGCTATAAGATGTTTTCAAGTTTAAATACATTCAGACTAGTGGTGTTCTGATGCTGATATTGGTAACAGTATCAGGCCTGACCAGCCACAAGTACATATATTTGTACTCATAAAAACACCCCAGTACTTCAAACAAATACCACTTTTATGTTTGGTGGTGTCTCTTTGCAAGTAAGTGAGGACAAAAAATAAAAGATATCTATAGTTTAGAAATATTTTTAAAATAAACAAACATGGCGTTAAGACAGGAGACTGTTTGCCGTGTTCTTAATAAAAGAAATGTGTTTTTAAAGACATTGTGTAATGTCTTGGTAGTAATTTGTTAACTACTTTGTAGTACTATTTAGTATCAGCAAGTGCCCAAACTGAAGTACTTGTATTCAGTATGAAAAGAGCTAGGATTGGGACACCATGCCCCTTGACCTTGGCCACACAGGAATGTTTTGTTTCCAAAACAAACTTTTTTTTCTTTTTTGCAAAAATATTCTTCTAAACACGTCCTAATTTCTACAACTCAAACACACAAGCCCCTCCATTTGCAACTGGGTCCTAGACTTCTTAACAAACAGACCACAGTCTGTGAGGATCCACAACTTCTCCTCCTCTACCATAACCATAAGCACTGGCTCCCCTCAGGGCTGTGTGCTGAGCCCTCTTCTGTTCACTCTAGGCAGGAGGTGGAACACCTGGAGAGCTGGTGCAGGAAGAACAACCTTTTCATCAATGTGAAGAATTGTTTGTGGACTTCTAATGGAACAAACACACCAGGTACTTAGCACTGCAAGGCTGATACAAAATAAATAAATAAATAAAATTAATAAATAAAATTATTTAATAAAAATAAACCATAAAACAGGAAACGAGATGTGAAACACGTGCATAAAGCTTACATATCAAGTAGACTGTATATATATGTTGCCTGATGGTAAACCTATCACAATATTTTCCTCTTAAGTGTAAATTCATCCCTCAAAGATTTACAAATGCAATGATACTGTATATTATTTTTTCCTTCACTTTTGTAAAAAATATTGTATGTTATTAAATGTTATTTGTTTGTATATATTGATCTATAAATAGTTTTGAATGTTTAATGTACTCAAATCAATCAACTGCAATGTTTAGCGTAATTACAAGGTTTAGTCATAAGGAGTAAGTGTTGTGGTGGTAAAATTCAGATTTTTTTCTAAGATTGGGCCCAAATGCATGTTGGTACTTACTGTTTTGTGCTTGAACTGGACTGGAAATCCAGGAGGGATAACAACAGGAAAATGTTTCTAATGATTATAGAAGGCCTATGTGTGGTGTGGCCGACTGCCATGTTCTCTGGTGAACAGCATGGATCTTAGCTAGGATGTGATGTCCAGTGTCCAATGTAAACTTTAGGAAACTATGAAATCCAGAGCCCAATGCCGTTATTTATCGATCAATCGATCCATTATTGTCTGCTTGTTCCGATGTTGGGTTGTGGGGCAGCAGCTTGAGCAGGGAGGCCCAGGCATCTCTTTCCACAGCCACCTCTCCCAGCTCTTCTGGGAGGACTCCAAGGTGTTCCCAGGCCAACAAAGAGACATAGTCTCTCTTGCCTGTCCTGGGTCTCCCCTGGGGTCTCCTCCCAGTTGGACATGCCCGAAGCACCTCCCTAGGGAGGTTCCCAGGAAGAATCCTTACCAGATGCCTGAACAACCTCAACTTGTTCCTCTCGATGTGGAGGAGCAGCGGTTCTACTCCGAGTCTCTTCTAGATAACTGAACTTCTTACCCTATCTCTAAGGGAGAGACCTACTACGCTGCTGAGGAAACTAATTTCAACCACCTGTATCCATGATCTCATTTTTCTGTCACTACCCAGAGTTTGTGGCCATAGGTGAGGATAGGAATGTAGACTGACCGATAAACAGAAGCTTCACCTTACAGCTCAGCTCCCTCTTCCCCACAACGGACCGGTACAGAGTCCGTAATACTGCAGATGCTGCACCAATCCATCTGTCAGTCTCACGCTTCATTCTTCCCTCAACTGTGAAAAAAATCCAGAGATACTTGAACTCTTCTACTTGAGGTGGAGGACGCCCTGGACAGGTCTCCAGTCCATCACAGGGCCACATAGAGAAAAACGAGCCAAACAACTATTCACTCTCATACCTAGGGACAATTTAGAATTGCCAATCTGTCTAACATGCATGTTTATGGTTTGTGGGAGGAAACCGGAGTACCCGGAGAAAACCCACGCATGCACGGAGAGAACATGCAAACTCCACCCAGAAAGGCACCTGTCCGGGATTTGAACCAGGGCAACCTGCTTGTTGAGAGGCGGCAGCTCTACCAACTGCACCACCATGCTGCCCAATAAATAATAATAATAATAATAATAATAATAATAATAATAATAATTATTATTATTATTATTATAATGATAATAATAATCTTCCGGTCGAGGGTGAGGTTCTGCCTCTTGCACAGTGATTGCTGGACATGGGCACCAGTGACCCATGTGACCCAAAAAGAAGAAGCGGGTAAAAATAGTGGAAGGATGGATGGATGGATAATTATTTGTTTTTTTATTTTATTTTCATATAAGATGGGTAGTTTTTTTGTTCTATTTATAAGACAAACAGTCTTATAATTTTTTTATTGTTATTTGAGAAATAGAACAATGAAATTAGGCCACATTTACAAACCATGTTGTAATAAAGTTTATGGTCAAACTGACGACACAATCAGAAAAAGACACAGATAGCAAATTCAAGAGCAACAACCAAACCCTGTCAGGGTTTTCTTTTGTCTTCTTCTGTTATCTTCACTAACATTGTGGCTTTCAGGATGAGTCTGAAAAGATGTTTTGCCTCAGATGGGCAGAGCTTACTTTTCTGCATCTACCCAGGTGTGGCCAAACTTCACCTGATGGCAGCAGGGCTCCTTAAAGCTGAGCTCAGTCATTGTTCTTCACAACACTGTTGAACATCACTCACTGACAACTCTCATTATAACCTTGTAACTTTCTCTAGAAGTTTGGAAGACATTTAAGGTTAGTTACTCAACTTAGCTGTACACCTTCACAGACTTTCCTTTTGGGACTTTAAAAGCTATTTCTTGGCAGTTTTCTGAGTCAACTCACTTGTTGTCTGGATTTCTCATCTAGTCAAACTCCATTCTGGGAACCTCCAATGAACTCTGCAATTAGACCTCCGAAAACAATCAAAAGTCTGCTCAGCAGCCTGTGTTCCCTTTCTTTATTGACTCAGTCTCTGTTGTTCATTTACTTTCCCTAAACACTTGGAGCACAATGGCTCAGTGGTTAGCACTGTTGCCTCACAGCAAGAAGGTCCGGTGTTCGATCCTTGGTTGGACTTGGGGTCTTTCTGGGTGGAGTTTGGGACTTCTGGGACGATGGCGCCGGTGCTGGTGGCTTGCCGTTCACCTCTGTTTTGATAGTTTTTTTTCTGTTTTTGTCATTTTTCTTCGGTGACATAAACTCACTGCTTGTTTATGATCGCCAACAACTTTTAGATATACAGTTATCTACTGCAAACCCCGCCTTGTTCGACCACTTCGATCAGGGCTCTGGACCCCCACTCCCTTTGCTTGTTGATGTCCCGGTTTACCTGAAGCGCGCAGCATTTCTGCCCGCCCAAAAACATCGCTCCAGGCGCCGTGGGAGACGTGCCGGCCGTCTCTTGAGGATTAAAGCCAGCTTCAAGCTCTCTGCTGCTTCGTCATCTGCTGCTGACCATCAGGCGTTAAACTGTCCATCCGGATTCTTCGCTGACCCACTCAACTCCAGCTTGCTCCAGGTGCCCGGGCCTGGTACGCGCAATGGGCACGCGCGCGGCCGCGGTGGTTTCGGCCGTCTCCAGTGGAACTTAACCAACTCCAGACCTTCTGCTGCATCATCTCCTGCCGACCATCTGCTGGATATTCGCCTGTCCGGGTGCTTCGCTGATCCTGCTGGGTCCTGCCTGATCCCCGTAGTCAAGCCTGGCTCGCGCTGCGGGCGTGCGCACAGCTGCGACGTCTCTGGTCCTTGGAGGCGCGGTTCAAACTCCAGAAATCTGAAACAGCTGATCTGTGCTCCGAGCACAGCTTTACCTTCAGCTGCTGGTCCTACAAAGATTGATCTGCTGAATGTGAGGTCGTTGGCAAATAAATCATTCATCTTAAGCAACTTTTTCTGCTCCAATGGACTGGACTTCATGTTTGCTACAGAGACCTGACTCGTTCCTGGTGAGTTAAGTGTTTTTTCTGAACTTTTGCCGGTGGATTGTGCCTTTTTTAATGCTCCAAGGACTTCTGGTAGGGGTGGTGGATTATTAACAGTTTTTTAAAAGCTCTGGAACTGCAGATAGCTACAGGCTGTGACATTTCAGAGTTTTGAACTGCTGTATTTTGAGCTGGGCCGCTCCAACCCAACACTGTGCTGCTTGATCCACAGACCACCCTCGTATAACAAAAACTTCATAAGTGAATTTTCTGACTTTCTGACTGGAATACTGCTCAATTACGACAGGGTCTTGATTCTGGGAGACTTTAATGTGCATGTTTGCTGTCCTTACAAGCCTTTGGTGCAGGAGTTTCTAAATCTGATCCAATCTTTCAACCTTGTGCAAAATGTTGTTGGTCCAACTCATCAACAGGGCCATACACTTGATTTAGTTCTGTCTCACGGTTTATCTGTGGTTAATCTGGAAATTGGGGATGCTATTGTTTCAGATCACAAACCCATTTCATTCCAAACCTCTGTTTTTGATGAGTCTAAATCCCTCGCTCCAGCCAAGAGTTATCGGATATTTAACTCTTCAACCGCTGCTCTTTTTTCCTTTGCATTCCTTACTGATGCTGCTTCAGTCCCTGAAACCTCTGCCTGTATTAGTACGCAGGGGCTGCTCAGTAGGCATGAAGCAACCTGCTCTAAGATCTTAGACCTCGTGGCCCCGCTAAAAATCAGGCGACCAAAGCGGGCACCACACCCCTGGCTGAACGCGACCACTCGAGCGGCCAAACGTCTATGCAGGAGAGCTGAACGCAAGTGGAAAAAGGACAAATTACAGGTTTCTTTTATTATGTTAAAAACGTATTTGAAAGATTATCAGAGCATCGTTAAATCTGAAAAGAACAAATACTTCTCCCAAATCATTGCTTCAAACAGTCATAATCCCCGTGTTCTTTTTAATACCGTAAATTCCATTTTAAACGTGCCTCGGTCTGCCAGCATGGAGGCCTCTGTTGACATCTGCAACAACTTTACCAGATACTTTGCTGATAAGGTAGAGTTGATTAGGTCATCCATCTCCCAGTCCACAACGGACCCCTTTGTCTTTGTACCTTGCTCAGCTGTCTTCAAACAGTTTTAACCCATTTCACTCCCATTTCTAAACAAAGTCGTTGGTCAGATGAAACCCTCCGGTTCCCCCGCTGACCCCATTCCTGCGTCGTTTTTCAAACAAGTTCTACCCACGATTGGACCCTCTGTTCTTACTATTGTAAATAGTAGTATTGTGACAAGTGTGGTTCCTGATGTTTTCAAACATGCAGTAATTTGTCCGTTAATTAAGAAACCTGGACTTGACCCTTCGACTTGCTCAAATTTCAGACCAATCTCAAAACTTCCCTTCCTGTCCAAAATCTTGGAGAAAATAGTTTTCATTCAATTAAACAAGTTTTTGAATGAGAACAGAATCTTCGAGATTCTTCAGTCTGGTTTTAAGCAACTCCACAGCACTGAAGCAGCTTTAGTGAGGGTTTGTAACAATATTATGATATCAAACAATTCTGGTCAATTTGTGGTACTTGTGCACCTGGACTTTACTGCTGCTTTTGATACTGTTGACCACAGTATCCTTATATCACGGCTGGAACAGTGGGTTGGGATCACAGGTGCTGCATTAGAATGGTTCCGCTCATACCTGAGTGGCAGGAGTTTCTGTGTCAAGGTTGGGAATAATATATCCGCCTCATTACCTCTTTCTTGTGGGGTCCCACAGGGTTCGATTCTTGGACCCATTCTGTTCTCACTTTATTTGCTCCCACTGGGGTCCATCCTGAGGAAACATGGTCTTTCATTCCATTGCTATGCTGATGACTGCCAGATCTACCTGCCTGTGAAACCAGCAAGTGTTTGCTCCATTCACCCTCTGTTAAAATGTCTGGATGACATTAAGGCCTGGATGGCTTCAAATTTCTTAAGTTTTAATAATGACAAGACTGAAGTAATTGTTTTTAGCCCTAGCTCAACTGCTGTCAACCTGGACTCTCTTCAGCCATATCTGAAGCAGTCTGGTAAAAATCTCGGGATGGTTTTAGACTCTGACTTCAAGTTTGACAAACAAATCAACTCTGTTCTGCAGAAAAGCTTCTTCCAACTCAGACAGGTAGCTAAGCTCAAACCAGTGTTGTCCAGACCCGACCTTGAGAAACTAGTCCACGCCTTTGTCACGACCTGATTGGACTATTGCAACGCACTGTATGCTGGGATCAGCCAGGCCTCCATCTCACGTATTCAGCTCGTCCAGAATGCTGCTGATCGGCTTTTAACCGGAACTCGTAGGTCTGAACATATTACACCAGTTCTGTCCTCCCTTCACTGGCTCCCTGTTTGTACGAGGATAGTTTTTAAAATTCTTCTGTTGACCTTCAAATGCCTAAATGGCCATACCCCTTTACCTTTCTGAGCTTCTGGAACCTTACGTTCCCTCTCGGGCCCTGAGATCATCCGATCAGCTGCTTTTGGCTGTTACAAAAACAAGACTGAAGCTCAGAGGAGATCGGGCTTTTTCAGTCATGGGCCCCAAACTCTGGAACAACCTGCCCCCCAACATCAGGCAGGCCACCTCCATTCCTCACTTCAAGTGTAGAGTAGTGGTTTCCATCATCTTTACTCATTCCTTCATTTTTGGGTCACAGGGGTCACTGGTGCCCATGTCCAGCTATCACTGTGCAAGAAGCGGAGTACAACCTGGACAGGTCGCAAGTCCATCACAGAGCCACATAGAGACAAACGAGACAAACAACCATTCACTCTCTCACTCACACCTAGGGACAATTTAGAGCTACTAATCAGACTAACATGCATGTTTTTAGTCTGTGGGAGTACCCAGAGGAAACCCACACATGCACGGAGAGAACATGCAAACTCCACCCAGAAAGGCCCCCGGACCGGGATTTGAACCAGGGACCTGCTCGCTGAGAGACAGCAGCTCTACCAGTTGTGCCACCATGCTTGGTGCAAAATTATTTAAAATAATTTATTTTAAATAAACAACCCATGGCTCATCCATCAATCAAACAACTGTGTCATGTTCAATCTTACTTTGAAAATCTGCGATAAACAAATTGTGAAGTAGCGAGGGACTACTGTACCCTCTTACCATCTATCCTTCCAGCTGTGCCTGTTGAGAGCATGATGACTTGAAAAATAAAGCAGGTACCAGTTAATATTTTTATATTTGGCTGCATCTGGGTGTAAGAAAGGTCACTTTCAAAAATTGGGTGAACATGTCAAAATCTAAGATGGCTGCTGCCATAAATATGAGTAAACCAATCACACCAATAATTTGAGGACACTATGCTTTCTAGTTTTTATATTGATTAAAAGTATAGTTTCCTCAAATGACAGGGGTGACCGAACTTCAATCTATTGTAGCCAAGGCCACATTGGCCACCCCCTGGCTCCACCATTGCACCTGATTGTGGATAAAATTACTCGCTCCACTCGCCAGGATCCACCACTCAGTGCTGCCTCAAACAAACCAGATTATTCTTCTACACAGTGAAAGTCATACTCACTTGAATATCTTGCACCAAAAACAATGCAGTTCAATTCCATTTCAGAAAAACACTTCTGTTTAAAACTAGAAACATTCACTTTTAAAATCCCTCATCAATGAGGGACATTGCCATATCGCTTGTTTAAAATGGTTGTGTTTAGCTTGTCTGCATGAAAATACAAGGATGGCGTTTTCACAGTTTATCACTCTGGAGTCCAGTTTTTAAAAACAAGGATTTAGGGTTCCTTAAACATTGTTTCCATGTGGGCACAATGATAAATTTTACTTATTCACAGAAATCATCCTCATGTGGACAGGGCCTCAGGCTGTGGGGAGTAAGGGTCAAAGTTCTAATTATATTTAAAATGCTTTTTTGATTTATTAAATTTGCTATAATGATGAAAACCCTGGCAGGTTGCTAATTTGCAATTTAAAGTCCTGTCAAAAAAAGGAATATTCATCACAACTTTTTCCAGTTTGAATATAACAAACACTGAGGAGTGAGCCGCCTTTATCGGCAAGAGTGAGAGACGAAAATTGATCCGAATTTTATTAACGCTGCCATAAAAGCCTTCAGTATGTCAAGATTGAATGTTTGAATTTTAAGCAGGGCCAAAGTGGTGCAGCTCAGTGGGAGGCGATACTGTGACAGCAAAAAGCCAGAGGGATGCTTTATTGTTTTTGTGTCCCTCAGCAGTGACTTGGTCCTAACATCGCTTTGCTTTTGGAGATCGGCATGAAAATAAAATCAGATTAAATGCACATGACAGCAGAAAAAAGTCTCCAACCGCAGTCAAGTCCATGACGGGGCTGTCATTTATTGTGACTGCGTGATTTATTTGGCCTTGCTTGTAGCAGCAGGCCAGCTGGGAGTAGTATAATTCCTTTCTCCATCATTTTTACAGCCATCAGTCAAAGCTGCAGAGAGCCGAGGCTCAGTGAGAACGCTCGATAAATGAGCTGTTAGTACTGCCAACTTATATTTGCAGTGTTGTTGGGAGAGTTGTTTTGAAATTCTGCATTCTTGTTTCATCTCTTCAGTAAGACTAGGAGCTCTTTTCTGTTCATTTCCCACGCTGCAGATTGTGCCAGAAATCATTCAGCACTTCAGATTGTGATGAGAGTGTGTTAGATTTATTGGAAACCTGAACATCATCGGCCCATTTCTGCTAACTCGTCCAATCCAGAACGCAGAGTGCATCGATTTTACTTCAGAGGCTTCAGAAAGTATTAAAAACCCTTAATTTTGTTTTTGCAAATTTATGTTGCAGTCTGATACTGCAAATGTTGAGATTCTGTTTTTGTCTCCACATTTGACACTCAGTACCCCATAGTGACAAAGGAAAAACAGAAGTTTATAATATTCTGTGAATTTATTAAAAATAAAAAACTCAAGTATTTAGAACTTCTATTAACTACTGTGTTGAAATACATTTTGCAACATTTAAAGTCTCAAGTCTTTTTGAATGTGAAGCAACAACAGCAGGAATGGAAGTTTTTCTGCCATTCATCTTTGGAATTTTTTTTTTGTCTGTCAGGTTTGATGGAAACCATCGGTGGAGCCATATTTAGATCTCCAGAGATGTTTGACAGTGTTAACAAGATGGGTAATTTTTGAGGTGATGTTCTGTCGAATAATTCTCAATAGTTAGTACTTTTCAGCCACAACATCAGGCACAGAAGAAAGAAAAGGGCAAAAATCTTCATTCATGCTTGGGTAATAATGACTAGCCAACTGAGGGCCTGTTTTAATTAATTTATCATTTTTATAAAACGACTCTTTCTCAAAATAAAATCTGTATGAAGGAACACGAGAACTAATTTTAGAAGGCATCATTTGCTTAGTTTCAAACAACAACATCCATGTTGCTGTGTGAATATATGTGTGGGCTGAGCAGAGATCCATGTCGAGCTGATTATGCTGAATGTATCAGAGTTCAGTAAATTCTGGAAAGACTAGACATGCTGACCAGGCACACTGATATCGCCCACCACCAAAGGAGAAAGGCAATGTTTTGTGGTATGTGTGTCTACAACAAATTTCCTTTCAGAGTCAATCCAGTTTTAGATGGCCACCACAGATAATCAACCTGATCAAGCACAAAAATGCCTTTAACTCAGCCAATTTTATAGATATCTAAAATTTAATGTGGTTGTAACTAAGGATGGGGCTGATCCAATCCGGTATCAGCCTCAAATACCAGCATAATTTACGTCTCGGATTTTTCCGATCCAACCTGCAGAGATTTCCGATCCATGATGCATGTCTGTGTCTGATGAAACGTCTCCTCATGCGATTCCCTGCCGGCTGCTCTGTAAGTTGACTTCAAACTATGGAATGGATTTCCTGAACGGAGGCGTGTCTCAGGAAACCCAGAGTAATAAGACCCACCTCACAATCAGGAAATACATTTCATAGGGTCCGTTTACACGGCACGCATTTTGAGTGAATCCGCTCCTTTCTCTCTGCGGTTCTACTGTTCATTTACACGACACCAGTGGCCCCCCTCTTTGAATCCGGACGTTTCTGAATCCACCTTCCAGAGTGGAGGTTTTTCGCTGACCGCCCGCTGATAAAGTAAACATCTCCCGCTGAGGCTTTGTGTTAATCCACATGTGCACACTCACGCGCGGACAGACGGCTTATTTCTATCAACATGGCAGCGGACACAGTGCTTTCTGAACTACGATTGATGGAATATATTTTTAATCTCGTAGTTAATCTACATCAGATTCCAGGTGCTATGACTGACATCTGTGTTTAATAATAATAAACAGTATTTATGTTATTGCGAGTTATATAATGAAGCTCTCTGAGCTCTCGCATTCACTCCATCCTGCCTGGACTTTTTTCACCTCTTTACCATGCTTCCCATTTTCCTGGACAATGGACCCTAAGTATTTTGAAGTCCTGCACCTTTGTGACCTCTGCTCTTTGTAGCATCACTGTTCCAATGGCCTCCCTCTAATTCACTCACATTTAATGTGTCTTACTATGGCTGACTTTTAGTCCTCTTCTTTCACCTCTTCAAGTTCTCTTCCACCTGTTTCCTATTCTCACCACAGATTACAATGTAATCTGCAAACATCACAGTACATGGGGATTCCTGCCTGACCTCATCTGTTAGTCAGTCCATCACCAGAGCAAACAAGAAGGAGCTAAGAGCCAATCCTTGATGCAATCCCACCTCCAACTTGAAGCAATTTGTCACTTCTACAGCACATTTCATCACTGTTCTGTTGTCATCAGACATATGTGTCCTGTACCAGTCTAACATCCTAGCTACTCCATATTTCCTCATGCAATATCACACCTCCTCCCTCAGCACCCTGTCATATTATTTTCTTAACCCACAAAGACACAATGAAGCACATTTTGACCCTCTCTTTACTTCTCCATCTGCATTCTCAAAACAAAGATGGCATCTGTGGTGCTCGCTCTTTCTTGGCATGAAGTCATACTGTTGCTCACAAATCAGTCACCTCTCATCTGTGTCTAGTTTCCACAACTCTCTCCCCGATCTTCATTGTGTGACTCATCAACTTAATTCCCCTGTAGTTGCTAAAACTCTGTACATCATTCTTGTTCTTAAAAATGGGCAGTCTCCATTTCTTAGGCATTTTCTCACCCTGAAATATGCCATGGAATATTTGAGTCAAAAACATCACTGCCATCTCTCCAAGACATGTCCAAAGCTCCATTAGTATGTCATCAGGTCCCACTGCTTTCCCCTTCTTCATTCTTTTCAGATATTTCTGAACTTTAAACCTCACTAATCTTTCCTACTTCTAGTTTCTTTGACTGCTACTCTTCTTTTTTGTAGAGATTCTAGCTCTTCCTGCAGGTTCCTGCATCCAGATGTGGATTAATTATCAACAGCTGAGAGTCATCCCACTAATGAGAGCCAGCACTTTAAGAGGCTGCAGAAGAGATTCCTTCCCTGCTGGAGCATTACTGTACTTACCTTGTGGTATTTATGCTATCAGCCTCCTTGTGTTAATCCTCTAGGAATCTTACCTTGTGTTCTCCTCACATTCACACAGAATGAATGCCTGAGCCTCCTGTCCTAGACCTCTATCTCTGTCCTCGAATCCTTGACCCCTATGCCTACCTGTGAGTTATAAACCTTCCTTGTGGATCTTCTCCAACTTCTCCTATGCCTTCCAACCACCAGCCTCCACGCTCCACCTGTACTCCTTACAGCAGGACCTCCTCTAAACCTGGAATACCCAGCCTTCCTCTCTATGCTACCCTTCTACCAATGTCCTGTGTAGCATCCATCCAAGGCCTTATCAGAGACAGAACGTCCTTAGAGACACTGGGTATGTTTACATGGACATAAGTAACCGGATCAAATGGCCGGTCGGAATAAAAGTGTGTCATGTAAACACTCCGTTCGGGTTATTTTTTGTGTATTCGGCGCGATCCGTTATAATTTCTGATCAGAACGAAACGGGTGGTTTACGCCGATCCGAAACCCGATCGGTGCGCATGTAAACACTTGATCTGTTTGTTTTTATCTGATGGTGAAAAACTGACCTGACTGCGCATGTGCGACTTTGCCATTTCCGCCTGGCTAACGCTAATAATATTAGCATGTCAGGGAAGTAAAACTGGTCGGTGAGCGACACAACATTTCTACTAGAAACTTTTAAAGAGCTCAAAATGATTTCTATTACCTGTAGCTCAGTCAGGGAGTGCAGTAACGTCTCCACCATCATTAAAACCTGTCGCGGGTCCATTTTGGGTGCTCAGGTTTGTTTACGTTTACCCGGAAGTAGAACTTCTTCTTCGGTGGTTTTTTTAAGGAGCGTTTACCACTCTGCGCATGTCAGTACTGCTGTTCAGAACAAAGCCCGCTGCATGTAAACGCTCATCGTGAACAGATTGTGCCCATGTAAACAACACATTTGAATTATTCAAAAAGAACACATTTCAATCCGGTCAAAGAATTCTGCACATGTAAACATAGCTACTGAATCTCCTATCCCTTCTCTATATGTGTGCTAAATCCACACCTGGACCACCCTGACATACTAGCTATGTTTACATGCGCAGAATTCTTTGACCGGATTGAAATGTGTTCTTTTTGAATAATTCAATTGTATTGTTACATGGGCACAATCTGTTCATGACGAGCGTTTACATGCAGCGGGCTTTGTTCTGAACAGCAGTACTGACATGCGCAGAGTGGTAAACTCTCCTTAAAAAAACCACAGAAGAAGAAGTTCTACTTCCGGGTGAACTTAAACAAACCTGAGCACCCAAAATGGTCCCGCGACAGGTTTTAATGATGGTGGAGACGTTATTGCACTCCCTGACTGAGCTACAGGTAATACAGATCATTTTGAGCTCTTTAAAAGTTTCTAGTAGAAATGTTGTGTCGCTCACCGACCAGTTTGACTTCCCTGACATGCTAATATTATTAGCGTTAGCCAGGCGGAAATAGCAAAGTCGCACATGCGCAGTCAGGTCAGTTTTACACCATCAAATAAAAATGAACAGATCAAGCGTTTACATGCGCACCGATTGGGTTTCGGATCGGCGTAAACCACCCGTTTCGTTCTGATCACAAATTATAACGGATCGCGCCGAATACACAAAAAATAACCTGAACGGAGTGTTTACATGACACACTTTTATTCCGACCGGCCATTTGATCCGGTTACTTATGTCCATGTAAACATACCCACTGACTATAGTCCTGAACCACCCTCTGTGTTAATTAACCCCCTATTCTGAGTGCTCAGACTTTGTGTCCCTTAAAAAGAAATCTTCATCAAAAAACTGAACTTTTCATAATCACAAAACTGTGGTTGACAGAGCAACTCTGGTTGGAACTTAGGAATGACTCCTCAGTCCTCAAGTGAACAGACACCAAGTCAGTTGTTTTGGAACAGCTGAGCTGAGCAGTGTTGTCCAAGCAAATGGAATGAGTGGTTGCTGAGACTCTCTGAAAAACAACAGCCATGATGGAAGAAGTGTCCTGGTAAAGAGATGGTGGATGTCCTGAAACTTCTCAAACACCCTGAGAGTGAAGCCCTACCAGACCCTGGGGTCCTGGGGAAAACAACCCTGGCTTCAGCATGGAACTCCGGCAAAGTCATCATATCCGCTGTGGTAACAAGAGAAATCTGACGTCTCCCAGCAGGACGCAAACATCTTTCTTCTGATGAGAGAACACCAAGTGCTAACTAAGTTCATTTAGTCATTAGTTCATGAATCTGAGATAAGCTTACCTAAATTTTAATGTTAAGAGCTAAGAACCTTAGTCCAAATTGAATCTATACACCTTATCAAAGTCTTCATATTTACGTCATTCACTTTCTGAAATAATACTATTGGCTATTCATCCATATTTCATATTTGCCATAAGTTTCATATTGTTTTTATTCAAACTGACATCAAACGTTACAAAATTGTGCATTTAAATGACCAGATTCTTTGTTTTTCTTTGAGGGAGAGGAATTAATTTTGCTACAAGAATTCACGTAAATATATATTTGTGGGGTGAGGCCAGTCCACATTTCGGTTAGCGTACACACCTGTTAAAAGGGTGCCCAGACCAAAGCCCTCTCACTACAACTGTAAGAAATTTATAACCTGTAACCTATAACCTGTAGATTAATTTATAATCTACAGTAATTATCCAACACAGCTGCTGATGTATCTCCTTCCCTTCCAGGGTTTCCTGGATGTTCCCACTGTTCATAGTACACAATAGCTTTTTTCTGTAAATAAATCACTTTGTATCCTAAAGGGTTTTGAGCTGTTGTCCTCAGTCAGTTCACTCTGGGTAAACACCTCAGTTATGACATTTTTCTTACATTCTCTTCATTTCTTAGCTCTTCAAACTACTTCCATCTTCCCAACACACTCTCCTCACTTGTTAGAACATTACCATTCATATATTTAAATAAGCCTAACTTTCTGCATGCACATCCTTTCCAGCCTGATCCATTTGTCTCACCAATCGGTACATGTCCTTTTCACCCTCTTTAGTGTCCAGCCTCTCATAAAACTCATCGTACACTCTATGCTTTGCCTTTGCTACCTCTCTTTTTGCTTTATATTGCATCTACTTATATTCCCATCTCCTCTCTTCAGTCCTTTCACTGGGTATGTTTACATGGACATAAGTAACCGGATCAAATGGCCGGTCGGAATAAAAGTGTGTCATGTAAGCACTCTGTTCGGATTATTTTTTGTGTATTCGGCGCGATCCGATATAATTTGTGATCAGAACGAAACGGGTGGTTTACGCCGATCAGTAACCCGAACGGTGCGCATGTAAACGCTTGATCTGTTCGTTTTTATCTGATCATGAAAAACTGATCTAACTGCGCATGTGCGAGTTTGCCATTTCCGCCTGGCTAATGCTAATAATATTAGCATGTCAGAGAAGCAAAACTGGTCGGTGAGAGACACAACATTTATACTAGAAACATTGAAAGATCTCAAAATGATCTGTATTACCTGTAGCTCAGTCAGGGAGTGCAGTAACGTCTCCACCGTCATTAAAACCTGTCGTGGGTCCATTTTGGGTGCTCAGGTTTGTTTACGTTCACCCCGGAAGTAGAACTTCTTCTTCGGTGGTTTTTTTAAGGAGAGTTTACCACTCTGCGCATGTCAGTACTGCTGTTCAGAACAAAGCCCGCTGCATGTTAACGCTCATCATGAACAGATTGTGCCCATGTAAACAATACATTTGAATTATTCAAACAGAACACATTTCAATCCGGTCAAAGAATTCTGTGCATGTAAACATAGCTACTGTCATATTTCTTCTTGGCTAACCTCTTACCCTGAAAAGTTTCCTGCACTACTCTATTCCACCACCAGGTTTTCTTATCATCTTTTCTCTGTCCAGTTGACACACCAAGTACCTTCCTACCTGTCTCTCTAATTACTGTTGCTGTAGTAGTCCAGTCATCTGGAAGATCTTTCTTACCACCCAGAGTCTTTAACTTCTCCTCTCTGAAATCCACACAACATACTTCCTTCCTCACCTTCTACCATTTGGTCTTTTTCTCTTTACTTTTTTACACTTCTTCATTACAACAGTCATTCTATACACAACCATCCAATGCTGTCTGATCATGCCCACAACTCTACAGTGCCCAATCTTCCTCAGGTTTCCTCTTTTATGGAGTCTACCTGTGTACTCCTTCCTCCACTCTTATAGGTTACTCTGTGTTCCTCCCTCTTTTGGAAATATGTGTTGACAACAGCCATTTCCATTCTATTACCTAAATCCACCCCCATCTGTGCTCCCTGGTTTCTTTCCTTGACACCAAACCTACCCATCACTTCCTCATGCCTTCTGTTTCCTTCACCAACATGTCCATTCAGGCCTGCTCTGATAACCACTCCCTCTCCTCCCTTGGAATACTCTACCACTTCATTCAGATAATTCCAAAATTTCTCTTTCTCCTGTACATCACATCCAACCTGTGGAGCATAACTACTGACAACATTTAGCATCAGTCTTTCTACTTCTACCTTCAGGCACATCACCCTATCTGACACTCTTTTCACCTCTACTACATTCTTTGCTAATCCCTCTAGGACCACTCCTTCTCCATTTCTCTTTCTATCCACACCATGGTAAAACAGTTTAAACCCTGATTCAATGCTGCGAGCCTTGCTGAGTTTCCTCTTAGTCTCTTGGACATTTAAAACATCTACCTTCCTACTCTGCATCATGTCACCCAACTCTGTACCTTTGCCTTTCATTGTCCCCACATTTAGAGTGGCAACCCTCAGTCCTACATTCTTGACTTTCCTCTTTTCCCTCTGTCTCCTGACATGTTGCCCTCCTTGTTGTCTTTGACTAACAGCAGCAGAATTTCTGCCAGCACCGTTTGTCAACAGGACTGGTAGCAGTCATCGTTAACCCAGGCTTCAACTGATCCAGTATGGTGTCACTTAGATGGACTCACATGTTAATTTTGGCAAAAGTGTTTTACATCGGATGCCCTTCCTGACACAACCCTAACCATTTACCTGAGCTTGTGACCAGCACAAGACATACACTGGTTTGTCCTCCCTAGTGGCTGGTTTAAGAAATCAACAGTGTATAAAAACTGAAAAAGGACCCAGAACAAGTATTGTGTCATAAATAGTATGATTTTCCTAGCTCACGAGGATTCTCTGAGCCTCTTGTATTGAAAATGCATGTGGTCTCAGATGCAGGACCTTCTGCAGATGATAGAGTTGACATCACCTGGACACTTGTGGACAGACAGACACTGATACCATAAAAGGGCCTCCGTCCCATTATATTTAAAGGCCTAGGATTTCTTGAAGGAATTCATATCATCCACCACTTTCCATGCCAGGGTTTCAGACTCCGATTATCTTGTGAAGAGAAATGACAGAAACATACATTATGAATAACATAATACACAATCTCATGTGAGGCTGTAATATCTTGCTTTATCTGTTAAAGCTCAGCGCATGTGTTGTGAATGACTCCCAGCAACTATCACACAAAAGTTTAGCTCAATATCTGTAAACTGAGTAAGTTAGAGCTGTTTTTGTATTGGCTAAGCTTGATTAGCTGTAGTGGCCATTTTGAACTGTGTTAACTCCAAATGTTGTTTGGTTGTGGATGTCCTTCCAGTGGTTACTGTCAGAGCGTTTCACTAACATTTATTTAGTGGTTCATGGGATATTTTGCTAACAGTTATTTGAACACATGTAGATGGACACAGTCTGCAAGCGATACTGGTCAGACTCATCTTGTTAAAACAGAAGCAGATAGTGAAGGTGGTAAAATGTTTGTTTCAGGAACAGGAGCCTCTCTTGCTGCATTTGTCTTGTGCACACGCAGCAGCTTTGGGATTCTGTTTTAAACTCACAGATTCACCATCATCTCTTAGTTTAATCTAATACTGACTTGACCTCGTATCAATAATTCATTCAGCTTCAAAAAAAAAAAAAAAAAACTGGCTCATGAGCTAAAAAGTTTGTTTCCAGCGTTAGCACTTTAACTTTAAATGAGTTCTTCTGGAATATTTTCGTTTTTATGTTTCTTTTTCCTCTTTTATTTTATTTCTTTTTTGAAATATCAACTGAACCAATAAAACACAATCTAACTAAAATAACTGATTTTATTATTGGACACCACCAAAAAGCATAATGGCAATACTGTTTTGTTTGTATCTACTATACTGTAGGTTTGTCTGACTTTTAGCAAATTGGGTGAACAATATAAAATGATGCTAAATGAACATCTACAACTGATTACCATTCAACCCAAGTAAGGCATGGGAAAATATCAGCCACACATTTATTTTTGTTGGTGTTTTTATTTATTATTTTTGTAAACTCAATAACCATGGTTTTTTTTTTTTTTTTTTTGCTGACAACGCCTAAAATTCCTTCTTTTTTTGTCAGAATTTTTCAAATACTCTCATATGCTCACAGCAGCTTTACTGCACTCTTGTGTCTCTGAGGGAACAAAAGAACTAAGGATATTTTAAACAAAACGTCCTTAAAGAGTTAAAATAATAAAAGCAAAAGGTGGCAGGCAATACACATTCCTTACAGGATGCGTTTTGCATTTTGCTTTGTCTGAAGAGTTTCGTTCAGAATGAAAAAAAGCAAGAAAACATTTGGCTTGTACAGAAAAACAAGTGTAAAATATCTTCTGATGCTGATGTGTTCTTTCTTTGCTCTTTGTTTCCTTTTAAAACGTTATACTAACAAGGTAAGTAAACCTTTTATGGTCAGCCATTACTAGATAATGTCTAAATCCTCTTAAAAGCTTTTCAGCCACAGTTCAAAAGAAATTAAGTTTCCAGAGTTCATCTGAAATAGTCAGTGTGGCCGTGAGAGGAACAATGTGCACGGCACCAGAGCACTGGGCATGGAAACATAAAAAAATCCCACCTTGATAAACAAAATTTTCCTTCATCTTGCTTCAAAAATAATGGAAATATGGAGAGGAGTGCTTGAAATTTGTAATTGGCATCAAAAGGTAAAACCAGTGTTATTTGGTGGTTAATTTACTGGTTCAAGATTAAAGTTAAGGTTCAAGGTTCTGTATTGTCATTTGCATCACGTTGGTACATGAGGTGGAACGAAATTGTGTACTCAAGGACCCAGTTACATCCAAAAATAGCAAAAGCTGAATATAAAGTACAAAAAGATATAGGCTAAACACTAACAATGTAAAATAATGTTATATTAAACAGCAGTCAACATGAGTCTGTAGCAGATGGATATGAAGACAGCAGCTTAAAGGCAAGAAATCAGCAGCATGGATAATCAGCAGCACAGATACGTCAGAAATCACCATTAATTATTAAAATGTTAATTACAGTGATGTATCTGGTTAGATATTCATGAGTCTAACAGCCTCAGGGTAGAAGCTGTTCCTCAGTCTAATGGTTCTACACTTAATGTTCATCAATCTCCTTCCTGAGGGGAGCAGGGCAAAAAGTGTGTGTGCTCGGTGAGTGGGGTCCTTCATGATGCAGGTGGCCCTCTTCCTGCATATGGAGGTGTTGATGTCTGTGATGGTGGGGAGACTGACTTCAACAGACTTCTGTGCAGCCTTCACCACTCTCTGCAGAGCTTTTCTTTCTGCAGCTGTGCAGCCTCCATGCCACACATTGATGCTCGAGCACAGGATGCTCTCCACTGCACACCTGTAGAAGGAGGTGAGGACTGAGCTTCCCAGACCAGCTCGCCTCAGCCGCCTGAGGAAGTAGAGTCTCTGATATGTTTTCTGGATCAGGCTGGTAGTGTTGTTGCTTCAGCTGATGTTGTCATTCAGGTGCACTTGTAACTGGAGACCACTTCCACTACAGATCTTCCTACGTTGGTGCTTGAAAGTTTGCAAACCCTTTATAATTTTCTATATTTCTGCATAAATTTGACCTAAAACATCATCAGATTTTCACACAAGTCCTAAAAGTAAATAAAGAGAACCCAGTTAATCAAATGAGACAAAAATTATACTTGGTCATTTATTTATTGAGGAAAATGATCCAATGTTACATATTTGTGAGTGGTAAAAGTGTGTGAACATTTGAAAACAACAAAGTCCATGCTCAATAATCCAGGTATACAATCCAACATTTTTCAGTCAGGTCATCTGGACAGTTTCTTCTTTTTTGTGCTGAAACGTTTCGCCTTCAATCCAGAAGGCTTCATCAGTCAAGGAAACACACAACAAAACTGATTCTTCCCCCAGCAGCTTACTCCAAAGTGGAACAAACCAGTTCTGCTTGTGATAAGATGGTAAGATGGTGATTTTGTTGTTTTCAACCAGTTTGACAAGACTGTCAACAAGGAAGAGGGCCGACAATGGAGGAGGGGGTGTACCAAAAAGACCACTGTTTTTATCTTGTACACCAACTGTGTTCCAAATGTTTGTCTTGATATTGGCATTAATATGTATGCAGATGACATGTTCATTTATGTATATACTTGAGCCTACAAACTAGTGACAAAATAATTTAAATAGGAAAAAAATATTAGTGTTACTGGAAGCCTCATACCCATTTTTAAATACATAGAAAAAAATGATTTTTTTATATAAAAATCTTTGAGTCAGATAATTTGAATATTAAATAAGGTCTTGTTGAAAAGCTGAGAGAGCTGAAATGTTTAGAGATAATCTGAGACTTTCAAATGAACTTTAAATATCAGATCAGTATAACGATGATAAATATTGCCCTTAACTGTTGAACATAATAAACTGTTCGACATTTGACTGTTTTGTTGTAGCCATGCTCATTTTTCCACAACAGCAAATTATAGCAGAAACTGCAGAAAACATTCCTCCTACTTCCTGCCCAAGTCTAAAAAGTTAGCTGACAGGTGACCAGATTTATTTATTTACTTTTTGAGAACAGGAGGTGAGACAGTTTTACTCTTGTTTACAATGCCTGCTTTGCTGGTAATTGGGCTCAGTATAAGAATCAAACTACAAACAAAGCAAAATTCCAGTTTTGCAGAACAACTGAAAACAAAATATAGGTGTTAGAAGTGCGTGCGTGCGTGCGTTTGTGTGTTTACAGGACTAGTTGGTTTTGTCTCATTATATGGTGAGCAGAATGTATTTTGAGCTGTTTGTGTTTGAGTATTTTGATTCAAGTCCACATATTTGTTCTTTTAATGTTAAAAAATATGTCACAGATTAAATAATGAAAAAAAACAACATGAAAGGGTTCATATTTATGTGTACATAAATGTATATGTGTGTGTGTGCTTGTGTGTAGGTGTTTGACAGGGCAGCATATGGCTAACCCTGCGTGTAGTGAAATATTAAAAAGCAGTGTCAGCAAGAAGGGCTCTGTGTGTGTGTGTTTGAGTGAGTATTTGTGTGTCCTTGAGTGTGTGTGAGTGTCCCACAGGGATCAGAAATCTGCCGGACATGGACAACTGGGCACGACAAGCTCCCACTGTGACACACACAGAAATATGCTGCCTTTCCTCTGTCCATGCCAACTCGTCCAGTTGGCCTCATCTGCTGCTGAGACTGAACGCCATCTTCTCCTTGAGCGAACACGTAGGGAGCGCCTCATATCAACGTCTTCATCGCAGCTGAAGTGCTCAGGCTGCCTCCTAATTGTACATGATTTCCATGGAAGGATATTTCCAAATCTGTTCATGCAGGTTCAGTAAGGGTTGATGAAATCCACGCTACTGAAAGGCAACAAAAGGGCGATGATGTTTTTGCCGATGCCTACATTCGTTTGTCAGTTTGCAAAATAAATCATGAAACACTGAACAGATTTGGATGAACCTTTCAGAAAGTAATCATTGCACATTTACAGTTTACATCTTAGAGTCGACCAAACTCTGTTAGGATTCCTGTTCTCTCTAACCACCCTCTGCAGGAGCTGTGAGTGGGAGGGGCTGATTCCAACAGCTGTTTTCTTCTAGCTAATCACTACTTCCCTACTTAGGGCTGATATTTTGCATGAGTCTTTGTTGGTCTGTTGACCCACAGGAATCCTTTGTGGGTCTCTCTTGTAGTGAACTAAACCTCCGGTCAAGACCTGCCTCTGAAGACCTTCATGGGACAGGAACTGTTATTTCATTGATTTGAATCCAGAAATACAAATTAGCTCATCCAGAGACTTTCTAATTGTATCCTGAAGTAATCAATTGAAAGAACACTCTCTTTTTCATATTATCATTACTATTTTACAATGTCTTGATAATCAAAAGTGTGTTTAGTTCAAACCATTTTTAAATGTTGAAGTGAACCACTCATTTTAAATCAACTGTGAAACAGTATTAATGATTTTTAATCCTCATTCAAAGTAGAAATCAAGTTTAATGTCTGTTACAAAGTAATTATGCATTTTTGATCTTCTGTCTGAAATGAGAGAGTGATGTCGGTCAAAAGTCGGAGACAGTCGCCAACAAGTTTATTGGATCGAACTGTCATGTTTTTAAACCTCTCAGACAGAAACAAGAAAACTGACACCTGTAGTTTTCTCTCTTCGTCAAAACATTTCTCTATCTGTTCCTAAACATCTCCGCTGTTTTTCTGACTTGTAATGACCCTCTGACATCACTAAAACCACACCCCTGTTGGTTCTTTCAACCAATCAGGACTTCCCAAAAGTGACCGGAAGCAGAACTCTTTAAAAGTCGACTCTTCCTAGTTCCAGAGAGTACGGAGGGAAAGTGCTGGAAGTTCTTCCGAGTCTAGTTGGGATTATAGAATGACCACATCTGAGTGGAACCGTTGACGGACTTATAGCTCATGTGAGTCCATCCAGGAGGTGAGCGTGTTGTTGCACGGAGTACCGTCACTACTTCGGACGATTCTCAGCCATCCTAAGGAGACGCTGAAAGGTAACATTGAAATGGAACTCCGTACCGGAGCTGACCTATCTTCTGCAAAGGTAACGAGTCGCTTCACTACCGAGTGTACCGGGGCTGAGCTGGGATCGGATGAAGGGGCCATTCCTCGTCAACACACTTTCCCTCATCCATCTTTTCTCTCCATTCAAACTCCTTCATTCCCCATCTTTAAAACTCTAAAACCACTACACTCTTCAGACCTGCATTTAGTTCCCTCCTGAGTCATTCTTCATTGTGACTCTTCTTCTAAGCTCTGTTGAACCAAAGCAAACACCTGTGACATTTCAGCCTTCAACCTGCCACCTGCTCGCTCTTCTTCACACGTCTTACATCCCATCACTTACCTGGAAACATCTCCATGGATCCTGGACCTGGAATCCTACTGCTTACCCCTGGATCTAGAATAAAGAAAAACATCAGTAAGAAAACATCCTTGATCATTCCAACTTATGAAATATCTACTGACCTGCCTGAACATTGCAACTCATCAACTGTTGCTTCTCTACAGATCCTTCATCCTCTGGTCACCTACTACACTTACATAATAAACCACTTGTTGTTTACATTTTTCCTCCTGTTGAATCATTTCAGTCACTGGTTCTCTGAACTCTGGGCTGCAATAATAACTACCTTTATGTCAAACTCAAGCTGGCCACCACAGTTTATCAAGCAAAGACAAAAATGGCCCTTCCTCGGTTAATTTTACAAATTTGAGCTAAAAATGTATGTAGTAGTTGAGTCATTCATATCACGAATTCACATGAGCTCACTCAGATGATCATTTACAAGGATGGGAAGAAATGGATACAACTCTGTCATTTCTCATAAGATGGTCAATGATGTAAAAGGCAGAGGGCGATGTGCATTATTTAAGAGAATGCTACTCATTTAATTCTGACATTTTGATCTGGGAAAATCATGTACTTACACTTAATTTATGCATCCAAGCCTCACTGTTTCCATCAGCTGTATTTTAAGTGACCTTCAGTCAAACATATTACGTAACACAAGCAAAACATAAATATTCTCTTCAATATTTATTACAAGTTCAAAAAACATGTTGAAATGGATCATTTTGATGAATTGTTAATACGAAACCTTAACGTACTTATAGTTTATCATCTGCTGCCGGTTGCATGGGACCTTGAGTTTATTATATTATTGTGATGTTATTGTTATTATTATTACTGTATTATAATTTATGTTATGTATTATGCAGTTTAGTTAATATATTTAGTTGCTGCAAAGACTGTCATAAAAAGGTCTGTTAAAGTGCAAAAAAACTAATCAATTTAAAGTTGTAGAATGTGAAGCTGACTTGGTGCAGAAATGTTTTACCAGTGTATAATTCCTCTAAAGAGAAAGGAAAGAAAACTAATGTGTTGGTTTTATTGTCAACATCTCAGCAGAAATAGTAAAAAAAAAAGTCATAAATGTTAAATTTGTGATGTCAATCATGTCAGCTGATTCTAATTTTTCTAATGTACAAGTTTAGCCTTTGTCCTCATGTCTTCGAGGGGCTTCGGAGGGTCGCCACATGCAGCGTGATTCATCGTCTGGGGACTCGATATTCAGAGCAAATTTAATGGCATTCTGCTCTGGAAAAATCTGACAGATGGACGAAACAACTGACAGTGACAGCTGCAAATCCATCTGCTAGCAGGGCAGCAAAAACACAACGGACTGACACAAATACAGACGAAACAATAAGAGGAAAAGGAAAGAAATAAAGACAATATGTGTTCTTTTGAAATGAAATAATTAAATAACTGCTTGTGAAGTTGCATGTTGAGTTATTTTGTGTTGTTTGTGGTTAGATCCTCACTAATCTGTAGTGGCAGCCACAATCTGACAACCAATTAGCTCTGCACACACAAAGTGTAGTGAAAATGTCTGTGTTGTATCGATCCTTTTAATAGACTTCCTGTTATTGCAGATCTGACAATACTGACAAAAACTGGAAGTTAAACCACAGCTCAACATGAGTGGCAGGAAAATGAATCAATCACATGCATTTACAAAAAATTAATCAATGTGCAACGGAACAGACTTCCTGATTTTTATTTTATTGTACAGGCACAGAAATCTACTTTTATCTAGTTATTTATGGCTCGTTTCTCAACGGAAACAATATGTTTTATGTGTGTGAGTTAAGCTTGCATAAAATAGAACATTTCACTTTTATTTTAGAGCATCAGACTGCACTTTTTCATTTGGGTTCAACAAAGTGCGAGACAAAAACACCTGGACTTTATTTGTAACAGATGATGTTTCGCTTCTCATCCGAGGAGTTTTCTCAATTCAGAGAGCAGAGAGTGTGGGGTTTGTGTTATAAAGCTGAGGTAAGATACATCGAAGATGGTTCCTGTAAATGTTTTTCCATTTGGAACAACAAAAAAGAAAGAATAAGAAGCAATTTTTTTTCAATTAGGAAGAAAAAAATATCAAATTGCCTTTTGTATTGTGAAATTCTTTATCAAAAGGGCTCGTGAAACGGTCGGCACAGATATTCAGACCAGAAGGAAAAAATAAAAGACAGAAGCTGTTACTGCTAGGATAAATTAGTGTCCTTTATTATCCTGCCACAGAGAACAGCCAAGCAAAAAACATGTACACTCTTAACACACAGATTGATATGAAATAACTTCTCACCGTGACACTGGCCGGGAAGTCGTTTTCGACCCAGGTAAAGAAGAATCACATCAAAATTGGTGCATGGCATTCAGCGCGTGCTGATCCACACCAGGACTCCCAACTCTCTGTTGTCT
>NC_056498.1:74124399-74134031 GCF_014905685.2 Nematolebias whitei | reverse complement strand
TATATATATAATTTTTTTTAAATTAATACTCTTTTGTATTTATTTATTTGTTAATTGTTAGACTTCTTGATCTGGGACCTGAGTCGGAATTTCATACCACAATCATGCAAATGTGAGTTGGTATGACAACAAAAAAATGCTTGTCTCCTTGAATCCTTATTAGAAAAAAATAAAAGTGTGATTCTGATAGTGTTTAAGTCAGCAGAAATGGCCTTTCTGCACTGATGGCCCATCACTGACATATACTGTATACAGTAAATATCTGTTGGAAGACATCTTTGAGTTTGATGTGGCAATACAATTTTAGAAAGTAGCTGCTCTTACTCCTAAACATTGTCACACACCAAAACTGAAGTAGGTACCTCACTTATTGTTCATGTTATCATGCTCACAAACATGCACACATGGACAGACAGAAGATATTTCATTTTCTCCCTCTTGGTTCTGTGACAGAGAACAAAAATAGATCCACATCAATATTACTTTTTGTACACAGCCTAGTTCAATGTGGCAGCTGCAGCTAAGAAACCATAACAATCACAAAAATACCTATAAGTCAACCAATTTTACAGATCTCATGATGCATGCTCACTAATAGACTTAGGTAAATCTAACAAGGTAGCCAAGAGGGCTGTGATCAGTTTTACATTGGGGAAACTAAATAGCCACTGGCCTAAAGGATGGCCCAACACAGAAGAGCAACACCATCAGGCCAGGACTCTGCGGTTTACACTCATTTCCAGACCAGCGGTCACCTGTTCAGGGATGAAGATGTTCACATCCTTGATGGAGAGGAACGATGGTTTGAGAGAGGAGTAAAGAGGACATCTTTGTGGAGAACCTCCATCCTTCCATTTTCTTCCGTTTATCCAGGGTCGGGTCACGGGGGTAGCAGCTTAAGTAGGGAGGCCCAGACTTCCCTCTCCCTAGCCACTTGGGTGGGCCAGCTCCTCCGGGGGAATCCCGACGCGTTCCCAGGCCTGCGGAGAAACATAGACTTCAGTGTGTCCTGGGTCTTCCTCTGTGGAGAACCTTCCATCACTAAATAGGGGTGGAGGCCTCCGTGTTCAACTGTCCCCTTCTTACTATGCTATTATTGCTAGTATCACTGTGAATAGCAAGTATCCATCATAGCACTAACGATCAGTTGTTGGCTGATGGTCCTCCTTTATCATTTGAACATGTAGTTATGGGTGTCGCCAACAAACTGGTTGATCCACTATGAGAAGGTGCTATTTATAAGACCGAGTTTGTTGCAGCTCCTCAGACTGAAGAAGTCTTTTGGGTAAAAAAGGAAACGTTTCAACAAAGACGAATCCATCCAGAAAATCTGACTGAACCCTGTAAGATTTTACTGAGTTAAAATTTGGTGTTTTGGTAACTGACAGTAATTTTTCAGCCATACTCTGAGTGCTAACTGATAAAATGTGTTTATAAAATACCTCTTGAAGTCAACTCTGTCTGTCTGTTAGCAAAATATTTCATGATCCACTGGACATATTTTAATCAAAGCCAGAAAGTACTGATAGGGTGTACATGTATTATTGTTCAACTGATTAAATTCTGGCATCAACCTTCAAGATGGCCACCATATCTAAATGACAGTAGGGAACACATAATTAGCTGCAACTCAGTTAATTTGACAATAATGAGATGAAATTCAGATGATTCTGGCAAAGCATTTTGTGTAAAACTGATAATAATTGTTGGTGTCAACCTTGTCTGTCTTTTAACAAAAATCTTGTGAACCACTGGTTGGCTTCTAATGAAACACTCTGAAAGAAAATATCGTTCTATTTCGTATAGGCTTCGCCCTTTAAGAGCTGTCGCTGGTGGGTTTTCTCCCTAAGGCGCTCAGCGCTGCATTAAAAAACTTTAGTCCACGCCCACCTGCTGTGTGGGCCTCTCCTCCGGTCCGTATAAATTACAGTGAGACCAGGAATCGGCTCCCATTTTTTCTTCAGCCAGCAAGCTAGCACTGTCAGAAGAACGAAGAAGGAAAAGTTGTCCAACTTTGACCGGCACAACCTTTGTTAAGGCTGCCTGGGTCTCCACCACGCCAACCTCCTGCTGTCCTGGTGAGTTCTTCCTCCCTGAGGAGAAGCAGACGAGCAGCCTTTGTTCAAGGTAAGCACCGAAGAGTACTTTTCCGTGGCGGGCCGCTACCCGCTGGACGACACCATTGCCTTTTCTAACATTTTTCCTCGTGGTAATTGAATGATTTCCTTGAAAAAGGCGATGTTAGCAGCAGCCCCGCTGAATGTTTATTCCGTGGTGGGCCGCTACCTGCTGAACGACGCCACTGCCTTTTCTAACGTGTTTTTTTCTCGAGGTAAATCGGATGATTTCCTCAAAAAAGGCGTTGGCAGCAGCTCCGCTGAATTTTTTTTTTTTTCTGTGACGGGACGCTATGTGCGGGATGACACCACCGCCTTCTTTGACGCAGAGTCACGCAGTGAACCGAATGACTCCTCTGAGAAGGCGATGTGGAGCTGCCCCTTCTTTCCTGTAGAGCGTAGTGATGGAAGATGAGTGGCAGAGTAAATGTTCAGCCACCTCGGATCGTTCCACGTCGGCGACCACACCGCTCCCAGCCGTCGGTGCCCTCCTCTTGGAGCTGCCCAACATAATCCAGGAGGATGTTAACACAAGGGACTTTCCGTCCCTCGCCTCCCTCCGCCCTGATCGGATAATCTGGCGGCAAGGTTGGCCCCGCCCAGGCTCATTGCCCTGAATCCATCTGGCCTCGCTGTCCAGTTGTGACGTCACACTGGAACGAGGCTGCAGCTGGGCTGGCAAGCTGAAGACAGCCATCTTCACCTTCACCTCCATCTCCAGAGTGGAGGGTTTTACCGATCGGTGTTTTACCCTCGGTCCCCCTCCCCCTACTGGTGCCAAGCCTGGCGGGTGGCACTTGAGAGAAAATGCATCCAGGATGGAACAGCAACCTGTCCCTCCAGGGAAGCATGACCAGAGGGTGACAAGTCTCCAACCGAGCTCACCAGTAATCATCCCAGACAGCCGCAGCGAACAACAACGTCGTCCTGCTGGCCTACAGCATCTCGAAGAGGCTGGAAGAAGCAGACCTGCTGGAGGAGACAAAGAGCTCTCTCTGTAAAGCTGCTGATGTCATCTTAAACATGCACAACCGCTGCGATTTGCCTGTCCCGCATCACCGCCTGGATGACCATGATCCAGAGGAACACTTGGCTTCGCCTCTCGCCATCCGTGTCCGAGAGGCTGCAGAAAGACCTGCTGGAGGGCCCCATCACCCCAGAGGCACTGTTTGGGGCCAACTTCAGGACCATCCTTGAGGAATCGCAGAGGTCCTAAGAAGTCTCAGAGACTGTACACCTTCTGGGGAAGTCACAGTCCATCCGCCCCTCTGGCCGCTGGAGGGACCGCCTTAGCCAGCAACAGCACCAGAGGCGCTCCACAGCTGCGGCAGCAATTTCACGCCCCACTTCTCCACCGGCCCCCTCCACCAGGTAACAGGTCCTTGAGGGGACGGTATGTGTTTTTTTTGATGATGTTTGTTTTGATATAAAACAGAAACACCTCTGAAAGTTTTTTCACCTGAGTCTGTCAGATCAGCTGATCAGTCAGCTGCTTCTCTTCACACATTCCCCACACAGAATGAGCCAGTAACCTCTAAACAGCATTTTTAAAAGGCACCGCAATTCAGTAAATATCACAACACTCGTCTGCCACATCAGCTAAAATGATGTTTTTTCAGCAGACCGAGTCTGGTAAAATCCCTCGTCTCTCAGCCAGATCCTATTTTAATTTATGCTGTTTTTCTGCCCACTCACAGCGCATGTTTCTCCAAGACAGCTGCAGCCTCCACCGAAATGGTGTCTCACTCAGAAGCGCTAAAGCCTCCTTCGATGCGCGCCAACTCACTTCAGCTCAGCATGTGAGACTGCAGCCTGGGCCCAGCACAGAGGCATACATACAGCCTTTTTTTCTGTCGGAGCCCCCATTGAGTTCCCCTGGAGAATCTCCGGAGCGAGTGATGGCAGTAAGGATTTTGAAGTATGGATGACCTTCATGAGAATCATGACACAACATGAATGCATGCCCGCTCTTCGAGCGCTACTCAGAGTGGCTGCGAGTGTGTTCCCTGGACAGATGGATGGACCATCTGATCAGAAGGGGTTACACGCTGCAGTTCGTAGCTCAACCCCTACCGTTTCAGAGGGATTATAGAGATGGTTCTGTCTTCTCCAGAACAGAGCTCATCTCTCCAGTCAGAAGTTCAGGAATTTCTGACGAAAAACGTGTTTTCCAGAGCTCCCAACAGCTTCTGGAGAACTTCACCAGAACGACTGGTTTTCACCTCCATAGATCTGAAGAGCGCATATTTCACATTTCCATCATTCTGAAACACCCCACGCACGTTCTCGAAATGCGTGGAGACGGCTTTGCAGTCGTTACACATGGCAGGAATGAGAAATCCTTTTATCTGGACGATCAGCTCTTATTAGCTTGGTCCAGTTAGAAAGTTGTCGCACAGACCAAAACACTAGTGTTACACCTGCTAACCTGGGGTTTCTATAAACTGGGGAAATCTTCTGTTTGTCCGTCCCAGATGATTGTTTATCTGGAAGTGGAGCTAACTTCAACTACAATGAGAGCCCGTTTATCACAGCTGAGAGCCGAAGCTCTGTCAGCTCAGCTCCTCCGTGTCAAACCCAACTCCGCTGTGTCAAACCCTGCAGCATATTGACAGTTCTGCCTGGCATGCGACTCCTGGGACAATGTCAGCGGCCCACATCATGGTTCCGTTGGGCCTACTTCACATGAGACGCCTTCAGAGATGGTTCGCTCGCCTGCGCATAGATCCTATGCGCCAGAAGAGGTGGATTAGCTTTGTGCCCCCCTCCGTGAGAAACGATCTGATCACTGGGGAAACCTCCTCATTCTGTCAGAGGGAGTTCCCATCAGCAGGCCTACGTCACACATCTCAGTTTTCACAGACACGTTCCTGTCAAGCTGGGAGGAATGTGTCTGTCCCAAGCAGTGGGATCGCAGTGGCTGGACCACATGTTGCTTCACATAAATGTGCTAGAATGTTTTTTTCACGGTCTGAAACGTGACTCAGCATTTTGCCCCTGCTGCAGGATCAGCATGTTCTGTTCTACACAGACAACAAATGACGGCAGCTTACATACACTGTCAGGGAGGTGTGCGCTCAGCCCAACTGTTATGCATCGCGAAACAGCTGTTTTGTTGGCCACACAGGAACCTGCTCTCCATCAGAGCAGTGTACTTTCCCAGCGTTCCTGAACAGGCGAGCGGATATCAGGGTCGGCTGTGGCTGAGTGGTTAGAGCAGTTGTCCTCCAATGCGAGAGTTGAGGGTTCGAATCCACCAGCAGTCACATGTCGAAGTGTCCCTGGCCAAGATACTGAACCCCTCATAGCCTCTGATGTGTGTCCCATTGGTGTCTGAATGTGATCTAAAGCACTGATTAGTCTCATTAGAATGATTTGTTCAATTAGCTTTGTAGAAATCTAGTAGAGTGCTGTATAAATGGGTAAATGAGGACACAGATTGTGGTGTAAAGCGCTTTGAGTATCTTGAAATAAGATAGAAAGGCACTATATAAGTACAGTCCATTTACCATTGACCATATCATGTCGAGAGGCAGTCCCTGCCTCAGAGACTAGAGCCTCCATCCCGAGCGGTTTTTTTCTCGTTTTTTTGGAGCAGTTTTTTGGCCGAGCAGCTCTGAGATCTGTCCGCCACACAGGAGAACGCCCAGTGCTAATTATGGTTCTCACTGAGCCCACGAGACGACCCACTGTTAGGAGTGGACGCCTTTGCTCACAGCCCATGGCCAAAAAATGCTATTTTATGCATTCCCTCCAGTCCTGCTGATATCACGGACCCTGGACCAGGTCCGGGAGGAAGAACCATCAGTCATTCTCATAGCTCCTGAACGCATATGCGCTCCGTGATTCCCAAATCTGCAGCGACTGATATCGGGTCGGCTGTGGAAACTGTTGTTGGGGGGCATTCTCATCCAGGCAGGAAGAGCGATCAGGAGTTACCCAGAAATAGGTCAGCATCTTTGGGTCTGTTCGCTGAACAGATCTGTTTAGAAAAGATGGGCCTCCTACAGCATATGGTGCGTACGTCCAGGGCGCACGAGCTGCTTCCACCACAAGGTTGTACACATCAGTTGGACAGCTTTTCTCAGCGTTGGTATACGGAGTAAGGTGTAGAGACCATCTCATGTCCACTAGGTGGCATGCTGTCCTTTCTGCTGCAGCGGATGGACAGGGATCTAGCATTCAGCACAATTAGACTTATGCTGCAGCTATTTCTCCCTGTCACGAGATTTTGGTGACAGAACAGTTTTTAATCACTCATTGATGAAGCGCTTTCTGAAAGGTGTATGGAGACACAGTCCGGTGTCATGTCCACTAGCTCCACAGTGAGACCTAATGATGGTCCTGCATGCTCTGATCAAAGCTCCTTCCGAGCATTTAGATCAGGTTTTACTTAAATTTCTGTCATTTAAAACAGCCCTGCTGTTAAATCTGACGTTGGCAAAGAGAGTGAATAATTGTCTGCTCTCTCTGTTGCTCCCTCATGTCTCAGAATTCAAGCTGTCGGCAGTTCAGCTGTACTGCGTTTTAACCCTGCTCTGAAAAGCATCACAAGCTCACTCGGATCGAGAGTGATAACCTTGGATGGGTTTTTATCCTCTTCCTCCAGAGAATCTCGGCCCATTCCACCAGAGGGTTTTCTTCCCTCCATGGCTCTGCATGGAGGGATGACAGTGGAGGATATTTGTATGGCAGCTGCCTGGCCATCGTCATGTTCAATTATTTGTTTTTATCAACGTGATGTTTCTACTTTCTCCATGACCCATTCTGTTCTCAGGGTTATGACAGAATGATTATTATTTGTTTCATGGAGCCTCACTTTTGAGCTCACACCTCTCTGCATGCAGTCGCAGTGTGACATATTTATTATCAGTCACAAGTTGATGACTGCTGATTTTATCGTTATTAATCAGTTCATCCTGAGGAGCTGTTGGTCTGCTCTGTTCATCGTTACACTGTCACAATTCATATCCTCCATTGTTCCTATTCACAGCAGCAGGTCTGCTATCTCAGCTTTTTTCCTCACCAGAGATTTTCTCCGGTGCGCTCCTGCGCATGGAGCACGCAATTACGCAGCGCGTAATTATGCACACAGAAGGCTGAGACGAAATGTTTTTTTGTGCAAGCAGGTGCTTCATGTTGTGTCTGAATGGACCCAGTGAGGCATAGACTACATCCTGCTTCACCTTTAACCCACCAGCGATAGCTCTTAAAGTGCGAAGACTATATGAAATAGAACGTTGGTTACATACTGTAACCCCAGATTCTAGGAGTATAGGCATAGCCCTTTAAGCGCGGGGCCTCACTGGTTCCTGCATGGCTGAAGAAAAAAGTTATTTTGAGAGCCGATTCCCGGTCTCACCATAATTTATACGGACCGGGGGAGAGGCCCACACAGCAGGTGGGCATGGACTAAAGTTTTTCAGTGCAGCGCTGAGCGCCTTAGGGATAAAACCCACCAGCGACAGCTCTTAAAGGGCTACGCCTATACTCATAGAATCTGGGGTTACAGTACGTAACCAACAATTTATTTCCAGCAGATGATTTTCATTGGAAACTCTGACTTAAAAGGCAGGTGATATGCATCTTTAAGGAAGTGTTTTATTATTAGAACAAAAATCTGTAAAATTGTGATAAAAATTTCAGCACTTCCATACTGTGCACAAACCTTAAAAAGACTCCTAAATGCAGAGTCAATCTGCATTGTGACTGTCTGCAATGAACCCAAAAAGATTTAGTAAAGAATCAAATTTAATTCTATTTTTAGGCACTTTGTGACAGGCTGCTAGTAACAAAGAGTCCCAGTGCTTTCCTGTTTCCTTAGTTGCATCAAAAAAAGTGCTGAACACAGTTTGACAGGCATAAAATAGTCCTGTGCACGAACAAAAGAGCTGCCAGAGGACAACTGGCAGAAGACTTTACACACAGATGGATCAGCTGAAGTTCTTGTATCACAATCATCAGACATTCACAGTTCCAAAAAACATGACACTGTTTATCTAATGGAGAAAGATTTTTAGTTATGAAGCTTTTTTTATTTCCACTCCTATTTCTTTGAAGGCACAAAGCACAAATATTAAAGCTTTTATGTGATATATGCCATCTGAGCAGACAGAAAAATTTGGTTGTACGCTTTGTTAAAGGAATGAAAAAGACAGAAAGGTCAATAAAAAAAATAATTGGCAAGATTAATAAAAAGAAGAAATGAGTAAAACATAATGAAATACTACATTGTTTTGACCTTTTGGTTTAACAGAATTATTCAAAAAACAATCTAATGAAACTGGTCTTAACAAAAAGAATGGTAGCCCCAGAAAAGACTAAATTAATTTGTACAAAGGGACATGTTCAACTGTGTGCCCTGTGATCAGCATCTCTGGTGTCTTCAGTCTGTAATCAGTTAGTCTACCTGTTTAAAGGTGACAAGTAAACGCAGGGCTGTTTGGTATCATGGTGTGTACCTCCCTGAACATGGACCATAGAAAGCTGAGGACAGAGTTGTCTCAGGAGCTTAGAAAGACAATGATTGACATCATGTTAAAATAAAACATACAAAGAAAAGATCCCTGTACATAAAGTAAAACATGGAAGAGACTTGGTTCTGTTCTGAGGTTGCTTTGGCACAGGGTGTCTTACCATACCATACCATTTTACAAAGTATTTATAGAGCACTTAAAACAGCTACAAGGTCAACCAAAGTGCTGTACAGACAGAACAACAGACAACACACGAAGCAATCTACAAAATGAAGTAAGTCAAAAATATAGACATAAAACGATGCAGATAATAAATATGATGACAAACCAGTGTGGAGCACACAGGTTCAAAACACAGATCCTCTGGTGTTGAATCTGTCCAGTTTTTTCTTCTTTCGGCTGCTCCCTTCTTCAGGGGTCACCACAGCGAACTAAGTCGCACAAAGACACCACAATTATTTTTACACCAGATGTCCTTCCTGACACAACCACAGACCAATGAGCTACCACAGCCCTCTGTGTGGAGCAGAGAGCTGCTATCTAGGGTGCCCAGGGGAGCAGATGGGGGTTAAGGGCCTTGCTCAAGTGCCCAGAGTGGGACAAATGAGGGTGGAGGCAGATAAGGGTGCTTCACCTATCCCACCTACATTTTGGATGTTGTCGGTACCGGGAGTTGAACCAGCAATCTTTCGATCACAGGCCCACCTTCTCTAACCTCTGCGCTACCACTCCCTATAATGATCCAAAATACACAGCTAAAAACATCCAAGAAGGACTCGGAACCAAACATTGAACTTTTCTGAAGTGGCCCTCTGAGCCTTGATCTAATTTCTGTTGAACCTCAGTGGAAGAAACTCTTCAAACCTGAGACAGCTGGAGCAGATTGTTTATGAGGTGGACCAGAACACCTGTTGACTTGTGGACCAGAACACCTGTTGACTTGTGGACCAGAACACTTGAAGACAGGCGGACCAGAACACTTGAAGACAGGCGGACCAGAACACCCGTGGACAGGCAGAACAGAACACCTGTGGACTTG
>NC_056498.1:74114688-74124389 GCF_014905685.2 Nematolebias whitei | reverse complement strand
GGACCAGAACACCCGTGGACAGGCAGAACAGAACACCTGTGGACTTGTGGACCAGAACATCTGTGGACCAGAACACCTGTGGACAGGTATAGCAGTCTCAGAAGAGTTACAGAAATTTCTGGTTTGAGCATCAAAACATTGTTTGGATCCTTTTAGTCAATACCAGCTTTATTAGTTTGTTTAAAAAAAAAAAACAATTGTTGCACCAAAATTGAAAAGTAATGTATGATTTTCATTGGTTAATTTCCAGTAATAGTTTTCATACTTTTTCAGTTTTAATTATCTGAGTGACCTTGGTGGGTCTTTCTTACTTTAACAGAAGGGTAGAAAAAAAATGTCTTTGTCTGTAGCAGCTCACCTTGTTGGTGGAAACATTTTCTAATAAGCTTGTCATTGTAATAAAACCCACACCACTGAGAACTAAACATAAAAGATGAGGGGAAGCTGAGGACTTCTGTGTCGTGCTGTACTTTGTTCCAATACTAAAAAAAAAGTATAAAGGCTGTCTCCTTTTCCTCCTGACAAAATCCACCCTGCTGAACGCCGTGATTTTCATTCTCCCAGAAGTAATTTCAGTTGTAAAATTCTAACAGTGACACCAAATGTAATCGTATAAATGCATGAGAAAACGTTGCCCCATGGGATACATTTGAGTAGCAAACCTTCCTATTCTGTCTCACCAGCTAGCAGCACAGCAGAGATTTCAATAATACTCATGGTGTTTCCCTAATATTGAAACAGCAGAAGCTTTTATTTGGAGCTGATTATATACAAGAACACAGACGACATGTTTGTATTCAAGTATTAGAAGAACTGATGTTCACATCACTGCCGTTATTCAGTGGGTTTGAATTTGACAGTTGATGTTTTTCTTCTAATGCTATTTTAAACAAAGGATTACCCACAAAGTCTACATTTCTTTCTTTTATCTTTTTTATAATGTGTAAGGATTCATTGTTGCTATAAATTTTACCTGTGTCTTTTACAAAACTGTTTATCTCTTTACATCACTCTCTGAAAAAGGACAAAAGGGATGATAATGTTTGTGTGTGTTTCTTTTGATCTCTTTTCTCTCCGTTAACAAAAAAATAATTAAATAAAACAAATAAAACAGAAACAACTGGACAGATAAAAAAATCTCTCAAAATGTAATAATTGGATTGGCATCTATAATTATCCCCCATCTTGGAGTGAAGAGGGTGTTTTGGGAAATACTCTCAGTTCGTGCATGTTGTGAACATGAAAACATAAAATATGAATAAACGAGTCACTGACTTCCATGTTGGTGTTTTAATACATCTAGGCGTAAGAAAGGTTCCTTTTAACAATTTGGTTGCCTACTCAAAATACCAGATGGCTGCTGCCATACATCAATATATATGTTAACCTTGTGAGCTGGATAAGTTGAAAAATAAGTGAGGTACCAACTTCCAATTTTGGTGTGTGGCTGCATCTAGTCGTAAGAAAGGGTTCTTCAAAAATTGTGTTCCCACCTAATAATTCAATATGGCTGCTGCCATATATGTGTAAATGTTGTGAGTTGGATAACTTCAAAAATAAGCAACGTTCCAACTTCCCATTTGATGTGTGACTGTATCTATGTGTAATTAAGGTCACTATCAAAAATTGGGTTGCCAAGTAAAAATTCAAAATGACCACCACCATGTATTTATATATTTTTATTTTATATATTTATATTTGTTTATTTTGCATAAAATAAATGTATTTATTTATTAAAATCACCCTTTGCGTTGTCGAAGATTAATCTATGGTTGCCAAGGCCACCATTGTTCAACCACTGGTTCCTCTGTTGCTCCTGTTGGTGGATAAAATTGTTCCCTCTGCTCACCAGGATCCATCACTCTGTGCAGCCTCAAACAAATAAAACAAACCTACCTCTCTCTGTTCTTCTACACAGTGTAATTCCTACCTACTTGAATATCTTGCATCAAAAACATTAAGGTTTAGTTGTATTCTGTTCACTTCTAAACTAGAAAAACATAGCTCAAAAATTACAAACGTTCACTATTCAAATCCCTCAATGACTGGGGACATTAGCATGCTGCTAGTTGATGATGTCTTGGATTAACCTTTTTAAAAATGGCAGTAACAGCTAATAGTTTTATAGAACAATGAAAGAAATGGCTACACATATCTCACCCATTCTTACAGATATTGAGCTAAATTTTGATGTGTTGTTAGCCGAGAATAATCACAAACCCAGTAATTCGTGTGCTAACTGATCTCACAAGATCTGTTTTAAAATTTGTAGCACTGTCACCTCTGGGTTTGTTAGCAAAATATCTCATGAACCAGAGGGCACAGTCCATTGATCCTTTGAAAAACTAGTCATTGGTTATTCATTTACAACTGAAAAACTTTTGCAGTCAGCTCAATTCAAAATGGCTGAAAATGGTAATCATTTTATCAGACACAAAAAAAGTTGGAACTTGGTTTATTTGACAGAAATGGAGCCTTTATCTATTAGTAGCTGAGAGTCATGTTCCTCAAACATGCTGAGCTTTAAAAGCTTGGTTCACATCATTTTGAGAACTTTGGCATGGAAGGTAGTGGGTGACATGCATTTCTTCAAGCAATGCTCATTTATTCATTTATTCAATGCTTTTATGACTTCTTGGTCTTGTTTTTAATCTTTGAACTTGTTGCTTTTAAGGAATATGATTTGATTTCCTTTAGTTTTCTTGGGTTTTGTGTGTAAGTGTAAACCCTGATAATGAATGGACATTGATTGGAATAAGGTGGCTGCTTTAATTCAACATACAAACATAAAAACATGTTTTGTTGAACAGTTGCATCAGATTCAGGGCTCAGATTCTGAAACATCAGGGGCCTTTTTTCTCTCTAATGGTAGCAATAACTCACACATACACACACAGGGCTTAATGGCTTTTATAATGAATGGCCCAAGATAGTGGGCTAAATGGTTGCTATGGTGATAAGGTCAATCGATCAGAAAGTATTGACTGGCCATCGATAAGTTCCAGACGGCAAGCTAGCGGAATAGAGAATGAGCTGTGGGTGCACATTGGAGTGTGAGTATCAAGGGTGGGGTTCTGATGCAGACATTTTTGGATATTGCAGCAATAGATCTGTGTATCGTAGCTTCACCTCCTCCTTTTTGAATCTGGGTGATGTAACAACTACGCCAATTCCAGTTTGGCCCGCTTGTCACTTTGCTTGGTGCCAGTTAGGAGGACTGAAACAGAAACTCCAAAGCCCCGTTCAAGCATGATTACCATTATGGTAGGGAGGTTCACTCTGCTGCTCCTCAGTAATTTAACTCATTACACAGAATGGCATTTTAACCATCTGGAAATTACAGGATGTGGTTTGTAATAGACAAAAACATTAGCACAGGCCCTTTACTTGCTCGGAAGTCAATTTACTGGTCCAAAATGAATGACGATTCTATAGGTTTGAGGGTTTTCAATTAGGGTAGATTTTTGGGGGGCCAATCTTGAAGAAGATAATGAAACTTTGACCAAATGATGCTGCTTTTAGCTGCAGTTTGTGACTGAAAAACAGCATTTAAA
This sequence comes from Nematolebias whitei, assembly GCF_014905685.2. Classification (NCBI taxonomy): domain Eukaryota; kingdom Metazoa; phylum Chordata; class Actinopteri; order Cyprinodontiformes; family Rivulidae; genus Nematolebias; species Nematolebias whitei. The sequence continues at coordinate 74,120,835 of NC_056498.1, read as the reverse complement.
GCATCAAGAACAAGTGGTATGCCTATGTCTTCTGCCATTGAGGGATTTAAAAATTAAATATTTGCAGTTTATGAGATGAGTATGTTTTGGGGGGAGTGGTGGCGCAGAGGTTAGAAAAGGTGGGCCTGTGATCGGAAGATCGCCGGTTCAAGCCCCGGCACCGATAACATAAAAAATGTGGGTGGAGTAGGTGAAGCACCCACACCTGCCCCCACCCTCATTCGTCCCACTCTGGGCCCTTGAGCAAGGCCCTTAACCCCCACCATCTGCTCCTCCGGGTGTCCTAGATAGCAGCTCTCTGCTCCACACAGAGGGCTGTGGTAGCTCATTGGTCTGTGGTTGCGTCAGGAAGGACATCCGGCGTAAAAAATAACTGCCAAGTCTTCGTGCGACTTAGTTCACTGTGACGACCCCTAATATAGGGAGCAGCCGAAAGAAGAAAACAAAATGAGATGAGTATGTTTTCTGGAATGGGGTTGAACAGGGAATGCAAGTAAATCTTAATGTTTTTGGTGCAAGATATTTAAGTGTAGGAGTTACTATGTAGAAGTGCAGAGATGCTTTTGTTGTTTGTTTGTTTGTTTTATGTTGTGCTTGTCTGAGGCAATGCAGAGTGACGGATCCTGGCGAGTGGAGGGAGCAATTTAATCCACCAATAGATGCAATGTTGAAGCCAGGGGGTGGCCAATAGCGTTGACTGCCATAGATTAATATTTTGCCACCCCAATAATTAACTTTATCTCGCAGTTGTTCAACTTGTGCTGTACCTCTGATGATCTCATTTCTAATGTTATCCATTCTTCCTAAGGAGAACCTCAACATCTTCATTTCAGCTTTATCCAGTTCTTTCTCGTGTCTTTTTGTGAAAGCCACTGTCTCCAGACCATACAATATAGCTGGTCTCACCACTGTTTTGTAAACTTTTTCTTTGACCTTTGCTGATACACTTTTGTCGCAAATCACAACTGAAACTTTTCTTCATCCACTCCATCCTGTATGGACTCTCTTTTTCACTTCTTTATCACATTCCCAATTTTCCTGGAGAGTGGACCCAAGTACTTGAAGTCCTGCACCTTTGTGACCTCTGCTCTTTGTAGCCTCACTGTTCCACCAGCCTCCCTCTCATTCACACATGTACTCTGTCTTAATATGGCTGACTTTCATTCTTCTTCTTTCAAGTGCATACCTTACCTCTCCAATTTTTCTTTCACCTGTTCCCTGTTCTCACCACAGATCACAATGTCCTCTGCAAACATCATAATCCAAGGGGATTCCTGCCTGGCCTCATCTGTTAGTCAGTCCATTACCAAAGAAAACAAGAAGGGGCTCAGAGCTGATCCTTGATGCAATCTCACCTCCACCTTGAAGTTATCTGTCACTCCAACAGCACATCTCACCACTGTCCTGCTGTCCTCATTCATGTCCTGTACCAGTCTAACATATTTCTCTGCCACTCCAGATTTCCTCATGCAATACCACACCTCCTCCCTCGGCACCCTGTCATATGCTTTTTCTAAATCCACAAAGCGGGCAGCACGGTGGCGCAACTGGTAGAGCTGCTGCCTCTCAACGAACAGGTCCCTGGTTCAAACCCCGGTCCAGGGGCCTTCTGGGTGGAGTTTGCATGTTCTCTCCGTGCATGCGTGGGTTTTCTCCGGGTACTCCGGTTTCCTCCCACAGACCAAAAACATGCATGTTAGGCTAATTGGTAACTCTAAATTGTCCCTAGGTGTGAGTGAGAGAGTGAATGGTTGTTTGTCTCGTTTGTCTCTATGTGTCCCTGTGATGGACTTGCGACCTGTCCAGGGTGTACCCCGCCCCTCGCACAGTGATTGCTGGACATGGGCACCAGCGACCCCCGTGACCCAAAATGGAATAAAGGGGTAAAGATAATGGATGGATGGATGGAAATCCACAAAGCCACAGTGGAGTTCTTTCTGACTCTCACTGTACTTCTCCATCAGCATTTTCAAAGCAAAGATAGCATATGTGGTGCTCTTTGTTGGCATGTATTCATATCGCTGCTCACAGTCACCTCTTGCTTCCACAACTCTCTCTCAGATCTTCCTTGTGTGCCTCATCAACTTAATTCTCCTGCAGTTACAACTCTTTACATCACCCTTGTTCTTAAAAATGGGCACAAGCACACTTCTTCTCCATTCCTTAGGCATTTTCTCACCCTCACATATACCATTGAATATTTGAGTTAAAAACGTCACTACCATCTTTCCAAGACATTTCCAAACCTCCAGTCGTATGCGGCACCATCAGGTCCTACTGCCTTCTCCTTCTTCATTCTTTTTAAAGCTTTCCGGAGTTCACCCTCACTAATCTTTCCCACTTCCTGGTCCACAGTTTCAATGACTTCTACTCTTCTTTCCCTTTCATTTTCTTCTCTCATTAGTTCCTCAAAGTACTCCTTCCATCTTCCCATCACACTCTCCTCACTTGTTAGAACATTAGGTTAGGTTTGGTTTATTTATCATATGCAAATAAACAAAATGTCAACAATGCAATGTAATGCTCAGGACAAGAAGAACGTTCTCAACTTGCCAAAAAAAAAAAGAAAAAACAACAAGAAATACCAAAGCATGCAACAAACATACAAAAACAAGGCACCAAAAGAGAAAAGGAAAATAATCTACAGCCAGTGGCGGCTCGTGGACTTTCCACCAGGGGTATATGCTGCAGAATGAATTCCAACAACAGAAGCATCCAATTTGAAAAAAAACAAAAAAACAAAACTGCTATACATTGACATCGTCATTGTCATTTTTCACCTCAAAGACAACCGTAAAACAAATAACCACAGAAAAACCAAAGTCCAAGCTTTTACATAGAGCCTCTGTCAGTTGTCCAACTTAATTCCCCTGCATTAAGGGTTTCAACACTTTTTGACATGTTTCCTTATCTTTTTCTTTTTGTTTTAAAAGACCAAGACTGGTGAATGGGCCCCAATCAGGCCCGAAGTGGCCAATAGGGATGGTCTGGAGAACTCCCGGTGGGCCGGTCTGATTTGTGGGCTGCAGTGCCGGCCCTCCCATCCATCCATTATCTTTACCCGCTTATTCCATTTTGGGTCACGGGGGTCGCTGGTGCCCATGTCCAGCAATCACTGTGCGAGGGGCGGGGTACACCCTGGACGGGTCGCAATTCCATCACAGGGCCATATAGAGACAAACGACACAAACAACCATTCACTCTCTCACTCACACCTAGGGACAATTTAGAGTTACCAATCAGTCTAACATTTATGTTTTTGGTCTGTGGGAGGAAACCGGAGCACCCGGAGAAAACCCACGCATGCACGGAGAGAACATGCAAACTCTACCCAGAAAGGCCCCTGGACCGGGGTTTGAACCAGGGACCTGCTCGCTGAGAGGCAGCAGCTCTACCAGTTGTGCCACCGTGCTGCCGCCGGCCCTCCCTGTTTTTTAAATTTTTTTAGAACTTTTTATTAACAACATATAAACACAGAACCCGCTACTGCTACTCCTGGGCCGCCCTGCCTCCTACGCAGGGCTGCAGCTCTGGTTTTTTTTTTTAATCCACAAGTCAGCTCCCCTGCGCGACCTGTCAATCAATCCAGTAGGCGTGTCGACAAATGACCAATCGGTAACCTCATTTTGTCTCGAAGGTAAATGCCCCTTGCCTGAGGCTGCAGCCTGGAAGCTACAGTCAGAGGGGCTTGTGAAAAATCACCAGAACAAAATGGTTAAACGGTGTCAGTGGAGAACAGATAATCAAGACACGTGTTACCCTGAGTGTTTAGAGGGTGCGATACAGTTTATTTATTTTCAAAAATTAAACAGAGTTTGGAAAACATGTAAAAAGCTGGGGACCGACCCCATCAGCTGATCACAAGTTATAAACAGGAAGTAGCTACCACATGTTCATCTCTACGAAAGTAACTGCAGGTAAATCCTCCATTTTCTGTCATAATTACATTGTATGCTTAATGGTTAAATTAAAGGTTAATGCTTAATTCAGGTTATGTTTATTTGTCATATGCAGATTAACACAAGGTTAACAGTACAATAAAATATTCAGGATGAGAAGAACTGATTTGACTCACTAAAACAATGAACAAACAAACAAGAAATACAAAAACATTCAATAAGGGTACAACATAAAGTACCAAAAAATGAAAAAGTAAATACAATATTTACAAGGTCTAAAGAAAAAATAGTAAACAACAGCATGGTAGAATATAACAATGCGAGATTTTATTTTTTATAATTATTTTTTTTTATAAAAGTGCAAGTAGGAAGAATTTGTATGAATAAGTATTTCAAGGTAGTAGTATAAGCTTAAATTCACGACGTATACTGCACATAACTAACAAACTACACGGGTTGTGTGACAGATTATTGCACAGGTAGTGAGTAACATTGAAATTAATTATGATGGTCAGGTAGATACATATATGATACAGCCACATAATGCATTAGCAATAAAATATTAGGTATCACAAGCTAATATTAGTCATATTAGTTGTCACAGATGTGGCTTGGTGCAAAGTTGTTGTCAGTTGTTCAGTGTTATTTATTGAGAGTTAAGTAATCTGACAGCTTATGGATAATAACTGTCTTTGAGTCTTTTTGTAGCAGACTCCTGTATCGTCTCCCTGAGAGTAGTAGATGAAAGAGTCCTTGTGCTGGGTGGGTGTGGTCCTTAATGATGCTGCGTGCTTTATGCAGACATCAGCTGTGATAGATGTCCTGGATGGTGTGGAGACTGCTACCAGTGATGTCCTCTGCTGATTGCACCACCCTCTGTAGTTCTTTCCGGCTTTGACCGGCTTCAGGTAACACCATGAGCTTCACTACCTCCACCATTTTAGAAACAATTCCTGAATGTTGTTCATACTGTGTTAATGCTACGTTTGTCTCTTGATCCAACAACTGGGTAAGTTTACAGTAGACCTAGCCCATCACTGGAGTTTTAATTAGGTATTTTAAACTACTAATAAACAGGATGGACACCAAACCTACCCATCACTTCCTCATCCACCCTGTTTCCTTCACCAACATGTCCATTCAGGTCTCCTCCGATCACTAGTCTCTCCTCCCTGGGAATAATACTCTATCACTTCATCCAGATCCTTTCAAAATGTATCTTTCTCCTCCACATCACATCCAACCTATGGAGAATAATCACTGACAACATTTAACATCAGACCTTCTACTTCTACCTTCAGACACGTCACCCTATCTGACACTTTTTCACCTCTACTTCATTCTTTGCCAACTCCTCCTTCAGGACAATCCCTATTACATTTCTCTTTCTATCCACATCATGGTAAAACAGTTTGTACCCTGCTCCAATGCTGTGAGTCTTGGTGCCCTTCCACTTGATCTCTTGGACACATAAAATCATCTACTTTCCTTCTCTGCATCATGTCAGCCAGCTCTCTACTTTTGCCTGTCATTGTCCCCACATTTAGAGTTGCAACCCTCAGTCCTACATTCTTGAGTTTCCTCTTCTCCCTCTGTCTCCTGAGATGTTTCCCTCCTCGTGGTCTTCAACTAACATAGTTTTAAGCAATATAAAAACATGAAAGCATGGTTTCCTCAGGTGATTGGAGCATTGCAACCCAATTTATAAAATGAACCTTTCTTAGGCCTGTATGTAACCACACACCAAAGTGGAAGTCATTACCTTACAAATTTTTAAAGTTATCATGCTTACAACATGCATGGATGGATGCATGGAAGGAATTTTCAATTCCTCCTTTTCGCTTCTCAATGTGGGCAAAAACAGAAGCATTTTCAAGTAGTCCCCAAGTGTTCTCATTCACTCTCCTCAATGTATTCAATACATTCCATCAGCCACAAGCATTCAAAGGTGCTGCTTGATTTAAATGCCATGCCGATATTTTCCACCCACTCTTGGTCTAATTACCCTTAGAAAGGGAGCAAAGTCCACATTAAGAAACACAAGAAGCAGAAAGGTGGCACTTAAAGAGAAACTGTCAGGAGCAGAACTATGCAGCAGTGTTGCAGACTATGGCATTGCTTTGTTTTTTATTTATTTTTTGACCATACAGATATTTACCTTATGCTTTACCTGTGAAAAATTGGTGAATGAAAAAGCTTCAAAATCATGTATATTAATGTATCTCTCTTTCTCTCTCTCTCTCTCTCT
>NC_056498.1:74099589-74114288 GCF_014905685.2 Nematolebias whitei | reverse complement strand
GACCTGGCACCTGCTCACAGTGCCAAAACCACTGGTAAATGGTTTACTGACCATGGTATTACTGTGCTCAATTGGCCTGCCAACTCTCCTGACCTGAACCCCGTAGAGAACCTGTGGGATATTGTGAAGAGAAAGTTGAGAGACGCAAGACCCAACACTCTGGATGAGCTTAAGGCCGCTATCGAAGCATCCTGGGCCTCCATAACACCTCAGCAGTGCCACAGGCTGATTGCCTCCATGCCACGCAGCATTGAAGCAGTCATTCATGCAAAAGGATTCCCGAACAAGTATTGAGTGCATAACTGAACATGATTATTTGAAGGTTGGCGTTTTTTGTATTAAAAACACTTGTCTTTCATTGGTGGGATGAAATATGCTAATTTTTTGGGACAGGCATTTTGGGTTTTCATGAGCTGTATGCCATAATCATCAGTATTAAAACAATTAAAGACCTGAAATATTTCAGCAATGAATCTGAAATATATGAAAGTTTCATTTTTATCATTATATTATGGAAAATAATGACCTTTATCACAATATGCTAATTTTTTGAGAAGGACCTGTAAACCCAAGCAGTGTTCTGTTGTTGGACTTCTGTCTATCACAAACACCATGTTCGAACATAAGGGTGTCCTTAAGTACACTTGGCACCAGGATGCCCTAGGTCATAGATCGATGATTGACTTCATAGTTGTGTCATCTGATTTGTGGCCATTTGTTCTGGACACTGGGGTGAAAAGAGGAGCTGAGCTGTCTACTGATCACCACCTGGTAGTGAGTTTGATCAGATGGCAGGGGAATATGTCAGACAGACCCAGTAGACCCAAACGTGCAGTAAGGGTTTGTTGGGAACGCCTGACAGAAGAACCCATCAGAGAGATCTTCAACTCGCACCTCTGGGAGAGCTTTAACCGCATCCCAACTGAGGTGGGGGACATTGAGTCCTAGTGGGCCATGTTCCACGCCTCACTTATTGAGGTAGCTGCCTTGAGCTGTGGCCACAAGGTTGTCAGTGCTTCTCGCGGTGGCCATCCACAAACTTGGTGGTAGACACTCCTGGTTTTGGCAGGCTGTCAACTTGAAGAAGGAGTCCTAGTGGGCCTTGTTGGCCAGTGGGACTTCAGAGGCAGCTGAGGAGTACCGGAGGGCCAAGTGGACATGCCTTTGCAATGTCACGTGGACATCGGGGGCAGTGCCACTGGATTGATAAACTGGGGTGGTAGTTCCCCTCTTCAAAAAGTGGGACAGAAGAGTGTGCTCCAAATATAGGGGCATCACTCTCCTTAGCCTCCCTGGTAAGGTCTATTCAGTGGTACTAGAGATGTGAGTCCAATCGTTGGTCGAACCTCAGATACAGGAGGAACAATGTGGGTTCTGTCCTGGCCATGGAACACTGGACCAGCTCTTTACCCTTATTAGGGTCCTTGAGGGGTCATGGGAGTTTGCCCATCCAGTCTACATGTGTTTTGTGGACTTGGAGAAGGCATTCGACTGTGTTCCTCGGGGTACACTGTGGGGGGTGCTCCGTGAGTATGGGATTGGGGGCCCGTTGTTACGGTCCCTATACAAGCGGTGCGAGAGTTTGGTTCGCATTGTCGGTAGAAAGTCAGACCCCTTCAGAGTGGGAGTTGGACTGGGCTGCCCATTGTCACTGATTCTGTTCATAACTTTTATGGACAGAATTTCTCGGTGCAGCCAACTGGTGAAGGGTTTCCGGTTCAGTGACCTCAGGATTCCATCTTTGCTCTTTGCAGATGATGTGCTCCTGTTGACGTCATCATGCTGTGATCTTCAGCTCTCGCTGGAGCGATTCACGGCTGAGTGTGAAGCGGCTGGGATGAGAATCAGCACCTCCAAATCTGAGGCCATGGTCCTCAACTGGAAAAGGGTGGATTGCTCTCTTTAGGTCAAGGGTGAGGTTCTGCCTCAAGTGGAGGAGTTCGAGGATCTTGAGGTTTTGTTCACGAATGGGGGAAGAATGAAGCGTGAGATTGACAGATGGATTGGTGTAGCATCTGCAGTATTGCGGACTCTGCACCGGTCCGTTGTGGTGAAGAGCGAGTTGAACTGAAAGTCAAAGCTGTGTCAGAAGCATTTGTAAGTGGGAGGGGGGGGGGGGGTCTGGGGGTCCTCCCCCAGAACATTTTGAAAAAGTAGATGCTATTACCTGCATTCTTGTGTATTTTAACGGTTGTTAAACATCTAGTTTCACCTACACAAGTAAACACTTGATTCAATAACTATTTTAGAGTTAACAACAAAGTCCATGCTCAATAATCTAATTCAAGGTGAATATTCAAAGAGGCCAATTCATGCTGTTATATAAGAATAAAATGTTGGACTTTACATGCTTTCACTGTTCACAGATGGGTTTTTTGTGGGTACTCAGGCTTCCTCCCATAGACTAAAAGCATTCATACTACGTTAAATGGTAACTCGAAATTGTCCCTAGGAGTGGGTGAGACTATGAGTGGTTGTTTGTTTCTGTGTGGCCCTATGATGGACTTGCGAACTGTCCAAGGCGTACCTCAGAAGACTTCTGAAGAATGTACCTCTGATGAAAGCAGCTGAGTAAACTTTGGAAAACAAAAACCTTTGTGACACACTAAGAATGGAAACCCAAAATGAAGGAAGGCAATTTTAGGTGTTTAGGTTAATCCCAAAATGCTGTCATGAACTTTTACTAAAGTGTAAATCTAGTAGTCATTATTTACCACTAAAAGTTTTGGATGGAAATTTCTCTTAAACTGGAAAATGGATGAAGCTGAAATAATCCAGATGTTACTCATTAGCAGGTGGAAGACACACTGATGGCAGCCAGGTCTTAATCACTTAGAAATTATCAGGTGATCTTTAAATTTTTTGTCATAAGTTAAATACAGTAACATTATAAATCTACAGTGCCTTGCGAAAGTATTCGGCCCCCTTGAACTTTTCAACCTTTTGCCACATTTCAGGCTTCAAACATAAAGATATAACATTTTAATTTTTTGTGAAGAATCAACAACAAGTGGGACACAATTGTGAAGTGAAATTAAATTTATTGGATGTGTCAAACTTTTTTAACAAATAAAAAACTGAAAGGTGAGGCGTGCAATATTATTTGGCCCCTTTACTTTCAGTGCAGCAAACTCACTCCAGAAGTTCAGTGAGGATCTATGAATGATCCAATGTTGTCCCAAATGACTGATGATGATAAATAGAATCCACCTGTGTGTAATCAAGTCTCCGTATAAATGCACCTGCTCTGTGATAGTCTCAGGGTTCTGTTCAAAGCGCAGAGAGCATCATGAAGACCAAGGAACACACCAGGCAGGTCCGAGATACTGTTGTGAAGTTTAAAGCTGGATTTGGATACAAAAAGATTTCCCAAGCTTTAAACATCCCAAGGAGCACTGTGCAAGCAATCATATTGAAATGGAAGAAGTATCAGACCACTGCAAATCTACCAAGACCCGGCCGTCCCTCTAAACTTTCATCTCGAACAAGGAGAAGACTGATCAGAGATGCAGCCAAGAGGCCCATGATCACTCTGGATGAACTGCAGAGATCTACAGCTGAGGTGGGAGAGTCTGTCCATAGGACAACAATCAGTCGTACACTGCACAAATCTGGCCTTTATGAAAGAGTGGCAAGAAGAAAGCCATTTCTCAAAGATATCCATAAAAAGTGTTGTTTAAAATTTGCCAGAAGCACCTGGGAGACACACCAAACATGTGGAAGAAGGTGCTCTGGTCAGATGAAACCCAAATCGAACTGTTTGGCCACAATGCAAAACGATATGTGTGGCATAAAAGCAACACAGCTCATCACCCTGAACACACAATCCCCACTGTCAAACATGGTGGTAGCAGCATCATGGTTTGGGCCTGCTTTTTGTCAGCAGGGACAGGGAAGATGGTCAGAATTGATGGAAAGATGGATGGAGCCAAATACAGGACCATTCTGGAAGAAAACCTGTTTGAGTCTGCAAGAGATCTTGCAGATCTGAGACTGGGACGGAGATTTATCTTCCAACAAGACAACGATCCAAAACATAAAGCCAAATCTACAATGGAATGGTTCACAAATAAACATATCAGGTGTTGGAATGGCCAAGTCAAAGTCCAACACCTGGATCCAATCGAGAATCTGTGGAAAGAGCTGAAGACTGCTGTTCACAAACACTCTCCATCCAACCTCACTGAGCTCGAGCTGTTTTGCAAAGAAGAATGGGCAAGAATTTCATTCTCTCCATGTGCAAAACTGATAGAGACAAACCCCAAGAGACTTGCAGCTAAAGGCAGCGCTACAAAGTATTAACGCAAGGGGGCCGAATAATATTGCACGCCCCACTTTTCAGTTTTTTATTTGTTAAAAAAGTTTGACACATAAACTTTTAAAATCAACCCAACTCAAGATGGCCATTCATTCAACCTTTATTTATACAGGTAAATCCCATTGAGCCTCAGGGACTCATTTACAAGAGAGACCTGATTTTAATAAAGAGTGATGGCAACAATGGAGAACAAAGACAACAATAGACAATACAAAGACAATAATAGACAATAGCTGGCCATTATACAGCTAATCCTTATCCAATACAACAATACTTATAACTCAGCCAATTTGACAGATACCATGTTAAAAATTGGTGTGGTAAAATTTAATTTGGCAGGTGTGATTCAAGTCTTAAATGTTTCTGGAACCCTTCTCTGACAGGCCAAGGGGGTCTTGCTGGATGCCTCCCTGCCAGTACACCTGAACTATCATGTCTGCCTTGGTGGACCTTCCACCTGAACTATTGTTATCTGCTTCAGTGCATGTTTATTTTTGTTTGCTTCTAGAATAAGTTAGAAGTAAAAATCGCCTCTTTGAAAGACCCATAATGTTTTTTTTACAAGTTAGAAGGTCATCATTGATGAGCCAGCAACAACATTTTAAAGAAGACACAAATCTCCTCTTTATGCTGATATTAAAGGGATTCAAACACCACAGAAGTCCTTAATTGAATCACAGTAATGGGCAGATTTAATGTGAAAAGTTGACTTTATTACTATAATCTCAAAATAGCCTTCTGTATTTTCTCCACTCTTTTCACACATTTAAGAGACATTTTTACTGCTCTCTAACTTTGTGTCAACTTTTACTGACTCTGCAGTCTATTTCTGTACGCAGCTTTTGCAGGAGCAGGGATCCCACCACACAAACTGAGAGTGATTTATTGTAGCAGACAGCCAGTGTTTTCATTGTCAGGGGGTTGGTAATGGGAGCCAATTGAAGACTGAAAGAAACATTGTGTCGCTTTGAGTGTAGGAAGTCGAGATGTGTGAATGTGTTGTTCTTTCCTGTCACCCCTCCTCAAACCGATTGGCTTCCGCTGCACAGCTCAACACCTCCACAGGATCCAGACTCAGTCATAACTCCCATTTAGCTGGCTGGCAGCCTTGTGCGCTCCTTCTTAGCCATGTCATGCAAAAATCGGGGAGATGGATCTTTCTGAATCTGAAATTAGGTGGGCTGGGTGTTCTGAAATGTAGGCAGAATAAGAGTAAAGACTTACCATTTCTTGAAACAATGCATATCTCCCACCACCCTGCATACCAAAGTTTTAAACTAAAAATAGTCACGCACTAAGATGGTGTCACAAACATACAGGTATTGGTCAAATGACATTATGCATGATCTCACAGGCTCATAATCTCACTGACAGGCCTGAAATACTGTCTGGTGGTTCATGAGATTTTTTTTGTAACACTCTGAGAGGGTTGACAGTAGGATTTTATGGTAAAGTTTCAAAATCAATCTGGCACAATGATCTGTTGGGAACAACTCTCAGCTACTAACACACCAAATCTGATCCCAGTATCTCTAAAACTGACACAGTTAAAGCCATCCATATGTTTGATGTGGTTACTTAGTTGGTGGCCATTCTAAATAAGATTAACTCAAAAACAAATACCAGTTCGACATGACTGTCGATGAGGAAGAGGGCCAGCATCGGAGGAGGAGGCGTGCCAAAGACACCATCTTAGCACCAACATAACTGGTTTGTTCCACGTTGGAGTAAGCTGTTGGGGGAAGAATCAGTTTTTTGTTGTGTGTTTCCTTGACTGATGAAGCCTTCCGTATGGAAGGCGAAACGTTTTAGTAAAAAAGAAACTGTCCAGATGACCTGACTGAAAATTGTTGGATTAACTCAAAAAGTTAATCCGTTGTAGATGCACATCCAGTGATAGGAAGGATCTGAGAGTTTTAATAATATTCTTTGAGATTTTCAAAAGAAATTTTGCTAACACTACAAACATACACAGGTAACACTTTACTATAAGACCAACAAACTCCAGACTTTACTATAAGGTACACAAAATTTGCTTGACTACTAGGGAATGTCTCAGGAACGAATCAGGAGATAATGGGTAGTTAACCAGTATTTGCTGGGGAACACACAGCAAAGCCTTATTAGAGGACTACTGCTTTGTTACCTTGTAAATGAAGAGGAACTAATCAAGAACTAATGGGTAGTTACCAAGGAAACCAAACAGGAACAAATCAGGAGCTAACGAGTAGTTAACCAATTGTTTTACAAAAGAGAAAATCCAATAAAATCAGTAATCACTAGGAAACAGCTTTTGACTGAACGAGCTGTGACCTCGCTGGTGCAGGGTTTATTCAGAATCCACATGGAGAATTCCTCCTCTGTTTCTGTGGTAACAAACCATCCATCCATCCATCCATCCATCCATCCATCCATTTTCTTTACCCGCTTATTCCATTTTGGGTCACGGGGGTCGCTGGTGCCCATGTCCAGCAATCACTGTGCGAGGGGCGGGGTACACCCTGGACAGGTCAAGAGTCCATCACAAGGCCACACAGAGACAAACGAGACAAACAACCATTCACTCTCTCTGTTCTGGTTAAAACAGATAAATTCCCTCACACATCTCTCTGTAAGATAAATCTCAATTTTCCATCTTCAAACTCTCCTTTCTGCTAGAAAATCAATCACCGCCGTGTGAATTGATGTCTGCTGTTCTGCTGAAAAGTGAAAACAATCGCCGTATTGTTCTCACTTCCTGTAAAATTAATTATGTTGTTGTTTTCATATTCTGCCAAATTAATGTAAATGTTTGATGTTAAACTTTGATTCTGTAAAATAAATGACCGCATTCATTTTGATGGGTCAAAGAAAAATGACGTCTCACGTTACATTTCTGTTAAAATTCAATGCACGCATGTTACACAGTCCAGAAAAATGAAGAACCCGTTTAATGTATGAATATATCTCAGTATATGTCATACTACATCTGGGGACAATTTAGAGTTACCAATCAGCCTAACATGCATGTTTTTGGACTGTGGGAGGAAACCGGAGTACCCGGAGAAAACCCACGCATGCACGGAGAGAACATGCAAACTCCACCCAGAAAGGCCCCTGGACCGGGGTTTGAACCAGGGACCTGCTCGCTGAGAGGCAGCAGCTCTACCAGTTGCGCCACCGTGCTGCCCGGTAACAAACCAGTAGTCCCCTAATAAGACTTGGCAGTGTGTTCCCCAGTAAGTAATGGTTAACAATTCATTAGCTCCTGATTTGTTCCTTTTTGGTTTCCATGGTAACCACCCATTAGTTCTTTATTAGTTCATCTTCGTTTACAAGGTAACAAACCAGTAATCCCCTGATAAGGCTTGGCTGTGTGTTCCCCAGTAAGTACTGGCTAGCTATCCATTAGCTCCTGATTCGTTCCTGAAGTGTTCCCTAGAAGTTAAGCAAATTTTGTGTACCTTATTGTAAAGTGCTACCATACATAAGCATGTATAAAAAGACAAACATGCCTTCGTCTTTAATAACAAACATTCTCTAAGTTGACTGAGAACATGTTGAGCTTTATGAAATCGCCTCACTTCCTTTCATTTACATGCTTTCTTCTTTAAATATGTTTTCCACTAATTTGTGTACCCTCGGAATCCTCCTCTTCTCCTCTCACACCTCCAGCACCCACTCCTTATCTTTACATTTTCCTCAACTCTTGGAAAGAATCACTTCAGCCTCAAACTCTGGGAGTCCTCCCGTCGTGGCCCGCAGGGCACCCGAGTCGCACTCAGCCGTGAACAAACTCTATGACAACTCCATGAATAAAATGAATAAAATGGTGGCAATAATGACTCAGGTGAGGTGGCTGCTCCACATGAGCAGCTGTAGACTTTAATAAGTGTGTGAGGAAGATTGGCCAAAAACAGCTAAACCTGGAGTGAAGAAAAATGTGAACTGTTTTCAGACATATTTCTGTGAGGTTTTTGGATCGTTTCAGTTTGTTTTTTCTCAAACAGATCCTCAGACATTTTTTCTTTAACACAGAGGTTGTCTTATCTTGAAAGAGCAGTGACTCCATTAAAAGGAAGCCAGTGGGGCCAAAGGCCTCTATAAATTTGTTGACCCCCCATAGGCCCCCTCAATCTTTATGTGAATAATCTGTTTATTGGTTAAATATTTCATAAACCATTGGGCAGATTTGTTAAGACTGTCAAAGTGATCACTGGATGTATGTCTACAGCAATGAACTTTTGACTTCAACACAATTCAACCACAAACATGGCCATAACTAAGTCAGCGTTACAAATATTGAGCTAAAACTTTGTGTGGTAGCAGCTGAAAGTCATCCCCAGCACCAGCATCCATGCACTTAAAGCTAGTTTCTCACTGTGACTGTAAAACACTAATTGGTGACTAAATATTAAAAAAAACATTTTCTGCTGAAGTCTGACTGAACTATGGGAATTCACAAAAAGGTTGTAAGCTCAGTCATCCAGGTAGATATCAACAAAAAAGTTAAATTGTGTCATCTGGACCAGTTTCTTTAAGTAAGAAATGTTTCGTCCCCCATCCAGAGGACTTCCTCAGTCCTGTGAAAGGAGGTTGGCTTGAAACACAGCAGTGAAGGCTACATATGGGACACATCTAGTTGGCAGGCTATAGACAGAGGAAGTCCTCTGGATGGGGGATGAAAGTTTCTCACTTAAACTGGTCCAGATGACACGATTTAACCTTTTTTGTTGTGGGAGTTCACATTTTGTGTGGCCAGATGGTGAAAATCATCCTTTAGTGTTCATGGCTTAGAATTATTTTATAATCTACTACACTAGTACATGAAAAACAGATTAGGGATGCACCGATCCACATTTTTTTATTTCTGATCCGATCCCGATATCTAGATCTAAATATTGGACGATACCGATCCAGTTCCGATATCATGATCATCATTGATTTTATATGAGGCTATAATAATCTCCTCTCAAGTACAATTTTTACTAATATATGCATGCATGTTCAAAAAGACAACTTGAGGTATGTTTTATTAATGTTGGATAAGTTTTAAAGTTAGAATTAAATTCTGCTAACACAAAACATGTTTGTTTTTATTCCTAGCTTTAAAGTGGATATTAAAGTAATTAATTTAAGTGATTGTTTAGTTATTTTATATTTTTTTTTAAATAAGGGGCAGATATAAGATTTTTATTCTTTCTGAACTCTTTTCATTCAATGTTTTCTTTTTGATGAATTTGTTTTGTTTCTTTTAAATTAATGAATGAATGAATAAAATAAAATAAAATGTTAAATGGCTTTAAACATCTGTTCAGTTCATGGAATAAACCAACACAGACATGTTCCTGTTTTTAGTATTTTACATCTGTCATAGCTCAGGATACCCAGATAGTACGAGACCCGGAAACGACGCAAGACTCAGATAAAAAGGAAAAATGAATTTATTTACAGTGATGTTATATACATATATACAGATGGTAGCCTGGAATCCCTGGAGAGGAAGGACAAAGGTCACGAGGTTCTTGTAACGAGGGGGGTTGTGATAATGTTTGGTTTGTTTGTTTCCTCTTACAGGTTGGAGGAGGCAGTGAGGCTCAGCTGAGATTCGTGGGTTTCCAAGGATGGTTTCAGTAGGCGAGCAGGGCAAGACAGGCAAGTGGCTGGAGGGCGAGGCACCAAGAAAGAGACGGACCAGGACCGGAACCAAACGACAGGTCAACTGTAGGCAGAAGAAACAAGGTAAATATCTTAAAGACTGAACAAGCACTGGCTAGAAGCATAAATACCAAAACGGAATCAATGCTCCAGCGAAGAGTAGAACTTGGCTGCAGCCTTAAGTAGAGCTGGAACTCATCAGGCAGATGGCCAACAGCTGGTGGTGATTGGCGGCCATCTTGGGGCTGCAGCAAGAACTACTCTTACAGTACCCCCCCTCAAGAGTCGCCTCCAGACGACCTGAGGCGCTTCTCGGGGTGGGCCTTGAAGAAGGCAGAGATGAGGCTTGGATCCAGTATGAAAGAACGAGGGATCCAAGATCTTTCTTCAGGACCATATCCCTCCCAGTCAACTAGGTACTGGTAACCACGTCCTCGGCGTCGCACATCCAGGATGGTCCGGACTGTGAAGGCTGGATGGTTGTCGATCAACCGGGCGGGTCGAGGGAGGTCGGCAGGTGGGCACAAAGGACTTTCGGAGACAGGCTTGATCTGAGAGACGTGGAACGTGGGATGAATCCTCATGGAGCTAGGAAGTTGAAGTCTTACGGCAGAGGGGTTGATTATCTTGATGATGGGGAAAGGGCCGATAAACCGGGGAGCCATTTTCCTGGGAGTGTCCCTCAGGTGGATGTCCCTGGTGGAAAGCCATACCCTTTGGCCCACTTGGTAGGGTGGTGTAGCAGAACGGTGGCAATCGGCAAATCTTTTGTTTTGGGCAGCGGTGCGTACCAGCGATGCCTTGGCCTGGCGCCAGATGCGTCGACAACGGTGGAAGTGATGTTGTACGGAGGGTACTGAGATGTCATTCTCCTGGCTGGGAAAAAGAGGAGGCATGTATCCAAGAGAGGCTTCAAAAGGTGACATACCTGTGGCTGTAGATCTATGAGAGTTGTGGGCGTACTCCACCCAAACCAGGTGCTGACTCCAGGCTGAGGGGTTACGTTCTGTGATGCAGCGTAGGGTGGACTCCAGTTCCTGATTACAACGTTCCGCCTGACCGTTGGACTGGGGGTGGTAACCGGAGGTGAGACTGGAGGATGCCCCTAGAGTATTACAAAAACAGCGCCATACTTGAGAGATGAATTGGGGGCCTCGATCCGATACCACATCAGAGGGAATACCGTGGATCCTGAAAACATGCTGTACAAGAAGTTGAGCCGTTTCTAGGGCGGATGGAAGTTTGGGAAGAGGGATGAAGTGGGCTGCTTTCGAAAATCTATCATTGACTGTTAGAATAGTCGTGTTACCTTCCGATGGAGGCAGGCCTGTGACAAAATCTACTAATATGTGAGACCATGGACGGCTGGGTGTAGGCAGGGGTTGCAAAAGTCCGGCAGGAGGTTGGTTTCCTGTTTTATTTCGAGCACATGTTGAACATGCTGAGACAAATTCTTTCACGTCTTGAGTAAGTGTAGGCCACCAGAAGTGAGTCTTAGTTAAAGACAGCGTGCGCGAGGTGCCGGGGTGACATGACAGTTTGTTGGTGTGTAACCATTCGAGTACCTTCGACCTCATAGTTGAGGGGACAAAAAGAGTTCCAGGGGGTCCAGTGCCAGGGTCAGGTTCAGTCTTATGAGCCTCACGTACCTCTCTTTCAATAGACCAGGTGAGTGCCCCGATAATGCAGACTGGAGGGATGATGTTCTCTTCGGTGTCAGGAACATCTGGAGGGGAAAACTGACGAGAGAGAGCATCAGGTTTGGTGTTCTTAGAACTGGGTCTTAAGGTTAAAGTATAATTGAAGCGATTGAAGAATAGTGACCAGCGTGCCTGTCTGGGGGTCAACCGTTTGGCATCTCTTAAATATGTGAGGTTTTTATGATCAGTCCATATCAAAAAAGGAATTTCAGTACCTTCGAGCCAATGGCGCCATTCTTCTAACGCCAACTTAACCGCTAACAGCTCCCGGTTGCCCACATCATAGTTTCTTTCTGCAGATGATAGGCGTAGAGAGAAAAAGGTGCATGGGTGAACCTTATTGTCTCTGGGTGACCTTTGGGACAGAACAGCTCCTACCCCAGTGTCAGATGCATCCACTTCTAGAATGAATTGATGTTTGGGGTCTGGATGGCAAAGGATGGGTGTGGATGAAAAAAGCTCTTTAAGTCTACTGAATGCTGCATCTGCCTCAGGGGTCCATCTAAAAGTCCTGTTGATGGAGGTAAGCTGAGACAGAGGTGCGGCGATGCGACTATAATCCTTTATGAAGCGCCTGTAGAAATTTGCGAAACCCAGAAAACGTTGCAATTGCTTTCTGGTCTCTGGGACGGGCCACTCCACCACTGCCTTGGTTTTCTCGGGGTCCGTTCTATAATGTCCCTCCCCGAAGATAAAACCCAAAAAGGATACAGAGGGAACATGAAAATCACATTTCTCTCCTTTTACGAACAATTGATTCTCATAAAGTCTCTGTAGTACTGCCCTGACTTGCGCTATGTGTTTGTTTTTGTCGTGGGAGAAAATAAGAATGTCATCTAGGTAGATGAAAACAAAATCTCCAATAAAATCTCTTAGGACATCATTAACTAAGGCCTGAAAAACAGCAGGGGCGTTGGTTAGTCCGAAAGGCATGACCAGGTACTCGAAGTGGCCCAGGGGTGTTCGGAAGGCTGTCTTCCATTCATCACCATGCTTTATGCGAACTAAATGGTATGCATTCCTCAAATCTAACTTGGTAAAAATGGTGGCAGATTGCAACTGTTCATGGATGGAATCAATTAAAGGTAGGGGATATTTATTCTTTACTGTTATGTTGTTCAAACCCCGGTAATCAATACAGGGACGGAGAGTTTTATCTTTCTTTGTGACAAAGAAAAACCCTGTCCCCACAGGAGAGGTGGACGGGCGAATGATCCCGGAGTCGAGAGACTCCTCAATGTATTTTTTCATGGAGTCCCTCTCTGGGCCTGAGAGATTATAGAGTCGACTGGAGGGTAGGGGGGCTCCAGGAAGGAGGTCAATGGAGCAGTCGTACGGACGGTGTGGAGGTAGAGATGAGGCTTTCTGTTTGCTGAATACTTGTGCTAAATCATGGTAGTTAGAGGGAATGGCAGACAAATCAATCTCCTCTTTGGTCATGTCAAAACTAGAGGAGTTGGAGATACCTGAGCGAAGACAGTGTTTTAGACACTTGTTGCTCCATCTCTCCACCCTCCCCAATTCCCAATTAATATGTGGATTATGATCTTTTAACCAGGGGTATCCTAAAATTAATTGAGTGTTGGGTGAGTCAAATACAAAGAAATTAATGTTTTCGTGATGGTTTCCAGACGTTATTAGATGCAGAGCCTCAGTCTTAAAGCGGATCTGGGCCAGGGTCTCACCGGTGACTCCAGCTATGTAAACTGGTTGAATTTCTTGAATGGGTAAAGAAAATTTTTTGACTAGATTAAGGCTTAATAAATTTTGCTCTGCGCCTGAGTCAATTAAAGCAAGGACTGAAAAACGATTCTGATTAACTTGAATAACAGTGGGTAATGATAGTCTCTGTAGAGAAGAAAAAGAGGAAGTGCCCACCAATATTTCTCTATTTATTGGCGGGCGCCTTTGTTTCCCCGAAACGGGCAAGCAGAAATATAATGTCCATCCCTCCCACAGTAAATACACAAGTTGGCCTCTCTACGTTTTTGTTTCTCATCGGGAGTCAATCGGGTGCGTCCCACCTGCATGGGTTCAGGTTCTGGTATCGCAGGCACAGTTGTCGGAGTAGAGACTGGGAAACTCTGGGATTTGTAGTTTTCAAAATTGAGTTTGAAGTTGCGGGACCCACCTGATGACGGAGAGGAACCAGAAGTTGTGGATCTCTGAGAGTTGTAGTCCCGTTCCTTTCTGCGCTCCCGTAGGCGTTCGTCAATGGATATGGCTAAGTTTATTAATGCGTCGAAACTTGGTGGCTCGTCTCGTGCGGCAATCTGGTCCTTAATGTAGTCAGACAAGGAGTTTAAAAAGGTACCTTGTAGGGCTCTCTCGTTCCACCCGGTCTGAGTGGCGAGAATGCGGAAGTCGAGAGCGTGTTCAGATACAGGTCGCCGGCCCTGACGTAAACCCAGAAGTCGCTTCTCCGCATTGGGTTCCTGCAATGGCCGGTCGAAAATCCTACGGAACTCGGTGAGTAAAATATCAAAAGAAACTGTATCCAGGTTGTGATGATGTAGGAAAGAAGTTGCCCACCGGAGAGCGTTACCTTTAAGCTGACTGATGAAATACGTAATTTTCGCGGTGTCTGTGGCGTAGAGTTGAGGAGCTCCTTTGAAGGCGAGTCTGCATTGAAGGAGAAAGCCCTCACAGAGATCAGGGTCCCCGGAGAACAGCTCAGAAGGTTTTACGAGTACTTGTTGGTTTGTGTGGTTGGTAACGGGGCAAGTACAGACTGGACTCGGCTCAGGTGGAACAGCTGAAGCTGTGGTGGAAGAAGGTGAAAGTCTTTGATTAATAGAGAAGACCATACCTCCGAGCTCCTGAAGGTTGGACTGGGTCTTTTGTTGCTGGGTCAAGACTTGTTTCAGCATCTCCTCCAGTTGGTTGATTCGTTCTGTTTGAGAAGGGGAGGAAGCTTGCTCGCTCCTGGTCTCGTTCTGGGTCTGGTTTGGCTGGAGCATTTCTGTCACAGCTCAGGATACCCAGATAGTACAAGATCCGGAAACGACGCAAGACTCAGATAAAAAGGAAAAATGAATTTATTT
>NC_056498.1:74097774-74099189 GCF_014905685.2 Nematolebias whitei | reverse complement strand
CCAACCTTCAAATAATCATGTTCAGTTATGCACTCAATACTTGGTCGGGAATCCTTTTGCATGAATGACTGCTTCAATGCGGCGTGGCATGGAGGCAATCAGCCTGTGGCACTGCTGAGGTGTTATGGAGGCCCAGGATGCTTCGATAGCGGCCTTAAGCTCATCCAGAGTGTTGGGTCTTGCGTCTCTCAACTTTCTCTTCACAATATCCCACAGGTTCTCTATGGGGTTCAGGTCAGGAGAGTTGGCAGGCCAATTGAGCACAGTAATACCATGGTCAGTAAACCATTTACCAGTGGTTTTGGCACTGTGAGCAGGTGCCAGGTCGTGCTGAAAAATGAAATCTTCATCTCCATAAAGCTTTTCAGCAGATGGAAGCATCAAGTTCTCCAAAATCTCCTTATAGCTAGCTGCATTGACCCTGCCCTTGATAAAACACAGTGGTCCAACACCAGCAGCTGACATGGCACCCCAGACCATCACTGACTGTGGGTGCTTCACACTGGACTTCTGGCATTTTGGCATTTCCTTCTCCCCAGTCTTCCTCCAGACTCTGGCACCTTGATTTCCAAATGACATGCAAAAATTGTTTTCATCCGAAAAAAGTACTTTGGACCACTGAGCAACAGTCCAGTGCTGCTTCTCTGTAGCCCAGGTCCGGCGCTTCTGCCGCTGTTTCTGGTTCAAAAGTGGCTTGACCTGGGGAATGCGGCACCTGTAGCCCATTTCCTGCACACACCTGTGCACAGTGGCTCTGGATGTTTCTACTCCAGACTCAGTCCACTGCTTCCGCAGGTCCCCCAATGTCTGGAATCGGCCCTTCTCCACAATCCTCCTCAGGGTCCGGTCACCTCTTCTCGTTGTGCAGCGTTTTCTGCCACACTTTTCCCTTCCCACAGACTTCCCACTGAGGTGCCTTGATGCAGCACTCTGGGAACAGCCTATTCGTTCAGCAATTTCTTTCTGTGTCTTACCCTCTTGCTTCAGGGTGTCAATGATGGCCTTCTGGACAGCAGTCAGGTCGACAGTCTTACCCATGATTGCAGTTTTGAGTAATGAACAAGGCTGTGAGTTTTTAAAAGCCTCAGGAATCTTTTGCAGGTGTTTAGAGTTACGTCGTTGATTCAGATGGTTAGGTTAATAGCTTGTTTAGAGAAACTTTTCATAATATGCAAATTTTTTGGGACAGGCATTTTGGGTTTTCATGAGCTGTATGCCATAATCATCAGTATTAAAACAATTAAAGACCGGAAATATTTCAGTTGGTGTGCAATGAATCTGAAATATATGAAAGTTTCATTTTTATCATTACATTATGGAAAATAATGACCTTTATCACAATATGATAATTTTTTAAGAAGGACCTGTATGTGTGTGTGTGTGTGTGTGTGTGTGTGTGTGTGTGTGTGTGTGTG
>NC_056498.1:74075612-74097764 GCF_014905685.2 Nematolebias whitei | reverse complement strand
TGTGTGTGTGTGTGTGTGTGTGTGTGTGTGTGTGTGTGTGTGTGTGCGTGTGTATGGTTGTGATAGTCTTGCATTTTGACATGGCAGTCAATTATTCAAACGGAATCTATCTTCTGCCTGGATGCAGCCACACACCAAAATGGAAGTCGGTACCTCACTTATTTTTCATGTTATCATGCTCACAACATTCACGTACGGACAGTCAGAAGAAAGGAAGGAATTTCCAGTTCCACCACTCGATTCCCCCTTGTCATTTTTGATAACACAAAAACAAAATGTTAAGTCTGTGTAATAAAAAAAAAGGTTTCTGCTTGTGATCCAGCAGCTTATAGACATTGTCAATCTCTTACATATTTGTGGAGGAATGTCGGCCCACTTCTCTTTTCAACTTTGCTTCAGTTACTGAGGTTTTCAGACATTTTTTCTTCACAGCTCTCTAAGCTCCATGTACAGTATTTCAGTCAGGCTGAGGTCTGGAGTTCACTTGTAGCTACACCTCACACCTTACACCTTTGCTCCAGAGCAGCAAACAGACAAACTCCTACTTATATAGGGATGGTCACACTGATGATAATCAGTCAATCAATACATTTAATCAGCAGCATCTGGCAGGTAATGAACCTCTGAAATAAGAATAAAACATGACTGCAAGGAACATAGGGAACGTCCATATGTTTTCTTTTCTTTCCAACCCTTCACTAGCATCTGCTCACAGACCTGGTTTCAATTTTATTTATTTGACTTGAACTTGTCTCCTGTCTGGAAGTCGTCCAGTATTTACCTGATAGTCCATTTTCCCATAAACTATTGAGTGCCCAGAACATTTGTGAGGTCACCCAAAAATCTTCCAACAGTTTCTCAATGATTTTTGAATGAA
Organism: Nematolebias whitei; assembly: GCF_014905685.2. Classification (NCBI taxonomy): domain Eukaryota; kingdom Metazoa; phylum Chordata; class Actinopteri; order Cyprinodontiformes; family Rivulidae; genus Nematolebias; species Nematolebias whitei. The sequence goes on along the minus strand of NC_056498.1, from coordinate 74,096,887 downwards.
TAATGTTGTTGCCATGGTCTGCATTCCATTTTAATCTGGTTCAAACCAGTCTCTCAGAAGCCTGTGAGTGAAGGGAAGTATAAAGGAATACTCAGGGATATATCAACGAGCGCTCAATGGTCTAACCAGTCTTTCAACGATCTTTCAGCAAACTCTCCACACAACAAATGTTGGTAAAAACTGGTGGTTCTTTTCAAAAAAGTATGCCATTCAGGCATACATCATGTGCCCTTTTACTTTTTGCATGCAACAAGACCTTTTAATGCATTTGCTTCCCTCTTTAAAGGCAATTTGTCATGTTGGAGGTAAAAATTATATCAAAATATGCAACAAATGCTTCGACTTTACAGTAGATTGGGCTCATCCTCACCTCTGTAGTTCAGTCTTGTTAATGTCTTAACCACAGTTGCATTGTTATAATATGCATTATACTCCACACTACTTGTGTGTTTTTGCGTTGTCCTTGCAGCATTGATGTTAGTTTTTGTTCACACTGCCTAAACCATGAGCAGAAATATATTCTCTAGTTTACATCCCATCAGCCTTCTGTTGCTCATTTCCACCCATGCTATTTTATAAATGTTTTAATTTTTGAATATACATAACTCCAAAACCTGGAATTTTACAACAAATTTAGATTCTGCTCAATAAATTAACAGTTCTCCTGTTCATTAGCTCCACCAGTGTACTCTCATTTACTATTTTCCATCATTCTTTTTATCCATCATTACCTTCTGTTGCCTCGTTACTGCTCGAACCCTGACTGACATTGTCACAGAGTTGTCATGACAACAGTTTTAGGAGTTGCTAATTGTTGCCCATTTATATTTATATTTTTATTGTTGTGAGTCTCATCAGTGCTGTTGACTTTGCAGGATCTTGATATCCAGATTATCTTCTTACTACTTTTGTTTTAACTTTAAAACCTCAGAGAGCTCAGTTAAATTTGTGATGAGGAAAAAAAAAGTATAGCCAATGAGCCATGAAATTTCTTTATTCTTTCTTCTGCACATAATTTTCTCTTTCTTTTTATAGATCACTATAAAAGTCTAAGCGATTGTTGCAATCAAAAGAAGCAAGAATTACATCGACATTACTCGAATCACAACCTTTGGAATGGAATGCCAACAGTTTTTAGGTCAAGTAAGAAGTAATTCAAAAGAAATTCATTAGATGAGGTGTAAAATTAACATTCTAGAGATGTGGAGACGTACCAGTTCATACCAATTTATCCCCCCCCCTACACACACACAATTTAATTGGATTGATAGAGCAGCCTTGGATAGATATGTTACTTAAAAATGTTCAGCACATTGTTTCCTGTAAGTTTTTATCCAAATTGTACAGTATATTTTTGTGCATTGTTTAATTGTGAATCCGATTTTATGAAAGTGTTCTATAGTCTTTTTGTTCGGAGGAACTTTGTAAAAGAGCCAATGCTTCTCCAGGTACATGAGAAAATATGGGATTCTGGGAAGATTTGAATTGAACGGATAATGTTTCTCTTTTTATTAAATGTTTTTACCGATATGTTGCTGAAAATTTGTTTATTACAGAGCTATATTGTCCTTTGGCTGCTCCATTATCAAGGGTCGTGTGTCGGTGGTTGTTAACCCAGATCTCAACCGATCTTGTAAGGCAACTGAAAATCAACAGGATGGCTTTGACACGAGTTTTAAAACAAATGCCCTTCCTGATGCAATCCTTCGCCATTTTTCTGCACTTTGGACTTGCACCCGAAGTACAGAGTTGTGTCTTTTAACGGTTGGTTTAACATAGATTTTCAGAGAAAAGCCATTTAAAAAGTTTGTCCCGATTTGACTCTGAGTCATCCCTCGTACTTTTTTATATTTAGCGTTTTTTCTTTACATTTACTTTGTTTTGCATTTCATTCTTGTAACATTTTAAAATAGTCATATGAAAGAGTTCTTTAGCCTTTCAGGAGATTTAATTTGATTGTTGCCCACTGCTAAAACTTTAAAGTGGGTAATAATAAACCTTATCAAACATAACAGTGGCTACACTGCACACAGTATTTGCTTAAAACTTTGGCATTATTTGTTAAATAATGCTCTCTTTGTCTGTCAGCAAAATGTATCATAAACCCCTGGAAGGATTTTAGGAAACTCTCAAAGTAATCATTAAATGCACACCTACATCTGATTAACAATTAATGTCAGTCCAATTCAAAGTGGTAACCACAGATAACTGACCTTAGTGAACACAAAAATGAGTACAACTACATATAAGTCTGAGTGGAACCAGAACACAGAGTTGGAATATTGAGTTCCTTTTTTTTTTTCCACAGCTAAGATGGCCGCGCTCAGAGCAGTTGCAGCTTCACAGGCTCCCGGTACCATCCCAGTTTTTAGAAGTTTTGATATTGACTCTGTGCCTGACTCCGCGCGATTTATGCGTGTGAACTATAGCCGAACCGAACTGATGAGAATAGGAGCGGATTTGCCACGAAATATAGCAGAAATCAGCAACAAACTCAAAGCTACGCTCGGCAGAATGCAGATCTTAAAGTCATCTACCTGGAAGCTGCAGCAGAGGCGTTCCAGCGGGCAGAAGAGGAAGCGCTGCTCCCGGCTTAAGAGGAGAGGATGCCGGGCGGGGGTTATGGTGAGGCTACGAGCTAACGCTAAAGCCGGTAAACTCCCCATGCCGTCTCTCTTTCTGTCGAATGTCCGCTCGTTGGACAACAAGATGGATTTACTTCGTCTGAGAGCGGGCGCCTCAGAAGAGATGAAGAAGTGTGCGGTGCTTTGCCTCACGGAAACGTGGATTACAAGTGAAACGCCGGACTCAGTCTTCCAGCTGGATGACAGACTTTTATTTCGAGCGGACCGCTGCAGCGAGCTAACGGGGAAATCACGGGGGGGCGGAGTGTGCATTTACGTGAGTAAAAGTTGGTCCACGAACTGTACTGTTGTAAATAGCTCATGCTCGAAGGCTTTGGAGCAAATAACAGTGAAATGTCGGCCACATTATCTACCCCGAGAGTTCACAGTGACTTTTATCACAGTTGTTTACATTCCTCCGGACGCTAATGCTAATGAATCACTACAGGAGCTTCATGATATCATCAGCTCGCTGCAGAACAAACACCCCGAGGCTCTTTACGTTGTAGCCGGAGACTTTAACCACGTGAATCTAAAGGACTGTCTCCCAAGCTTTAATCAGCATGTGACGATTCCAACACGTGGAGACCGCACGCTGGACCGTGTTTACACGAACGTAAAAGATGCATACAAAGCCGAACCCCGCCCCCACCTAGGACTGTCAGACCACATCTCAATCTTCCTGGCTCCTGCTTACATGCCCCCGCTGAGACGCTCCAGACCGGTTCAAAAGAAAGTTAAATGCTGGATCCAGGACAGTGGCCCCATACTGAGAGATTGTTTTGAACGAACAGACTGGCAGGTTTTCAGAGAAGCTGCTGAAAATGGAGGTTCGCTTGATCTTGACCAATACACATCCTCAGTACTGGGTTACATTAGTACATGTACTGACACAGTCTCCACTATCAGAAATGTTAAAAGCTACCCAAACAGAAAACCTTGGCTGAATGCAGAGGTGCGTACCCTGCTGGAAGCCAGGAACACTGCCTTCAGGTCTGGAAACTCAGAGGAGCTGAGTAGGACAAGAAAAGAGCTGGTTGCTGGTATTAAGAGGGCCAAGGCCGCATATGCAAAGAGGATCGAGGGTCAATTCATCTCACAAGACCCTCGGAGCATGTGGAGGGGCATTAAGTGCATAACAGATTATAAAGGAAGGAGTGAACAATGCCCCAAAGACCCATCTCTGCCTGATGCCCTCAACAAGTTCTATGCACGCTTTGAAGACCCGAACAGACCACCCAGCACCAGACTCACCTCACCACCGGATGAAGAGCATCTCAGCGTGACCTCAGCAGAAGTAAGGAGTACCTTCAGGAGGATTAATCCGCACAAAGCAACTGGCCCAGACAACATCCCCGGAAAAGTGTTGAAGGAATGTGCTGATCAGCTCTGTGAGGTGCTGGCAGACATCTTTAACACCTCACTTATCCTGGAGACAGTTCCCACCTGCCTGAAGACTGCCACCATCATCCCAGTCCCAAAAAGCTCTACAGTGACTGGTCTGAATGACTATCGGCCAGTGGCCCTCACCCCGATAGTCGCTAAATGCTTCGAAAAACTGGTCATGACTCACATCAAAACAACCATCAACATCAACGAGGACCCTCATCAGTATGCATACCGTGAGAACCGATCAACAGAGGATGCAATCTCCTCTGTGGTCCACACTGCACTCAACCACCTGGAGCAGAAAAACTCTTACGTCCGTATGCTCTTTGTGGACTTCACATCCGCCTTCAACACCATGATCCCCCAAACCCTGATGGACAAACTATCCACACTAGGACTAAGCCCCTCCATCTGCAACTGGGTACTAGACTTTTTAACAAACAGACCACAGTTAGTGAGGATCCACAACCTCTCCTCCACCACCATAACCCTCAGCACTGGCTCTCCTCAGGGATGTGTGTTGAGCCCCCTCCTGTTTACTCTGCTCACATATGATTGTGCAGCTACCCATCCAGGCTGTCACGTTGTAAAGTTTGCAGATGATACAGCGGTGGTGGGATGCATCACAAACAATGATGAGTCCAGCTACAGGCAGGAGGTGGAACACCTGGAGAGCTGGTGCAGAGAGAATAACCTTCACATCAATGTGAAGAAGACAAAAGAGATGATTGTGGACTTCAGAAGGAACAAAAACACCTACACCCCCCTGAACATAAGAGGATCTGCGGTGGAAGTGGTCTCCAGCTACAAGTACTTGGGTGTACACATGAATGACAACCTCAGCTGGAGCAACAACACCACCAGCCTGATCAAGAAAGCTCATCAGAGACTCTACTTCCTCAGACGGCTGAGGCGAGCTGGTCTGGGAAGCTCAGTCCTCACCTCCTTCTACAGGTGTGCAGTGGAGAGCATCCTGTGCTCGAGCATCAATGTGTGGCATGGAGGCTGCACAGCTGCAGAAAGAAAAGCTTTGCAGAGAGTAGTGAAGGCTGCACAGAAATCTGTCGGAATCAGCCTCCCCACCATCACAGACATCTACACCTCCAGATGCAGGAAGAGGGCCACCTGCATCATGAAGGACCCCACCCACCCAGCACACACACTTTTTGCCCCACTCCCCTCAGGAAGGAGGTTGAGGAGCATAAAGTGTAGAACCACTAGACTGAGGAACAGCTTCTACCCTGAGGCTGTTAGACTCATGAATCTCTAACTAGAATAATCACTGTGAAAAACCATATCATGTTGCTGCTGATCTGTTTCGTGTTGCTGCTGATCTGTTTCAATGTTGGTGTGTTCATGCGTGCACATCTGCTCACAGACTCATGTTCATGTTTGTGCTGATGTTCAATGTTTTATGTTATGAGTGCTTAGTGTATATTTAGTTGATGTTTTTCTTAGTTCATATCTTAGATGTTATTACTGTTTTTCTTATACATTTTATTGTTGGATGTAACTGGGACCCTGTGTACATAATTTCGTTCCACCACATGTACCACATGAGGTGCGAATGACAATAAAGAAACTCTGACTCTGACTCTCTGACTTTTTCATGAAATAATTACCACCCTTTGTACTCTCTTTTGCCACTTTGCACTGCTCCTACTCAGCCCAACTCTACTCAGCCCTCCATGGAAAAATTGCTATTCCACAGTACTTTTCAGCTGATTTTTCATGGATTCTCAACCTTTTTTTGTCCCTGCTTCTCTGGTGGGACCGAGTGAGCTCAGTCGAGCAGACTCCAGACCGAAACGTGAATGCAGGACACTGATTGGTCAGGGGAAAGAGTCACTGGATCTCAGAAACAACAAAGTCCATGCTCAGCAATCCAGGTATAAAATCCAAAATTTTTCAGTCAGGTCATCTGGACAGTTTCTTTTTTTGTGCTGAAACGTTTCGCCTTTGGTCCGGAGGGTTTCATCAGTCAAGGAAACACACAACAAAATTGATTCTTCCCCCAACAGCTTACTCCAAAGTGGAACAAACCAGTTCTGCTTGTAATTAGATGGTCTCTTTGGTACGCCCCTCCTCCATTGCTGGCCCTCTTCCTTGTTGACAGTCTTGTCAAACTGTTCACCAATCCGCCATTTGCAATTTCTTGGAATGCGGAGCAACGGCTGGATTTATTTTTAAGATTGTAAAAACAATAATGACAACACCGTGTTTAATGCTGAAGTCCAGGCATTTTTTGTGTTTGGTGACCGACGACAAAATTCGAGTGAGCAGAATCATTGCGCAGGATCATATGAGCTGCCGACCAGTTTAAACACGCGAGGCCGGACCCCGAGCCCCGGCGTTGCATGCTCACAAAGGCCGGATTCTGAGCTCTGGCAGGCGGGAGGACCAGGACGAAGGGTTGAAACTTAAAAAAAAAAAAAAATTTTATCTATAAAAAATATAATTTTTTTTTTTTTTTTTTTAATCAGTGAAGAATAAAAATAAATAAACAGTGCTGGCTTTATCATGAAATGCTCTTTTCACTTTGACTTTATTAAATAATCTGTTAATAAAAGTTCACTCCGCTGAAAAATCATAAAAATGCAACAATGGATCGCTCAGGAATATTTCCCTCAAATATGTCTAAAGAATAGACCCAGCCTTTGGTTCAACTTTATTCTAACCCACAGATGTACAAATCACAAAACAAGAATTACACATTAAAATCAAAGCTAAAATAAAATCTGTATACAAGAAACAAAACAACATATCAAAACAATTGAACAATGAAAGTAAACACAATGACTGCAAATACATCAAATGATGAAGAAAAATATGGAATTTTAAATATAAATGTTTTTGTAGGATCTGGTTTATCAGATTTAATTCAGTTTGTTTATTTAGTGCCAAGTCACAACAGAAGTCGTCTCGGGGCGCTGAACAGAAATATTCATATATAAAATAAGTTAACAGAAACATTCATATTTAAAAATAATAATTTAACATAAAAGCTGCAAGCAGCATTGAAGGCCCTCACAGCAAAGTGACGCTCCAGCCTTACAGCGACCGCAGGAGCTCCAGCGACTCAGTCCAGTCGCCATCACTCTCGCTCTCGCTCTCGCTCCCATCCCGCGCCCGTGCCTGTTCACCGGGGTGCACATTTGACGAACCTTCGACATCACCTGCGACTGAGGGCGCTCCATCAACGCCTCCCAGGCGCCACCGCGAATGCTCTCATGCCATTCCCGCACGCGTCCACCAGGGTGCACACATGCCTCAACTTTGCAATCGCCTTCTGCCCATATCAGTATGAGAGGGGGCACACTTGAGTCATATGTTAAACCACAATATCAGTGTGTTTAGACGTGTTCATGGATTATGCACAAAAAATCTGGTTCCGATCATATGATAATAATTCGCTAAAATATAACTGTTGGAATAATCTAGGAGGCGCACTTGAGTCAAATGTTAAAGAACAATACCAATGTGTCTATAAGTGCTCACTAATGACACACCCAAAATTTTGTGCAGAGCTGATGATATATCACTAAGATATAACTTTTAGAATAATCTAGGGGGCGCTCAGGAGTCAAATGTTTAACAACAATCCCAATGTGTGAATGGTTCACTGATCACGCACAATACATCTGGTACAGATTGGCCGATATGTAACTGAGATATTACTGTTGGAATAATGTAGGGGGTGTAATTGAGTCCAATGTTAAAGAACAATACCATTGTGTCTAGAAGTGCTAACTGATCATACACAATAAATCTGGTACATATTGGATGATATTTTACTGAGATATAAGTGTTGGAATAATCTCAGGGATGCACTGGAGTCAAAATAAAAAAAAAACAATACCAATGTGTCTAGAAGTGCTAACTAATGATGCACCAAAAACCTGGTGCGGATCGGATGATATATCACTGAGATATAACTGATTAAATAATCTAGGGGACGCACTTGAGTTAAACCACAATATCAATGTGTCTAGACATGCTCACCAATTATGCACAAAAAAATCTGGTTCTGATCGGATAATGTATCACTGAGATATAACTGTTGGAATTATGTAGGGGGCGCACTAGAATCATATGTATAGGGTATTTTGAAAATTTCCAGGTGGCGCTCTTGTGCCGTTTCTGTTGTGATTTTTGCCACGCCCTTAAAATATGTAATTTTTCACCAGTCGTGATGCGTCCGCCAAATTTGGTGACTTTTGAGATATGGTAAGGCCCCCAAAACGCCAATTCATTTGTCGGAAAAAATTGCAGCTCGGTCCTGAACTGAGCGATTACAATAGGCCTTCTCAGCGCTTCGCTGCTCGGGCCTCATTATTTATCTGAGGAGCAGCCTGCTTTGAGTTTAACTCATCGCAGAACTCTCACAATGGTGAACTAAAGTTTATTAAAAGTTCATAAGCAGGATTTTGAATTCTGGACACGCCTCCAGAACTGGTCCTGAAGTTTGGTGCAAATCAGACTGATCTGAGTAGGGCTGAGCAGAGTTGGGGCTGAGTAGGAGCAGTGCAAAAGTGACATTTGTGGTCCTCAGAGTTGAGTTCAATTCAATTCAGTTCAATTCAACCTTTATTTTGATTAGTCTCATTGAGCCTCGAGGACTCATTTACAAGAGAGACCTGTTTTAACAAAGAATGATGACAATAGTAGACAATAGTGACAACAGTAGGCAATCATAAAAAACATAAATTTCAAAATAAATGGAAGAAATAATATAAAAAAAACCCAGCTACATTATAAAGCTAAATAAAACAGGAAAAAACAGGAACATGTCTGCAGTGGTTTTTGCCATGAAGTTGGTTGGTTGGTTTTTGCCATGAGTTGTGCTTCTAATCCTTGGGTTTCCTCCATCCAAGTGTTAAGCCTCCTTGTGTCTCCTCTTCTCTACTGGGAGTCTGCGCCACTTGTGAACTCTCACCTTGGAGCCTTCATATGCAACTCCTCCAATAACTAAAACCAGACATGATCAACTCAGCCTTAATGTTGGACCTGACATTTTCCAACTGGTTTAAATATCTGAAAACCGACGTTACCCACTTGTTCCTAGAATCCTTTGCCAGTCTCTCCAAGCCTGCAAATAACAACACGGTAAGAAAGAGAAACTACTACTCTGATAAGAAATCATCTCTAAAGAATTATACTCACCATCTCTTGTCTTCCGCAGAACATCCTGCTTCCCAGATGAACCCAGAATTGTTAATAAACCGCTTACCTTTCATTACCTGTACCCACAAGCCTCTTGGCTTTCAGTGCCCTAAACTATGGCTTTAGAAAATATTATCATTAATAAAAAATGACAATAGCTCAGTCAATTTTACAGATATTGGGCTAACTTTGACATGTTAGTAACTGTGACTCATTCAACACCTAATGCAAGCCCTAACAGATAATGTGAGATTATGGATTGTTTCTAAGATGTGATCAACAAATATATTGCCTTCATACATCTCCTCCTACATGTCTCTGCGTGAGTGCAGCTACATCGTGCGCTCTCAGGACATTATTACCTGCAGTGTTCCCTCAGTGAAGACTGAACTAGGCAAAAGGGCCTTCTCCTACTCCGCTCCTGTTTTCTGGAATATCTTACAAAAAAGATTTGAAGCTCTCGACCTTGACCTCTCTAAGTGGCTTTAAGAATCTGTTGGACACCTGGCAGGGACCAATGCAGACATGTTCCTGTTTTTAGTTTTCTACATTTGCCTTAGAATCTAGCTGTTTTTTTGTTACTTTTTTTAGCCATCCTATTTGTTAAAAAAAAAAAACAAAAAAAAAAAACTGAAGAATGACTTTTTATAACTGTTTGTTTATTGTTGTCACTGTTGTCCATTGTTGTCATCATTCTTTGTTGAAATCAGCTCTCTCTTGTAAATAAATCCTTGAGGCAAAATGGGATTTACCTGTCTAAATAAAGGTTGAATGAATATTACTGTCATTTCTTAGATGGTCTACGTTTAAAATGCTGGCATGAAAAATGGCAAGCGATATGCATTCCTTTAATTAAATGCTAGTATTTTGTTATTGCTTGCTGTTAGGTGGGGACAAACAATATGCTTTTTGGCTACATCTGTGTGTTTGTGACCGTCTGATAGCTAATCATTTCATGAACTACTGGATTAATTGCAATGAAACTTGCAGAAAGATAACAAATAAGCATTTTCAACTGATTAACCTTTGGAATCGGCAAAACTGTCCCTACCCACTAGGCTGCTTGGCTCAGTAGATGAGGAGACTGCCTCTAACTGGAGATTTGGGTGTTTGCCCCCCGTAGTGCCCTTGAGCAATACAACAAATGCTTTACTTATACAGAGTCTAAAAATAATAATAAATACTCATACACACACTCTGTATGTGTGTGGGTGTGATGGACGAGTCAGAAACATTGTATAGCATTTTGTAGAAACTGGAGAGATTAAAAATGGAACAATACAAGTACAGACCTATTACTGTTCAAGATGGCTGTCACAGACAATTTACATTAAATACATATAAAGGGTTTTAACTCACTCAGTTTTACAGATGTTGACCTTTGATTTGATTAGCTCAGAGTCATCCAAATGTATAATTTGGTTGTCATTTTTGACCAGTTTTAAGTTTAACCAGAACCCAGATTAAATAACACTGGAAAGATTCACACTAAGACAGAGATTTAAAAGGTAAGTAGTTTATTGTACTGGAAAGTATGTATCTAGTATGGGAGGATATGTGGAGGAGGAACAAAGGTGACTGACGGTTGTTCCAGTTTGTAGATATGTTTGTGATCAAAATATTGTCTGTGCTCATCAGGAAGTATGTCCAGGTGAAGTTTTTTACTGAATTGCAGATGAAGACAGGCTTAGAACAGACAAGAGATTTCAAAAATTGTCAACTTATGTGAGAGGTTGAGCAGTACCAACTATAAATAGTTGGGCTCATATCTACACACAACTTGGGTTCTGGAACCCAACTCCTGGAGAAAGGCTGGACTTTATCCTACTCCAGATTTTCCCAGGGAAAGAGTCATTGAGCGGTTGTGAGGATACTCAGTAGCTCCCGGCTGAATGCCTCGGTGTTGGAGTTTTCCCTATAGTGAACGAGCTCTTTGGGCTTCAGGAGGAAAATCTGACTGTTGTTTGTGCTTATGCACCAAACATCAGTTCAGATTATCCAGCCTTTCTTGAGTCTCTGGATGGTGTCTTGGAAGGGATGCCATCTGAGGGTTCTCTTGTTCTACTGGATGACTTCAATGCCGTGTGGGTAATGATGGAGTTATTGGGAAAGGGGTGATTGTGAGAAATGTCCTCCCTGATCTGAACCCAAATGGTAAAGAGCTTATTGGACTTCAGTGATAGGCATGGTTTGTCCACAACGAATACCATATTTGAGCATATGATGGTTCATAAGTGCACCTGGTACCAGGCCACCTTAGGCCAAAGGTCGATGATCAATTTTGTAACAGGTGTTGTTGGACCTGCAGCCCATGTCTTGGAGTCTTGGATAAAGAGAAGGGCAGAGAGAAGGGGGTGAGACGAGGTGAGAGAAGCCTGGGGGTGGGGGTTTTTTAGGCAGGGCGCTTGGTTCTGTTGACAGGGTGGGGTGCCCTCCTTGAATAATAACAGGGGTGTGAGAGTAACTCTGGCTGCAGCTCCAAGATGACCACTGATGATCTACACCTGGCGGTCATCTCCCTGATGAGCACCGACCTCTACTTAAGGCTGCAGTCAAGTCTACTCAATGCTGGAGCATTGATTCCTTCCCGGTACTAGTGCTCTCAGCCATTTGTTTCCTAAGTATTTGAGATACTTACTTTGTGATTTTTTGTGTCAGTAGTTCCTCGTTTTGCTGTGCCCGTTCCAGTCCTGGTCTCTCGGTTCCTGTCTGGTCTCACGTACCCCTGCCTTTCGGATCTTGGATGTCCATGCTCTGCCTCCGGGACTCATGCCTCTTGGATCCATTGAACTCACTCCAGTACCCAGGAAGCTGTAAGACAAGAACAACAATATCAATACCTACTCACCTGTGTCACTTACCTGCTCCTAACCTAAAGACTATTCCCCCTCTTCCAGGAGTTCCGGTCCCAGGGCCTGTATATACTGTATATATATAACTTCACTGTAAATAAATAACACTTTTTGTAGCCTGAGTCTTGTGTCGTTCTGGGTCTCGTTATAACTGGGTTGCCTGAACATACAACAAGGGGAAACATTGTGCTGACCCAAACTGAGGATATTGTTGAGTCATGGATGGAGCACTTCAAGGATCTCCTTAATCCACACCATTGAGGAGGCAGAGTCTGAGATCTTGGGGAAATACAAGTCCATTACCATAGCAGAGGTCATCACTAAGTGTGATGATATCTAAGCAGGAGACCCATTGGTGCAGGCAGACAGGTATGACTCAGGGAATATAAATAAATTATTTATGATTTGCAAAATAAAGACAGGACGTAGGACTCAAGGAGCAGAACAGGCATCACAGGGACACAATGACCAGACAATGAGGGACACAGGCAAACAGACTTAAATACACACATTAACGAGATTAACACAGAACACCTGTGAAACATCACAGGTGCAGACATCAGAGGGTGAACAGACAAGTATAGAACACTAGAAGAAGACAGAGACCAGGGAAAGCACAACTCCTACACTAAGTAGACAAAAAGATCCTCTGTGACAGGGTGCCAAGGATGGACAAGATTTTTCACCCAGATGCTGAAGTCTCTGGATGAATAGGGCTTTCATGTTTGGCACGTCTCTTCAATGGAGGATTGGGACAATGCCTGTGGACTAGCAGACTGGAGTGGTGGTCCCCATTTTACAAAAGGGGGACTGGAGTGTATGTTCCAACTATTGTATGATCACACTTCTCTTCCTCCCCAAGAAAGTTTATTCCAGGGTGTTGGAAGGGAGGCTCTGGCAGATTGTTGAACCTCAGATTCAGGAGGAGCACTGTGGCTTCTGTCCTTGTTGTGTAACAGTGGACCAGATTATTACGCTCGCCGAGTTGCAAAAGGGGTTATGGGATTTTGTTTCTCCAGTCTACATGTGTTTTGTGGAGGGTGCTGTAGGAGTATGAAGTTGCCTGGGTTTCTTTTAAGAAGTATCCAGTCCCTGTATAATCAAAGCAGCAACTGTTTCTGTAGGGGAGACTGTACCTCAGGTGGAGGAGTTCAAGTATCCAGATGTCTTATTCACAGTGATGGTAGGATCGAGTGGGAGATGAACTGATGCATTGGGGTCTCATTCTCAGTAATGAGGGCATTGTTTTGTCAATCATAGTGAAGAAAGAGCCAAGTCAAAAGCAAAGCTATCAATTTACTGGTCTGACTAAGTGGCAACCCTTACCCATGGTCACGAGGTTTGGATCATTACCAAAAGTCCCAGACTCATGCAGCTGAAATGGGCTTCCTTCGTAGGATGGCTGGGTTCAGCCTTAAAGATATGGTGAAGAGCTCCGTCATCTGGAGGGAGCTTGGAGTAGAGCCGCTGCTTCTTCAAATCAAAAGGAGTGAGTTGAGGTGGTCCGGGTTTCTGAATAGGGTGCCTCCTGGATGCCTCCCTTTAGAGCACAGGTCTCAAACTTACTTACAAAAGAGGACCAAAATTAAAACCTTTTTCAAACTAAGGGTCAGTTTCAGAATCTACATTAACTCAAGTTAGACACCCAACATCTTTTCTTGGTTGCAGGTTCCTCAAAAAAGAGTTTGATTGGTCTCATTTGACAAGCAAGCTGGAAAGTGTTGCTGGGGAGAAGGATGTCTGGATTTCTCTTGTGGACCTGTTGTCTCTGTGAACCGACTACAGATAAGTGGTAGAAGATGGATCGATGGTTATGAGTTGATTGGAATTAGCTGTTCTCCCAGCCCTGCTTCCGCAGCACCTGCAATGACATCAAGGGAAGACAAAGGAAGCCAGAAACACACAAACCTTGCATTGAATGCTAATGTAAATCAGGAGGGAACATTAAACAGTGGTGCTGTAAACTTCAGCTCTTTGATTTGAACAGCCGCAGGTGTATTATTATTATTTATTTATTTTGCTGTTTGCCTGCAATGAACGAGAGCAGGAGTGTTTCAGTGTTGTTTAAGATTCCTGCACTGAAGTAACATGTCATGCCAGTTCAGGAAAGATGTACGAATAACTGGATGCGAGCATCTGCACCTAGGTTCTGAATGACTATGGACACTTTCTGAGAGCGTGTGTCCTCTGAGCATGTTTAGTTATCTCTGTATACTCATTTGGGGTTTGTGTGAATTTTAGTGTTCTTCAAGGAACTTCTGCAAAGAAGGTCGAGATTTTCCTCTCGCAACTTTAAATCACATGCACAGAGTTGTGCACATAGAACTGGAGTTGTATAGAAACAAACAGTAAAGAATCATCTTTAAATTTTTAATTTAGGTATTTCACAAGTAGCATGTCACAAGGACACAATTTGTTCTAATTTTTCATTGGGAAATCTATAAAAACATAGCAACAATAACACTGTGTGATAGACAGAATATAGTAATTTAGCCACAAGATAGTCCTCAAAAAGCTTTTATCTGAAAATGTGACTTATGATGCTTCTCTCAGGTTCTGTGTTAGGTCCTTCCTGGATTTCACAAAAGACAAAGCTTGATTTTCAACCCCCAACTTTGAAGTCATTTGTCAGCATTAATTTGCAAGCACAAAATCTTCTTGACACTAATTTAAACTCCAAGGAAAGCTGTATAATGAATGTTGTTTCTTCAAACCCAGAATGTGTTTAAATTAATCAACTGATAGTCAAAATCCATGGAAAACAGGACTTTTACATGCACTCGTTCAAACAAGAAAAAAAAAATCTAAACACTTTTACTTTGAGGCCTAACATGTCATTTACAGTCAAATAGCTCCAGGCAAATGGGTAACTTTTTGTTAAATCAAAAGCTACAAAAGTCACTAAAATAACATAGAACTGAGAATGGTAAGGCAGCACGGTGGCGCAGCTGGTAGAGCTGCTGCCTCTCAGCGAGCAGGTCCCTGGTTCAAACTCTGGTCCGTGGGCCTTTCTGGGTGGAGTTTGCATGTTCTCTCCGTGCATGTGTGGGTTTTCTCTGGGTATTCCGGTTTCCTTCCGCAGCCCAAAACCCATGCATGTTAAGCTGATTGGTAACTCTAAATTGTCTCTAGGTGTGAGTGAGAGAGTGAATGGTTGTTTGTCTCGTTTGTCTCTATGTGTCCCTGTGATGGACTGGAGACCTGTCTAGGGTGTACCCCGCCCCTTGCACTGTGATTGCTGGACATGGGCACCGGTGACCCCCGTGACCCAAAATGGAAGAAGTGGGTAAAAGATAATGGATGGATGGATGAGAATGGTAAGAAATAAAAATAAAATAAAAAACAACTAAAAATCAGAATTATAAAAAAATAAATAAACTAATGAACTCGTCTTGACAAAAAAGCATTGTACCCCTAGAAAAGACTAAAAATATTTGGGCCATGTTAAAGTAAGGTGTGTCTTGTAATCGACATCTCATTTCTCCACAGTTTGTAATCAGTCAGTCTGCTTATTTAAATGGTGACAGGTAGTCACAGGGCTGTTTGGTGCAATGCTGTGTACCGTAATGAACTTGTTCCTAAGGAAGCTGAGTACAGAATTGTCTCAGGAGCTTAGAAAGACAATTATTAACATCATGTTAAAGATAAAGACTATAAGATCATCTCCAAGCAGCTGGATATTCAGAAGTTTGAGGTCTACAGGACAGGAGACAACCTACTTAGACTCGTCCACAAGAGGAACACTGATAATGAATTGAAGAGAAAGGTGGTATGTGCTGTTACAAAAGAGGTATGTGCTGTTACAAAAGAGCCCAGAACAACTTTTAAAGAGAGGTGAACTCCAAGGTCAAAGGTCATCAATGTCAGATTGCATCGTTTGTTTGAACTCAAGTGGTAGTAGCTGAGACTCATCCCCAACACATAGTTTGAGTTATAACAGATACTTTTGTTTATGAAAGTTGGCCAAAATTTTACATTTTCTTTTCCATATACATAGAAGAAAATAAGTTGCTAATCTCACGATCTATCATGTTCTGTGTATTGAAACCAAGTTCAGACAGAAACAGGAGCTCGGGGATAAAAATAAATTAATTAAATTATTAAACAAGAAAAGCAAAGGCTGACATGGCAGCAGAACTTTCGTGAAACGTGGGAACATGGAGACACGGAGGAAACAGACTATGAACAGCTGATGAAAGCACAATCCATGGCCAATGAGGAAACACAAAGACACTGAACTTAAAGGGACATTAAGAGACATAATGATGAACACCTGGGGTGACTGGGAATGAGAGCAGGTGAAGCAGGAGCTGACAACATGAAGGAGCAAACACTGGGGGAGGCAGGAAACACAAGTACATAAACACAAAAATCTAATGAAATAAAACAAAACAGATTCTCACACAATCAGAAAACCAAAAAGTTTATTTTGTAGGTAATTTGTTTCAGTGTAAAGTCAAAGTCCTGCAGTCAGAACCCCCCCCCCCCCCCACACACACACACACACACCCACCCCCCCCACACACACACAAACATTCACATTTTGCGACTGATGACAAACTTTTAAAACCAAATCGAAAAAGTTCATTGACAGTTTGTCAGAGTGATCTGGAAGATAAAAGCAACAAAAACAAAAAAGTCAAGAAAAATGCAATTTATTGTTTCCTTTTATTCTTTCAAGTCTTGTATCTGTAACTACATGACAGGTAAACTCACAGCGACAGCTTTGAGCCTTTTCAGCAGGGGAGAGTTTTCTGCTTGCTTATCAGAACTGGCCTACAGCACATATTTTATCATCTTCTACCGTCAGCACCACTGTAAAGGGAAGACTCTGTCAAGCTGCGGATTCTTCCATTATCAGCTCTTTGCATGTGTTTGAATTTGCAGAGTGAAAATCCGACACAGAAACTAACCAGAGCGGGAGTAGCAGCATATCAGATTTTTGCCTCACAAGTACCAAACCAGTGTTCTTTCCATGGCAACTGTATCAGTGGCAGTTTGGCAGACGCCTGCTGCGTACCAACGAAATGACAAATCAACAACACTGATTCCATCAGACTTCCACTGAGAGGCCTTACATTCCTGTCTTTGTGTGTGCATGCTTTTTCTGTCTGTCTATAAGACATGGCAGTGTTGTGCACGTTAAACCAGAATGCTAAGTGCACCGGGAAGATGAAAAAAATCAAGTGACTGTTTTACATGAAATAAAATGAGCTGTCAAGATCTCACTGACACAAAAGCATTTCCATCTCCACAAAGTGATTAAGAATTTGAGACTTTAAAACAAAACAATCAGAGGTACATGTGCAACATCGTCTTGCAGAGGTCTCTTTGCAAAAGCAAGCTTAGAGTGTCACATGTTTGAACACTGATGGAATAAAATAAGCTAAATATGGTCATGGTTTTTGTCTCCTGTCACACAGCAAAGAAGGGAATTGGAAATACTCTCCATCCATCTGTGCATGTTGTGAGCATGATAACTTGAACAATAAGTAAGGTACCAACTTCCTCTTTGGTGTGTGGTTACATTTAGGTGAAAGGAAGGTGAATTTAGAAAATTGGATGGCCACATCAAAATCCAAGATTACTTCTGCCATAAATGTCAGTCCATGTTGGAAGCTGGATAACTTAAAAAATCAGACATAAAATGCTCACTTTTTGATCGATGAATCCGGTTTCTTGGATTATCTGGTGTGGCACGCAGTCTTGCGATGACTCATCTTGTTCTGACACCATGTAGAGATGTGGGTTCTCAATAAGAAGTCCATAAGGAGCTTTAGGAAAAATATGCATTACGTTCTTTAACATTCAAGATACAACGAACCGGTCATGTTCCGTATAAATCTAACTAGATTTCAAGTATGGGTACACCTCTAGGACAAACAGCATTAAGGTTCAACTTCCTACAGTGCCAAGTTCCATTTTGGTGATTGGCTGCATGTACCATAATTTCCAGACTACAGGGCACACCTGAATATATGGTAAGCCACACACACTAAATTAAAACAAACAACAACAACAACAACAAATTGTACATATTTAAATTGTGCTGATGTACAAGCTGTAGGTGTTCACATAGAAACATGAGTGTTAGCACACACTTGTTGACAGGTATATGCAGATGGCGTCTTATAAAATTTTTCGAACTGTTCATCACACAGACCACAGGTCTTCATGACAACTACCTCCCTCACTCATGGTTATCATACTCTAATGAATGGCCTTTACACAAACTAACATATAATGAACATATAAACTAAGCTAAGAAAAACAGACTAATCACTAAAAGAACAATGCTAAACAGCTAATTATTAACAATGAACATAACGTTTACTCATAATTCCTCCCTGAGGCCACGTGACTGACAGTCAACCACAATGGACCACAGAATGCTACAATACATACTGGTAACATACACAGATACGTACAGTCATTTATTAATTTTTTTCTGAACATTGCTGGTAACATGACTGGTTAAATAAACAACAACAAAACAGTAACCCACCAGGAAGTCATTGATCACTATATTCCTCCTGCTGCCAGCTTGTGCTCAGTTGCTCTTTGAGCATGTGAGACTCACATGCTCTGTGCATGCAAAGGGGGATACCCCTCCCATTCTCTCCTCCCCTCCACATTTCATTGGTTCAGCTGTGACCTGTTTGGTAATTTCATTGGTCACATTTTTATTTATTTTTTTTACCTTTATTTATACAAGTAGTCTCATCAATGCACGTTTCCCTTGTGGGGTGGGCCCTTGTGACTCATTTAGACTACCTCATTGGTTCATTGTGGTTGACAGCTAGTCACATGGACTCAGAGAGGGATTATGGATACTATTTATGTTCAATGTTAATCATTTCAGTTAGCTGTTTAGCATTGTTCTTTTTGTGATTAGTTTTTTCTTCTTAGCTTAGTTTATGTTTTCATTATGTGTTAGTTTATGTTAGGCCATTCAGTAGAGTGACCATAAGTGAGAGAGTTAGATCTCATGAAGACATGTGTAGTATGACAATATATGAGATATATATTGATACAATATTCACGAGTTCCTCATCTTTCTGACTGTGTAATGTCGTGCATTGAATTGAACAGAAATGTAACGAGAGACGTTATTAATCTTTGACCCATCAAAATGAATGCGGTCATTTATTTTCAGAATCAAAGTTTAACATCAAACATTTACATTAATTTGGCAAAATATGAAAATAATAACAGACAAGTTTCACAAAAAATGGACATCGATCACTCGGCGGTGAACGAGGACTTTGCTTCAGATATTTCTAAAATATCTGTACTGATTTTATGAGAAAGAGGAGAGTTTTAAGATGACGTGGAGATTTATCTTACAGAGAAATATGTGAGGGAATTAATCTGTTTGACCAGAAATTGCACGCTCCATCAGATATCAGCTTGCCCACGGTACACTTGGTCGAAAATAGAACCATCTACCTTGATGATGAACTCAGCGTCGGCGTAGGTTCCTTTCTGACTCTTTTCAGCGTCTCCGTGAGAACTACCAAACCCTCAGGGAGTCGTACGTGGTTTTCAAACATAAATTATAATCCCAAAACGTCTCTGGATCATCCTGAATGCGTTTGCACCCAAGAACCATGAACTCCTTTCATTCTTCAGAACTTCTCAGACTCTAACAGAATCTTTCAACTCCAGCAACTCTCTAGTTCTTCATCTCCTCAGCCTCTGGAACTATCAGACTCCAGACTCTTTTGAATTCTCGAATTCTAACATGAACTGGGAAGTTGCCACATTTTAAATGGGTCGACTTCCGGTTCATTTGAGAGCTTTCTGATTCGTGGATGGACCAGAAAGAGGTGTGTTTTTGTGACGTAAGATGTTATCTAAGCCAAGGTCAGAGAATGAGATTGTTCAACAACTGACAGAGAGATTATTGCAGAAAAGCAGACTTCGTGGAGTCAACTCTTCTGTATCTTCTGTGGTGATTAAACATGACATTTTCTTCTCAGTAAACATTTTAGTTGACCGAAAACCGACCTTTCACATACTTACAAAACTTGGCTCATTTCAGACAGAAAATCAAGAAATGCATATTAACCTGATTTCTTCTTTGAATGAGGAATAAAAAATCATTACTTACTGTTTATGTAAAATAAAAATGAGTAGTTCTTTCCAACCTGTAAGCATTGAATGGAACTAACACAATTTGATTATCAAACATTTGTAAAACAGTAATGATTATAAAAATTGTCTTTTCTGCTTGATTAATTCAAGAAAGAAAGTCATCAGATGGCTCAGACTGTATTCAGATCAATGAAAATAACAGTCTCTGTCCATCTGATAGATTTGAGGTCATCAGGGTCAGATCAGGGTCAGATCAGGTTCACTACAGTCCCCCCTTTGGAAATCATCACCTGTCCATGGGGATGAATTCCAACCGTGAACTTAGACCTTCAAATGTCCTTGAGCTTGATGTAATCCAGCAAGGAAGACCAAAGTCAGAAGTAATCCAGCGAGGAAGACCAAAGTCAGAAGTAATCCAGCAAGGAAACAAAGTCAAGGTAATTCCACAATGTTCTTGGTATTCCATTGTGTTGATTATAATCCCATATCGTCTCGATAATTCCATTGTAGCAATGCTTTAACCCCTTGGAAACAGAGTCTGTAATCCATTGGAAAAAGTCATATAATCCACAACGGTAAATCCACAGCGATTGGAAGTGTTGATTAATCAGCATACAGAGGGGTACCCTTGGGTTGAACTGAAGAAGCGGCCACTGGATGAAGAGTGGAGACCAACGTCAGGATTGCAGGTCGCCTCCAGCGAAGGTTGTCTCCAGCGACGTCCAGCCTGTGCCGTTCTGGTTCAATGTGTCATGCAATTATGTGGTTTAAGGTGGGCTTATGAAGGGGATTTTACATAAGGCCTTAAACTATATGCATCTGGTGTGTAAGCTATTATGGTTGGGAACAGCTACAACTACCAGTTAAGGGGTGGAGAATGCTGAAAAGGGGTAACTACAGGGGTTTATGCCTATAGAAAAGTGTTCCAAACTATTTTTCCATTTCTAACTTGGTTTAAGTTAGCTTTACATGGTAAAATATAGTTTGGTGCAATTGTCTGTTGTCTTTTAGATGAACGACTTGAGATTGGGTGTTTGGTTTTCCCATAAATGTTTTGGAAGTCTATGGCGAGACTTATCAAAAGAATTAGCTATCCCCCCGAATAGAATTGTTCGAGTAGGTTCGGCTTAAGCGTTGTGAGGTCAATGTA
>NC_056498.1:74045696-74055612 GCF_014905685.2 Nematolebias whitei | reverse complement strand
TATAATCATTACTGTCTTACAAATGTTTTGATAATCAAATTGTGTTAGTTCACTCAATGCTTTACAGGTTGAAAAGAACTACTAATTTTTATTTTACATAAACAGTAAGTAATGATTTTTGTTCCTCATTCAGAGAAGAAATCACCCGAATATGCCTTTCTTGATTTTCTGTCTGAAATGAGCAAGCTGTCGTAAGTATGTGAAAGGTTGGTCTTCGGTCAACTAAAATGTTTACTGAAGAAGAAATGTCATGTTTAAACTTTTTCAGAAGATTACTAAGAGTAGACTCCAAAAAGTCTGCTGCTTCTGCAATAATCTTTTCTGTATGTTAAACAAGTTTCATTCTCTGACCTCGACTGTTGATAAACACCTTACGTCAAAAACACTCCTCTTTCTGGTCCTTCCACGAATGAAAGCTGACAACAGATTGAGAGTTCTGGAGAATGTGAGAGTTCCAAGATTGAGAGTTCTGAGAGATGTTGGATTGGGAGCTGACAACAGGTCCGATAGTCCAACAGAATGAGCAGATTGAGAGTGCAGCCGGTTCTGAAAGTTTCAGAGCAATGAAGAATCTAGAGGTTTTGGGATTATAATTCTGTTTTGAACTAACCACGCACGACTCTTCGAGGATTTTAGCTGTTTTCAACGGAGACGCTGATATCAGTTGAAAAGGATTCTTACTGAGCTGATCTATCATCAATCAGGTAACGGCCTCTTCTTCGACTAAAGTGTACCGTGGACAGGCTGGAGATCTGACGGAGCGTGCAACTTCTGGTCAAACAGATTAAATTCCCTCACACATTTCCTCTGTAAGATAAATCTCAATTTAATCTTAAACTCTTCTCTCTCATAAATCAGTACAGATATTTTTAGAAATGTCTGAAGCAAAGTCCTCAAATCACCGCCGAGTGATTTGAAGTTCATTTTCTGTGAAACTGTCTGTTATTATTTTCATATTTTGCCAAATTAATGTAAATGTTTGATGTTAAACTTTGATTTTGAAAATAAATGATTCCATTCATTTGATGGGTCAAAGGTAATAACGTCTCTCGTTCACATTTCTGTTAAATTCAATGCACGGCATTTACAGTCAGAAAAATGAAGAACTCGTGAATATTGTATGCATATATAATTCATATATTTGTCATACAACAAGTGACACGTACCTCACGTGTATCACTACAAGATGTTATCTAAGCCAAGGTCAGAGAATGAGATTGTTCAACAACTGACAGAGAGATTATTGCAGAAAAGCAGACTTCGTGGAGTCAACTCTTCTGTATCTTCTGTGGTGATTAAACATGACATTTTCTTCTCAGTAAACATTTTAGTTGACCGAAAACCGACCTTTCACATACTTACAAAACTTGGCTCATTTCAGACAGAAAATCAAGAAATGCATATTAACCTGATTTCTTCTTTGAATGAGGAATAAAAAATCATTACTTACTGTTTATGTAAAATAAAAATGAGTAGTTCTTTCCAACCTGTAAGCATTGAATGGAACTAACACAATTTGATTATCAAACATTTGTAAAACAGTAATGATTATAAAAATTGTCTTTTCTGCTTGATTAATTCAAGAAAGAAAGTCATCAGATGGCTCAGACTGTATTCAGATCAATGAAAATAACAGTCTCTGTCCATCTGATAGATTTGAGGTCATCAGGGTCAGATCAGGGTCAGATCAGGTTCACTACACATGTGAAGTTCACTCTGTCTGTATGAAGTATGAGGACCCACCCCCTAAAATAGGTAACTATGTTAGCGCCTGGGAGCAATGAAGCCAAATGCTTAGGACAGCAGGAAGCTCGTAAACCCATAATTTTTTTTTTAATCCCAAATTAGCCACAAAATTGTGTGAACTGTGGGGTTCAAAGCCTATGAAAAACGTATCAGCTTATACACCAGAAAGCACAGTAGGTATAAGAGTGGGCCTATCAAAAATTGGGTTGTCATGTCATAATCCATGCTATACTGACCACCCATATCATTTGAGGAAACTATGCTGTCTAGTTTTTATATCTCTTAAAAGTATTGTTTCCTCAAATGATTAGGGTGGCTGAAGATTAATCTATGGTGGCCAAGGCCAACATTGGCCACCCCCTGGCTCTGCCATTACACTTGGTGGTGAATAAAATTGCTCCCTCCTCTTATCTGTATCTGTCACTCTGCACTGCCTCAGACAAGAAGAAAACAAACAAAAACAAACAAAAAACAAACTACCTATAGTCGTCTACACAGTGCAATTCCTTCCCATTTGAACATTGTTGCAAACATTAAGAATTATATACATTCCTGTTCAATTCCAGTCCAGAAAATCACAAATTACAGAAACTACAAACATTGAAATTCCTCTGTGATTTATCAGCGTACCACTTTTTTATCAGTCCAATCAGAATTAAAGTTTAATGTTTCAAACTGAGGGTGTTCATAAAGCTATCTACAACTGGTAAATAATAACTGTTCATAACATTTCCACATAAAACCCCTTCAAAAGATCTGAACTGTCCATTAAAAAACAACAACATTGGGCATCTAATGCTAAGTTTGTAGCATGAGACGAACATGCTTCTGCACTCTTAGCACAGCAGTAGGAGAAACAGGAGAAATGCTGTGAGCAGCTAATGCCCTTCTGTATGTCCTTCATTGATTTGACAAAGGCTTTTGACCAGGTCAGCAATGAAGAACTCTTCCAGATCCCACCCAAGATTGGCTGCCCACCCTAACTGTAGAGTATGATCCAGTCCTTCCATAATAAACATGAAGGGAATAATGCAGTTCATTGACAGCTGCTCAAAGTGCTTTGACATACGTAGTGGAATAAAGCAAGGATGCATATTTGCACCCACATTCATTGAGATATTCTTCGCCTTTCTCCTGCCACATACGTTTGATACTACTATAGAAGGCATCTACTTGCATATTTGACTTTGAGCCAGGACCAAGGTAAAGGAGACTATCATCAGAGACTTGTTGTGTGCAGATGATGCGGCAGTTGCCACCCACATGCAACAACAGCTCCAGATCTCTGACACAGTTCACTGAGGCCTAAAAAAACCCAAAACACCAAAAGGTTGTTTTCACGCCTGATAGTCCGGTAGACTCGGTTCGGGACCAATATTCATAACATTTTGTTTACATTTGAGCTGGTGCATTTGCATTCACACTGCACTGTGCAGTCGAGACAGCATGTTCAAACCAACCTGTTCCCCCACTCGCCTGTGGTGGCGCTGCACCAAGAACTACTGAAAGAAACGAAACAAAAACCTCTGAAGAAGACACTTCTTCTTCTTCTTCTGGAAATAAAAACAAAAATGGAGTGGTGTCAAATTTTATTGGTTTTAGGAGTTCTATTTAGTCATTTTCCAACAATGGACTCAGCATGAGTGAAAGATGAAGCAGAAGACCATGGAGAATATTGTTTTTCACACAAGGCAGCTGATGGCTCCATATGAGGTAAGAGGAATGCGTGTTTGTTTGCCCTGCATTGTGGTCCTCTTCCTGCTAGCGGAGCAGTGCCCCTTCTGATTACATTCACACTGTACTCAAACCGTGCAAAAGTTTTCTTCTACCGGGCCGAGACTTAGGTTTTAGCCCGGGCCAGAGTTCACCTTTTTGTTCCATGACAGAGTTTTGATGGTGTGTTCACACCTCCCCAAACAAACCGGACTTCCTAGGCAAAGGGGCTATAGTTTGGGACAACAGAACTGGTGTGAATGCACCAGACTCACCATCAGCCTGAAGAAGACAAACGTGCTGGGCCAGGACATTGACTTTCCCCTAGTCATCTCCTTTGATGACTACAAACTGGAGGTTGTTCACCAGTTCATGCACCTGCATTCCACCATTACAGACAGCCTCTCGCTAGATGAGATTAACAAGCAAATAGGAAAGGCTGCTACAACCCTCGCTCACCTTTCTACATGTAAAAAACAAACAAAAAAAGACTGCAGTATGACTTTTTATAATTGTTTATTTTTGTTGCTGTGGTCGTCATCTTTCTTTGTTGAATCAGGTCTCTCTTGTAAATGAGTCCTCGAGGCTCAATGGGATTACCTGTCTAAATAAAGGTTGAATGTATCTGAGAGAGCTACAAGCTCTCCGTGAAAATGAAGATGGCTGTCTACAGTTTTTTTTCATTTAGCCTTTATTTATACAGGTTCATTGAGCCACGAGAACTCATTTTCAAGAGAGACCTGTTTTAGGGAACAGATGGGGGTTCAAGGGCCTTGCTCATGGGCCCAGAGTGGGGCGAATGAGGGTGGGGGCAAATGTGAGTGCTTCACCTACCCCACCCACATTTTTGATGTTGTCGGTACCAGGGCGTGACTGGCGATCTTCCGATCACAGGCCCACCTCTCTAACCTCTGCGCCACCACTCCCCTACAGTGACTGTGTCCTCAGAACACTGGTACGACAGTGAAAGCTGGACTACCTATGTCTGTCAGAAAAAGAAGCTCGACACCTTTCACTTGCTTCCTCTGCCACATCCTGCATATCTCCTGGCAAGACAATGTACCCAACACTGAGGTTCTTTCTCGAATTAGCTTTCCCAGATTGTCCACAATCCTCAGACAGCACCATCTGCTCTGGTTGGGTCACATGCACTGTATGGACAGTGGGTGCATACCAAAAGACATCCTGTATGCGAGCTGACAACTGGCCAAAAGGCCAGGAGAAAAACCATTTACCATCACACTAGACTTGTGGAGGACCACCTCCGCAATGAAGCTGAAGCAAAGCGCTCTCACAGGAAGGAGCACAGCACATCCACCAGGGGTTAATCTGTGCACAAGTGCAATGTCTGCAGCCGTGACTGTCATTCCTAGTTTGGACTTTTCAGCAACCAGAAACTCTGTGGCAACACAAAAACCATAATCCCATGATCATCAAAGATCAAAGTGGCTGAAGAAGACGACAAAGACTGTCATAGTGTTTGGATTATGCCGTCTGTGTTGTGACTTTTGTGATGAAACACTTAAACACCTAAAAGATAATACACTCAGTTTTTTTTCTTTCTTTTTGAACGATTTATCTTTATTCTGCTTTTGTTAAAACAAACTGATTTTATTTAGTTGAAAATATAGACAGCCAAAAGTTTAAATTTGTCTTCACTTTTAAAGATTAATGAATAAAATGCTGGTTTTATTTGATTTATTCCAATGTTCTTACTGTGTTTTGAGGACTGCACTTTTTTAGCTTCTTAAAAATTGTTGGCTTTCAAGATGTTCCTTTAACTAAATGATAAAAAAAAAAAAAAAATTGTAATAAATTCTCTAGTAACATTTATTGCTTGTTGCAACCCTTCAAATTTACAAATAAAATGCCTTCAGTAAAATTTGCAGTGTTGGATTAAACTGTTCAAAAAGTCTTGACAAAACAGGTTGCACAGTCCCAGGGTTGCCAGATAGGCAATGATGAAATGGTGTGCTATTGCTTTAAAATTATCGCTTTCCCCCCTCCAGCTTATCTGCTCTCAGCGAGAAAGTTGCAGGATCACCTCCCATCCTGGAGCCTCTGTTTGGAGTTTACATGTTCTCCCTGTTCTAATTCCTTACATAGAGAACTTTACTAATTGGCTCTTCTATGTATGTGAATGTTCCTGTAAAGTGCCCTGAGACAACTTTGCTGTGATATGGCGCTATACAAATAAACCAAATTGAATTGTTCACCATGTACTTCAGTTTCCTCCCACAGACCAAAAACAAGTACGTTAGGTAAATTGGTGACTGAATTGTCCCTAGGTGTGGGTCAGAGTGGTTATTTGTCTCTATGTGTCCTCGTGATGGACTGGAGGACAGTCTAGGGCGTCCCCCGCCTCTCACACAATGACTGCTGGAGGTAGGCACCAGCTCCCTGTGACCTGTAAAGAAAATAAATGGATGATGAAACACATAGAAGAAAGACCAGAAGTGTTGGCATTAATCCTGTAATACAGCAAATCCTATATTTTTGTTGACTGTGGTGTTTTGGCTGATAAGATGATTCATCATGTTACTGTAAGCCCCTGGAGTTTCCACCAATAATAAAAGCAAAAATAAAGCAAAGACTTGTGCAAACATTTCAGAATGTGTTGGAGCTCCAGTGTGGGACTCGGCTGAAATCGACCACTCAGCTCTAACTTCCTGAAACTCTTCAGCCTGGCTGACACGCAGCAGCAGCTCATTAGCAGAGAAGCTGCTGATGTGAGACGACACTCAAACCAAACTGTTGACTGGTAGGTGGTGAGAAGCACCGGGAAGGGAATCGTTAACACCACAGCTGATGGACTTACAGCTGAAAAATAAAAGGAACTGTGGCAGGTGTGTTTTTACTCACTCCTCACTAACTAATTATATTTTATAAAACTGCAGGAGGGGAAAATATTGCCTCCTCGCTGACACAGTAAAATGTGCCATACATGTGCCGCACAGCTACATCTCTGGCTTAACTGGTTTTAAAAGCTTTAGTCAATCTCTGATGGGCTTGTAACACTCGGGTAAAAACCACATTTTACAGATTTACAGCTTATCTCACTGCAGGTACATTTTACAGCCACACACGCACACACATGTGAGAGCTGTCTGAGAAAGTCACACACGCTGGAATATTTATACAATCTATTCATCCATTTGCTTTTACCCACTCCTCTTTTCTGAGTCGCAGGGAGCTGGTGTCAAAGAGGTGGGGGACACCTGGACAGGTCGCAAGTCCATCACAGGGACACAGAGACAATCAACCATTCACACCCTCTCACACACCTAGGGACAGTTTTGTCTCCAAATAACAGAATAATATTCCTGTTTTAGGTTTGTGTCTGCGAGGAAATCAGAGTGCGTGGAAATTAAAACACACGTGCACACGGATAATGTTTCAATTTGACACAGACAGATAAACCTGTGACCTTCTGTGAGGTGGCAGATCTGTTTATACAAAAGAAAAAAAGCATAGATGTCCCCTGTCACAGAGGGATTTGAGTAGAGAATGGTTGTAGTTTTCAAGATGAGTGTTTTTCTGGACTGGAATTGAACAGGGAATGAACCTTAATGTTTTTGGTGATAGATAAAGTGGGTAGGAGACAGAATGCGTAGAAGAACAGATGTATCCAACAATTTTCAGTCAAGTCATCTGGACAGTTTCTTTTTTTGCTGAAACGTTTCACCTTCCATCCAGAAGGCTTCATCAGTCAAGGAAGCACACAACACAAAACTAATTCTTCCCCCAAACAGCTTACTCCAAAGTGGAACAAACCAGTTTTGTTGGTGCTAACTAACTACTCCACTTTGGAGTAAGCTGTTTGGGGGAAGAATCAGTTTTGTGTTGTTTCCTTGACTGATGAAGCCTTCTGGATGGAAGGTGAAATGTTTCAGCAAGAAAAGAAATTGTCCAGATGACTTGACTGAAAATTATTGGATTGTATACCGGGATTATTGAGCATGGACTTTTTTGGCTAAGAACAGATGTAATTTTATTTTTAATTTTTTTTTCAAGGCAGCACATAGTGATGGATCCTGATGAGTGACGGGAACAAATTTGTCCACCAGCAGGTGCATTGGTGGAGCCAGAGAGGGGTGGGGATAGGGGGGGCAATGGTGGCCACAATAAATTAATCTTTGAACACTCGGATCATTTGAGGAAACCATACTTTTAAACAATATAAACACCAGAAAGCAATCCTAACAAGGTTGAGTCAAGTCCTCTGGACAAATTCTTCTTTGCTGAACTCTTTTGTCTTTTATCCAAAAGACTTCTTCAGTCTTCAGTAGGTGTTTTGGATGAAGGACAAAACATTTCAGCAAAGAAGAATCTGTCCAGAGGACCTGACTTGATAACCTTGTTATATGGATTATTGAGCAGCATCAGGACTAGAAAGCATAGTTTCCTTTATTGTCATGATCTGAGGTTGAACCCAGGGTGCAGACAGAACTTGCGGAGGAGGATATTTATTATATACAACTTATATACAACAAAAAGGGCTGACGTGGCAGCAAAACCTACATGTGGGGAGGTGATTACGGGAGGAGCAGAACATGACGCAGAGAACAATCCACTGACAAAGAGATGGGGACAAGACAGGATATATAGGAACACCTGTGACTGACAATGAGGGACACCTGGGGTGATTAGGGTAGGAGACAGGTGTGTAAGAGCTGAAAACCCTGGGGTGACAAGCAACACACACCAATCCTCACATTCATAAGTGATGCCTGCTATTGATTTATCACTATATTTGTATTTGGATTTTTAGTCTTTTTCTATTCTCTAATTTGAACAGCAATAAGTTTACTTCCTGTCTACTTTGATTTAAAACACCCTTTTTTCTTTCTATCTCTCGATGAGTCTGCACATCATGAGTAAACAGATGTTCTGCACGGCATTCACATACTATGTCCATGGCCCGTTATCAGTCCGACCATTTGTCCCTGATTGAAGGTGACAACTCCTTTCATGGAAAACTTTTTCTGTAAGAAATAAACTCTTCCTATTCTGCCATCGCTCCTGTCCTGGTCAGGCACCAGATGACCAGTAAGAAATGGACCCACTGTCCTCACTGCAGCAGGTGCTTTGTTTGACTGAGCAACATGAAAGTTGTCTGTGTCAGCCCTCGATTATAACATGTTGTAAAATAATAAATGTTTTTTTTAATAATAAATTCTCCACTAAAGGTTTATTTAACCTTTGAATAAGGTATCTTCAGTGAAACTCACAGCACTCTATTAAACCGTTTAAACGTATAAAACAGTTTGCGCAGGTCCAGGGTTGCCACCTTGGAAATGATAAAAAGTTGTACTCTTACGTTAAAATTATTGTTTTTTTCCTCCACACTATCTGCTGAGTGTGGGTGCTTTCAGCGATAAGGTCGCAGGATTGCCTCCCAGTGATTAGAAGTGTCAGTGGTAAAACTGGTGCTGAGCTCAGAAAGGAAAACAAAGATGCACAGAAACAGACGACAGGAAGATTTAAGTGACGAAATCCAGTTGATGTTCGAAATGTTTGTCATGCTCGTTTTCAAATCATTTTATCTGGAACACATTACTTTTACTGCCAGGAAAAGAATGTCTGTTTTCCAGCAAAGACTAAATTTACTAAATAAAACTTCAAAAGGAAAATGTAAAAAATAATGACTCTGGAGTTTGAGGCCAGTTTTTCACTTTTAACATTTAATCAATAGAACAGAATTAAAAATTTGATTAGAAAAACAATTGATTTTATTGACGTTTGGTAAGAGATGTAGATAATTAGTGTTTTTCACCTTTTAACCTGCGACCTTTTCTTGTTTGTGTCTGTTTAAAGAAAATCCCCCATGGGGCCAAACCTGATCTTCTGCTTTTCCTATAGCGGAAACATTTCATTCTTCCTTTGAAAGGCACACAATAAACACAGCAGCTCACAGATGCCCTGAAGTCCAGCTGCAGCGCTCCACCTCACAGTCAACCGCTTTTAAAAAAGGCTCATTTAAAATTAAGAAAAGTTAATTATTTTTCCTGGTAAAGGTTGTGCTTCCGTGAAATTCTCCTTTTGTTGCAGAGACGGCAATTCCAGGCAACTCTGCTGTTTTCTGTGCAAATTTTTCAGCTGCCAACAATTTTTGTTTTTTTCGTTAATTTTTATTTTTTATTTATTTTACAGCCAAATGCTGCCATGGCAACAGCAAGGGTTCAAATCCCACCTCTTCCTCCAATCCTCCGCCTCCCTTCTCGATCCAATCTCCTCTCCCAGTGAAACCATTAAATTATCAATCCACAGCCCCCTCAGGGTTCATATCTTCTCCTCATCTCTATCTTTCTCTCTGTCAATATTTACAGTGCTGCTCATAGACTCGCTCAGGTAATAGTGTCTTATTCCCAAAGCGCTGCATGGTGAGACACACAAACACAGACACACACACACACACACACACACACACACACACACACACACACACACACACACA
>NC_056498.1:74017505-74045686 GCF_014905685.2 Nematolebias whitei | reverse complement strand
ACACACACACACACACACACACACACACACACACACACACACACACAAACATGCAGCTATGGAGTAAAATGGCCATTCAGTCTAAATGAGCCCCATTCAACTAAACGTTCCTGCTGACAGCTACAACTGCGTATGTGTGCTCGACTCAGTGTGTGTATGTGTGCTTTTACTCTTCATGCATGTACATGTGCTTATTCAAGTGGATGCATGTGTGTTTTCCCTCGAGTGCGTGTGTGTGTGTGTGTGTGTGTGTGTGTGTGCTGTGAAGTGTAGATGTGTGTTACACCAATAGCCTGCTGTCCTCCAGTAATCCCATGCTTGAGAAAAGTGATACAGAAAAAAAGGAGACAGAGAAATTTTCTGCAAAAGAAAAATAAAGACAGAAATACTTATTTGTCCAAAAAAAAAAAAAAAAAAAAAAAAAAAGGAAATTACTAAAAATGACTAAATGGGCTTGTGAGAGCAGGCACCACTCATAGTTTTGGGACATGTCAAACCTACTTTTTGAAGGCATTTAGGAGTTTTTTTGTTTTGTTTCGCTTATTTCCACATGCAACTCTGCTTTTTTTACATTGGGAAAGTTTTAAAACATGTTCTTCATCATTCATCCACACATTTTCTTTACCTGCTTTTTCATGCAGGGTGACAGGGAAACAGGTGTCCACCTCTAGTGGTCATTACAACAGGCGGGGAACACTTTGGACAAGTTGACAATCCATCAGAAAGCTGCATACAGACAAACAGCTTTATTCAATTCAAATCGGTTTTTTTTCTATTGCGCCAGGTCAAAACAGAAGTTGTCTTAGAACACTGAACAGAAACATTCACATACCTGTACATACAAAAGCCACTTAGATGTTATCTATCTAAGGAAGCAGCAGACTTGTTGAATCTTCGTTTCATAAGTCTCCCATCCTGAGCGAGCACAAAGGCAACAGTGGAAAGGAAAAACTCCCTTTTAAAGGAAAAAACCTCCAGTGGAACCAGGCTCATGACAAGCGGCCATCTGCTTTGACCAGCTGGGTTTGAGAGGACAGGAAGGAGACATGGACACACAATGGCAGGTACAGGTGAACTTTCTATAGGAGGAAAGACAAAACACCCGTTAAGGACAGAAATAATTACAAATACAAAATTAAAGCTGCAAGCAGCGTTGAAGGCCCTCGCAGCGAA
The DNA here is from genome assembly GCF_014905685.2 of Nematolebias whitei. NCBI lineage: Eukaryota > Metazoa > Chordata > Actinopteri > Cyprinodontiformes > Rivulidae > Nematolebias > Nematolebias whitei. Next base: position 74,044,513 of record NC_056498.1, on the reverse strand, counting down.
GCGCCGCTGCGGCCTTACGGCGACCGCGGGAACTCGAGCGACTCTTCCCGGTCGCCATCGAGAACGCTTCCGCTACCGCCCCGCTCCCGTTCCCCGGAGTGCGCATTCACAGAACCTTTGACATCAGCTGCGACCGCGGATATAACTATTTTAATATTTAGGGGGCGCTCTAGAGTCAAAAGTTAAAAAACACTACTAATGTGTCCATAACTGCTTACTAATGACGCAACCAAAATCTGGTCCAGATCGGACGATATATGAATGAGATATAACAGTTTGATTTATCTAGGGGGCACACTTGAGTCAAATATTAAACAACAACAAAGAAATCCATGCATCTGCAGGGAGAACATATAAACCCCACAGAAGAAAGATTGCAGTCAAAATATGACCTGTGACCTTCTTGCTGTAAGTTGCCGGTTTTCAAACCTTTTGTTGGGACACACTTTCATGAAAACAAAATTGTCTGTGCACCATGGCCGCAAAACAAAATATTAGCAATGTGTGAAATAACAAAGTATTCAATAGGTCAACTAAAATTGAGAACTTTGAAATTAAATCTCTTTGAGTGAAATAAAGTCATTTTAAGGCAGAAGTTTGTCAGTCTGCCAAATAATTAAAATGGATTTGCACTGTGCAAAGGACTACAGTCGCTATAATATTTAAAATATCACCCTTTTGAATATAATATATAAAAAAAACACCTATTACGTCTGAAAAAAATGTTGTTTTTTTGTTTGAAAACCCCTCTTGCATTTTGCTTGAGTAAACATCTAGTACAGGATAGTAGATCCGCATGTAGATCCGCATGCAGGGTGGATAATAGATAAGTGATTAGCTGTCACAGCTAGGTAATATATCTGGATCTGAACAAGCAAAGTTTTTAGAGAAAAATTTAATAAAACAAAGTTAAATACAAAAATCCCCTCCATGATCAACACTGAGACAATTCCTACAGAATTAATTTATTAATAAACAAATATTTTTTTGTTGGTGCTGCTCTTTTATTCAGGACTCACCACAGCTTGCTAACACAAAGATTTAACAATTATTTTTACAGCAAATGCAACCACAGACCATTGAGCTACCACAGCCAACATGTGTGAAGCAGAGGGTTGCCAACTAAGTTGCCTGCGAAAGCAGATCGGGGGTTAGGAGACCTTGCTCAAGGGTGGAAGCAGATGATGGTGCTTCATCTTTCCAACATTTTGATATAATGGTCTGGGGGATTTGAACCAGTGACCTTCCAATCACAGGATCACTTCTCTAACCTCAATCCTACCACACCCCCTAGAAAAAAGTACAAAAACCCTCCACGTCCACATTAGGACAATTTCTGACAAGGCATTGTTCCAGGTTACCTATGGAACGTCTTCCCAAAACTCTAGACTGCAACTTTTAGGTGTCCTAAGAGAAAATAAATGCCTTTATGCAAAAACTGTCATATAATAATTGAGTTGTCATTAAAAAAATCTGATTTGTGGAGTTTTGTAAAACTGAAAGCCCTTAGTGAGTTACAATAAACTAATTCCATTTTCTTTATCCACTTCTTTTTTCAAGATCATGGGGGTCACTGGTGTACATATCCAGCAGAGAGGCGGGGGACATCCTGGACAGGTCTCCAGTCCATCACAGGGACACAGACACAAATGAGACCTCCATTGAATCAGTTTTGTTGTGTTTCCTTGACTGATGAAGACTTCCTGATCAAAGGTGAAATGTTTCAGCACAAAAAAAGAAACTGTCCAGATGACCTGACTGAAAAATGTTGGACTAGTGTCATGTTTTTTTAAATTACTTATTGATTTACTCATTTATGTTCACCTGAAGATCTTATCCAATTCCACCATATTAATTTACCAACACAGATCCTGACGAGGGCAGCACGGTGGCACAACTGGTAGAGCTGCTGCCTCTCAGCGAGCAGGTCACTGGTTCAAACCCCGGTCCAGGGGCCTTTCTGGGTGGAGTTTGCATGTTCTCTCTGTGCATGCGTGGGTTTTCTCTGGGTACTCTGGTTTCCTCCCACAGACCAAAAACATGCATGTTAGGCTGATTGGTAACTCTAAATTGTCCCTAGGTGTGAGTGAGAGAGTGAATGGTTTTGTCTCGTTTGTCTCTATGTGTCCCTGTGATGGACTTGCGACCCGTCCAGGGTGTACCCCGCCCCTCGCACAGTGATTGCTGGACATGGGCACCAGCGACCCCCGTGACCCAAAATGGAATAAGTGGGTAAAGAAAATGGATGGATGGATGGATCCTGACTAGCCTGATGTACATCATTCGCATGGTTCAACTTGGTTTTGACCAAGTTGATTCAGCCATGCGCTTTATTTTGACGGTGTGTGGATGTAAATTTCACACACACGCACGCACGCACGCACACATACGCACACACACACACACACACACACACACACACACATATATATATATATATATATATATATATATATGTGTGTGTATGTATATATGTCTTGAAAACTACTGTAGTAAACTCTGTCAAGCTGCAACATTTGATATGGTCCAAGATTATCACATGGTTTAGTATTATCACTGGGTACTTAAAATACCCAGAATTAGGACTGAGATACAAGAGACCAACAAGATGCTTATCCTTACTGTTACTTTATATATTTTATATTTTTTGCTATTTTTTGGTGTAACTAGGGCCCTGAGTAGACAGTTTCTTTCCACCTCATGTACCACATGTGATGTGAATGACAATAAAGAAACTTTAACTTGAAGAAAAAGGTGAGTGGTTTATTTACAAAAAGGTGTTTGTACAGAAACACAGGTGGGAGCTGCAGGAAAAGGGATATGGTGATAGCATAATAGAGCAAAATATCATGATTGTCCAGAGACGTAATTTTAAGGATTACTTGACGTTCTTCTCTTTTATGTTTGAAATTGGCACCAGGGGATTCCAAGATGGCGGAGCAGACCAAGAAGATCAGGTAAGTGGAGGATGGTAAGAGAGTGGCAAAGTGAACCTTAAGGCTGTATGACAAATAATTAGGTGTTATTATTCTGTGTAGGTAACTGACGAGAGGGATCCAAAGAGAATTCAGACACTAGGGCAGGACGATAAGGAACCAGATTCAAGAGCTACGACGAGTACAAGGAGACAACCGGTTAGTCAAACACCAAGGGTATGCACTAGGGCTGAACACAGCATCATGAATGGGACAAGGTTCCAGCGGAGTCTAGATGATCCAAACAGCCTTAAATGAAGCTTCTCGTCACCTGACTGTAAACAGCTGTGAGTAATCAGCTCTGCCCTGCCACTCAAGATCTGCAACAAAGACCAGAAAAAAAAATTAAAATCCCTGCAAGGATGACCTTTCATGCCATAGTAGGCAAACTGTAATCTGGAGTATTTCGGCTTTTAATCAAAATAAAAATCCAATTTCTACCAAGCTGCACTAACGTGATCTAAAAGTCACTGAAGCCTGAGAAAATTACAATGCAGGCCAGTCGCAGTTCCATGTTGAAAGGCAACACAACAGAAAACTTACCATGAGGGATTAATGGTTTTTGCAAGGTTTGACCAGAACAGATGTAATTATGTTCATTGTCATTATAAGATGATCTTAGTCTAAAACTCTGGCATGAAAGGTGGAATGAGATATGCATTCCTTTTAGAAGTGTTTAAGGAGTGTTTTGAAACAGAGATTAAAACATGAACTCCAAATTTAAAACAGTTTGTTACCAGATGAGGGAAAACTTACATCTTGCATCACAGCACAAGATATAAAATGGAAAACTATCAAAAATCCACCTTTCTGTACTTGTCCTGTGATTGTGTTGACTCATTATTAATACAAGCACTATGCCAATGTCCCCTGTCACTGAAGGATTTAAATAGTGAATGCTTGTAGTTTTTGAGATTGTTATATTTCTGGACAGGGAATGTAAGTACAGTAGTCCCTTGTTTATCGTGTGGGCTCTGTACCCTGAATACCCTCAATAAGTGAAAAACTGCAAAGTAACAATAGTAGTACAAGTAGTAAGTAGTAGTTTATTTTATTATTTATATATATTAAATCATTTTAAACCCTTCCCACACTCTTGCAATATTCTAAACAATGTTTCTAAACTAAACGCTCTAAAAGAGCACAGAATGTCATGATTTCAGCTCCCTGCCTCCTCTGCTCTTTGCCAACTGCAAGCGCTCTTGGCCACGCCCACTTTTCTGCTCAATACGGTGAACAGCTGATCAGCTGTAGCAGGAAGCTTATCCTGCAGTGTGGGCTGCACAAATGTGTAGCAGGTGCTAAATAATTTAAACTAATTCATTTTAAATAAAAATTCCATGCCGATCGTGCTGCTCATCCATCAATCAGCCAACTGTGTGTCATGTCCAATTTTATTTTGAAAAACCATGATAGAGCGAGTCCACGATAAACAAACCATGTAGTAGCGAGGGACTACTGTAAACCTAAATGTTTTTGATGCAAGATATTCAAGTGGTTAGAAGTTACACTGTAGAGAAGAGCAGAGGTAGTTTATGCAGAGTGATGGGTCCTGGTGAATGAAGGGAGCAATTTTATCCACCACCAGGTGCAGTAGTGGAGCCAGGGGTGCCCAGTGGTGGCCTTAACCACCATAGATTAATCTTTGACCACCCCAATCGTTTGAGGAAACTATACGTTTAAGCAATATGAAAAAGTTAGTTTATATGCATTTATGGTGGTGGCCTCTTGGATGGGAAACCCAATTTTTGAAAGGAACCTTTCTTACACCATGCAGCCACACACCAAAATGGGAATAGGTATCTTGTTTTTTTTTTTTTTTTTTCTTTTATTACACTTGCATTCACAGACAGATGACAAAAATGAAAGTATTTCCAGTTCTCCCTTTTCACTCTGCGACGGGACAAAAAGGCCGCAGTCGTCTCCTCTATAACAACAAAATTACAGCACAAAGCAACTATAATGTAACTGCTGAGCCACAACGGATACTTAATAAGACAGATATGATGAAAGTAAGATGTGAAAAACATATACCGGTATTGTAAATATTTAAATTCTCTAAAGATTCACAGCTGGTGTCATCGGATACTGTAATCAAACATCAACATGGCGTGCTCAATCCCAAACGTGCACAGAAAGTTATACATAATTTTATGCATGTGAAAAAAAAAGACTGAATATTTGCATCAGCATATGCTGATGAATATTTATGGCTTTTGAAGAAACATGGTGACCTATAGAGGGCTTAGTGGGTAGGTATCTGAGCAGCTGTGGAAAACTTACTGTTGGAAAAAACAATGAAAACAGAGAATGTACTGAGCAGGTCTGAGGAGTCTGAAAAGTATGTCTATACAAACTGTGTTTGAGAACTAAATATTGTTTCTTCAAGTCTCTTTATTTTCTCATTTTCAATTTTTCAATTAGTTTCTACCAAGCTGCACTAATGTGATCCAAAAGTCAGTGGTGCATATTTAAAGATTATGCAGGCCAGCAGCGAACGAGAGCCGGCAGTCTGATACTCAACTAGCACACGGTGGTGAACATCAGCTCGTCTTTATTAAAACATGGCAGCCGACAACCACTTTTCATCTTACTGGAACTGCAGCGGCTGTCAGAAATGACAGGATGAAGGTATTCTTAAAGACTACAGGGAACATGACAAAACTCTTCTACTAGCTCCATGACGAGCGGCGTGATGGGCTCACTCAGAGAGGTCCGAGTTAATTGCATGAGAAAGCCTACTTGTCTTTGATGTGGTGTCGTGACTCGGCTGCAGAGGCAGCTGGTAGCTCCCAGGCTGCAGCAGCATGACCAGTCAAATCCACGATAATTAAATAAGCTGCAGCTGACTGCTCTGCCAGCAACAAAAATAGCTGATGAGAAGAACCTGATCATGGATCAATGCTCTGAAATCTCTGTGATCCAGGAGCAGCACCAGGACTCCGGACTAAGCCACGAGCGACTTAATTCAAGTTACTCGACCGAACAGTTTGACACCCTTGCAATGACATGGATGTACCACCTGCTTACTCAGACTAAAGAGCCTCTCCACACATCCTGTGTGGACACAAAGCTTTGCTGCTCGGACTTTTGGAGAATAAAAAAATTATTATAGTCAATGAAGTGGTAACCACTTTGACTTCAAATTTTGACAGTAATGTAGCACAGTTGCCATTTATACCACAGCTTGAGACTTGCTACATTTACTGGTCTTTTTTCAAAACAGTAGGGCTTCAAGTATTAGTCAAAGAAATAGATGTACAGTAGTCAGTTTCAAATAACTGTTCACTCCATTTTTCATGCCTCTGTGTCATATACAGAGCTATAAAAGAACAACTCCAGTCAAAAAAACACTCATTCTTTTACCCCATCATGGAAAAACACCTCCATGGATATTGTGAGCGTGATAACTTGAAAAATAAGTGAGGTACCAATTTCCATTTTGGTATGTGGCTGCGTCTAGGAATAAGAAAGTTTCCTCTCAAAACTTTGGGCTGCCACATCAAAATCCAAGATGGCCACTGCCTTAATTATATATGTAAACTGACCACCCCTATCTATTGAGGAAACTGTGCTTTCTAGTGTCTTCAAGAACAAATCCATTCCACTTGATTAATGGGAGAATACTCAAACCACTAAAAGTCCACTCCAGATTTTCCTGGTTACCAACAACAACTCACCGCACTACATGCAGTGCTTCCTCGAGTTCACTTCGCTTGGCAGGGCGCTCATCACTCAGGGGTATTTTGTTGAAGGGGTGGGGGGAGGAGAGGGAGACACCTCTTTGTTGTGCACTAGCTTAGCACCACTTTAGTGCCTGCAGTTGTTGACCGGGGTGAGGGTTGGAGTTGGGGCGAGGGTGGGGGGGTAGGATTAGTGATACGTCTGTAGCATCTTAGCTAGCATGTCTGTATTATGTTCCGCTAACTTAGCACTGTGTTAGTGCTGGCAGATGTCTACCGGGGGGAGGGGGGGGGGGGTGCTGGGAACGAGTGAGCATTGCACCATGTTCTCTAAAATAATTATTGAATTGTGTTTACTTTTGTAGGTAAACATAGATGTTTAACAATCTGTTAAAATAAACCAGAATGCAGGAAATGGCATCTACTTTGTTCCAAAATTTCCAGGGAGGACCCCCAGACCCCTCCACCAGTGTGTCCCCTCCCCCCACATTACAAGGCCACCAATAGCCACCCCCTGGCTCCTCCATTGCTCCTGGTGGTGGAAACATCAGCTCCCTCCATCACTAAGGATTTGTTACTTTGTGCTGCCTAAGACTAAAAATAAAACTATTCTCACTAACAGTTTAACTCCTCCGCAATTAAATATCTTGCACCAAAAACATTCAGGTTTACTTGTATTCCCTGATCAATTCCAGTCCAGAAAAACCCATCTCTAAATGTTTAAACATTTTGTATTCAAATCCCTCAGTGATGTGTGACATTAGTGTATTTCTTGTTTAATTTTTAACTGCAATGCCCGACCAGAACATTTAGGGTCAGTATTGTGTCTGCTGCGCTCAGTCTTCAAAACAAATGGATGCAAAAATAAGAAAAATAATCAAGACAGACCAAACTGAGTATTTCACGGGAAAAATAACAAGTTAAATACAGTCCAACGTTTTTCAGTCAGGTCATCTGGACAGTTTCTTTTCGGTACACCCCTCCTCCATTGCCGGCCCTCTTCTTTGTTGACAGTCTTATCAAACTGGTTGAAAACAACAAAGTCCATGCTCAATATTCCAGGTATACAGTCCAACATTTTTCAGTCAGGTCATCTGGACAGTTTCTTTTTTTTGTGCTGAAACATTTCACCTTCGGTCCGGAAGGCTTTATCAGTCAAGGAAACGCACAACAAAACTGATTCTAACGCTGTCCGTTAACAAAATCTATCCAGTGAACCACTGGATAGATTTTGATGAAACTTTAATGAAACTTTCAGAAAGTACTCACTGGATGAGCATCTAAGATAGATAATAAGATAGATAATAAACATTAGCCAACACATAAATGGCTACAACTCAGTCAACTTTAAAGATATTCAGCTCATAATTGATGTGGTAGTAGCTGAGAGTCATTCACACACACTCTGAATGAGACCTCATTAAATTGCATGAGATTGTGCACAATGGTAATTTAAAGTTTGGATCAAAATGGTGTGTGGCACAGTAAAACGGTTGATAGAGCTGCTGCATCTCAGCCAGATCAAATCCTAGCTGAGGGCCTTTCTGGGTGGAGTTTGCATGTTCTCTCCGTGCATGCGTGGGTTTTCTCCGGGTGCTCCGGTTTCCTCCCACAGACCAAAAACATGCATGTTAGGCTGATTGGTAACTCTAAATTGTCCGTAGGTGTGAGTGAGAGAGTGAATGATTGTCTCGTTTGTCTCTATGTGTCCCTTTGATGGACTGGAGACCTGTCCAGGTGTCCCCCACCTCTTGCACAGTGACTGCTGGATATGGGCACCAGTGATCCCCACAACCAAAAAAGGAAGAAGCATGTAAAGATGATGGATGGATGGACAGACGGATGGACGGACGAAAATAGTCGTAACTTATTTTTCAACATAAAATGTTCTTAGTCAAGTCAAGTCAGATTTATTTATAGAACACATTTAAAACAGAAACAGTTACCAAAGTGCTTAACAAAAATATCACATCATCAAATAAAAAGTAGCAAGATATATTTACAGCACATGGAATAAAAATCCATCCATCCATCCATTTTCTTTACCCGCTTATTCCATTTTGGGTCACGGGGGTCGCTGGTGCCCATGTCCAGCAATCACTGTGCGAGGGGCGGGGGACACCCTGGATGAGTCGCAAGTCCATCACAGGGCCACATAGAGACAAACGAGACAAACAATCATTCACACTTTCACTCACACCTAGGGACAATTTAGAGTTACCAATCAGTCTAACATGCATGTTTTTGGTCTGTGGGAGGAAACCGGAGCACCCGGAGAAAACCCACGCATGTACGGAGAGAACATGCAAACTCCACCCAGGAGGCCCCTGGACCGGGGTTTGAACCAAGGACCTACTCGCTGAGAGGCAGCAGCTCTACCAGTTGCGCCACCATGCTGCTGGAATAAAAATATAAAACCAAAAACAATTAGAAACAATGAAATACTAAATCACATCACGTTGTGTCAAAAGTCAAGGAAATAATAACAAAAAGCATAAACTCAGTCAGAAACAATGAAATACTAAATCAGATCTGATGACCTTGTGTTAAATAGGAATAATAAAAGCATAAACAGAATCAGCATCAATGAAAAACTAGATCTAAAGCTGATCACCCTGTGTTAAATGTCAGTGAGTATAGGTGTGTTTTTAGGAGAGATTTAAAAGCAGAGACTGAGGTGGCCTGTCGAATGTTGATGAGCAGATTGTTCCAAAATTTAGGACCCACGACTGAAAATGCTCGATCTCCTCTGAGCTTCAGCCTGGTTTTTGGTACGGCCAAAAGCAGCTGGTCTGATGATCTCAAAAAATCTCATAAAATGATCTTACTTTAAAACTGGCCTAAGGGCAATGGTTGATACACATTTCAAATTATTATTATTTTTTTTCTTAGTTTCTGTAGATTCTGTGGCAAATCACCCTGAAGCCACCAGAATCGTACTAACTAAAAAAATATGGGTGGTAAAGGTGAAGCACCAACACCTGCCTCCACCCTCATTTGCCCCACTCTGGGCCCTTGAGCAAGGCCCTTACACCCCCCCCCCCCCATCTGCTCCCATACAGGTCTGTCTTGAAAGTGAGTCCTCGTGACTTAGAGACTACTTGTATAAGTAAAGGTCAAATAAATAAATAAACTGCCAGTGAGTCAGTCAGCAATATGAGGTGGAACACTAAGTGGATGTCTTTGTAAACATGTTTTCTCCATAGGTCTAAAAGGATGATGGATGCTTAAATGAGATTTTTACAGCTAAGATTACCTCAAACTTTAGAAAAACAGGTATTTCATGAGGCCATCCATGATTTTACATGAAACTTGTTCTTCCTGTGTTTCATTACAATTCATTCTTTTTATTTATTTTATACAGATTTTGTACAAAGCAATTGCTGTAATTATAAATGATAGTTATTCATAAAACAGTCCAGAATATATTTATGGAAAACTTTGTTTGCATTTTCGTTGTAGTCAGCGCTGCTTGTCTGACAGAAAAATATATGTCATGAACTACTGGAAGGATTTTAAAGAACATCTCACACAGTAATCATTGAATGCAGAGCTACAACTTAACATTTGGAATCAACCCAATTTATTAATTGCTTCCATTTCATTTATTTATTTGGAAGGACAGTGTACACTAACCAATACTAGAAGAATATAAATGCACCTGAATTGTCACAATAGCTTAATTTAATCAGCGAGCATGTTAAAAAATAAAAAAAACAATCCATAAAACAAAAACACACAAATATGACATCCTGTTACAGTTAAAACAGACGCATTTCACAAATGAGTGTGTGACTGACTTTCTTTAAGCTGAATTTGACGTTTCTATTTAAAACTGGATAACTGTTAGTCTCTGACATCTCCTGGTAGTTTATTCCATAAACATGCTCATCTATTTGACGCCATCTTTCACGCAAACTCTGTTCTCCGTCCTGCTACGACGCAGTCCCCTCTAGTTTAGAATGTGCTATTTATTCGGGTTTTACACTTCTGGATAAGAGTATAACGATGCAAACCCATTTAAACCTCCCAAAACAAGACATAGATCACTGAACATTTGGTAATTTTCAAAATCCAAGACCTTATATACTTACATTATTATAATAGTGGACGTGAGAAAGTTGTTTATCTAATTGTCTTCATGAAGAGAGTCTTGATGGGTTTTAAACATTTAAGATGGCCACTAAAGACAACAAACAAATAAAAAAATAATAAAGTGGTTTGGGTCAATCTGTTCCAGAACCTTGAACAAAACATTTTTTGCACCAAGATTTTGTGTCTGAATGTGTGTTAGAATGAGTTTTATAACAAGTGATGCGTGATGTCTAATCTACATCAGTATGTATAAAATGTCAGCAGTCTGCTCTAGCTTGGAGTAGCTGCTGTTTTGATACTGTCCATGGTTTTGAGTCACTAAAATCCTATTTTTTGTCAACTCTGAGGGTTTTCTTTGTTAAAAAGAGGAAACACCTCTTCAGTATCATAAAGAAACTCACTACAAACATTTAATTGTTATAAATTATTTACCAAGAGGTTGTTTTTTTTTAAGTTTTTGTAACTGTTTTTTTTTTGTAACCACAGAAATGAAAATTCACTTAATAGTTCATGTTTTCTTTCTTGCAGAGTAAGTTTGAGTTAATTAAGACGATGCAGATTGACATTTACCAGTTTAAAATATTCAATGTTGACTTTTCCATTTAATTTTGCTCCCAGATGATGACGCTGGAACTAGGCGTACTGTATCTTCTCCCGCTCGCCCACGTAAAGCTTTATGAAGACAGGCATGACGCAGCTCCTCTGCATGTTCAGGGCTTTAAACATCCTGAGGTGGATCAGACTTTATTTATGAATCTACTAAGACACAACTGGTGTGTTCATCGGTACACTGATGTTTTTTAATTAATATTGAAGGAACATCATACTTCAGTAAGTGGTATGAAGCTTGTACTGTGGCTGCAGAGATGTTGTTGTCTGGCTGAGGAGGCAAAGCATTCAGGATCTTCTCCTAAGGTCAACATCAAAACTTTAGATGACTGATCTCCAGTCTACACCAAGCTCACCCCAATTTTTCCCCATGGGTGGTTGTACTCTCCAAGTTTGGGCCCTCAACCAGACTGGTTTTGCTTAGTATCTCTCCTAATACCCTGTGCTGCGATCATAAATAAGGAAGGCTTGGTTAGGTTAACAAAACAAGGAAATAACAAGGAGGACAAATAAACTATAAACACAAGATATATCAAAATCTAATGCAAACCCCAAGATCATGACGAAGACAGTCCTACTGTTACAGCTTCTAAATATAAGCTTCAAATTCTTTGTCACACACTTTCTCCTTGTTTCCATAAATTTCCAATGTTTTAACATTAAATTTAAGTTAATATTTTTGTTTTACTTTTTATTCATTTCTTTGAGTCATCAAAAGCTCTTTTAAATATAGACATAAATAAGATGGCAGAACAGTGGCACAACTGCTAGAGCTGCTGCCTCTCAGCGAGCAGGTTACCCTGGTTCAAATCCTGGTCCGGGAACCTTTCTGAGTGGATCCAACATTTTTCAGTCAGGTCATCAGGACAGTTTCTTTTTTGTTGTGCTGAAACATTTCGCCTTTGGTCCGGAAGGCTTCATCAGTCATGGAAACACACAACAAGAATGATTCTTCCCCCAACAGCTTACTCCAAAGTGGAACAAACCCCAAGATTGACTGAGCTCTCTCAGTCATAGTCAAAACACTGTAACAACACTAAATAAAATTAAAATAAGAATTAAGTGGCTTATACATGGGCAGCATGGTGGCACAACTGGTAGAGCTGTTGCCTCTTAGCGAGCAGGTTACCCTGGTTCAAATCTGAGCCGGAGGCATGTCTGGGTGGAGTTAGGTAGTGTTGGGTTATTATCGCACCTAATCAGTGGTTTTGTTTTGCCATCAGTCTGACTGTGGCAGGGGGGAAAAAAAACTATTAAAAAACGTGTACTTGGGTGATGATGCTATCTGCTGTACTGTGTCTCAGGTTATATGAACATTGTTTGTGTCTGATGAGAGAGTGAGCTGGATGGAGTGAGTCCTTGATGACTCCAGCTGCTCTTCTTCGACAGCGCTGTACATACATCAAGTCCATGGAAGGAAGTTTTGTCCCTTTGATCCTCTCTGCAGTCTGTATGACTCTTTGCAGTGTCTTTGTTTCTGCTTGTGTGGTGCTCCTATACCAGATGGGGATGCCTGTGGTGAGGATATTCTCTATCAGTCCTCTATAGACCTGAGTGAGAGGGTGCTGGTTCAGATCTGCTATCCTGAGCAGTCTAATGAAGTAACACCTTTGCTGGGCTGTTTTCACTGTGGCTGTGGTGTGGAGAGACCAGCTCAGGTCTGATGTAATAAATGCAATAATGTGTAATTATTTTTTTCTGTCCTTAACATGTGGTTTTTTTTGTCTTTCAGTACACCTGGACCTACCATTCTGTGTTCGTTTGTCTCTCCTTCCTGTCCTCTCAAAACAGCCGGTCAAAGCAGATGGCCGCTTGTCCTGAGCCTGGTTCTGCTGGAGGTTTCTTCCTTTTAAAATGGGAGTTTTTCCTTTCCACTGTTGCCACTGTGCTTGCTCAGGATGGGAGACTGCAACAAAGCCAAGATTTAACTTGTCTGCTGGATTCCTTAGATAGAGAACTTTACTAATTGGCTTTTATGTATGTGAATGTTCCTGTAAAGTGCCCTGAGACAACTTTGTTGTGATTTGGCGCTATATAAATAAACTGAATTGAATTTAATTGAATTGAATTGAGTTGATGTAACCCAGTCCCAAGAATCAGCTGTCAGCCCTCCCTACCTCAGTCCCTTTAATGAGGAGAGGCTGTAATAGGGGAGGGTTCTTCCTGAAGCCCATTAAGATTTCTTTGGTCTCTGCTGGGTGGAAACACAGTCATAAATGTACAAGGCATAGAGTTTAGGGCTGAGGCAACAGCTCTGCAAGGATCCTGTGTTGATTGTGAGTTAGGCAGAAACACGTTATCCAGTTTTCACCACCTGTGGTCTAGCTCCCTGGAAGTCCAGGATTCAGTTACAGGGTTACAGGTTGGAGTTGGGACTAGGGATGTACCGATCCACATTTTTTAAACTTCCGATCTGATCTTGATACCTAAATCTGGATATCGGCCTATACCGATGCCTTTCCAATATCATCATCATTGATTTTATATGAGGCTGTAATATCTCTATTGGCAAGTTAAATTTGCACAAATATATGCATACATGTCCAAAAAGGCAACTTGAGGAAAGTTTTATTAATGTTGGATAAGTTTCAAAGTTAGAATTAAATCCTGCTAACACAAACATTTTTTTTTTTTTTTTTTCTAGCTTTAAAATGGATATTAAAGTGGTTAATTTAAGTGATTGTTTGTTTAAAGTTATTTTATAGTTTTTTTTAAACAAGGGGCAGATATAAGACTTTTTTTCTTCTTTCTGCACTCTTTTCACTCAGTGTTTTCTTTTTGATGAATTTGTTTTGTTTATTTTGTTTCTTTTAAATGAATGAATAAATGAATTAAATAAAATAAAAAATTAAAAATTGCTTTAAACATCTGCTAAGTTCATGGCATAAACCAACACAAACATGTTCCTGTTTTTAGTAGTTCACATTGATTTATAATGTAGCTGTTTTTGTTTCTTTTATATATATATATATATATATATACATATCCATCCATTCATTTTCTTTACCCGCTTATTCCATTTTGGGTCACGGGGGTCGCTGGTGCCCATGTCCAGGAATCACTGTGCGAGGGGCGGGGTACACCCTGGACGGGTCGCAAGTCCATCACAGGGACACACAGAGACAAACGAGACAAACAACCATTCACTCTCTCACTCACACCTAGGGACAATTTAGAGTTACCAATCAGCCTAACATGCATGTTTTTGGTCTGTGGGAGGAAACCGGAGTACCCGGAGAAATCCCACGCATGCACGGAGAGAACATGCAAACTCCACCCAGAAAGGCCCATGGACCGGGGTTTGAACACGGAGCTCGAATGTCCCACGTAAAACTAACTTTACCACGGTTTAATGTGATGCTTTGTCTCTACAGACATTGCATGTTGCTGTCTTGTTTTGTGGTGGTTCTAGTGTAAAATACTGTCACACAGCGGACATGTTTCTATGAAAATGGGACCGAGATGGTGTAGAGGCAGGGCAGCCGGCCTGGTACCCGAAAGTCCCTGCTTCGATCCCCAGTCAATGCGCACCTGGTGGTGTCTCTGGGTAGCACACATCATCCCCAAAATGCCCTCCAGGCGCCTTCAATAGCTACCCACTGCACAACCTGGTGGTGGATGGGTTAAATGCAGAGACTAATTTTGTCATTGTATGGAAACATACAGTGATGACATTGTGATGACATTATTATTATTATTATTATTATTAAAAGTTGGTTAGCTGTTAGCCACAGCGCTACTCACTCAGTCCTCACGTTTAAGATGACTGCAAACTATGAAATGGATTTCCTGAATTTGAGGCGGGTCTCAAACTTTGGTTTTCAAACACGTCTTCGTTCAGGAAATGCATTCCATAGTTTGAAGATAACTTGCAGAGCAGCAGGCAGGGAATCACATGAGGAGACGTTTCAACAGACACAGACATGCATCATGGATCGGAAATCTCTGCATGATGGATTGGAAAAATTTGATGTGTATATTACACTGGTTTCTGAACCCGATATCATATTGGATTGTCCCCATCCCTAGTTGGGACAACAAGTTGAAACAAAATGGCAGCCAAAAGGACAATCAAAAGGAAAAGCAGTGAAAAAACAGCTAGATTGTAAGGCGGTGTAGAATACTAAAAACAGGAACATGTCTGCATTGGTGTTTCCCATGAACTTAACAGATGTTTAACGCCACTTAGAAAGGTCAAGTTTGAAAGCTTCAGGTTTTTTTGCAAGATCTTCCAGGAAACAGGAGCAGAGTAGGAGAAGGCCCTTTTGCCAAGTTCAGCCTGCACTGAGGGAACACTGCAGGTAATAATGTCCTGAGAGCACACGCTGTAGCTGCACTCACGCAGAGACATGTAGGAGGAGATATATAAAGGCACTATATTTGTTCATTCATTCATTCATTCATTCATTCATTCATTCATTCATTCTATTTTACCCACTTCTTCTTCCAGCCCAGAAAATCACTTGTTTCATAAAAATACAAACATTCACTATTCAATTCCATGAGCGATGGGGACATTGGCATACTGCATGTTCTTTTTAACATGGAAGATTTGAGTTCTGGGTATTCAGTTAGAAGGAATCTGCTATTTGTCCTACTAGAGGTCACTAGATCTTACACACAATGATAAACTTGTGACGTTCAAAAATAAAATGCAAGACAATCTCTAGTTGCAATAATTTTAATATATTGTCCTGCTTTCCTATCATTTTATCTGACAACCCAAACAAACTGTTAGGAAAATAAAAGCTGCCATATTTACCATTTTACTTTTTTATGGTGCAAAAATAATCAAACTTATAATGACTGACAATACCACGACAGCACAAGTTACAGCAGAAAATCCACCTTTTTGTTTTTACCAAAGCTAAGTGATCACACTTTGCCCATAGCATGCAATAAAAAAATCTGAGACAAACGGTTATACACACATTTAATGGCTTCCTAAATTAGTTTTGCAACATGTTAGCCAACAGAGCAGAAAGATCTCATTAAGAGCCACATTTCTGTCTTCTCAAATGATGTAAGTTCTCTACTATGTTTGGTTGCTACTATTGGGACAAGTAAATATCCAGCTCGAAAGCCTCTGTGGTGTTTATTTGCTGTGTGGAGCTGCCCAGGTAGTGTACAGTTGTTTTATCACAGCTTGTTTGCTGAAAGCAGCAGCCTGTTCCCGCTGGAAACGAGCTTTATGGGAGCACTGGAGCTGAACCATGTATAGTTGAGTTGAATTTAAACAGCAAGCTCTAAGGGGCTCAAAAGGCCTTAAGAGCAGCACTGAAGCACAGATTTCTCCTAATATAACACTTTCTTTTGATTTAGGGTTAGTGTAGCATTTATTTAGGACTACTAGAGGTAAAGAAATTTTCCCATAGTAGTTGTTGATACTGTACTTTCCATCATTTGACCTCCTGTTCTGAGTAAGCGGACACAGTCCTTGCTGCTGAAGGCGTGACAAGAGTGTGTGCATCTACCTAAAGTGGCTTGCTGTCTTTGTCCCTCAGCACTCAGACTTCCTGATTGCTGTTATTTGGTCAGCCATGGCACCCACTCACTGCAATTTACAAGAGGCTGTGCATGTGTGTGACGAGAGGCGAAGAAGCAGAGGAAGACTGAGTGCAAAGTGAACAGGAGGAAGAGGGTTGGCAATTTGGAGTAAAGCAGAGTGTGTCTTCTAATGTGTCTTTGCACGTGTGTGTAGACAGTTCAAGTAGCAATTTGAAGAAAGTGAGAGTGTGTGTTTGTGCGTCGACAGCTCCAACAGCTTTTCGAGTGGCTACTTTGATGTCTGACCCACTTTGGCTGTTGCAGAGTATAAAGCTATTTATTTAGGATTTTTTTGTCCGTGTGTGTGTAGCTATTTATCTGGCTGCGGACTGGCAGAGCTTCACTGTGTGTGTGTTGTTGGACCCCTCAGTATCTCCTAGCAGAGACAGCAGAACATCTCATGCTTCGTCTCCTCCTCCTTACTATTTTTTCTTTTTTTCTGGCCTCGCTACACCACTTTCCACTTAATGTAATGTGTTCTCCTCTTCTGGCCTTGTATTATTCCATTCTTCCATCTTCCTCGTGTTATTAACTCTCTCTGGTACAGTGGTTAGTCGTGGCTCTCAGCTCTGATTGGCTGAATCATGTTAGTAGTTTCAAAGCACCAGATAATTGTGTCCACCCCCCACCCCTCCACCAGACTTTACAATTGGATTGGTTGTAAGCAGAAATAAACAAGCGGTACACCCATGTCTCCCATCAATGAGGGATTTTAATAGTGTATGCAAATAGTTTACAAGATGAGTGTTTTTCTGGACGGAAATTTTTACATAGGCAGATTTTTTTTTCTTGTCTAAGCGGCTTAGAGTGACAGGACCTGGCATGTGGGGGTAGTAGTTTTATTCACGCTAGGTGCAATGACAGAACCAGGGGGTGACCAATGATTAATCTTGGGACACCCCAGTCATTTGAGGAAACTATGGTTTTAAGCGGTTTGTAAGCTCAATCATCCAGATAGATAACAACAAAAAAAGTTAAATCATGTCATCTGGACCAGTTTGTTTAAGTGAGAAACATTTCATCTCCCATCTGGAGGACAAACCGTTTTCTGAACCATTTGTCCTTGGTTGTCCTTAGGCTGTTTCTGTGAGGAGCAAGTTGGCCACCTGGTCTAAAACATTTGATTGTTGTAAATGATGACTGATTGTTTTGGATGGGTGTGCTCTGTTTGCATGTGTTTGCATGTTGTGTGCCTGCTTCTGAGATTCCAACAGGAGGTTGACTTGAAACACAGCAATGAAGGATACCTATGGGACAGATCTGGTTGACAGGCCGCAGACTGAGGAAGTCCTCCGGATGGGGGATGAAATGTTTCTCAAAGAAACTGGTCCAGATGACATGATTTTAATTTTTTGTTGTTCTGCTTTTAAGCAGTTTAAAAAGTAGAAAGCATAGCTTCTTATAATGAAGATTGTGGCTGGTTTGTATATGTTGGCCACCTTGGATTTTAACATCAATCCATCTATCCATCCATTACCTTCTAACATGATAACGGTTTTTAGACCCCAGTTGGCAGACCAAAAAGAGACGAAGCCAACATGTTGCAAAAAAGGTGAATGTTTATTTACAGTGCAAGAACGGGGATGGGTTTGCTGTTGGGAGAAGCAGGAGACAAGATGAGTCTCTTGACAATAATGTTTGATTTGGTGTTCTTTATGAGTGGAAGTCTTTCTTACTGTTATTGTTTGTTGCAGGTGGCACTGAGGTGGAGAGGAGACATGGTTTGGTGATGAGAGGGATCCCTGGAAGGTTAGTAGGTGATTGAAGGAGTGTTGTATCCAAGAGTCCAGAGAATTGTTTTGTTTGTTCATGACCATTTGGATTATCCAGAGGAGTCATGGGAGAAAGTTATGTGGTCAGATGAGACCAAAATAGAACTTTTTGGTCTTAATTCCACTCACTGCGTTTGGAGGACGAAGAATGATGAGTACCATCCCAAAAACACCATCCGTACTGAAGCATGGGGGTGGAAGCATCATGCTTTGGGGTATTTTTCTGCACATGGGACATGACAACTGCACTGTATTAAGGAGAGGATGACCGGGGCCACGCATTGTGAGATTTTGGTGAACAATCTCCTTCTCTCAGTTACAGCATTGAAGAAGAGTCGTGGCTGGGTCTTCCAACACGACAATGACCCGAAGCACACAGCCAGGAGAACCAAGGAGTGGCTCCGTAAGAAGCATATCAAGGTTCTGGAGTGGCCTAGCCAGTTTCCAGACCTAAGCCCTATAGAAAATCTTTGGAGGGAGCTCAAACTCCATGTTTCTCAGCGACAGCCCAGAAACCTGGTTGATCTAGAGAAGATCTGTGTGGAGGAATGGACCAAACTCCTGCTGCAGTGTGTGCACACCTGATGAAAAACTACAGGAAACCTTTGACCTCTGTCATTGCAAACAAAGGCTACTGTACCATATATTAACATTGATTTTCACAGGTGTTAAAATACTTATTTGTAGCAGTTACACACAAATAAATTATTAAAAAAATGATACATTGTGATTTCCAGATATTATTATTATTTTTTTTAGATTATGTCTCTCACAGTGGACATGCACCTAAGATGAAAATTTCAGACCGACCCCTCCATGATTTCTAAGTGAGAGAACTTGCAAAGTCGCAGGGTGTTCAAATACTTATTTTCCTCACTGTGTATATTTATAAAGTGCATGCATATTTATTATTTATTTATCTACTTATTTATCCATCCATCCATCCATTTTCTTTACCCGCTTATTCCATTTTTGGGTCACGGGGGTCGCTGGTGCCCATGTCCAGCAATCACTGTGCGAGGGGCGGGGTACACCCTGGACGGGTCGCAAGTCCATCACAGGACCACATAGAGACAAACGAGACAAACAACCATTCACTCTCTCACTCACACCTAGGGACAATTTAGAGTTACCAATCAGCCTAACATGCATGTTTTTGGACTGTGGGAGGAAACCGGAGCACCCGGAGAAAACCCACGCATGCACAGAGAGAACATGCAAACTCCACCCAGAAAGGCCCCTGGACCGGGGTTTGAACCAAGGACCTGCTCACTGAGAGGCAGCAGCTCTACCAGTTGTGCCACTACTTATTTATCTATCTGTTTATTCATTTATTTATTTATATATTTATTTATTTATGTGATTGTAGCTGCATGTCACTACGTGAGTGCAGCTACAGCGTGCACTCTCAGGACATTATTACCTGCAGTGTTCCCTCATTGCAGACTGAACTAGGCAAAAGGGTCTTCTCCTACTCCACTCCTGTTTCCTGGAATATCTTGCAAAAAGATCTGAAGCTCTCGACCTTGACCTCTCTAAGTGGCTTTAAAAATCTGTTGGACTCCTGGCAAGGACAAGTGCAGACATGTTCCTGTTTTTAGTTTTCTACATTCACTTTATATAATCTAGCTGTTTTTGCTACTTTTTTGCCATCTTACTTTAATTTGTAAAACAAACAAACAAACGATAAAGAAAATCTGCATGCCTCTTTTATGATTGTCTGTTGTTGCTGTTCAATGTTGTCATCATTCTATGTTGAAATCAGGTCTCTTGTAAATGAATCCTCGAGGCTCAATGGGATTAATCTGTCTTAAATAAAGGTTGAATGAATAAAAAAAGCAAAAAACTGATGTCACTCATTCTTAATTATTAATACCTCAGCAAATCTACAAGATAGACTGATTCTTAAGACTGCAATTCTCTTTTTGAGGATAAAGAAGTATGCTAAGGTGATTTAGATCGGTATCTGTTTCTGACAGTTTTAGGACATTTATTTTTTGAGAAGACCTAAATCAGCATCTTAAACTTACATTAATTAGCAATGCAAATTTCCACATGTAAAATTTACTTTATTGACCCACACAAAAAAGACTAAAGTTGTTTTTAATTATTGTAAATTGTTTAAAGGGTACACAACCATTCATTCAGAGGCTTTTTTGTCAGCCATCATCTCTTAAAGCTGAATTTTCAGTGATTAAAGTGTGCCAACCGAGCTGAAACTCCACAGATGATGCTAATGAGCTCTTTCTCTCATTTAACTTTTATTCACTGCTCCTCCCCCCTTCAGACCACCAGCATAAAATGGCAGAGACGTGGTTTCAGACCTGCAGTTTTGTGCTTTAAGCGTAAAATAATCATTTCAGATGATAGAAATAAATCTGAGAATCATCCTCTCAGTGAGTGTGACATCTGTGCTGTTCTGTGATTGTTAATGATGACACACAAAATGGATACTACTTGTCCTACGCTGTGATTGGTTGAGCTGAAGCCATTGTTAAACACCCAGTAAACGAACACCTGTGCCTGCATAAATGTTAATTTAAATGTTAATGTGCCAAAAGAAGATCCCTGCTCGCACCTGATGGAGCTTTGTGGAGGGATGCACTTATTACAGCGTGATAAGGAAAGAGCTGAATTTATTGAGTGATTCTTTGTTTATAAGACTTGAAATGAAGATGCATTTTTGTAGTTTCTGCCTTTTGTTGTCACAATGACGCGAATGAGTCTACTTTTCTCCGTGCAGTGCGGCAAAGTGTCGTCTGTTGACTTTGCTGATTGGAGGTTTCGCTCTATGCACTCTTTGGCTGTAGGGGAGGACAGTGCACTGCCTCCCCCTCAATTACATCAAAACTCTGAGCCGAGGAGGAAGAAGCGAGCAGCGGAGAGGAGAAGAGGGATGAGAGGGGGAGGCCTGAGGAGCAGAAAATGAAAGACATGAGAGACCAGAGTTATTTAAAAAGAGAAGTCTTTGTCATTAAAATCCTGTTAGCTGATTTAAGATCAGAGTAAAGCAAGCTGTCGAGTAGGTTACAGCATTTTATTGCTTGTCTAAAACTGTAATAAGAGCAGTGTAATAAAAAGAGTAGCAGTGTTATTATATACGATGATGCTGGAATCTGATATCTTTATCTTTGACATAAAGAGAAAAGCGGAAGCTGCATGTGGTGTGAAAGCAGTGAATATATCAATAATTGAAGGTCTAACATTACCTGAGTGAATGTGCATTGTCTGCCACAGCAGAGCCTTAGACTAAGATCATCTTTGAGGATAAAACAAAGACGTTGTCACGGTTGTGGAGAATTGAGTGCAGGAAGCTGAATGATACAAGAACTTATGACGAAAATACAATTAAGATTTATTGAAAATAAAAGGTTGACTTGGCAGCAACAACTAAAATAAACTGAAAAATAAACACATGGAGACACATGGAGAACCTGATATAGCACAAAACACAACGATACTCAATTAATTGGGGCCGAGGTAGGGCAGCCGACATGGGACCAGAAAGATGTGGTTCAACTCCCAGGCTTTCCCACATGTTGTGGTGTCTCTGAGCAAAACACCCAATCCCTAATTGTTCCCGGATGCCCACATAGTTGCTCACTGCTCCACCTGAGTGTATCTCAGGTGTGATGGATTAAATGCTACTAATTTTGCCACTGTATGGGAGCATACAATGATGACAGTCTACGACCTACCTTTCCTTAATGAGTGAGGTAAACTGAGGAACGACAAGGGCAAGATCTTTTGAGATGAAAGGCTGCAGTTGTGACTGATGGAACAGGGAACAGGTGTAGCTGGGTGTGGCAGACTCACTGTGTTAAAGAAATTATGGCACTGGGGACAGCACAGATAGGGAAAGAAACAGCCCAAACACAATGAAAACACAGAAAACCAAACACTGAAACAAACCTGTTACAATCCGGGTGTTTCAGTACTTTTCCACAGTCGGCCTGCCACTCCCAGTTACACCTGTTCCCTGTTCTCCATTTGGTTAAATCTTGTGAATTACATTTTTTTGTAACTCTGTGTGACCTCTTGAGATTTTGTGCAACTTGTTGGTGCCTGGAGTTTGTTGTTTGGGATGCCTCTCAGCTACTATCACACACAATCACATTTTAGTTGTTGTTGATCCCAAGTTAGCAGGCTGAGGCGTACAAAAGGCAAGAGTTTATTTACAGGTGACTTACAGGGCTGGAAGGGACAAAAAGGGACAAGATAAGTATTTTGTAAATCAGCAGGTTGCTTGAATAATTAATATTAATTTGAAGATTATTTCTTTCTTACAAATGTTTGTGCTGTAGATGGAGCTGGAGAGCAGGGAGAGAATGAGGTCTTTGGTTTCCACGGAGGTGAAGATGGTCCAGAGAAGGTGAGTGGCGTTGGAGAGAGGATCAGGTTGAAGGTGCTCAGTTTTTTTAATTTTTTTTATCCAGGTTGATGTTTGGTGATTGTAGGAACAAGATGATATCAGGGTGAATTCACAGAGGACAAGGAGGTCTTGAAAGACTCGAGGAAGCAGGACATGGAAATCACTGGAGAGACTTACAAAACTGTTTAGAAACAGGTCTACCGTCTGTCCATTATTTACAATAAGGTATGCAAATGTTCCAGTGTCAGAAGAACATCTGGAAGGAGCTTAAATACTCTGTAGAGTAGTCTTCCAGATCAGGTGCAGGTGTGGAGTGGTGGCTGGTTATGATGAGTGGCAGCTGTGGAAAATGTGATTGTGGCTGGAAGCCTAGGAATCCCACACAGTCAGAGCTCAACATCTGTAAAACTGACTAAATTAAAGCCAGTGTTTTCCAAGGTCAGTTAGCTGTGGCAACCATTTTACATAATAATGACTCAAAACGTAAACTAGTTGTAGATGTACGGTACATGAAAAATATGTTCAGAGTTCACTTTATTATGAGATATTTTGCTAACAAACATAAAAGGTCGACTTCAACAGTTTAATATACTCACAATAATTATTACTACTTCAAGTATGTGTTGGGGTTGACTCTTAGCTACTTAGACACAGAGTTTTAGCTCAATATCTGTAAAATTGACTAAAAAAAAGCTATTTTTGTGTTGCTAGTTGTAGCGATCTTCAGGAACAAGTACAAAAGTTGATGGATGTGCATGGATGTGCATCCAAACTTACTTTCTGAGTGTTTCATTGAAAAAAAAACTGCATTCTGTGGTTAATGAGATATTTTACTAACAGTTATTTTGTCATGAAAAGCAGACAGTACTTTTTGAAATTTAAAGAACTGCAGTGTTACAGTGAAGCTGGAATTTGAATTATTTATCTTTGACTAAAATCAGAAGAGCAGAGCTGCAGACTGTGGAAGCAGTGAAGACATGATTGTAACTAATCTCACTTTCCAGCTTCCTGAGTGGCAGGGTGACACTAATGACCTCCAGCTGTTTCCCATCCTGAGTTAATGAGCTCCATTGTTTAAAGCCATGGGTGGCAGCTTTTTGTCGCTGGAGCATTACATGCCTTCTGTCCTGAGTGCCTGTTACCTCCTGGTATTTTCTACACCTCCCTCGATGGACCTCAGTCTGGGGAAAGAATCAGCCTTTTAGCCCAAACCTGCCCCTGTTTCACCTGCACTTACCTCTCACCACAATGGATCTCCTTGTCATTCCTCAGAGTCTCCATGTCCTCTCCAGACCTACAAGATCCAACAAACCAAGTCCATGCTCAAGCCCTCTGGAGATTTCCACCATCAGTAACTAAATCACTTCATCTTTGGTTTGTCGGTCCTTCACTGTCACTTTGCTTACTCTGGATTTAAATGATCACTCAGTCACATTAATGAGCAATGAGAGAAATACAAGTACATCTAACAAAATATGATATTGTGAAAAAGTTTTTTTTGTTGTTGTCAATCACGAAAGTGAAACTCATATTAACATAGATTCATTACAGATTGAAATATTTCAAGCTTTCATTTCTTGTAATTTTGGCAATAATAGTTTACAGATAATGAAACACCAGAATTCAGTGTCTCAGAAACTGAGAATATTGTGATAAAGTTTCATATTGGAAACTCGTACACACTATACACAGACAAACCCTAGACATGGGCTACAAATGTCTCATTCCTCAAGTTCAGATGCTCCTGAACCAGAGACAACATCAGAAGCATCTTACCTGCTGAGGAGACAAATAACTGGACTGTCTCTCAGTGATCCAACATCCTTTTTTCAGATTAAAGTACATTTTCATGTTATTTGTAAATCAAGGTCTCAGAGTCTGGAGGAAGATTGGAGAGGTCCAGAATCGACATTGATGAAGTCCAGCATGAAGTTTCCACAGTCAGTGATGGTTTGGGTCCATGTTCTCTGCTGGTGCTGGTCCACTGGGTTTTCTGAAGTCCGAAGTCCACGCAGCATCTAGCAGGACATTTTAGAGACTTCATGCTTCCTTCTGATGATGAACTTCATGGAGATGCTGGTTTCATTTTCCAGCAGGACTCGGCACTGGCCCACACTGTCTAAGGAACCAGAACCTGGTTGTGGAATATTCTCAGTTTCTGAGACACTGAGTGTTAGTTTTTCATTATTTGTAAACTATAATAATCAAAATGACAAGAAATGAAGGCTTGAAACATTTCACTCTGTTTGTAATGAGTCTATGTCATATATGAGTTTCACATTCTAAAATGATTGTCAAAACTATTTAATCTTTTCACAATATTCTATTGTTTTTAGCTGCATCTGTATGTCCCACTAGCAGCCAGAGGTTTGTGCAGTTGCAGGTCTGACAGTAAAATTATAAAGTTAGAGTGTGAAGACTGAACAGGTAGATCAAAGCGTGTATTTACCTTCAGCTCCAGTGACCTGACTCAAATCCCATCGAAGGTTTCGACAGTCAAAGAAGCAGTTGTTTGAATCAAAGACTCTTCCACCATTTCCTCTTCTTCAAACAGGGCATCATTTTACTGGCAGGAAAATATTAAACCACAAACATACCACAACTTTAGGGCTCACAGTTCTGTTTGTGCTCAAGGAATTTAATGTAAAAACAAAAATCATTAAAAGGCTAATATCCCTTGAAGGAATGCATATCCCTCACCTCCAGGTGAGATGGGTTCATAGACTATGCCTACAAGAAAAAGAGGCTCAAATTTGAAAATTTTTACAAATGTGAAAAAATGGACTGTACTTATACAGCACTTTTCTATTCAACCTGGTTACTTAGAGCGCTTTACAACCCCACGTGTCTTCATTTACGCATCAACACAAATCATACCATACCATTTTATTTAAAAAGCACTTTAAACAGCGACAGAGCCAACCAAAGGGCTGTACAAACAGAAACAAACAGGCAAAGCCCACAGCAACAACATAACGTAAAATCAAAATATAGAAACAAAATAATAGCAGATAATAACATAATGGCTAACACAGTGTGATGCATACAGGTTCAACACAAATCATACAGTGTTGAAAGCCAGGGAATAGTTGTGGGTTTTCAAGCGGGATTTAAAAGCTGTGAGGGAGGGGGCCTGTCTGACAGGTAGAGGTAACTTGTTCCAAAGTCTTGGGACTGCGACAGAGAAGGCCCTGTCACCTCTGCGCTTAAGAAGGGTTCCTGGAACTGTGAGAGGCAACTGGTCTGCTGACCTCAGAGAATGCGGTGGGGCATATGACTGCAGCAGATCAGTGAGATAGGAAGGTGCAGAACTGTTCAGTGATTTATAGACATACTGGAGTATTTTGAACTGGATTTGAAGGTGAACCGGTAGCCAGTGCAGGGAGACCAAAACTGGGGTAATGTGCTCTCTTTTGCCTGTACTGGTTAAAAATCGGGCTGCCGCATTTTGGATCAGTTGCAATCGTGCAATGGAGGTCTGACTAATACCAAACAGGAGCGAGTTGCAGTAATCCAGCCTGGCTGTAATGAATGCTTGCATTACTGTCTCCAGGTTATTTTTGGACAATATGTGCTTCAGCTTAGACAGCTGCCACAGTGTGGAAAAACATGATTTAGTAATTATGTTTACATAATTGTTAAGTATCAAGGAAGGGCCCATTATCACTCCCAGATTAGTGACTCTTTGTTTCTCTAACGGGGCTAGAGTGGAAAGGTCAATACAGTGATTTGTGATCGTGTTGTTGGGAGGAAACAACATGACTTCAGACAAACATTCATACAGAACGCTACATCTCTACAACACTGAGTAAATCCTCTACAGACTCTAATCAGTGCTTCAGATCACATTCATACACTGACGGGACACACACCAGAGGCAAGGAGGGGTTCAATGTAAGGATGCACGATATTATCGGCATGGTATCGGTATCGGCCGATATTAGTGATAAAGTTA
>NC_056498.1:73977221-74012505 GCF_014905685.2 Nematolebias whitei | reverse complement strand
GTGCTAATGATCCATTGTTAGGCTGATGGTCCTTCTTGAGCATGTGATCAGCTGGTTTTGGTTGTCAGCAGCAAAACTGGTTGATCCACTCTGAGAAGGTGTTATTTAATAGACTGAGCTGAAAACAGCACCTCAGACTGAGGAAGTCTCTTGGATGAGAGACGAAACGTTTCTAGATTTTTTTTTTTTGCTTTGTTTTGCTTTTGTCTTTTTGAATGTCCAGAGGACCAGATTGAACAGTGTATCTCGTGTCTGTCCCAAACCCAGGTAAATGGTGAGGGTTGTCTCAGGAAGGGCATCTGACGTATGTTTTGCTAAAACTATAATGCAACTTCATCTAAGTGACACAATATCGTATTGGTCGAGGCCCGGGTTAACAACGACCCCCACCAGTGCTGTTGACAAACAGGGTCCCGGCAGAAATTGTGCTACTGATAGTCGAAGACCACAAGGAGGGAAACATGTCAGGAGACAGAGGGAGAATAGGAAAGTTAAGAATGTAGAACTGAGCGTTGCAACTCTAAATATGATGACAATGACAGGCAAAGGTAGAGAGCTGGCTGACATGATGCAGAGAAGGAAGGTAGATAGAAGACCAATTGGTGGAAGCTGAGGAAAGAAGAATGTTGTGAGGAGTTCAAAGATGAGCTGTGAAAGGCTCTGAGTGGTAAAAAAAAAGCTTCCAAATGACTGGGCTACTATAGCAACAGTATTTCGAGTGACAGGTAGGAAGGTACTTGGTGTGCCATCTGACCGAGAACAGATGATAAGGAAACCTGATGGTGGAATAGTGAAGTGCAGGACACTATTCAGGGAAAGAGGTTAGTCAAGAAGAATTATGACAGTGAGAGGCAGGGGTGGCGCCGGGGGCACTAGGGGGCACTAGAGCAACCCCTGGAAAAGTCATAGCACCCCCGTAGCACCCCCAAGAAAAATATCAGATTATTTTATTTTTCATCTAAGTTAATATTATTTAATATGTGGTTTTTGTGATATTTTCCTCACAAAACACAAATAATAAAAAATAAAAAAAAACAATTAATGATTATATTGAGTGAAAAAAAAAATCTGATCTCACAACAGGAAATTAACCTCCGAAACGGAAGTGAAAATTCAAGTTACTGACAGCTCGGTAAACATTTGAAAGGTGAACGAAATGCAAAAATGGACCATTTTCTATTATCCAAATTGCCTAGAATGGAATCCGAGAAGGAGGATTTTTTTGGAAGCAGACTACAACCAACAAATAAACAATAGTTTGGAAGAAGGATCAAGCGTATTGCCATCCTTCCATATCTATGGAGAATGCTGCTAACGCTAGCGCTGGACAGCTGGAGGATGGAGCCAGCACATTCAGCTACCTTTGGGCAGTTCCCAGTGAGTCCTCTTCGTGGTGTATCCTGGTCTCATCTACCAGCAGAACCCCAGAAAGACGAGTGATGTCCTCAACACTAACATGGTAAAGAGCAGAAACTTGTGACATGATGCAACTCTTGGTCTGGTTATGGCATTTTTAGCTGATACAACTTGGTAAATCATTTCCTGGCTTGCAGTGATAATAAATGACTTTATCTGATTAGATTAAATAACTTCTTTCAACCAAAATCCAAAGTAAATTGTTTATTAAAACAGCCAAACTTTGTCTAAATTCATGTGTGTATAAAATTGAAATAATTCCTGCTCAAAGAGTCAATTTTGCCTTAGATAAGAAAATTAAGCCATAATCATTATTATTGTTTGTTTATTATTGTTGTTGATTTTTAGTTTGATTAGTTTTGTACTAAAACTTCAAAGACAACTTTGATCTCTTCATTCAGATGAAAATTAATTTGTTCTGGTATACAACTCCCTGCAATTAACGGATTCCACTTCAGTGACTGATTCTTATTATTAATGGGTGAAAATATTAATTAAGTTGTTGTTGGTCAGTAAACTGACCAGCTGGTGCCACACTTTAATGAATGAAAAATAAATAAAACAAACGTAGTGGAGCTGAGATAGAAAAGGTGTCACGCTTTTTCCTCCATCTCATCCTTCGTTATTACTACAAGTTTCTACCCTGAGGCTGTTAGACTCATGAATCCCTAGTCAAGATTATCACTGTAAAAATTACTGTGGAAAAAAATCACTGTAATGCCACTTGGTCGTTGATATGTACTGCTGACTGTCCATGATGCTTATCGCATGCTGCTGATTTATTTCATGTTGCTGTGTTAATTCGTCCTCATCTGTTCACACAGACTCATGTTCGTGCTGCTGTTGTTTGGCACATTGTTTCGGGCTAGTAGTGCTTAATGTATTCTTAGTTTAGTGCATTTTTTAGTTCATATCTTAGATCTTATTACTTTTTTCTTAACAATTTGTATTTTTTTAATGTAACTGGGATCCTATGTACATCGTTTCGTTCTACCTCATGTACCACATGTGATGTGAATGACAGTAAAGAAACCTTGACCTTGACGTTGAAAACTGGAAAAAACAAATGATCCTTCATAGCACCCTCAGTAAAATGCTTAGGAATGAAAGTCAGCTGTAGTAAAACAGAGTACATGTGTGAATGAGAGGGAGGCCAGTGGAACAGGGAGGCTACAAGGAACAGAGGTCACAAAGGTGCAGGACTTCAAGTACTTGGAGTACACTGTCCAGGAAAATGGGGAGTGTGATAAAGAGGTGAAAAAAAAAAGAGTCCAGGCAGGATGGAGTGAATGGAAATAAGTTTCAGGAGGGATTTGTGACAATAGGGTGTCAGCAATGGTCAAAGGAAAAGTTTACAAGACAGTGGTGAGACCAGCTATGTTGTATGGTCTGGAGACAGAGACATGGACAAAAAGACAGGAGAAAGAACTGGAAGTGGCAGAAATGAAGATGTTGAGATTCTCCTTAGGAGTGACAAGGCTGGATAATATTATGAAAGAAATCATCAGAGGTATAGCACAGGTTGAACTGGGAGATAAAGTTAAAGAGGTCAGACTGAGATGGTTTGGACATGTCCAGAGGAGGGACAATGAGTATATTGGTAGAAGGATGTTAGAAATGCAGTTGCCAGGAAAAAGACAAAGAGGAGATTTATGGATGCAGTTAGAGAGGACATGGAGGTAGTTGGAGTGAGGACAGAGGATGCAGAGGACAGAGTGAGATGGAGGAGAAGGACTCACTGTGGAGACCCCTGAAGAAGGAAAAGCTGAAAGGAGAATTTCCATCTTGGTATATACAGTAGCTACAACTCGTTGTACGAAAGGTCACTTGTCAAAATCTGGGTTGCCACATCAAAATTCAAGATGGGTGCGGACACACACACATACACCCTACATGCACACACATACCCCCTAAGTTTGGCCAAAGATTAATCTAAGTCACCATTGACCACCCCCTGACTCCAACATTGTGTTGTGGTGGATACAATTTCTCTTTCCCCATACCAAGATTTGTCATCCTGTACTGCACTGGACAAGCAATAAATAAATAAATAAATAAATAAGAGCCTAGCCCTATCTTTTTACATGACGTAACTCCTACCCACTTGAATATCAAAATACGCTCCCTGTTCAATACAATTAATAATAATAATTTAAAAAATGCTCATTTTGAAAACAAGAAACATTCACTATTTAAATTGCTCATTGACAGCGGACCTGGGCATACCACTTGTTTTTTTATTGTAAAATTTATCCCTTTGAATTTTAATCAGAGCATAAATTTTGGTCTTGGGAAATTGTATTTTCCATCTTTGTACTGTATAAGTAATACAAAACCCAAAGACAATTTAGTGATATTGAAAGTAAGATTAGCAGCAGCCTTTTGTTGTTTATGTCTCCACATCTAAGCTTCATGTCTGAGGTTGAGTTCAGTTCTCAAAGGCTAGGAATGTCAATTTGACCTGAAACATCAGCCACACAAAAGGAAAAGGAGCACTACTGTGCTCAACAAATTATCTAAAAAAAGCACAAAGACGTCACAACTGCACTGAAAAATGATTTCTGAGAAACTGAAGTTCAAAAAGAGTAAAAGAACATGGTGTTCATTGAAACAAGATAAATGTAAATATTTTATAGAAAGTTTAGTTTAAAACAAACACAAAATGTATCTTTTTGCAAGAGAAAGATGATATAAAACAGATTAAAGAATATAAACTAACATATTAATCTTGTGCATTATAAAGATGGTTTGTGCATTGATTTGTTGAGTTTTGTGAGTATCAGCTTCTGTGTCATTGTTATCCCTTTTTTTGCAATATGCTCCATCTTTTTATCTTGCTTTTTAAAGAAGACTCCTTTATATTCTAGATTAAGAAAAAAAACATACAGACATTGTCCACCACTTTTCATGCCAGTCTTTTAAACTAACACTATGTTCAGAATGCAGGTCTTTAAGCTCGATCTTGATATTTTTGCTTGGGCCTTCATATTAATAAGT
Source organism: Nematolebias whitei (assembly GCF_014905685.2). NCBI lineage: Eukaryota > Metazoa > Chordata > Actinopteri > Cyprinodontiformes > Rivulidae > Nematolebias > Nematolebias whitei. Next base: position 74,008,092 of record NC_056498.1, on the reverse strand, counting down.
AGTACACTGATGCCCCATCACTGATAAATTTGAACAATAAATGTAGATTTTGATGTAAGTTTTTCTGGACTGGAATGCAAGTAAACCTTAATGTTTTTGGTGCAAGGTATTCAAGTGGGTAGGAGTTGCATTATGTATAAGAATAGAAATTATTTTATTTTATTTTTTGGCCCAGGCACCACAGAGCGATGGATCCTGGTGAATAAAAAAATAAATATTCACCACTAGATGCAATGGCAGAGACGGGGGGTGGCCAATGGTGGCCTTGGCCACCTCAATAATTTGAGGAAACTATATTTTAAGCAATATAAAAACTAGAAAGAAAAGTCCTGATGCATGCTCAATAATCCAGGTAGAAAAACCTAAAAAAAGTTAAATCTGGTCCTCTGGACATTCAAAAAAACAAAACAAAGCAAATCAACAAAAAAATGTAGAAACGTTTCGTCTCTCATCCGAGAGACTTCCTCAGTCTGAGGAGCTGTATTCAGCTCAGTCTCTTAAATAGCACCGTCTCAGAGTGGATCAACCAGTTTTGCTGCTGACAATCAAAACCAGCTGATCACATGCTCAAGAAGGACCATCCGCCTAACAATGGATCATTAGCACACTGATGGCTGTTTACTGTTCACAGAGGGCTGAGTGATACTAGCAATCACAGCATTGTAAGAGGGGGACAGTTGAACCCGGAGGCCTCCACCCCTGTTTAACGATGGACGATTTCTTTTCACAAAGATGGCCTCCTTTACTCCTCTCTCAAACCATCGTTCCTCTCTGTCCAGAATGTGAACATCTTCATCCCTGAAAGAGTGGTTGATCCACTCTGAGACGGTGCTATTTAAGAGACTGAGCTGAATACAGCTCCTCAGATTGAGGAAGTCTCTCGGATGAGAGACGAAACGTTTCTACATTTTTTTGTTGATTTGCTTTGTTTTGTTTTTTTTGAATGTCCAGAGAACCAGATTTAACTTTTTTTTTAGAAAGAAAAGGTTTCCTCAAATGATAGGGATAGTTGGTTTCCATATATATGTTGGCAGCCATTTTGGATTTTGACATAGCAGCTCAGTTTTCGAAAGAAACCTGTCTTGGAAATAAATGTAGCCACACACCAAAATGGAATTTGGTACCTCATTTGTTCTTCAAGTTAATATGCTCACAACATGCACAGATGAACGGAGAGTGTTTCCACATTCCCCCATTGTGCACACATTTTTCTATTGTCCACCTCAACTCACTTTTGCAGCTACCCATGTTTCTAATTTAATTTACAGGAATACAGTTTAGAAATGAGGATAAACAGATCTGGAGCAGTTTTCAGTAAATATATTCAGCGCGGTTTAAGACCATAACATGTCCTGTCGGAGGAGACTATTGTATTAAAGGAGTGAAAGTCCGAACCTTCACCAGACTCATGCACCACAGCAGCTTTTATTTGATTAAATTGCAATGTTTATAAAAAAAAACTTCATCTTCTTTGATGTTTTATGCTTTTATTGTTGTCATCAATTAATCACAGTCAATACAAATTGTACTTTATGGCAAAAAAATAAATAAAAATCTTCATTGTCAATGTGAAATGAAACTTCTGCAAAGTAATGTGAATTAAACAAAAATATAAATAAGTTGTTTCATAAATATTCCTCCACTTCTGTCCTTCTCTAATTCAAAGATATGATTATTGAAAAGTACAAGTCTGAATGGGTAAAAACAATTTTCAAGACCTAAACACCCACAGGAGTTCTGTTAAATCCACCATTAAAAAATGGAAGGAATAAGGGTGTCAATAGAGGCCACTTAAATGGAAGCAGTCTGTCCCTCCAAGCAAGTCAGGCATGTGCAGGCATGATCTTGGGACGGGCCTGTGTACATGTCCGGGCATGCTGTTGTTTCGGGCCTGTGTGGGAAGTACCGACGTTTCCAGGCTAAATTGATTGAAAACAGATGCTAGAAGCACATACACGCAGCATATACACTCACATGAAAGCACATACACTCACACTCACACACACATGCAGTCACACTCAAGCGAACAGACACAAGAGAGCTGAAAAGAGAAAAGGAGACAGATGGACAGAAATTTCCCCTCCTGATGAAACTGTTAACATGAAGTGTTGAATTATAGATGAATTAAAGATAATCAAGTTGACAAAGCAATCTTTTGTGATTCTAAAATATACTTTGTATTGTTTTAGAATGTTGAGAGTTTAAGAAGGAAGTGAACTGTGTTCTCAGAAAATGTTTTCAGAAGCACAGGGAAAGCAATAGGAAGAGAGTTTCACAATGGCTAACCTTAACAACAGCTCCAAGCAACACAAAATCCTAATAAGGTAACCAAAGAGGAAAAGCAACACAAAAGTTGACTCAGACAAGTCCGGGCAAAACTGGACAGAATAAGTTATACCCAGATTTTAATATGTATAAGAAGTGATGTGACCTTCTCCATAGACTTGCATGGAATCCTGAGCCAACTCCAGCCCAAAGCAGGATGGACTAGGCCGGAGGCATGGCCTTTCGGAGGAGTCAGTCAAACCACGCTCTATAAATACTGACAGCACCAACAAACTGGGCTGTTTGGACCACTGACACATGTGGATGTAAGGACAAGTCTTGAACGGTTCCAGCTGGCGAAGAACGAGGTTGGGTCCGCTGGAAAGGCTTCGTTTGGAGTTATTTCTGACATCAGCCCGGACCATTACCAGAACCTCTTTTCTTCAAATTCTGAACAGCTGCATGACTTGGGACGGCCCCAATCAGGTGTGAGTGGGGAAATCTTCTCCTTCCTGAGCTGGAATTTTCAAGAATTCCACCAAAAAGCAAATGGTAAGAAGACAACTCACAAATATTGTCCTTTATAAAATTTTATCTCAGTTCAGAGTGGTGGCTTACAAAATTGCAATCAGAAAGATCAATTATATTTTAAATTCGATTGCTTGGAGTTGCCAGAGGATGGTTAATGTGGTGAGAGATAACATATTGGGGCAGGTAGAGAATGTGGGGACACTGTGGAGGTTTTGGAGCATCTGAGTGAGTCAGAACGACTGCCTAGGGTGTGGCCGACCAGAAGGAAAATACCTGGGGCCGAACGGAGAAAACCTACAGCTACCCTCCACCCTCCCCCAGGAACAGAGAACTGCTTTGCCCAGGAAAGATCAACATCTGGAATGTAACTTAAACTCTGAGTATTAATCAATATGTATCCTCTTTGTAATCAAATATAATCACTGTGATTGGATTGTGCATACCGCTGTTTCCCCTACAAAATGATTGATTAAAGCAAAGCAAAACGTAAAATTCTGGATTCTTATTTCAACACCCCTCTGTTCATAAAAGTGGAAGACTTGGTTCTATGTAACAACAAAATCATGGGAGGTATTTAAAGGTTTCGTAGCTTTGATTATAAAACAACATCCAAGAATCTTATACCTAGATTCTAAACAAAGCCAGATCGGATAACAATTGTAACGCTAAATCAGGAGATGGGCTACCGTTAATGTGCGCTTCCTCGTCTGCCAAACGTCCCCACTCCTGCTGCTAGGTCGGGCGAGGCACAAGGTGAGATTTTGGGTGTGGTGCACAGATCTAAGGTAGTTAACAGTCTGGGTGAATCGTCTCAACACAGCCTTAAACTAAGCTGTCCAGGAAAATAGCTAAGGGTAATACCTGAGCCTCAGGATTAGTTTCATAACCCTTGGAGGAGAAAGGCTGCAGTGAGGGCGTGGCACATGTCCTGTGTCTACCTCACTCAGGTAAGCGAAACAAGGGACATGTGTAAATGTTAGGGAATTTTAGGTCAAAGGTTATGGATGTGTTTATTACAATGGCTGAGAATCTTACCTCTGCCCATGAACCTGTGGGGTTTTGGTTCTATCTCCATCTGTTTCCTCATGTTTCCAGCTCTCAGTGTTTTCCTTCCTTGTGTTCAGCCCCTGTCTCACTTGTATCTCATGTTAATCACCGCAGGTGTCTGTCGTTGTCTTAATCAGTGTCTGTGTATATATTCAGTTCCTCTTCGTCTTGTCTTTGTCTCGGGATTGTCTTTCCATGGTGTCGTGTTCTGCCTTTTGTCCTGTCTGTCCTGATCTGATTGTGTCCATACCAGTGAGTAGCTGCCCCTTCAGCATTTTGATTTTGTGAAAATAAATATTTCACGTTTCCTCAAGCGCCCTTGTCTTCCTCCCGCATGTGGGTGCAAACACACCTGACAGCCGAACATGATATAATCCCAAGACCATACTGAACCCAGCGGGAGGATGATTAATTTGTTCAAGTTTTTGGCCTGTGAGGCAGATAAGACTGGCCAGAAAGACAGAGAAAGAGAGGAGAGGAGGAATCCGTTTTGGAGAACCCGTCTGGCTATCAAGCCTGGGTCCTCAGCTTCACAGCCTCTCCATCCCTCTACGCCTTGCCTCGCCGCTGCACCCCTCTGCCCATCTCATCCTTGCTTTTCACCTGGCAGTCCCAAGCAATTGTCGAAGAGAGGGGGGCGAACTGCTGGTCTTGCCCGAACCCAGTGCAATAAGGGGAGAACCTCGCTAGCAGAGGAAAAGCTCAGCCCTGAGTCGCCGGAGAAACGGCGGAAAATTTCTCTGGGGGTAGGTACCTGTGTCCACTAGAGGAGCAGCCCAGTTCTTCCTCAATGGAGGAGCGAAGGGGAAGTCGCTGGGGGAGAGGAACCCATGCCCCCACTTGCTGGAGGAGCAGTACAGCCTTCCCTTGCTGGGGAGTTGGAGCATTGGCAGGTTTCTGTGTTGGCAATGTACCTAGGTCCACCCAACCTTGAGGAGGTCCAGGCAGACACTCCTCACTCCTGCCCATCTGAGGATTTCACCTCTGCAGAACTTCTGGCCCTCACCTCTGCAGAGGTTCTGGCTTCATCTCCTACTGTAGTTCTGGCTTCATCTCCTGCTGCAGCTCTGGCTTCATCTCCAGCTGCGGCACTGACTTCATCTCCTGCTGCAACACTGGCTTAATCTCCTGCTGTGGCACTGGCTTCATCTCCTGCTGCGGCACTGGCTTCATCTCCTGCTGCGGCACTGGCTTCATCACCTGCTGTGGTTCTGGCCCCATCTCCTGTTGTGGTTATGGCCCCATCTCCTGCTGTTGTTCTGGCCCCATCACTTGCTACGATTCTAGCCCCATCACCTGCTGCGGTTCTAGCCCCATCACCTGCTGCGGTTCTGACCCCTCACCTGCTGTGGTTCTGGCCCTGTCACCTGCTGCAGTTCTGGCCCCATCACCTACTGCAGCTCTGGCCCAGTCACCTGTTGCAGCTCTGGTTCCTGTCCCCGAGTCCCCAACTGTAGCTCTGGTTCCTGTCCCTGAGTCCCCAGCTGCAGTTCTGGTTCCTGTCCCTGACTCCCCAGCAACAGCTCTGGCTCCTGTCCCTGACTCCCCAGCAGCAGCTCTGGTTCCTGCCCCTGACTCCCCAGCAGCAGCTCTGGACCCATCTCCTGATGCAGCTCTGGTCCCTGGTTCTCCTGCTGTAGCCCTGGTCCCTGGTTCTGCTGCTGCAGCCCCTGTCTCCATCACCCCCTGCTGTAGTCCTGGTCCTCGTTCTTTGTTCAGCTGAGGTCCTCGCTCCTGGCCTGCCCAACAAGATTCTTGCTCCTGATCCGCCCGACGAGGTCCTCACTCCTGGCCCATTGGCTGAGGTCTTCGCTCCTGGCCCATCGTCTGAGGTCTTCGCTCCTGGCCCGTCTGCTGAGGTCTTTGCTCCTCACTCCTGACCCAACCGCAGAAGATTCCTGCCCGCCAGAGGCTTTTGTCCCCAACCCGCCTGCAGCCTTCATTCCTGACCTGCCTGTGGAGGTCCTCACCCCTGGTTTGGCTCTGGAGCTCCTCATCTGCCTGAGTCCAGGAGGACACAGGTGGATGCCCCTGCGTCCTGCAGATGAACGGTCTCCTGGCTGCCTGTTGGGACCCTGGCTTGGGGACGAAAGGTGTCCAGGCCGCCCTCCTGATCTTTTGCCTCGTTGGGGATGATCACCGGACCGCCCACTTGTACATCAGACATGCCTGGGACGGTCTCCTGGCTGTCCACCTTGACCCTGGGTTGGGGTCCTGGGTTTGGTGTTGTGTGTTTTGTGTTCCCCAGGGGTTTTTTTTGCCTGTTGGTCATTTGTTTTTTAGGTCCTCTGTGTTTCTCCGTCATGGTCTGTCCTGTGTTTGTCTCGCCTCCCACCCAAGTTGGATGTAGCTTGTCCTTGGGATGTCTGGAGCCATCCCTTGAGTGGGGGGTACTGTGGGGTTTTGGTCCTGTCTCTATCTGTTTTCTCATGTTTCCAGCTCTCAGTGTTTTCCTTCCTTGTGTTCAGCCCCTGTCTCACTTGTGTCTCATGTTAATCACCGCATGTGTCAGTCATTCTCCTAATCAGTGTCTATGTATATATTCAGTTCCTCTTCGTTTTGTCTTTGTCTCAGGATTGTCCTTCCATTGTGTCGTGTTCTGCTTTTCATCCTGTTTGCCCTGATCTGCTTGCGTCCGTACCAGTGAGTAGCCTCCCCGTCAGCATTTTGATTTTCTTTTGTGAAAATAAATATTGTACGTTTCCTCAAGCATCTTTGTCATCCTCCCGCACGGGGGTTCAAACGCACCTGATGGCCGAACATGATAGAACCATATGTTTGAGTTAGCAGAGAAAGCTGGATGAGGAGCTGAGTAAGGCTTTAGCCAAGGACATCTCCAGTTCTGTGCACTCGACAGAACTGATAAAGGTATAAAAGCAAGCTGAGAAGGCAACTCGGGGCAGATTCTTACCATACCATACCAATTTATTTATAAAGCACTTTAAACAGTGACAAAGCACACCAAAGTGCTGTACAGGGACAAACAGAACAAGCACACAGCAACAGATTACATAACAGGACACCAAAAAGTAGAAACCAACAAAAACAATAATGGATAACAACAACAACCTCACAATTCTTGTGACTGGTCTTTCTGTGTTTAATTTATGTAACCTGTCCTGCAAACTTACCTTGATAGTAAATACTGGTTAAAAATGTTCTGCTGTTGGTGTGTTTCTTTTTGAGTAAGTAAGATAAAGCGAGAATATTTTCTCCAACAGTCAATCTACCAAGAGAAAGCCGTCCTCAAAAACTGTGTAACCGTGCAAGAAGAAGAATATTGTGAGACCACCAACACACCTGTGACCACTCTGAAGAAGTTCCAAGCTTCAGCAGGTGAGATGGGAAAGACTGAGGGATGCTTTCACTAATTGAACATGGAGCTACATGACTGTGCTAATGGTAAACTCAGCCTTGTAAATCTGGCTAGCACAGACATCCCTGTGTCGAATGGTGAGACTCATGTTTGAAGACCTTGACTTAGCTTTGGAGTTAACCAACAAAAATCTTGAGAAGAATTTGTACACAGACAGCCTAACTTCAGAACATGTTGACGCTTCTTGTTTTGCTCTGAGTGGCTGCAGCTGTTTCAAGTAACAGCTCTGTGCTTGTCTTGTTTCTAGTCACAGTCCTGTAAAGAATACTTACATGACATAAATGCCTCAGTGTTTTACTCAGTTAAATCACAGAACTACAATTTATATATATTTTTTAAATAATTAATTCATCCACCTGTTTTCACTGTTACTGCTGACTGATGAATGTAGCAAATTCAAACATTTCATTTGTGATACCATTTCTGTTTTATAAATATTTTTTCTTTTTATATGGACAGCTTAACTACCGGTGCACATTTCCTCAAGTCCTTTTAGCATACTAATAAACAATGGCTGTCAACAAGTTTTGTTTTTGTTTTAATGCAGGGAAAGCTGCATGTGCCACTGCTTGGTGTGCAAGAAAGCTCATCATACACTGTACTTCCACAGGTGGCTGAGGCGAGCTGGTCTGGGAAGCTCAGTCCTCACCTCCTTCTACAGGTGTGCAGTGGAGAGCATCCTGTGCTCCAGCATCAACGTGTGGCATGAAGGCTGCACAGCTGCAGAAAGAAAAGCTTTGCAGAGAGTGGTGAAGGCTGCACAGAAGACTGTTGGAGGCAGTCTCCCCACCATCACAAACATTTACACCTCCAGATGCAGGAAGAGCCACTTGCATCATGAAGGACCCCACTCACCCAACACACACACTTTTTGCCCTGCTCCCCTCAGGAAGGAGGTTGAGGAGCATTAAGTGTAGAACCACTAGACTGAGGAACAGCTTCTGCCCTGAGGCTGTTAGACTCATGAATATCTAACCAGAATTATCACTGTAAAAAAATTGCTGTAATTCCACTTTAATTTGTGATATGCAACTTTGCTGTGCTGCTGATCTCATGTTGTTGCATTTATTCATACCCATTTGCTCACCAAAGTCTCATGTTCGTACATGTTATTGTAGTTATGCAGTATTGTTTTGCATTATTAGTGTTTAGCGTATATATTAGATCTTTTAGTGTACCGTTTGGTGTTTGTTTATCTTATATATCTTATACATCTTATATGCCTTAGATCCTTATTTACTGTTTCTTTTTATACTTTATATTTTGCTATTTTTGAGTGTAAGTGGAACCCTGTGTACATAATTTCATTTCACCTCATGCACCACTTGTGGTGGAAACGACAATAAAGTTGACTTGAACTTTAACTTGAACTTTGATCCTTCTAATAGGAAGAAGGGAGGGAGTGTGTTCTGTTTTCAGTTTGAATGTTTGGTTGATTGATTTTGTTTCATGGAGAATTGGGTTCAAATCTAAAACAAAATTTCCAGATCTATGCAAGTTTGCTGCTTAATGTGATGATGCATTTAACCCTCACACCTTGGAGGACCAAACATGTACATTCTGCTTATTTGTATATTTGATTCTGTACTCTATATTCAATAAACTAGTTTCTATTGAGTGTGTGTGTGGTATACCATCATGTTTACCTAGGTGCATGATTTAAATATGTAAGAATAGTTTGCATCCTTGTCTGGCTGTTAGTCATTTTTCCAGCAGACAACCGTGAAGATAAACCTGAAACCAGTGGAGGCTCTTGCTGCAGTCTTGCAGTGGGTAGTACATCACTGAGGAAGACATTACCAGCAGTGAGGATTCAGCTGAGCCAGGACAAATGAAGGGAGTGTATCCTGCCAGGCACAGGGACCCTTGTATCTCAGTGAAGGAGGAGGAAGAGGAAGGGACAATTGAGATGGACACTTCTCCATATTAATCAAGAAATGGGGATCCTATAGTCTCACACATGAAGAGGCCTGCCATTTCTGCTCCCCTCCTATCTTGAACCCAGTGCTGATCACAGTTGCCAGAATAAGCAGCCTTAAGGCTACATTTGACGTTTTTGCCCCGGAGGACATCTTGTAGCCAATCATGCACTTCATCAACTTCCAGAGGAGGAGGTCAGTAAATGAATGGAAGGTCTTGGAAATAGAAGAGCTGCAAGCCTTCATGGGGCTGTTGATCTTGGCAGGCTTGTTAAGTGCAGTAAACATTTGTGGAGAGCAGTGACTTTTAAATGCATCCAAATCATCTCAGGACCTCAAGGTTGATGCTTTATGACCCACAGTGATGTCCTTACCCCACCTTTGAGAACCACTGCTCTAAGTTCTCATTGCACAAAATCTTTGCCTAAATCTTGTCTCATTGACTCTTGGGCGGCACGGTGGCTCAGTTGGTAAAGCATGTTCTCGCCGTGCATTTGTGGGTTTTCTCCAGATGCTCCAGTTTCCTCCCACAGACCAGAAACATGCATGCTAGGTTGATTGGTAACTCTTTTTAAATTGTCCCTAGGTGTGAGTGAGAGAGTGAATGGTTGTTTGTCTCATTTGTCTCTGTGTTCCTGTATAGACTGGGGACCTGTCTAGGGTGTACCTGCCACTCGCACAGTGACTGCTGGATATGGGCACTAGTGACCCCGGCGACTAGAAAAAGAAGCGGGTAAAGATAATGGATGGATGGAATAAATCTTGGAATCAACATTGCTTGTTAGCAGTATAATGCATGAATCATTAAACATATATTTTTTTACTTTCAGAAAGTGATCATTGGGTTTTGATTTACAACTGATTTACTTTTAGAGTCAATTCAAGTCAATGTGGTTGCCACAGCTAACTGACCTTCAAAACAGAAAAGTATCTTATTTAGTATATTTTACAAATATTTAGAAAAGATTTTGTGCGAGAATAGTTGAGACTCGTTCACAATATGAATGTTACTCATCGCACAAGATCTTGGCTTAAAACTTTTTGCATTAAATGTTGAAGTCAAATTTGTTTATCGGATATCAAAATGTCATGAACAAATAAATGGATTTTAGTGAAAATTTCACAAAACTGACATATACTATGACTAACATTGGAATTAGCTCAATTCAAGATGACTGCCACAGCTAATTGGAATTAACCAATGCAAAAATGGTTATGTCATCCAGTTATACAGATGTTCAGCTAAGATATGGTTTGGTAGCAGCTGAGGGTCATTTATAACGCACACTGGGCTTGAGTTTGTGCTTCAACTTATGTTTAAGCCAAAGCTCCTTTTTCTACATGTGATGATCTTTGTCTAAAACCCTCATGAACGACAGTGGGTGATATATATTCAAGGAATTAATAATTCAATTTAGATAGATAACCTAATCTTTGACTAACAACTGTAGCCATTTTTCATAAACACCAGATACAACATCTGAATCATTTTCAAACTTTAAAGTTCTTGATAAAACTTTGTGACAGCAAAATCACAGGCAGGAACAACAACTGTGGAGAGACACTTGCAATTTGAAAGTTGTCATCACATATTTATTTATCCATGCAGTTCTGAAGTTCAGTTGGACCTGTCCACCTACCTGCAACATCCTAATGAAGTGAAACTTGTGTCCATGTCTGAAGCTGATGAGTAGCTGCAACAAACATTTCTCTGTTTGTTGTGGTGAGTTCTTCCAGTCAGCAGCTGATGTGTAGTCACTCCATCAGAGCTGCTGCTGCCACAGCTGCAGCTCTGTGTGATTACCACAGGGTACTGACAGTCATGGCAGTCGCAACAACATCCACAGCCAGGGAATCACATCAGCAGTTCATCAACAAATTATGACTGTGGACTTATTTCACTCAGTAGTCGCTAATGTTTTAATTTTATTATGGCCAAAACACTTAAAAAAACATACAGTAATGGCAAAAAGTAATTATATCCTTTTTAATTTACAATCTTGACACTGGAATTGGAGTGAAAATACAATCAGAAATAATAAAAGCACATTAGCTATTACATCATATCTAATTATAGAACACTGATTAGCCCAACATTTTTGAAGCAATGCACATCATCCATTGACTCACATGCTAAAGTTTTAGACTAAAACCATCTTCTGAAAGATGAGAAAAGACAATGATTTTTGGTCAAACCGTAGAGATTAATTCATGCACAATCTTGTGCAAGATTTTGCAAGAAGTGTTACTCAAATTAAGTGTTGGTACTACCACGGCAAATTGTAGCTCAGTATCTGTAAAACTGGTTTAGTTGTAATGTGGGCTGTGACTCTCTCCATTGGGGTGATTCCAAATGGTATTTCAATATAAAAGTACATTCAATAATTATTTTTTGAAAATCATTGAAATCCATTTAGTGGTTCAGAAGATTACCACAGAGATGCCAGTAGTGAGGATGCTATCCATCTGTCCCCTATAGGTCTGTGTTAGGGGCAACGGCCCAGTCCATCCTGCTGAGCAGTCTGATGAAGTTCAGTGACTTCTGGGCTCTTTGGACTGTGACTTTGGTGTTGACGGACCAACTTAGATCTGATGAGAAGTGAAAGTCAAGAAATTTGTGGCTGTCCACCCTTTCCATAATGTACCTGATGGTGAGGAGAAGCAGTTGAGAAGCTTTCTTCTGGAAGTCAATAATTTCCCAAGTATGCTGTGTTTATGGTGGTTTTTCTTTTCACTATAAGCCAGAATGCTGTCAACTTCCACCCTGCATCACACCTCATCTCTTCCCTTGAGGAGGGAAAAATACTCAAGTGCCAAACTCCTGGGAAGTCCTCGAAGGGGGAATGTGAACATTTTGGCTTTTCTGCATGAACTCGCCCACTGTGAATTTCTGACCAATCACTTAATAGTTGTTGGGCACCACACAGGAAAAAATTTCTGCCTAGAGGATGTGTCCGGATCAAGCTACAGGAACTCTCAAAGTGGAGCTGGGAGAAAATTGTCTTTTTTTTCTCAAAGCCCTGGAAAATAGAACAATTTTCTTTCTGAGTTCCTGCTGAGAGGGATTAGCCAAGAATAAATATGACAGTGAGAAGACTGAAGAGAGGAGACAGGGATATAAGGAGATACAATGTAGAGCAAAGAGAGAGGTGGCAAAGGCAAAACAGAAGGTGTATGATGAGTTGTTTGAGAGGCTGGACACTAAAGAGGGTGAGAAGGACTTGTACTGATTGCCGAGACAGAGGGATCAGGCTGTAAAGGATGTGCCGCAGGTTAGGCTTGTTAAATGTAGGAATGGTAATGTTCTAACAAGGAAGGAGAGTGTGATGGGAAGATGGAAGCAGTTCTTTGAGGAGCTAATGAATGACAAGAATGAAAGAGAAAGAAGAGTAGAGGTCATACAACTTCTGGAACAGGAAGTGGGAAAGAGTTGTGAGGGTGAAGTTCAGAAAGCTCTGAAAAGAATGAAGAAAGAGAAGGCAGTAGGACCTGATGACATACCAGTGGAGCAGCTGGTTTTGGTTGTCAGCAGCAAACTGGTTGATCCACTATGAGAAGGTGCTATTTATAAGACTGAGCTGAATACAGCACCTCAGACTGAAGAAGTCTTTCGGATGAAAGATGAAACGTTTCTGCATTTTTTTGTTATGTTTTGTTTTTTTGAATGTCCAGAGGACCTGACTTGTTTTTTAGATACCAGTGGAGGTTTGAAATTTTTAAAAATTGTCAAAAAAATCATTAATGGCATACTAATGGGGGAAACTGCTATTTTTGTATTGGAGTAAAATAAATATTTTGTCCATTTAAAAATAAACACTGAAATGTGGAGTCTTTTTGACAAAATATTTTTTAAGAATTTAAAAAGTAATTTAAATTTGATATTTTTGTTTCAGGCTATGATAGCTCCAAAAGACAGACTAGTTTTTTTTTTTTGTGGAAAAAATTTAGGCAGTTAAAAAAGTGGTAAAGTTTTCCTCTAAAAACATTAACTGTCATAAAGTTAAAGGGACGTCCAGGGATGAAATAGGTTTAGAAAAAAATTACAGAGCCTCATTTGGACACCTAACACCATCCTCTGAGTCTAGTTCTTAGAAAGAAAAAAAAACTTACAAACAAAAAAAACCCCGACATCGATTGTTTAAATATGGTCTAATCTAAATCCTTCTTTTTATTTCTTCATTTAGTGTTTTAGGCATCAGCTCAAAGATAAATAAATAGTATCCACAGACAGTGTGGAGAATAAATCTCTTATGGAGTTTGTGTAAACTGGGTTTAGACTTCCTATGGAGAGGGAAATGAGGGTCAGAGAAGCCTGAGCACACTTGATTATTGAGCACAAAAGCCTCCTTTCTCCATCTTATTGTATTTTCTTCATGTGATTGGTTGTGTATCCTAGGATAGGTCTGTGAGGCTGTTTACGCTCTCACACAGTGCCGGTGTTGGGTTTGATTACAGATAATGAATCACTTTGCATAGTGAGCGTTGAGAAGTGCTGTGGAGAGCCATTCAACCTGACCCAAACAGCAGCAACACCCAAAGAGAAACACCAGGCAAGAAGTCAGATGCCGTCATCAGAAATGAGTCGAAAGGTGAAAAGAATCATAAACTAAAATGAAGGTAGCTTTTAAAGCAGAGCATTGACAGCGTAGTGAAAAAGGCCCATCAGAGAATTCAGACAGGTTGCAGGATGTGTGATGTGTTTCTAGCTAGCAGCCACGACCCATTTCTGCACTGGAACAGGAATGATCAACTCTGAACAAATTTTGCTGCTTTGTGTTGCCTCCCTGCGGTTTCAGGCTTTCTGAGTCTCAGCTTCCTGTGAGAGGAAACGTTGGCCCATCCTGTACAGCCATTACCAACCAAACAGCATGAATGTGTGCACTGCACACAGTCAAGCCCCGAGGATCCATCGATCTACCACTTCTCTGAACTTAATGCAGAACACCACAATGATTTAACATTACATTCAAAGTAAAACGTATGGAGGACCATTTTTATTGTTTTATATACTGTAGATGTGTGTGTGTGTGTTTGTTCTATTTACAAGTTTAGGGTCCTCAAAATTGGAGAACAGAAGGAAAGTATGAAAACCTTCAAAGATTTTAAATTCTTTTCCATGCAGTATTTTTTATTACGTCAGCCTTTTTGTTTTTATAATAGATTTGTTTTCTCATTTTTTCTTCAAGTCTTTTCTGAATTTTGTTCTGCATCTTGGGTCCATTTATTTCACCAAACAAGAAAGTATATAGCTCTTTAAGCAACCTCAGTTAAAAATATATAGAGATTTGATCTACAAAATCGAACTGACAGGCTTTGAGCAGTGCCACGACCAAAGTATATTGCTGCCATCTTAAAACAACTCATGAAGTCGGCCGCAGGGCTTTATCATCTTTTAGTAAGAGTATCACTGCCTGCAGCCCCTCGTCCAAGATGGCCGCTAATTACCACCAGCTGTCGGCCATCAACCTGATGAGGATCATCCATTACGTAAGGCTGCAGTCCAGTGTTACTCTTCGCTGGAGCATTGACTATCTAATGGTAGTGTTGTCTCCGACCTGTAAATTGTTACTAAGTAATTCTACTTACCAGTCTCTTCTTATCTCCAGTGTTCCTGCCTCCTCGGTCCTGGTTCCCCTGGTCCTGTCCTGACTCTCCTCAAGCCTTGTCCTGGTTCTCCTCGTGCCTCGTCCTGGTTCTCCCAATGCCTCGTCCTGGTTCTTCTAATGCCTAGTTCTGGTTCTCCTCGTGCCTTGCCTTGGTTCTCCTCATGCCTTGCTAACCACCAGCTGCCAGCCTTCCTCGCCCAGTTGGATCCTTGGTCTTGCCCCCCTCTGGAGCTCTTCTAAGGATTTGGAATGGACCCAAAGGAGATCTTCAAATCTGTAAGAGAAAGAACATCATCACAATAATATTGCCAGATCACCTCTCGACCTCCTCTGACCATCTCTCTCCTCTGCCAGGAGCTGCAGAGAAGTTGCTGTTCATATTTCACTGTAAATAATAAGCATGGTCACTTTTGTACTTGTCTGAGTCTGTCTCGTTCCGGGTCTCATACCACTCTGGGTTCCTCGAGTCATAACACTTTTACTTTTTTCAAGACTCTGTTTAGGTTTTGGAAATGGAATAAACTGTATTCCTTTCTGGTTCAGCTCCCCCTCATTGTGTCACATCAAACTTGCCTATATCTGATCATAATAAAATCCTTTAATACTAATCTACAGATTTCTAGATCTCAGTCATCTTGTGCTATTTCTTTCCGTAACATCAAGGACATTGATTCTTCTGTACTCTAACAAACTGGATGTCTCCCTTAAGAACAATAATCTATCTTGTCCTATTAGCCTGGTTTTGTACTACATCAGTCTTCTAAGTATTTTGGATGATGTTGCCCCTGTTAAGACACATATTATTTACTTCTCCTGCTCTGCTCCCTGTTATAATCAAGAACTTTGCTTTCTTAAATCTAAAGGTGTGGGATTCCTGGTTTCCCTCTGTCTGTTTGTGTCTGTTTGTCACTTTCCCTCCACAGCTAATCACCCAACTCGTCACACCTGCCACCAATCTGAGGAGTACTGCTGACTCACCTACTTAAGCAGCTGCCAGTCTCCTCTCCAGTGCTGGGACATCTTCTGCCAATCGGACCTTCCACGGCCTGGTTCATCTGGTCCTCTCTAGGGCTTCTCTCACCACTGGAACTCCTTCCTGTGGATCTTGATGTCTCATCTACAACTACAACATCCACCACTCTGTCTGGGTCAACCTGCTACTCTCCTCTGGATTCCTCCTCACACCCAGGATCCCACTCTTTGCTCCTCCTCAACCATTTCCTGCAACAATAACAAACTGTTCGAGTTTTATCTTCACCTGTAAATAAATATCACTTACCTTTTACCTGCCTCGTGTCCTTGCTTCCTTGGTCTGCTACTTTGGGGGTCGACGTTGTACAATCCTGATAGTATGTCCCAGCCAATGGACCCCCCAGGCAAGACTGAGGAAGTAAGGGCTCAGTTAGGGCCACAAGGAAACTTTGACAATCTCGCTTTAACATTACAGCAGATTATTGCTCAACAGCAAACCACCCAAAACAACCTTCTGGAATTGGGGAGCATGGTGGCTTCACTACAGAAGGGGAGGACGTCGCAGCTTCACTCCTCCGAACCATTGGCTAAACCTGTTAGAGCTTCTCCTAGAGAACCAGACGTTCGACCTTCCGAGTTTTTTGAAGGTAATACACGAAAGTGTGGGGGCTTTATTCTTCAGTGCGAACTTGCATTTAAAAGAGCCCCAGTTACCTACGACTCAGATTTTTCACGTATTACTTACATTGTTAGTGCTCTGAAGGGCGAGGCACTACAATGGGCGCAAGCCCACCTCCGCCGACGCCCCGTCGAAGACTTGACATATTCCACTTTCTTAAAGAACTTTCTCCAGGTGTTTGATCACCCTCTCCAACAGGAGGAAGCTGCTCAGAAATTATTTTCCTTACGCCAAGGGAAAGAGACGGTGGCGAGGTTCGCAATCCACTTCCGCATCCTCGCCGAAGAGTCCGGATGGGATGAGAGGGCGCTCTGCAGTGCATTCATAAGGGCTCTTGGCCGCCAGATTAAGGACAAGATGATTACTGGTGAGATCCCTTCCCTCTTAGATGACGTTATTGCTCTAGCTATACGCATCGATAACCGTGTTCGGGAGAACCTGCTCGAGGCGGACTTCAACTCCCGTGAGCCTCTCGCTTCCAGAAGCCCCGCCTTCTCTACTCCCGAGCTGGTTTCCGAAGAAGAGCCGATGCAGGTCGGAAAGACCCGACTCTCTCCTGAAGAGCGACAGCGACGTCATGAGGCGAAGGCATGTATGTACTGTGGAGGACAAGGTCACACAATTAAGACATGCAGGTTACGGGTAAAAGCCAACGCCTGCCAGTAAGTAAGGAGATACTGGTGGGCAATACTTCTTTTTCTTCTAAGAACTTTACCCTACCTGTTATTCTCTGTCTAACCTCTGAAAATCACCCTGTGCAGGCACTAATCGACTCGGGCGCTGAACAGAGCCTCATCAGCAGGGACCTCGTGGAGGAATTACAGATTCCCACAACAAGGTTGGATCCACCCATATCCGTCACCGCTATAACTGGACAAAACATCTCTTCTATTTCAACTAAGACAGTAAAAATAAATTTTGTGGTCTCAGGAAATCACAGAGAGATGGGTGAGTTCTTTGTGTTTGATTCTCCCACATCACAACTCATATTGGGATACCCTTGGTTAAGGATTCACAACCCCCACATTAACTGGGCTGAAAACAGGATTGAAAGATGGGGAGAGGAATGTTCATTAAAATGCCTCCGTTCCGCCATTTCTCCCAGTTCTCCTCCTCCAGTGAAAAAAGAGGAGATTGACTTTTCCAAAATCCCTATTCTCTACCATTCCTTAGCACCGGTTTTCAGCAAACAACTAGCCTTATCTTTGCCACGTCACAGACACTACGATTGTGCGATCGATTTGCTGGCTGGAGCTCCTCTACCCGCTAGTAGATTGTATAACATATCTGGTCCTGAGAGAGCCTCCATGAAGGACTATATCGAAGACTCTCTTAAATCTGGTATTATTCGCCCATCCACGTCTCCACTTGGAGCTGGGTTCTTTTTTGTCGCAAAGAAGGACAAAACCCTTCGTCCATGTATAGACTATCGGGGCCTGAATCAGATCACTATTAAGAATAAATATCCACTACCTCTCATCGACTCCGTTTATGAACAATTACAAGGTGCTACAATATTCACAAAACTAGACCTCCGTAATGCCTACCACCTAGTCCGTATTCGTCAGGGGGACGAGTGGAAAACTGCTTTTAA
The DNA here is from genome assembly GCF_014905685.2 of Nematolebias whitei. NCBI lineage: Eukaryota > Metazoa > Chordata > Actinopteri > Cyprinodontiformes > Rivulidae > Nematolebias > Nematolebias whitei. The sequence continues at coordinate 73,990,103 of NC_056498.1, read as the reverse complement.
GACACCCCTTGGACATTTTGAATATCTGGTCATGCCTTTTGGCTTGACCAACGCTCCAGCAGTTTTTCAGGCCCTTGTCAACGACGTCCTACGAGATTTCCTCCAAGTCTTCGTGTTCGTATACCTAGACGATATATTAATCTACTCTAAAGACGAGGCACAACACACCCAACATGTTAAAGCAGTCCTCCAAAGATTACTGGAGAATCAACTGTTCGTAAAGGCTGAGAAGTGTGAGTTCCACAAATCTTCAGTCACCTTTTTGGGATTTATTTTTGAGAGGGGACAAGTGAGGTCTGACCCAGATAAGACTCAAGCGGTGGTGGATTGGCCGACACCCACTAATCGGAAACAATTACAGAGATTCTTGGGGTTTGCCAACTTTTATAGACACTTCATAAAGAACTACAGCAAGATTGCCATTCCCCTCACACAACTAACCTCAACCCGCATAAAGTTTTCATGGACTGACAAGGCTGAACTTGCTTTTTCCACCCTTAAACATCTCTTCTCCACTGCTCCTATCTTATCCCATCCAGATACCTCAAAGCAATTCATCGTGGAGGTCGACGCATCTGACGCTGGGGTTGGGGCCGTCCTCTCGCAGAGGTCGTCCGACGATGGGAAACTTCACCCGTGTGCCTTCTTCTCCCGTCGCCTCTCGTCCGCCGAAGCCAACTACGACGTGGGTGATCGTGAGTTGTTGGCCATCAAGTTAGCCTTGGAGGAATGGAGGCACTGGTTGGAGGGATCAGAACTCCCCTTCATTATTTGGACGGATCACAAGAACCTGGCCTACCTTCAAGGGGCGAAGAGGCTCAATGCCCAACAGGCCAGGTGGTCCTTGTTCTTTTCCCGTTTCCAGTTCTCCATAACCTATATCCCAGGATCTCGGAACGTCAAGCCGGACGCCCTCTCTCGACAATTCTCGTCAGCCGAGGATTCCGGAACTCCCGAAGACATCCTCCCGTCCTACTGCAAGGTGGGAGCTGTAACTTGGCCCATCGAGAAGGACATCCTGGAGGCCCAAACGACCGAACCTGATCCTGGTTCGGGTCCCCCTGGACGGCTGTTCGTTCCCTCTTCCATGGTGGGCAAGGTTCTGGATTGGCTCCACACTGCTCGTTTCTCTTGTCACCCCGGTATACAATGCATGCTCCACCTGACAAAAGCTTCCTTCTGGTGGCCGAACCTGCAGAGGGACATTAAGGAGTTCGTCTCTTCCTGCCCGACCTGCGCTCAAAACAAGAACAACAATCAACCCCCTGCTGGCCTTCTTCTTCCTCTCTCCATCCCCACTCGTCCTTGGTCTCACGTCGCCTTGGATTTCGTCACTGGCCTTCCCGTCTCCAATGGTAACACTGTCGTCTGCACCATAGTTGATCGTTTCTCCAAATCTGCTCATTTCATTCCTCTCCCTAAACTCCCCTCTGCTCTCGAGACTTCACAGATTGTCACGGAACATGTCTTCCGCCTCCATGGCATTCCATTGGACATTGTGTCTGATCGGGGCCCTCAGTTCATCTCCCAGGTCTGGAAGGGGTTCTGTGAAGCTTTGGGGGCCACTGTCAGTCTCACCTCGGGATACCACCCCCAATCCAATGGTCAGATGGAGAGATGTAACCAGGATCTGGAGGCTGTCTTGAGGTGCGTGATCAACTCCAACCCATCATCCTGGAGCCAGCATCTTCCATGGATCGAATACGCCCACAATTCGCAGACCTCGGCGGCCACTGGACGATCTCCATTTGAGGTGGCTTTGGGATTTTCCCCTCCTCTCTTTCCTTCTCAGGAGGCCGACGTGGGCGTTCCCTCGATTCACCTTCACCTCAAGCGCTGTCGTCGGGTCTGGCGACAGACTAGGGCGGCTCTGGCCAGGTCCTCTGAGCAGAACAAACGTTTCGCGGACAGACACCGCTCCGAGGCCCCCAGATATGAGGCTGGCCAGAGGGTTTGGCTCTTGACTCGGGACATCACATTGAAGGACTTCCCTAAGAAACTCTCTCCCAGGTTTATAGGTCCTTTCCCTATTGTGAGAGTACTGAACAGGTCGGCGGTGCGGCTTCAACTCCCTCCATCCATGAGGATACACCCGACCTTCCACGTGTCCCAAGTCAAGCCCATTGTTTCCAGTCCTCTTCAGCCTCCATCTAGATCCCCTCCTCCTCCCCGGATGATTGACAACGCGCCTGCGTTCACCGTCAGACGTCTCCTGGATGTGAGACGCAGGGGCCGGGGCGTCCAATATCTGGTAGATTGGGAGGGGTATGGTCCTGAAGATCGCTCCTGGGTCCCTAGGTCTCGCATCCTGGATGCAGGCCTTATCACCTCCTTTTTCAAGGCTCACCCTGAAAAGCGGCTTAGATCGCCGAGAGGCGATCCTTGAGGGGGGGCACTGTGGGATTCCTGGTTTCCCTCTGTCTGTTTGTGTCTGTTTGTCACTTTCCCTCCACAGCTAATCACCCAACTCGTCACACCTGCCACCAATCTGAGGAGTACTGCTGACTCACCTACTTAAGCAGCTGCCAGTCTCCTCTCCAGTGCTGGGACATCTTCTGCCAATCGGACCTTCCACGGCCTGGTTCATCTGGTCCTTTCTAGGGCTTCTCTCACCACTGGAACTCCTTCCTGTGGATCTTGATGTCTCATCTACAACTACAACATCCACCACTCTGTCTGGGTCAACCTGCTACTCTCCTCTGGATTCCTCCTCACACCCAGGATCCCACTCTTTGCTCCTCCTCAACTATCTCCTGCAACAATAACAAACTGTTCGAGTTTTATCTTCACCTGTAAATAAATATCACTTACCTTTTACCTGCCTCGTGTCCTTGCTTCCTTGGTCTGCTACTTTGGGGGTCGACGTTGTACAATCCTGATAAAAGGACGCCGTTTGGAACGTTTCTATAATAAAACTGGACTTATTATTCACAAAAATTTGTTTAAGACTGTAGATGAACAGATGCTGAGATATATTCATCAATTAAAACGGATTCTTCATTTTTCTGGACTGAATATAAACGTGCATTGAATTTAATGAAATGTGGACGTGAGACGTTATTTATCTTTGACCCATCAAAATGAATGTGGCCATTTATTTACAGAATCAAAGTTTAACATCAACATTTACATTAATTTGGCAAAATATGAAAATAACAACATAATTAATCAGCGAGCTGTATAATTATGATCAATTATCCACACGGCGGTGGATGAGCACTTTACACAGACATTTCTAAAAATATCTGTCAATGATTTCTACTTGATAGAAGAATTTTTAAAGATGGAAAGATGAAGTTTAGTGGGAGTGAAAGATGGATGAGGGAGAATGTGGTGTGTATGAGTGAAAAGTGTTGACAGGACGACACCCTCCATCCGACCCAGCTTTTCCTAGGTACGCTCAGTAGTGGTCTAGACTCATTTACCTCTCTGATGATGAATCAGAAGAAGAGGAGCTCCAGTTAACGCTACCTTTCAGCGTCTCCATAGGATGGCTGTGACTCGTCCGAAGTAGTGACGATATCCCGTCTGACACAAGTTCACCTCAGCCAGTGGACCTCACATGAGTGGGGTTCGTCCGAGTTCCACTCAGAGGTGAAGATGTTATAATCCCATAAAACTCGGAAGAGCCTTATCATGGCTGGACTTCTGTTCTCCCAAACGACTGGAGCTGCAAACTCTCCAGCCCGACTCCAACGGCAACTCACAGAACAACGACTTCACAGAACTGCGAACATCTCAGAACTGCTACCACACAGAACTGGGAGAACTAGGAAGTACCGACATTTTAAAGAGGCTCTATTTCCGGTATATTTGAGAGTTCCTGATTGGTCAATATCAACCAGACAGGGGTGTGGTTTGTGACGTAAGAGGTTACTAGAAGTCAGAAAACAGCAAGAATGTTATTGGAACAGATTGAAAATGTTCCCAGACAGGCGTGTTAGGAGAAACAGGTGCCAACTCCTCTGTTTACGTCTGAGAGGATGTAAAACAACGGCCATTCGTTCCAACAACTTGTCTGCTTCGACTCCTGACCTTGGAAAACGTACACTGCTCATTCAAAGACAGAAATCAGAAAATGCATAATTACTCTGTAACAGGCCTTAACATGAATTCTAACTTTGCATAAGCAACCAAAAATCATTGTTACTGTTTTACAGTTAATAAAATTGATCAGTTCACTGTAACATCTAAAATGTTTGAACTAAAACACTTTGATTATCAAACATTTGTAAAACAGGAATGATAATAGAAAAGAGAGTGTTCTTTCACTTGAATTTTCAAGAAAGAAAGTCTCAGGATGGGTGAACCTGTATTTCTGGATTCAAATCAATGAAATGACAGTTTCTGTCCCACAAGGTTCTTAAGGTCAAGGGTTTTGACCTTAGGTCAAGTTCACTACAAGACCATTTAAAACACTATAAGGACTCTGTCTGCATAGGTAAATCATCCTACAATGCTAATGTAATTGACACAAGTAATGGGAACACCAGAACACTGTTTTCTACTATTGACACCATTTTACGACAGATATTCTCCCAGCACACATGTACACCAGTGATTATTGCAACAAATTTGTGGACTTTTTTTAATGCTAAAATTGAAACCATTCATCAGGAATTGTCCATGTTGCAATCCACTTCCTTTGGTTTTCTTTCTTCTAACCACTCCACGGTAACTTTCTCCAATTTTCAACTCCCCTCTTTATCAGAAGTTTGTAGTCTCATCTTTAAATCCAAGTCTTCTACCTTTCAGCTTGATCCACTTCCTACACAGTTAGTTAAAGCCTGTCTACCTGCTCTATCTACTCTAATACCTAAGATTATTCATTTATCTCTCTCTTCTGATTTTGTCCCACCATCAATCAAAACTGCTCCTATAACTCCAATTCTTAAACAACCAGGTGCTGATCCTAATGACTTCAATAACTTTAGACTTTCCAAAATACTTGAAAAAACAGTTGCAGCCCAGGTTCACAGTCATTTTTCTGAAAATCTGTTTGAAGAACTTCAGTCTGATTTCTGCCCTCTCCACAGCACTGAGACAGCTTTGATTAAAATCACCACTCCTGATTACTGCCGATTCTGGACTTTTATCATTTCTCACACTCCTTGACCTAAGTGCAGCATTTGATACCACTTCAAATTATATTTTTTGATAGATTATGTTCAATTGTTTTTTCGGGCATCGTTCTGAATTGGTTTCAATCTTACCTCTCTGACCGTGAGCACTTTGTCCAACTTAAGAACTTCAAGTCACAGTCCTCCCCAGTTTTTTCAGGTGTACCGCAGGGTTCTGTTCTTGGTCCTATGCTGTATGTCATTTATCTTCTTCCACTTGGTGTCATTTTTAGAAAATTTGGTATTAATTTTCACTGCTATGCGGAAGACACCCAGCTCTACTTCTCCACCAAGCCCAACACCGCCCATCCACCATCCTTCCTTTTGGACTGCTTCTGTAAAATTAAATTATGGTTTGGTCAAAACTTTCTTAAACTGAGCCAAAAAAAATTCAATTTGGTCCACTGGACATTCAAAAAAACAAAAAACAAAACAAAGCAAAAAAATGTAGATACGTTTTGTCTTTCATCCGAAAGACTTCCTCAGTCTGAGGTGCTGTATTCAGCTCAGTCTCTTAAATAGCACCTTCTCAGATTGGCTCAACCAGTTTGCTGCTGACAACCAAAACCAGCTGCTCACATGGTCAAGAAGGACCATCAGCCTAACAATGGATCATTAGCACACTAATGGCTGTTTACTATTCACAGGGGGTTGAGTGATACTATCAATAACAGCATTGTAAGAGGGGGACAGTTGAACCCGGAGGCCTCCACCCCTGGTTAATGATGGACGATTTCTTTTCACAAAGATGGCCTCCTTTACTCCTCTCTCAAACCATTGTTCCTCTCTGTCCAGGATGTGCACATCTTCATCCCTGAAAGAGTAACCGCTGGCCTGGAGATGAGTATAGACTGCAGAATTCTGGCCTGATGATGTTGATCTTCTGTGCTGGGCCATCCTTTTGGCCAGTGGCTGTTTAGTTTCCCCGATGTAAAACTGATCACAGCCCTCCTGACACTGAACAGCATACACAATATTACTGTGTTCGTGCAGGGGGACTGGATCTTTGGGATGAACCAGTATTTGCCCTAAGTTATTTTGGGGTTTAAAAGCCACTGGGACGTTATGTTTAGAAAATAAACGTCTCAGTTTCTCTGATACTCCCTTAACATATGGAATGACCACTGGTCTGGGTCTGGGTTCCTCCTTTTCACCTAATGGCTGACTGGAGTCCTGTTTGGGTTTCTTCTCTGCTTTCAGGAAGGCCCAGTTAGGATATCCACATTTCTCTAGAGCCCGTCTTGTGTGGGATTTCTCCTTCTGCCTGGCTCCTGAATTAGTGGGGACGCTGTCTGCTCTGTGGTACAGAGTCCTGATGACTCCTAACTTGTGCTCCAAAGGGTGATGGGAGTCAAACTGCAAATACTGGTCTGTGTGGGTGGGTTTGCGGTACACCTCAGTTTGCTCCTGATCCTGTTTCCTGGAATATCTTACAAAAAGATTTGTAGCTCACGACCTTGACCTTGCTAAGTGGCTTTAAGAATCTGTTGGAGGGGAAACTGGCATCATGCCAGCCTTCCCTCCTTCTTCTTTCTTTTTTAATGGCACTATACCACAACACACATCAACAGCACATCTAGGGGCGGGGGTGTATGTGTCGGCGTCTTATTATTATTATTATTATTTTATTTTATTTTTTTCTTCTTCCTACCCCCCTAGTTCTCTGACTGCCATTCCGGGGGTGGGGTCCGGGAGAAGGGAAGGCCGTCGGGTGTTGACCAGGACTATGTGGGGGTTCAGGGTCTAGGGGGTTGCCGTGGGCAGTGCTGGCGCTGTGCTCTCCCTGGGGTTTTTTGGACCCCCTGAGCTTGGCTCTTGGGTGCCATGGTTGGCCCGCTGGCCGGGGTGGCTGCCGGGGCCTGGCGGGCGGTCGGCTGGGGGCGCGTGCTTGGTTGTTGGCGGTGTGTGGGGGTGGTCTGTGGCGTGTCCTCTTCATGGTGGGGGGGTATCCTGTCGGCGGGGCATGGCCTGGGCCGGGTCTGGGGTATTGGCTCTTCTCCGCTCGAGAATTAATGGGTTTACCTCCTGGGTTTGGGTATGGGCTGCCCCCTGTAGGGCGGGTACATGTCTTGGACCTGGGGGGTATAGAGTGCGTATCGGGAATAAGAATGAAATGTATCGTTATTTTATGTCTTTGAGTGAGTGAATGTGAGACTGAGGTTGGGATTGTGTGATTGTGTCTGTGTATGAATGGGTATTTGTTAGGTCGAGACTCGGACTGCCCCCTCTTTGATACAACTGGGGGTGCTTGGCATTGCGCCCCTATCGCGCGGCCCCCTGGTGGGGTGTGCCCTTGCCTGCCGGCGTGCTTGGGGCCCTTGGTGTCGGGGGCTGGGCGCTTGGGCGTGTGTCAGCTCGACCTGGTGTCTGCCTGGTGGGGCTCGGGTCCTCTGGCCCTGTCGGGCCTTGGCCTGGGTGGTGTGAGTCCTCGGTGCCCGGGCCTCGGTGCCCGGACCTGGACCTACATCGGTGCGGCGGGTTCCGACGGAGGCCTATGAGTTTGTCGCTGTTGGCCCCGGGGGGTCACTGTATGTGGTCGCTGGTGGGGATCTTCCGGTTCTCCCCTGTGGTCCGTTCTGGGGGGTGGGTGAGTGGTTCGTCCTGTGTGGGTGGCTCTGGGGGCTCCGTGGTCGGGGTCCCTCCTGGGGTCTTGGGCTCTGATCCCCCCTTTATCGTCTACCTCTGGTCTTGGGGGTCGGGTCTCTGCTGCTTCACAGTTACTATTAAATGTTCTATTAGAGAAGCCTTATACACTTATGCATGCTCACAACCACACACAAATAGAAGCAGGGATGCTTATGTAGGCTTTATATGTAGATATATAGATATATAGATATGTATGTGAATGTATATTCATGTGTATGTATGTATGTATATAGGCGTAGGTATGGGTATATATATTTATGGAAACACTGCAAAGCCATGAATATTTTAAGTTCTTTATACATATGTATTTTGTTGCTGTGTTTTGTCATGTTCTTTGCAGGTGAACAGACAGTGGCCGGGTGTTTTGCCGTGTGCTCTCTTTGTGTATATTTTTTATATTTTGGAGTCTTACTTTGTCTTTTCTTTCTTTCTATCCTATTGAAAAGAAAAAAAAAACCCTACACTAGATAGTCACTAGAATAAATATTTCATAATAATGGTGTGGAGAGGATGGCTGTAAGGGGAGAAGGGAGGCCATCTAAAAAAAAAAAAAAATAAAAAAAAAATAAAAAAATAAAAAAAGAATCTGTTGGACTCCTGGCAGGGACCAATGCAGACATGTTTCTGTTTTTAGTTTTCTACATTCGCCTTAGAATCTAGCTGTTTTTTGTTGTTGTTACCTTTTCCTTTTAGCCATCCTATTTGTAAAAAACAAACAAAAAAACAAACAAACCTGCAGTAGGATTTTTATAATTGTTTATTGTTGTTGCTGTTGTCCATTGTTGTAATCTTTCTTTGTTGAAATCACTTCTCTCTTGTAAATGAGTCCTCGAGGCTCAATGGGATTTACCCCTCTAAATAAAGGTTGATTGATTGCAAATGTCCTCTATCAGAGACTGAGACCTCACAGTCCAAGAAATCCAACCTGCCATTTTTTACATCTTCTCATGTGAAATTTATGTATTTATCCACAGAGTTGATGTGGTCAGTAAAATGTTGGACTTCCTGAGATTTAATTTTAGCCCAGGTGTCGTCAACATACCTGAACCAATGACTTGATGGTGTCCCTGAAAAGGACGTCAAGGCTCTCTTTTCTACCTCCTCCATGTACAGGTTGGCAACAATAGGAGAAACTGGAGACCCCATAGCACACCCATGTTTCTGCCTATAATATTGTTCCCCATATGTGTAGGTTGAATGCAGGCACAGTTTCAAGAGCTGACAGTTGTTTTGTGGAAAGCATGGTCCTGCTGCTCAGAGTGGTGTCTGGTGTCTTAAACTGACCATCTCTACTGCATCATCAACAGGAATGCACGTAAAGAGTGATGTGACATCAAAAGAGACCATTGTTTCATCAGTCTTCATGATGACATCCCTCACCTTATCCACAAAGTCCATGGTGTTCTGTATGTGGTGTTCTGAGCTGCCAACTAAAGGGATGAGTACAGATGCCAGTTATTTGGAAACATTGTAAGTGACAGAGTTAATCATGCTAACAATTGGTCTTAAAGGTACACCTTGTTTGTGGATTTTAGGTAAACCATACAGACTAGGTGTGGCCTCCCCTTGTAGAGTCTGTGGTATGGAATATGGTCAATAGCCTTGACCTGCTCCAAATTTTTCAGGCAATCTATGAACTTCTTCTTGTAACCACTTCCTGGACCTCTTTTCAGAGGTTCATAAGTGGTTAAGTCACTAAGGAGTGTCATAACTTTCTCATGATAATCTTTCTGGTTCAAAATCACTGTGCAACTTCCTTTGTCTGCTGGGAGAATGATGATGTTTTTGTCCTTGCTAAGAGTGGTGAGTGCATCCCTCTCCTCTCTACTGATGTTGGAAGGTGGTGGTTTGGCATTGCTGAGGCAGGCTGAAACTTTGATTCTGAGTTGTTCTGCTTCACCCTCTTTCATTTTGTTGTTGCGGATGGCTGATTCTGTGGCTATGATCATCTCCACCAGAGAAGTCTACTTGGTGCAACCGCAAAGTTCAGTCCCCTGGCAAGAATCTCTGTCTCTGGCTGGGTGAGCTGTCTGTCAGATAAATTCTTCACCCACTTTTCTGTCTCCCTGGCATGTAATTGACTACTGTAGTGTTGTCCTACACTGAATGTGTTGTTATTGGAATTGTGATGGTGTTGATGAGTAGATGAGTGGATGAGGGAAGTACCAGGAAGTGGTTACAAGAAGAAGTTCGTAGATTGCCTGAAAAATTTGGAGTAGGTCAAGGCTATTGACCATGTTCCGTACCACAGATTGTACCCAGGGGAGGCCACACCTAGTCTGTGTGGTTTACCTAAAATCCACAAACAAGGTGTACCTTTAAGACCAATTGTTAGCATGATTAACTTTGTCACTTACAATGTTACCAAATATCTGGCGTCTGTACTCATCCCTTTAGTTGGCAGCTCAGAACACCACATACAGAACACCATGGACGTTGTGGATAAGGTGAGGGATGTCATCATGAAGACTGATGAAACAATGGTAACTTTTGATGTCACATCACTCTTTATGTGCATTCCTGTTGATGATGCAGTAGAGATGGTCAGTTTAAGATTAAAATCAGACACCACTCTCAGCAGCAGGACCACACTTTCCACAGAACAACTGTGTCAACTCTTGAAACTGTGCCTGCAGTCAACCTACTTCACATATGGGGAGCAATATTATAGGCAGAAACATGGGTGTGCTATGGGGTCTCCAGTTTCTCCTATTGTTGGCAACCTGTACATGGAGGAGGTACTTTGTAGAAAAGAAAGCCTTGACGTCCTTTTCAGGGACACCACCAAGTCATTGGTTCAGGTATGTTGACGACACCTGGGCTAAAATTAAATCTCAGAAAGTTCAACATTTTACTGACCACATCAACTCTGTGGATAAATACATCAAGTTCACACGAGAAGATGTAAAAAATGGCAGGTTGGCTTTTTTGGACTGTGAGGTCTCAGTCTCTGATAGAGGACATTTGCAAACTGAGGTGTACCGCAAACCCACACACACAGACCAGTATTTGCAGTTTGACTCCCATCACCCTTTGGAGCACAAGTTAAGAGTCATCAGGACTCTGTATCACAGAGCAGACAGCGTCCCCACTAACGCAGAAGCCAGGCAGAAGGAGAAATCCCACACAAGACAGGCTCTAGAGCAATGTGGATATCCTAACTGGGCCTTCCTGAAAACAGAGAAGAAACCCAAACAGGACTCCAGTCAGCCATCAGGTGAAAAGGAGGAACCCAGACCCAGACCAGTGGTCATTCTGTATGTTGAGGGAGTATCAGAGAAACTGAGACGTTTATTTTCTAAACATAAAGTCCGAGTGGCTTTTAAACCTCAAAATACATTACGGCAAAGATTGGTTCATCCCAAAGATCCAGTCCCCTGGCACAAACAGAGTAATACTGTGTATGCTGTTCAGTGTCAGGAGGGCTGTGATCAGTCTTACATCGGGGAAACTAAACAGCCACTGGCCAAAAGGATGGCCCAGCACAGAAGATCAACATCATCAGGCCAGGATTCTGCAGTATGCACTCATCTCCAGGCCAGCGGTCACTCTTTCAGGGATGAAGATGTTCACATCCTGGACAGAGAGGAACGATGGTTTGAGAGAGGAGTAAAGGAGGCCATCTTTGTGAAAAGAAATCGTCCATCATTAAACAGGGGTGGAGGCCTCTGGGTTCAACTGTCCCCCTCTTACAATGTTGTTATTGCTAGTATCACTCAACCCCCTGTGAATAGTAAACAGCCATCAGTGTGCTAATGATCCATTGTTGGGCTGATGGTCCTTCCTGACCATGTGAGCAGCTGGTTTTGGTTGTCAGCAGCAAACTGGTTGAGCCACTCTGAGAAGGTACTATTTAAGAGACTGAGCTGAATACAGCACCTCAGACTGAGGAAGTCTTTCGGATGAAAGACGAAATGTATCTACATTTTTTTGCTTTGTTTTGTTTTTTGTTTTTTCGAATGTCCAGAGGACCAGATTGAAACTTTTTGGATTTTTCTTCCTGGAATATTGAGCATGGATCAGTATATTTCTTAAACTGAACTCCAAGAAAACAGAATTTATTCTTGTTGGGACCAAGTCTACCTTATCCAAATGTAATATTCTCAAATTAAAGTTGATGATTCCACAGTTTCTCCTTCCCCTACAGCTAAGAGTCTGGGTGTCATCCTCAATAGCGCTTTATCTTTTGGATCTCATGTCAATAGCATTACTCAGTCTGCATATTTTCATCTTCGAAACACCAACCATCTCCGTTCATTTCTTACTCCCACCAGTACAGCCATCCTTATCAATACTCTTGTCACCTCTCGATCAGACTACTGTAACTCCCTCTTCTCAGATCTTCCTCTTAAAATCGTCCATAAACTTCAGCTTGTGCAAAACACAGCTGCTCAGATCATCGCCAGAACTACTTCGAAGGAACACATCACCTCTATCCTTAAACAACTACACTGGTTACCCATAAAATATCGAATTTACTTCAAGATTCTCCTCCTCGCTTTCAAAACTCTCCATAACTTGACACCTCTGTACCTCACTGATCTTTTTTGTTATTACACACCTGCCCAAAGTCTTCACTCCTCCTTATCCATTTAGCTTGTTATACCTCCTGCCCACATGACAACCATGGGATCCAGAGCCTACTTATGCAAAGCCTGTCATCTCTTGAACTCTCTTCCATAGCACATTCGTAAATCTGATACTTTGCCTTCATTGAAATGTAATCTTAAAATTCACTTTTTCAAACTTGCTTATTCTTTTTAATGTCATTATGTATTCTACCATTAATTGTGTTTGATTTTATTGAGATCTGCCTTTTATTATTATTTTTTATCTTTGTATTTCTTGATCGGTGACCTTGAGTGATTTGAATGGCACCTTCAAATAAAATGAATTATTATTATTATTCCACCCTCTAAAGCAGGGTTATTCAACAAAACTGCTCATGGGGCCACAGTTACTGAAAGCCTTCCATTCAGGGGCCGGACATCCAGCAGTTAAAGTCATTATGTAAATAAACCAAGTATGATCTATTACCTTTTAAATATGTTTATTTTGTTGCATTGAAACATAATGCAATAAACAGAACCCAGATCCTATACCCAGAACTGCCACA